>NC_051164.1:100408892-101131392 GCF_013339745.2 Dermacentor silvarum | reverse complement strand
ATTAAATTCCTCGTTCTTTTTTTTTTCGATTGCTTATTTTCCGACGAAGGAAAGGTGGCGTAACAAAAAAAAAAAGGGGGGGGGGGAGGGTTTACGTCCCAAAATCACGATCTGATTTTGAGGCACACCGTAGTTTGGGACTCGGCAAAATTTTGCCGCCTGCATGGGGTTCTTTAACGTGCACCTGATTCTAAGTACACGGTTGTTTTCGCATTTCGCTCCCTATCGACATGCAGCCGCAGTGGCCGGGATTTGATCCCGCGACAGGAAGGTGTAACAAAATCTACTACACTGAGTAGCTCGACCAGGTAGCTACCAGTCCGTTATGACAGCAACGAACAGTTGGCGGAACCAAAGATAGGTGATACATACTAAAGAATGCCTGGCAAGCAATTACATTCAACTGTATCAGGTTCTACAGAAAATTGCAATAACGCGGCAACGCAATACGGTAATGTTCGTTTCATGCTGAATGCTCTGTTTAGGGACTTTCGCGTCTTAAAGCAATGTTTTAGTGAACATTACATACACATGAACGTAATAAACAGCGAATAAACGTAAACACGATCTGAAATTCAAGTTATAGAATATGAGGTGTATAAACATAAACGTTACATGAGATTACACTTTGCGGTAGATGAAGGCGAACACAAGTGATTTGTTGAGCATTTAATTAAATACTCTTCCCTTCCCATTTTTCGTATTAGACCAAAGAGCCATACCGCAGAAAAAATACAGTTATTTAATAAATAAATAAATAAATAAATAAATAAATAAATAAATAAATAAATAAATAAATAAATAAATTCAGAGCCCTTCCACTATGTGAAGATGGAAGACCAGCAAATCTGTTGGTTTTGTTTAATTATATTTTAACTTTTTTGATTTGGTGGCTATGTTAAATGGTTGAAAAGACAACATATATTTATGAGCCACACGTGATTTCTTTATTTCCTTCTTTCTTTATTGTCCCGGGCTCATACCCGCATATCCAATGTGGGTATGCGCCACGCGTGATTTTATTGATGCGAAATCCTTATATGTCTTATCGTTCCGTAGAACTTCAACGTCCTTGAGGAAAAACCGTGTCGTCGAAGCGAATTCGTACACTTACAATTACTCACTGCACTATTCACTTACTACACCAACCCGGCATCGTGTCTTCCCTATACGCAAAAGCTCACTGTCACAGACCACGTGAACGAGGCGCAAACGCGGGACCAAATTACAAAGCCGACTTATCAGGTTCCGAAAATAATCCCCCGAAAGCAAGGACAATTAAGAATGGGCCCTCTGGTGCGCCAGCGAAAGCCGGTTGCTGCACAAATACCGAGTCAGAGCCCAGATTTGTCAAAACACAACAATATATATTTTTCACACAAGGCAGTTACACACACAGGTGCACACTTAGGCTAGACAACGGAGATGGGTATTCACAAAACAGGAAAATAATTAACGACAAGCACTAAGAGTCCAACACGTAAAGTACAAAATGAATAGGAACACTAAGTGTCCACTCGTATTCACCCGTGCTGGTCTTGAGCCGGACGATCTCGGCGTAACTCGGGGCAAATCTCGAAGAAAGGACTTCTTCCGGAAATGCAGACGCTCGATGAACTCGTCGACTAGCTTGCCGGGGAATCCCCTTCTTCCGCAGACGGTCGGTCTTCACGTTAGATCTTTTCACCGGAGCGGTCTGGTCCCCCTTCTGATTCTCGCACGCCTTTTTTATAGCCTTCGACGGTCGTTCTCGAACCTACGGTCGGAGTTGTGATCCCGTAGCATGGTCAAAGCCTGGGAATCTTCTAGTCTTTTCTCGCACCTTCGACCGCCGCCGTCGGAGCATCGTCGAGGGGGAGTTGACTCGGGCTTATCTCTCTCTCTCGACTCGCCGGGTGATAAGGTGTTCCGGCGCGAGCTTTCTCACTCTCGACTCGCCGGGTAACAGGGTGCCTCGGCGCCCGCGCGCGCCCCTATTACGCGCTCTTTTGTGACACTCACGCAACAATTCTGTTGGTGTGCAGGTCACCGTCGTCATCTTCTTCTATGAGTAAGCCAGCAACGCTCACGCAACAATTCTGATGGTGCGCCGGTCAAGCCAGCAACTGCAAGCAAGCAAGAAAGCAAGCACCCGCCGTGTGGCTCAGTTAGCTGAGGCGTTGCGGTGCTGAGCACGAAGTCGCGGGATCGAATCCCGGCCGCGGCGGCCGCATTTCGACGAAGGCGAAACGCAAAAACGCCCGTGTGCTTGCGTTGTGGTGCACGTTAAAAAACCCCAGGTCGTCAAAATTAATCCGGAGCCCTCCACTAAGGCGTGCGTCATAATCAGAACTGGTTTTGGCACGTAAAACCCCAGAAAGAAAAGAAGCAAGCAAGCAGTTCTTTACGATCTCGATGTTTAATAACGCCGCTATCCCGACGTTTTCATACGACGCCACAAGGTAGCGCGACGTGTTTGAAATTGTTGATCTACTTCCGTTTGTTGCCGGACGCGAAATCCTCGAACCTAGCCTATAACAGCTTCTCTGTAAAAAATTGTCCCAAGACTGAGCGCTAGACTATAGCTTGGCACATAGACTCTCACATGTTTTTTACAGCGAAGCTGTTAAGGGGGTAATTCCCCCAGGATCGTGACCGCCTGTAGAAAAACACTATCATAATCAGCACTGGCACGAACGTCGTCTTCTTCCGCAGCTGGCTCGTTGGCGCACTTCGGTTTGCGCTCGTGCCGTTGGCTGCCGTGCCGAGCATGCGCTCGTGCCACTGCTCCCGCGTTCCTCGCTGTCGTCTGCTTCCACAGATGGCCGTGTTACCGCTAGTCATTCCACCGTATAATTTCACTTCTCTTCTGTCGTCGTAATCGCTCCGGAGGCCGCGTTTACGGGGGTATGAGCAATTGCATAAGGGGGCATGATCCATTTATGAGCAACTGACGACGTGTCCTAACGCGTTTGAGCAACGCCGCCGCGAACGCGCTCTCGAAAGGGCTCGTCGTTGACGTGCCGATTCTAGCGTGAGCGCTTCCGAAGCACAGGCGAAACGACAGCGAAGAGCCACGCACCCCGAGTTGAGGGAACGCGATGTTGAGGCCCAACGTCAGCGTCGTCTTGCCTTCAGGAATCCGACAACGATGGTGGACGCCTCGGCAACGCTAGCGCCAACTTCCCCGGTGCGACGGCCATGTTTCAAAGCGAGTTTCTGAACCGGAACGTTCATGATAGACATGTTCGGCTTGGTGATGCCCAACTACGATACGCTCATTCTCATCGTGGGCTCAGCAATATTCACTGCAGCAGACCCACCATCAATAGTGACAGCTTCGCTGGCTTCCATCTTCACAGTATAGTAGAAGGGCTCTGATTTTTTTTTCCTAGAGAAACCCTACCCATTACTCTCATGAAAAATCTTGCCATGTACCAATGCGGTATCATCATCATCATCATCATTATCAGGCTATATTTATGTCCACGGCAAGACGAAGGCCTCTCCCTGGGATCTCCAATTACCCCTGTCTTGCGCTAGCTTCCAACTTGCGCCTGCAAATTTCTCAACTTCATCATACCACCTAGTTTTCTGCCGTCCTCCGTCCTGCTGTGTCAGTGCGGTATAATAGACTTCGACCTTGGAACGTGAAGGACAACTGGCTTTCGGGCACTGCCCCCGAATGCTGCGAGGCCAGCAGGAGAATATCTTCGATAGATTTTGCTGCACTGAACCGAAGTACTTCGAAAGCTTCGCAAAAAGCAAGACCGTGGTAGCCAGCACGAGACGTTGTCATTCCAATCATGAAGAACACCTTCGCCAGGCGGCGCCGCAGGCAGTGCTCATGAGCTTCGGCGCTCCGAAGCGCCAAGGACCGGACAGTGCAAGGGGATTACGACTGTTTGCCTCCGTGTTTGCCGCCGACGTGGGAGCCCTAGGCTGCACACACGCAGGTACGCGTTATTTCCGTGCAACGCCGTGGAACCCTGAGCTTCGGCTTGCACACTCCCCACAAATCGAACTTGCCGGACTACATAATCATTGTGCCTAACTACACGCTTTTAAACAATACGCGCGTTTCGTTCTCTTTTGCTACGAAAGTTTTTGAGACTGAATGTGTTCCTCGATGACGTCGTGCGCTCTGATGGCGGTTAGAGGCGAACAAGAAGCCATTACAACCCTTCCTGTATGTGGGGAACTACTTCATCAAGCGCAGGAAGAATGCGCCTACCTTCGCGCTATCAGCTCTGCCAGCGCTGCACGCAATTCAGCCAGACAGACGGCACGGAGAAGCAGACGGCAGCTCAAAGCGGCTCCGCAGTCGACTGCGCTCGACTGAGTCGAATCGGGAGTTTGCTTTCGTTCAAGACGGACCGGCGCGCGCAAACGGAGAGAGACAGGAGTGCGGAAGCCGAAACGTCCCTGCCGCGGAACGTCCTACGCTTTCCTCAGAGTCAGAGGAGGCCGCTCCCTTTGTTTCTGAGCAACTTTCTTGCTTGAGCCTTCGACAGCTGTCTAGACACTACGCTGTTTACTTTCCCCATTCTTTTTTTTTTTTTTCCACGCCCGCCGTGACGCAGAATCGAGACGCAAACCATTCGGGAGCGCTTACGAAGAAACGCCAGGGTAATAAAGCTCACCGCGACGGACACGATTACGACTGCACGTTATCTTACATCGAAGACCGACACGCTGTACACGTGACGCTCCCCAGCATTCTCAAGGTCAGCAGTCGCCAAAGCTACCGAGCGCTACCTGGGGTCTTTATTCGTGAAGTTACATTTACACGGTCTGCCACGTTGGGCCTTCCGATTGGTCGGAGGCGCCGCGCGATGGAATCAATGTCAGCGCATACTGAGCGCGATAAAAGAACAATGAGCAAAATATGCAAAGCTTGTGTATCCGTGTTCGGCCGAAGTGCGAGACTGCATATTCACAAGCAAAAGTTGTTTAGACGTTGTATTAGAAAGCGCAATATAGCTAGGGAGGGCCGTTTGACCACTGCTGTTCCCTGAACTTGTTGTCAAGGCAATCTATCGAGAATATCCGTGCAGCTAGACCTCCAAAGGTGCATTCACGTGATGTAGAGGAGAGAGAAACAGGAGAGAGGAAAGGCAGGGAGGTTAACGAGAAGTAAACGTCCCGTTTGCTACCCTGCACTGCAGGTAAGAGGATAGAGGAACGAAAAGAGACGGAACTATATAGTTGCATGCACACGCGAATGTCCTTGAATTATGGCCATGCGCGTCGATGGTTCATAAAGCAACGAGGTAATTGCTGCAGAACTTAGCGTGGGCAGGTGTCAGCGAACACTTTATAATAGATTTGCCGCACACGTACGATCGAGAAAAATTCTAAGCAGTCCGTGGAACCACTGACTGACACTCGGTCACGTGTATCTCCGGGTCCCATCACGTGCTCCAGCAAACGACTACGATTCTATTACTTCGGATGGTTGCTAACGTTAGCAGTGTGCGCGTTGTCAAAACCAATCATCGAAAGCCACTCGTCGTCTCTGCAGGTTCCGAAAGAGAGATATTTAGCGTGTTGAAGGTAGAGTTTCATAACACCATTTCATTGCCTATTGTCTGGACTTGTTTAGTGGATAGACAGATATCAAAGTAAAGCCTGCAAGAATAAGGAGTAGTGAACGAGATAGTTAAGTATATTTCTTCCGAACTGATAGTCATTAAATGCAAGATCGCCGCTAAATACTCAGTTCTGTTGGTAGTTCAACCAGGGGCTTTCGTTCAACCGTCAATCCAACCCTTCTTATACTCCCACCTTTCCCGTGGCGCCGATCGCGAATGCCTCTTGCGTCTGTGACGAAAATTATGAGCGAAAGCACTAAAATTGAAGATTACTCCAAAGTGTGAACACATATGTAAAGTTTACCAGCAAGTATCTTGCACCAACAACCAAAGCGGAGACAAAAATCCCGCTTACAACCGTGACCCAGCGTGGAAGTCTGCGACGTAATCTTCGCGAAACGACCAGCCGTTCGAAACGACGTCCCGAAACGCATACCCATTCATTCGTCTGTCCTTTATTTGACGTCAAACTGCATCCCAAGCATCCGACCATCCTTCAAGAAGAAAAAAACTATGCACCAGAACCTTGCGACGACCGTAACATAGATCGGAAGGCTGCTAAGCTCCTCGAGGAATTTTCCGGGCACCGAACAGCACAGTATATATACTAAATATTCTGCGCGAAACAAGGCCGCAGGCTCGGGGCATTCACAACGACCTGCACAGCGAGACACGTATCCCCCCTCCCCCCCCACCTCTCGACGAAGAGCAACACCGCCCAAAACCATACGGGGCCAGGCCATATAAGTTTCACGTTCATGACCTATTCATAAGCAAAACGCAAGTTCAAAGAACGCTCCTCCGACGAGTATACTTCAACAAACTCCACGACGTACGATCCTGTACGGAGCGCACGGAACCGAGGGGAACTCATTGATGGCGCGGCGTTAAAAGTTAGCGTTCCGTGTGATGGGAGGGGGGGGGGGGGCGTTCTTTCTTTCTTTTTCTTCATTCCATCCTGCCCGGGAGAGGAAACTTGTCAGGATGCTGGGGAGTCCGTGGGCTTAGCGGCGAGATAATGAAGCGCGTAATGGGAGTTTTTATGGGCAACCTCTTGTGCTCGTATATGGCTGCGCGACTTGGTCCTCTTCCCGCGCACGTGTTGTAAAGGCAGGTCGTGTTCGTTGCGCCGTTTTCTTGAGACCCCGTGCGCGCGTTGCGTCATGGGCGCGGGCGAAATGAAAACGGAACTATAGGTACGCGTGCAAGGAGAACGGTTGAAGCCCGCAGGGAAGGGGAGAAGAACATGCGGGATCATCTCGAAGTTTGAAACGACTGAAGCAGACTCACAAGGAGCGGGATGCCCAAATGAGCGTGAAGGAACAGAACGAAAACGAAAGCGTACAGGGCTGGAATGAAGCTTGCGACACGGAGAAACAAACCGTACGATGTGTGTCCGTTTCCAAATTGCACCCTTTCTGTGACAAAGCCGTGATTCAGCTCACAGACATGGAGCTTTGGAGGATAGACGTGTTTAGCAGCCGGATACACCACAATGGTGCGGTGCGCGACAACCTTACCATAGTGCTCAACTGGTGCGCTGTAGTGGCGAGCTGCGCGAGACGAAATAAGCGACATTTTTGCGTTTGCTGCTTGCCTTTGAACAGTATACGATCGTGAGCCACGATATGGTCACATGGGCTGCGATTTTGCAGCCATATCTTGAGCATGATTCTGCGTTACTCTTATCAGCCACCGTTCAGGGCCGCGGGTGATCCCGTCGATAATGAGGGCGGAGCGTTGCACTGATCACTGACGAAGCGCGAAAAGGAACAACATCGGAAAAGGCATCGCTTCAAAATCGCTGCCCTCGGCACGTAAGTTACACTGTTTTCAGTGCGGCTATCGTGAACTTGTAGTAGCTGTTTTGTTATTGATTTGCTTTGCAGCGCGTCTCTCGAATGATCTATAGATATAAGCGCGCGCGGACGTCTCTGTGCATCACGAATCTGAGCATTAAACGCGTACAGCGGAAAACACAAGTGCGTAGAAATTACCCTATTCGTCGTATACGACTGATTGTGAGAAGATACGGGCCAACAAGCTTCCAAGGAGCTTGCTTCTAGTAAGCTTCTGCCATCAGGTATCAGACAGTGCAAGCAAATACATCTACGACGCATCGTGCAGACTATCAGATGGTTTTGATGCACATGTGATTGCCGCACACATGAGCTTACGTAAAACCATCCAACTATTATGCGCCTTGTCGTGTCAGCATCCACATCCTGCAAGTCTTTAACCCATTCCAAGCGATTCAACCAGGTACAGACAGCCGTGGAACTCAGCTGCAGCAATCGCTGAAGAACGATGATCCCTTGTGGAGCCCTATGCAACGCGGCGAAGGATTGCTGAATGTCTCCTGAAAGCTCACGCGTAGACGCGCAAGCACACATGCACCACAGACGCACAGGAGCGTACAAATGCATCTGCACGTGCACCTTTTAAATCGAGCGAGTTACAACGAACCAAACCTTCTCTTGCGGGCTGTGTTGCAACCAAGCAGGATTACTTTCCTCGTACTGCCTTCTGGTCACGAGGATCACGAAGAAAGCGCAATAAAAACGTCCGGGGGATTAGGCGATGAGGTGGGCGGAGCGCGTTGTATATGGAAACAAGCATGCGGTCAGGTTCCCATAATCTCCGTATAGTCGCTGACCCCTCGACCATCGAGAGCGCGTCTCCAACCAAGCCTGATACACAGTCCGGTTCCGGCATCTGTAAAGCGCGTCGAATGCTCTATAAAAACGCTGTCGCGACTAAACACTTTCATTGCCCGAGTAGCTCTCCCACCCCTCCTCACGTTTTTATCGCCGTTGGTTTTCGGGCATCGTTATTCTTTGGGCGCTGCCCTGTTTTATCGTCAGCAGCCTTTTGACCTTTACCGAAAAGCATCAGCATTGCAGTGAGCGAGCGCTCCAATGCCGCAGCGCCCCCACTCGACACTTTTTGGCACTGGTCAGCATAAAAAAATATATAATATAGGGGCGCCGTTAAAACGACAAGCGTCCGCATGACACCTGCGGTGAAGCGAAGATAAAACCTCAGCATCACATCCTTAACACGCACGCGCACAAACACACGTACATACATTGCGTACGTACATATTCATACATACATACATACATACATACATACATACATACATACATACATACATACATACATACATACATACATACATACATACATACATACATACTGTACATAAACACAGATGCCCATTAAAAAACGTTTACAAACCACAGGCTCGGCAAGAAACTGAATTTCCTTGTACTTCAGGCGCACAGAATGACATTGTCAAGTGCAACGGAACGTATGCAATGACGAGTTGGTACTGCGCTGTCCTCAATTTCAAGTTACAATCATGAAGTTGGCTTTATCGCGGAATCACTGCTACACATACTTTCGCTCCAGAAAGCGCATACGCTGAGCATAAATTCCGACGCGAACAAGTGCCAAACGACTCGTATACATCATGGCGTTTAGAGGTTCACCGGCATTTGTAATGGTGACCCAACCAAGCCTCCAAAACGCACATTCGGGAACAAACCGTGCTCAAAAACCGGCAAGTGTGCCTATATAAACATCGCACTCCGCTGTATATGACGCGGGACAAGTGTTCTCAATAATGTTTTTTTTTTTTTTCGTGTTCGCGTTTCAACTTATGCTGATGGTACGCACGTATGCGTATACCTACGTCACGCAACGCCAAAGCTGTCTGATTCAACGATTATAGATTCTAGGTTATACATGGATTTGTGTGGTTGATTGTTTTCTCTATTGACTCTTGTTGTTTAAGCATGTTTACAAAATCTGCTTCATTGCCGGATTGTGGTGGCGTATGTTGGCTTTGGTGTTGCGCTGCTAAATCTGAGGGCGCGGAATCGAATCCGAGCCGCGCGGCTGCATTTCGAGGCGGGTGAAATGCATCGGGTACAAGTTGAAGAATCCCAGCTGATCAAAATCAACCCGGAGTCCCCCACTGTCACGTGCTTCATAATGATATCGCGGTTTTGGCACGTAAAACCCCAGAATTTATTCTTCGGTTTATTAATGGGAAAGCATATGTCCCATTACACGAAAATACGTCGCAGTCGGCGTGACCGAAATGTGATACCAAAAATGGCCGACGCCGCAAAGAGTAATAACACGTCAAAAAATGCTCGGATTGACGTCACATTTCTCAGGGAGGTCCCTATATAAACAAAGTAAATTAATGGCATTGAAAATAAAATTTTGTACATATCGGCCTGGGCCCGGGCCCCGGGGTGCGAGACGAGCACGCCTCCCCAACGCCACGGCTGCTCCACGGTTCTGGCTGACTAAAGCGCGTTCATGAACGCGTTATGAACGCGTAAATGAGCGCGTTCATGACGTACTGAGGTCTACAAATTATACAATGTTTTCGCGTTCCCACACGTAAGCAGTCTTAAGTGTTTCTGCCGAATTATTCTTTTCATATCAGCTTGTTTTCATCATTTGCACGTCAGACCATCTATTGTTTGCGGATACGCCGGCGACACAAGAGTTACCAACATTTCCAATGTCATCAGAATAAATCCCTCACTCCATAATCTACGATTTCATTCCAAGTCTATCGATCATTTTGCCGATCCTTTCTCTTCCCTGTCAAAATATGGCTGACGAAACCGTCAATCGAATCGGTAACCTCGTGCTAAACAGCATGACGTCACAGCTTTTTAGTGACCACGACGGCCCAGTTGCTAAGCCGTCTCACTTTTGTTTCCCGACCGTTCTCACTTCCACATACCGAAGTATATAGCAGCGTGCAGCGAAGCTTCGGCTTTTACAAAGTGCAGCGCTCACATTTCAGTGAAACTAAAGCATCGTATTTCGCGCTTGAGTCAGCAGCTTCGAAACACAAAAATTTATGCACGAGACGCTATATACCGTACACAATTTCCCGCGCACGCTTTAGCCGTCTCTGCCGGATGACATGTTGCGACAGAGCCCCAGGACTGCGACCATGCTTACGCCATGTCTGGCCCTCGAGAAGGTCAACACGTGGACATCGATAAAAGGGCGCCAGGTGAAAGACTACATCGCCGAGCCGACGGCGAGGATTCTCGTTCGCTACAATATACATGCACGAGCGGCTCAACGTAAGCCATCGCATCTTCTTGGTAACTCTCATTCTTGCTACGGTTTTACATTCTCTTCGAGTGCGTGCCCGTATCACCCTTGTCTGATCGCCGTTGTTCAGCGTGCCTGCACTTTGTGAAACCAAGACCAGGGTTGTCTGCCGCATCACCGCTACTTGAGCTAAGCCGAGGCATCGTGAGGATAGGCACTTTATTCTCCCGGCTTAGGTATTTCCAAACGTCCTTTTACGCAACGTGGAAAGCACGGTAGAGCGGTTAGGAAGAAAACAACGAGGAAAAATGGAGGCTTGTTTCAGAAAAAAAATAATAAAGGGAGCAGGGGGGGGGGGGGGGTGGCAAGTTGCGTTGCGAAGTGTGTCGAAGTGCCGTTTCGCACAAGCTAGGTGCTATATACAGGTATACTATACTCGTCCACTAAGAAACGGGTGCTATAACCTTTTTGTCAATATCGCCGCTCTTGACAAACACGCACGTCTTCAAACATATTTGCAGGTTGCCGTCAAGGTGACGAGGTGAACGTTTGTACTATCTCACTTCTATATTGTCTTCACTCCCCATGTCCTTGTCTTGTTTCAACTTCTATCTGCAGGCCGCCATAGGATTGCTTCATTCCCCCTATAGCATTGTTTCGAGCCCTCCTGGGATGATACTTGAATATATTCCAGTAGCAGCGGATTCTATGGTGTCATTGGGGTAAATGTACCATACGGTCTTTAAGTGTCCTTGTTGACTTGCCGTCTTCATCACATGAAATAGCCCGTTATAGGCCGCGTTCAGGCTTTCGCCCTCTTTTTACCAGCACAAGGTCACCGACGTCGAGGGCTGGTAACGTTGTATTTTGACTGTTGTCGAAATTTCTCTTCATTCTTTCACGATATCTTGATTTACTATCTTCAGTTCTTGCTGCTTCTGTGACATTTATGTTCTTGTCAATTTGCCAAGGCTTATATCCGCAGGCAGATAAGGTGCTCTCCCAGTTACAGCGAATAGAGGAGTGCATCCCAGGCCAGTTGTATACGAGCGGTTGTGGTGAGATACTGCCGCTTCCAGACAACATTTCCAATCACCCATGAACGCTGGATACATGCTAACGTATTGTTTGATGCTCCTGATAGCCCTTTCAGCTAGCCCATTTGCTGCGGGATGCTATGGTGCAGTGAACCGTGATGATATGGTGCAGTGAACCGTAACTTGGTGTTACGCTTTTCAGCTGAAACCCACATTTGATTATGAGACGCCGTATAGGTGCGGAAGCTTGGATCAATGTTGGCCACCTGTGGTTCTTTAACGTTCACCCAACGGACGCTGCAGGAGCGTTTTCACATTTTGGTCTCATCGGTATGCGGTTGTGGCAGCGGGGATCAAACCAGCGACCTCGTGCTCAGCAAAGCAACACCATAGCCCCTTAGCTACCGCGACGATAGATTAAATCAAGGAAGACTTCGCAGCTAAATAATGCATTTGAAATCGTCCATCCTTGGGGCTGGTGATTCGGATATCCAGCACTTAAATTTTTTTTTTAGTTTGCAATAGCCGTATGGGTCCTAATGCGAGGGTATTATATAGGTGGAGGGGGGGGGGGGGGAGGGGGAGGACACAAACTCGTGCATGTAAAATACAACACTAGCGCTCGACACACACTGATTACGGTAGAAACATGAAATACAACTTAAACATGGCATGGAAACATGAAATAAAAGTACATGAGATCAAAACACGCAAATAACATGAAATAAATAGATATCAACAGGGGGTATAAGCAGTAATTCTTGAAATCACAAGAAGCTTGATACACAATATGTAATATGCACATATCATAACAATACGTTATGTGGCACATTTTCCCGACTCGTTCATCGTTTAATAAACGACAACAAAAACAGTCCATAATTGTTAAAACTGACTGACCCGAGACACATTGTTCAACCACTGTTGACGACTTCCCCTTATGATTAGTATGTTTTGATATCATCTTCACAATGTCCACTTTTCCTGGCCTCCGCTTTTGCGCTTTCGTCTTCCTTCCCTTCACTTCCTGCCCCTTCTGACCGCCGGATTCCTAGCCCATCACTATAGCATTGGGCAATTGTTTCGAGGAGCAAGCAAACAAACAAGCAAGCAAACATGTAAAGCACGATCGCAATACGAAGATACACACATGGGATGTTCTCGTTTTTATTTTGCGCTGACACGTCGGCGACAAAGAGCAGGAGGCACTTCGCGGGAATAGGGAAAACGCGAGCGGCATGTAGGGCACGGGACGCGTTCAGCGGGAAGAAGAGGTTTGCCACGCCGAAGGGGATCACGTCTTCGTTCCACAATCGAAACCATTTGTATTCGGCCTCGTCTTCGGACGAAGTCATCGTCGTTGTCACAGGAGTTCACGTCCGGGGACGCGACGTCGTGACGGCGAATGGAAGTTTTATGCCATCCTCTCTTTTTTTTTTTTTCTTTTCGACTATCAAATATGAACACTACGCAGAAAAAAAAAATAAATGACGAGAGGCCAGCAAAACTCGAGGTAAGAGGAAGGTCCCATGAAACGTTTTGTTCAGCGTTATAAATAGTTTTTTAAACGTTCTAAAGAGACTCGATATATGATTATTCTTTTTTTGGCGAAGTTCATGCATTGTCCAAATACAGCCTACAAACTTTCCGCAACAAATCCCTTAGGAAGATGCGTCAGAGGTCGTTAGAGGCACAACAGGTAGCAAACCGGATTTTCCGTACCGGCTAACCACCCTTCCGTCCTCCTTTCTTTCGTCCTCTCTCAGTTGAGGATTGCGGACGCTACAAAAAACGCGTCCCAGCTGGATTGCTATGCGCCTTTGAGAAGCGCGAACGTGCATGGACATAGGAGTGTACTTATAATGTTGCAGTGCAAAATTGACCGTGTTCAGAGTTACCCGGATAGAATCACTACTGCACAATGAGTTCGAGGTACGAGAGGATATAGGCTACTTATTGTGTGCACCAGAACCTTTACTGAGGCGGAAATTCTTAGACTCTGGCCACATCCGTCGATGGAGCACGAAGGTATTCATGCACTATACTGCAATTTTTGAAGTGCACCGGCCTGAGTGACCGTTTAAGGTCCTACTGTTAAATGGAAAACGAACCATCCACCCAATCGTAGCTACTGCTACAGAGGAAGAGGTTCATCAAAAGAAAAGCCTCACAGTTGCTACGATTGGGTGGATGTCTCATTTTCCACTTAATTCTCTCCACCTAGTGGGTTTCCGCTGAACTATTACGTCATAGTCCTACTGTGCATCCTCCTGCGTGGAGGCGGTGCTCACTCTCTCCCTTTTTTCTGTTCCCTTTCCATTACGCCCATTGTAGGGTAGCAAACCGGACGCTCGTATGGTTGATATCCCTACTTTTCAGCTTCTTGCCGTGGCCCCCAAGATACAAGGTGCGCCGGCGCGGTCTCGAAGGCAACGTTCCTTACTTCCTCTGCATCTCTCTTCCACCCTCATCACACTCCCAAGGAGCGCTGTATTATGCGCGCGCAGAATGTACTTCAGTGATAACCCCTTGAGATAGGGCACGCAAATGGCCCAAAGATCATTTACATCCCGCCCACCAAAGGCGTCTTTAACCTCTCTCTCAACGATTCTTTTTTAATTCTGCGTGTTTCGTATGTGGTGCATTTTGTATTATAGGCTGCATGCCTTTCTGCGACTTGCACGGTACGTAGTCATTCATGTTCCCTCCTTCCCATCACCAGTAGCACTCTATAGTCGAGCCTCTATAGTAACCCTCTCCAGTTTTCATCGAAATTAAAGCTTCTTTATTTCTCTCTCCCCCTCTCTCTCAAGGAAAAAAAAAAGGAAAATAGAGGAAGCTCCCCCGCAATAGAATTGGCTCGGTCTAGTTTACAGAACACCCGATAAATATACCGCTGCTCTCCATCAGCGCACCCCCCCCCCCCCCCTACCCATGGCCCCAGGTGCATACATGATATCAAGTACATGCGGTATAGAAACACATCACTGAGGAAGGTCATGAAGGACATGGGAATTAAGGACATGCACGAGCTTCTTAATGGGGTTTGCATCTCCACGTATTGTTTATTACAATCATACCCTGCCCACTCTCCCCCGGTGCAGGGTAGCGAACCGGACGTGCGTCTTGTTAACCTCCCTGCCTTTCCTCTCTTCTGTTTCTCTACCTCTCTCTGGCCAGGCAACACTGCCACCGCTTACTTCAAGTTTTCTTTCTTTTTTAAGTTCACGGCCGTTTCAAAAGGGGCCACGTCCGGTCGTTAGAACCCTGCCGCCATGGCCCGCAGGCGTAGTGGCGCCAGAGCACCTCGCATCTACACTAATTCACGCACGGAAGCTGAAATGCTGAGTCGCTCGCAAACATACACACGACGCTCGCTTCAATGCCAAGAGAGAGAGGGGAGTGAGAGAGACAAGACGAGAATGACACGAACGGGCCGGTTCTTCTTTTCTTGCGTCTTCGTCGACGTCTCTGACAATCGCCCGGTCCCGACACGAGCTCGCGGGCCACGCTCCTCGGCTACCCTGCACGAACCATCGCCTACCAGCCTTCGCAAACACTCTCCAGCGCAACGCACATTACACGTCAATTTTCTTTAGTTTAACGTGCCATCGCGTGCCACGTGCGTGCAGCTATGAAGTCAAGGTCGCTCGTAAATTAGTTATGATGGTTACGCGCACGCCTCCCTGGCGGCGGGGCCATTTTCTCGAGATCGGACGCCCCGATTACACGGGGGATCGTGCCTGACGTGCGTGCTGGCTTTGGACCGTAATGGCTGATTGTGCTGATCCTTGTCTCCGATAAAAGAAAGAAGGCTAGGCGAGGCTGCGATAGACCCGTTTCCTATCAGAGAGAGGGGGCACGATAAACGCCGTGCAACGATGGACATACGATATGGGAGACGAAGACGCTCTCGTGTTCCTCGTAAACTGGGAGATGCCAATCACTTCATGTCCGGGCATGGACTTCACAGTGCTGAACCACTTGTGTGGGCAGTCTTCGATGTAGGGAGGCCGAGAAGTGCGTGAAAAATTGCTGTCCGTCAAGAAAACGGTCGCTTCTGCCATAACAACTACCCCGTCAGTTTTTTGACGAGCCGCTTCGTGATGAATTACGAGAAACGCAAGTTTGTTGAAACGGGGGAACGCATGAATAGCGGCGCGAGCAACAGCTGCCGGTGGAATAAGGGATAAGTTGCGAATACTGACACGTGTTTGTATCCGTTAGCAGTAATTGTGCGTACAGTACTGCCAGTCATTGTTTGTATTTTACCTGTCACTAGTCGTTCGGGCTATCGGTCCACACATCTCTCTATCAACTTTTCCTAATCATCTAATAAAGATTCATTTTTACTGTTTGATTGAATAATTGATAGATTGATAAATACATGTTTACTCTTAAAGAAAATGAAAGAAGAAGAAACGAAGGTTACGATCAACCCTAGACCAAATCGTGTGGCTGACATGGCGAGGTCTAGCGGACTCGCAAGGAGCTACAACAAACGTAGCACCGAAGACTCTCGAAGAACTTGATGTGTCTGGCTAGTCAATAAGAGGATGGAGGGAGGGAGCGAGGGAGGCAACTAAGCCACACCTGTAATTAACACATGAGCCAACCATACACTTGTCAACCGCTCCTTGACTGAAACACGTGACTGCGTGAAGCGCTAAAAGAGGCACACCAGCTCGCAGGCTACAAGGGTCAACGTTAGAACATGCGTTTAGCTACGTGCCACGTCACTGATAGTGAAGGACGCGTCAGTGAATTTCAGGCACGCGGGCCAAGTGGCATGCTTAAAAGAACGTATTCACTATCATAAATACTTCTTTTTGGGCGAGTTGGTACATCTTGAAAGTTTCGGGTGACAGCGCAAACAGACGACCACAAGAAGGGTCGTCGTCAACACACCGGCAGCGCCTGTGTGTCCGTGTCTCCCTTTCTGTGGTCGTCTGTTTGCGCTGTCACCCAAACTTTCAAGTATTCACTATCGGAGCACTACAGAAATGGCAACACCTGCAACGGGACTCGAGCTTGGAACCGCGGCACATTCTCGGCCCGTGGCTAAGCACCACCTGCGCAGTTAGGCATCACGAAACAGCTTTGCGTTTCTCATTCTAGCGAAGGCCATCCGTTTCACCAAAAGACAATGCTCATTACGGCGCGGCAAACTTACCCAAGAAGCACGTCCTACTGAAAACAATGCGCTACATATATAGCGTGCGGTCAGAACGCACGCTATAGCGCATTCTTTGGAATCTCATTGGCCCAGATAAACAGAACTCGATAGAGACGGGTGGGGAAGTGGCGGGTACGCGACCGCGGTGTCGCCGCCGCGCCCAAGTCGATGCTCGCTAAACCCGGCGTCGCGTGCTTACGGACGCCCACCTCCTCGCGTTCCCATTGTGCAAGCGCGATGAGCAATGGGCATTCGCATTCGAGGCTCGCGACTACCGTTCGCGCGTCGCGAGGCGCGGCCACTCCATTTCAGCCACTTCACTGAATACGACGAAGCGAATTACGACCCTATGCATTCTTCCTAAACTATTGTTCTTCTTGTTTTGAGACGCAAATCTTCCAAACACTTCGGAATCGCGAGGACTTCATGATCGCACGCGATGGGCCATGCCGGGCCAAGGTTGACGCAACGGGAAAACCGGGCTCAGGGAACAAAGCAAGACTAAACTGGAAAGAAAGAAAGAAAGAAAGAGAGAGAGAGAAAGAAAGAAAGAAAGAAAGAAAGAAAGAAAGAAAGAAAGAAAGAAAGAAAGAAAGAAAGACGCTCTCGTTAGCAGCCACGCAATAGAGTAGAACCGCAACTGTTCTGCACCTTCTGTCGAATGTACTACGCCGCCAAGACTGCTGGCTTGCATTCATTAAAGACGCCGGTGAAATGTGGCACGCTTGGACCGTGCTCGGCATATGCCTCATTGAAATGCCGGGGCATAGAGTCAATCGATCATATACGGCGGCGCTCTGCAGAGACGGGATCGGCTTGGCTTGGCTGGCTGACTGGCTACTTACCATTTCCCGCAAGTTCGTTCCTTCGATCCACTCAGGTATTCGTTATACGCGCGAAAGCTCTCTCGAAGCACGCGTAGCAAACGGCAGTAGCCGCCGCAGACAATAGACGAGACGTTCCTATAGCGCGGTTCATTTCGTGCTCGCTGGCCCGACTTGTTTTCCGCTGGGACGCTGAATCAGTTTTTAAAGACGTCCGGTTGGGTGTAACCCAGTTAACTTTATAACCTCCGCAGGCGTAACGAACGCTTGCGTTAAAATCAAGGAAAGATAAATTGATGATCACATGGTCGGTGATAAGCATCGAACCCTCAAGTGCGTGGATTTGGTGCTTTTATTGTTTATTTCTTTTTCTCGTTTACCGTTACATCACTCGGGTTCGAACGAAGCGTGACCACTGCGAAACGAGCGGCCCCATTCTGGCGAGGCAATCAGTTAACGGTGTTTTTTAACTGTCCAAACCTTTGTGGTTCACGGACGCGTCTCACCGAGAGCGAGGAAGGGAAGTCTCGAGTTCACGGACTTCGAGACTGATCGAGCTCTGTTGGTGCATAATACATCTTAACAGATCAGATGATGCATAAAGGAAAGCTGGAAACAAGAACAGACACAATGATAAGATCGCTTTTATATTTGCTTTCTTTTTTTTCTTACCCATTACTTGTCGGAACTCTTAGCCGTTGTGCAAGGCCACTGTATAGAAAACGACGGCGCATAAAATTTTCTTCAAATCCTGGCCGCGGCGAGTGCATTTCGATGGGTGCGAAATGCAAAAACGTCCGAGTCCCGTGGATTGGGGGCACGTTAAAGATCCCCCTGGTGGTCAAAATTAATCAGGAGTCTCTCACTACTGCTTGCCTCATAATCAAATCGTGGTTTTGGCACGTAAAACCCCAGAATTCAATTCAATTCAATAGCAGCGAGATTCGACGTACCAACCACAGCGCAGTGATTCCAACGTACGTACTATACAACAAGGTGATGAAGGTGCTGCGGTTCCTACCGAATCCGGTTTGGTTCTGCCCGTCTTTTCATGAGGCATCAAGGCAAAATTGCGCATTACTACAAGGACCGCGCTGCAGATTTCAGTGATAAACGCGTCCCTCAGCGACCTCGGTAGGCCTTGAAGAGAAAGCGGAACTTTTATTCAGCATGAAAACAGCGTTAAATCACATGATATAACGCGCGTGACCTTGTATGAGTGCGCCACAGTGCCACGTACGGTACGATGAGAGACGCGTTCCGTAAATTCCTTCGCCATCTGCTAGAAGATGCGCGCCTTCACTATTTACAGCGAAGCTGTATATGGCTAGGCGAAACCAAAATCCGTCCGCCCGATGTGCGCAGAAATGTGCGCCGATCCAGGTGGTCATGCAGAAAGGGTCCAAGCGCAATGGCACATACCCCTGTGGACTTCGGGTGGTGGGCTCCGGGACCTGTAACGCGCCCTTGAACTACCCTTGTCACAAGTAAAAGAGAAAGAGAGGCGCGCCATTGGCTGCGCCGTCAGTGAAGTCGTTCTCTCCGTCATAGCCGAGTGCACGTGCAGCAGTTTCTCTCTGACTTCAACACGAGTAGGCCACACATCGTACGAACTCCCGAACAGCATGCAGCTTACGAAGAACGGCGCCGACAGCAGCACCGTGAGATAACTCGTGTTCGCCGTGCCGATGCTGCAGTCCGGACACAACAACAGGCCCGGGTGGCTGAGCGCAAGCAGCAAGTACGTACCGAGGATCCGGCAGCCTATACCAAGCCGTCGGTTAATGAATCATCGGGACTAACCCAGTGATAAAAACGGGGCCGCACGTTTTAGCTTCGCTGGTTAACCAACTGTACGGAGTGCTTGGGCGGTGATACTTTTTTTTTTTTGTGATTGTTGCTATGTGCGACGCGGCTGACGCGAGGGAAATTTGTAACGGCGTTCTATTCTTCATTTTAGGCACGCGTCCATGGTCTATTGAAAACGCACACACAAACACACACACACACACACACACACACACACAAAATCGCCTCTATTCTACCTTGTGAAAGTGAATGTACAGCAAATCTGTGGAAAACCGCTACTGAAACGGCTGAGGAGGTATTCTTTATAAATACGAAATCATTATATGACCCATGAAGCGACAAATCCGGCGTTAGCATTCGATGGTACCAAAATCCATGTGACCAAGTAGTGACGTCATCTCTGACATGTGACGAAACGTGATTACGTCAAAATCTCAAACGTCGCGTGATGACGCCATCACGTCAAACGTTACTTTACGTGATAACGGCATCGTCACGTCACGATATCGCCTGACGACGTCATGTGATGATGTCATCACGTCAAACGTGACGTCACACGATGACATCTTCGCCAAGTGATGATGTCACCTGATGACGTCATGTGATGCCTCTTGGAGAAGCAGCACACTTTGCACTGTCTCCGGAATCGGCCCACATTTTTGGGTGAGCAAAGGTCGCCCACGCCAGACACGAAAAACCCCCACCAACTAGAGGCTAACAGGTTCACTGTAAAACAAGTCCCGGGCCTAAGTTAGAGCATCGGGATTATGTGCTGGGTGAGCCTGGCTCAAAACCAACCATTGGAATTGTATTCACACAGACACGCACTCACGCACACATACAAAGAACACAGACACATATGAGCCCATGCCAAAATCACACAATTGTCCAGATAGAAGCATACAAACAGCGAAGTTGGTGGAAGAGCCAAAGAAAGCTATTTCTTTAAACGACACTTTAGCAGGACGTTGTAGAATTAAAAACTGTAAAGAAAATGCAATGCGAACAAATGTGCTTACTTTCATCCTACGCAATGAAGACAAGGGAATGTTTTATACAACACTGCGCGCCATTTAGTGCATTGAGGCTAACTTGCGGTGCGCATCGGTGATAAACGCGTCTATAACTGCCGCATCTTTAAAACGCATCTTTAACTGACGCACTCGCATACGCTTGCCAAGGATTGCACTGTGTACTCGATGCAGACTGGCGGCACCTTAACTGATGATGATGATGCTTTTTTGGCATACCCCTTTGAAACGGGGCGGTGACAAATAGTCACCTATAGCCTGCTCGAGCTAATCAAGTAGTTTAGTCGGGAATTTAGTCTACATCTCCTTAATCTTTTTTATCTTCCTTAAAACTTCTAGAGCTACCTTGTACGGTTACCTATGCTTGTAAGGGATCCGGCCCTACCAGTCCCTTCGCCCACCAATACTCTAAACGTCTCTTGCTTACGTAGACTGCATGCTGCCCAGTTAATGCCTCCATCTACTTTAAAAGGAAACCGTCCCAAGCGCCACTGAGCGGCCACGAAGGACATCGCCGCTGCAGCACGCATTCCAAATTACCGTGAACATCATCACTCCAACGTAGGACCCGAAGTCGCCTGAGCGGATCACAAGTCACGGACTTCCTCACAACGCACTTTATACGCCCTAACGCCTAAACAGAACTGCGTAGGAGCCAGCCACGCCAACCATCTCCGCAGGCCGGCCGGCCGGCCGGCAGGCCAACAAGCCGTGAAAACGATATTGCGCGCTCCAGAACGCTGTGATCCAAGCCGTGATGTTCGTTCGGACGCGTTGTGCGAGCGACGTTAACAGGGTGCGTGTTTTCTGCGTGTCGGACAGAGCACACATGCGCCGCCTGGCGGGCGAAACGCTTCGCACTCGGTCGCTTTGAGCGCAGCGTTCTGGCAGACTCGGCGAGGCTCGAGCGCTTGCGTCGGGAGGGTGGCCCGCCAGACAAATCCGGGGGAAACGGAACTGCTAATTATGTCCGTACTCTAAAACGCATTACGGCGCAGAAATTCGCACCAGGCGCCCTCGTCTACAACTGCTCGGCGGGGCAGGAGGCGGCCAGGCGAGCAGACGAGTAGGGCCGCTAGCAGACGACCGACGCAGACAGAAATGGCGGAATAACTACCGGACGCGGCGGAAAAGGCGAAAGGGAAGGGGGGGGGGGGGGGCTTGAGGGGGCGTCTACTGCTCAGCTTGCATTGACATGCACGTTCCCTCCTTTCCGACTCCACCTCCCTCTCTCTTGCGGTAGTACGTGGGCGATGGTGGTGAGATGGAAGTACAAATGGGTCGTCGTCGTCGACATGACTGGAGCGCTCGCCGAGAGAGACTGTTAGGCCTAACAGAAGCGGGAGGCATTTCAGATTTCAGAATGCGTGTGGCGTCACGCGCCCGCCCGCGCTGGCCTCGTCTGCCATCTCCGACGAGCAATCAGGGAACCGGAGTGATGAAAACTGCATTAACGACAGACAACTCCCGTTCACCTCCTCGGACCGTACGCGAGGATGTTTGAAAACGGCTAGTACTGAATTCGGATGCGCTCGGATGGCAGCAACTAGCGAAACGTCAGGCGGAGATGCACTGGTCAAAGCCCTCATATCAGCAGAAGGCACATTCTGCGAACGAAGAAATGATGCGCACGGATTAGCGCGCCAATTAAACCTCTATATAGTTAAAGGGACAGTACATAAAAATTATTTTGAGGCCGATTATTACATTAGCCTTCTACAATAAAAATAAAAGCCACTCTTGCTGTGACAGAGAAGACGCGCGCAAAAAAAAATAAAAAAAATAAAGCAAAATATGCGGGTGCAGACGCCCCCACCTTAAGGTTCCCCGCACCAGCTTGCAGTGACGTCATGAATTTTGATGGTATCAGCTCGGGCCTAGTTAGTTTCTATGGGTAAAGATGGACTACATTGTATTCTAAAAGAGTCAAACATTGAATTAAGCAAGTTCGGAGAAGTACTACATGAACCACGACAGCCCAAATTAAAAAAAAAAAAAAGCTTTTGAAATTTGTCACATCTACGGACATACCAGCAGCGGGCTTCCGGCGTGAAATTCAAAAAATGGAACTTTCATTTGCTATTCTAATATGCAACCTCTTACCGCAAAATGCACGCAGCTAACAATTTGAAACAATACTTGATTAGTCTAGAATGATTTAGTGTTTCTATTTAGTATCCTTTTAACTACGGCATTCAGTCCTCAACAGCGACGACAAGAGAACATCACGAATCCTCTTCATTAGGCAACTCGAGGCCTCAGTTGTGTTCCGTGCGACAGAGTTAAACAGGACTGAATCGAAACCTTCCTATTCTCTGCATAGACCCTTTTAGGAAAGCTTATTCTCGTACCCCACGCGAATAGGCTCACAAGGCCGGTATCAAAACACTCCATGTCTGATTGAAGTTCTGCATCCATATAGATTCTATACGCCCTTCAAGCTACTTACAATACATTGAGGACAGAGGTCGCACCGACTACTAACATGCTATTCTAGCAACATGATGCAGAACGGAATCGCCAACATGATACAATCTACCAATCTATGAGTTTACATATATCTCTTAACCACACGTCACACGTATAGTATATGCAGCATCTCGGATTTATGGGTATACATGTGCAGCAGCTGCGGTACTTGTCGAGGAGCAGTTGTTTGCAAGTTATGTCCGCCTGAAACTAGCAATAATGTTCCAATTGGCGCGTAACAAACAAGTATAAGCGAGAGAGCAAGCAAGCTAACCAGTCATGAAGCCAACAAGCCGGTAAGCAAGTTAGCCAATCAACCATCTAACAAGCAAGCCACTGAACCAGATGGGCCGCCAAGAAGCAAGCAAGCAAGCAAGCAAGCAAGCAAGCAGCAAGCAAGCAAGCAAGCAAGCAAGCCAGCCTCCAAGTCAAAATGCAGGTAAGCGAGTCAGCCAACAAGTAAACACAAGCAAACAAGCCAGCCAGCCAACAAGCCAGCCAACGAGCAAGCTGGTTTTCTATTATGGACACTGTATAATTCCGACATGTTGTCGAATTCCTCCAATTTGGCCTATTTAGTAGCAGCCCTGTTGACCAATTACAGCTGACAAGATGGCGACTTTGACAATATGGCCGAATGTGACCATGTTTCTTGCAATACCAAAGCAAAGCAAAGCAAAGCAAGCAATCAAGCAAGCAAGCAAGTCTCATCGAGTAAGCAACGCAACAGTAGCTATGATATAAAAGTAGAACCGGAAAGTTTTCGCGACTTGCATCAAACCAGCCACGGAAAGAGTTCATTGTTGCCCGCTGCATTTGACGGATAGCAGGCCGGAAGGACAGACAATCTCCATTAGCTCTTCCTTGGCAGTCATAACTCACTTCTATGTCAACTTCCTCCTTTTCGAGATAAATAGAAAGAAAAGCGTCAATCTTGCAGCGGATAGAAATCAACAGTCACAGCGAAAGAAATGGTATAGCTCGGCCGTCGGAGTGGTGTCATGGAAAACTCATCCTGATTCTTACGAACGCGTACGTTTCCCCTCTCCCCTTCTTCCTCTTCAAAGAAAGCACAAAAACAGACAATGGTTTCCGTCCTGAAGCTCCAAGAGACGACCTTCTCAATACAGACCTGCGTCAGATGTTGCGTGCAGCGCAGGCGTGATAGATATTTCCGTGCAGCCTTTCATGTCATTGCGCAACTAATCCTGTCGTATACATACATCGATAGCCTCACTATGCCACTTCGTTTCTTTCAGCCGATATTACATCAATGTCTGACATCGCTGCAGCATTTGGTACGCCAAAGCAATTAGTTTAATACTAATAATCATGCAATATGAACCAAGCGCTCCCGTGAAACACCCACAACCTACACACCAAATCAACGCACCAAATCGCATCGCTCTGGCTTCTGTCATTCTGCACGGAATTATCAACGTGGAGTGTATGCAAGTAGTAGAGAAAATAAAAGAAAATACGCGTCAAGCAGTCATGCGTGCTTCCAAGAGCTCGCGCAATCGCGCAAAAAAAATATAATAATAGAAAGAAAGATTTTCTCGCATTTCTTGCACATCTTCGCTGACTCGACAAGATGCCGCCAGGCTCACGTCATAAGAGGACTAGTATACTGCGCTCCGTTATCTTCACCCCGGCGGCTTTTCATTCGCACTTCTCCGGCCTTATTGCTTTTTCATACGCCTGCAACGGGTAGAACCCACCGCATCATTACGGTTTCTTTGCTTCCGCGCGCACGTCGCTTCAGCCGTTGTCTGGTTCTCCCTTCTGGATTTCTTAAGTAGTTTCTTAAGTACCTTACGCAAAAAGGCTCGCGCCTCTCGCGAAGCTGTCGACGCAAGCCTTCCGCCGGCGTGCATTAAACCGAGCAGGCCTGACGGCGATGATGGCCTCGAGTCGAGTCTTAAGACGGGCGGCGCACGCCGGCGGTTTAGGTCGGTCGCTCGGTCGGTGGGCCGCACCGGCTCACGGAGGCTTCCGCGTACGCGTCTTGGCGGTCACGAGTCTCAAGTTACGCGAAAGAAAAAAAAAAGTTTTGTTTGAAGCAACGGAGCTTAGGGCCTGCGGATGCCAGGCAGTAAGTCAAGGTTGATTATCGAGCGAGACCCGCGTAGCTTGCTCAACTAGACGATGGCTGACGAGGCTCACGACCGTTAATGCATACATAGCCGAGCCGCTAACAACGTTTACACCCTGCTTCATGTCTCAACGCGCTCCTCCTGACGCTTATTTCGAAAAGAAACGGCCTGCAGACCCAGAGGCAAGGGAGAGAAGGGTTGTGGTTGTTAGCGTATAAGCGGCATCGACATCGTGCGCTGCTTCTGACTATCTGTTAGAGTGAACTACGGAGGAAGACAGAGAGAAAGAAAGACCTCTAACGATCCTTTGTTCAGCGTTCGGGGTTGTAAAACGGAGATGGGTATTCCTGAACACCCTACAGCAAGACAGCCTATACACTGCGGAAGAAAGAAGCACTGCTTTAATTTGCAGAGGCGTGCAGCGGATATTAGCATAGCAAGCCTTGCGGTGGAGCCACCAAAAAGTATGAAAAGAACATGACCAGATCGCCTCTGAGCTATAACGATAGCTTTCGATCGCGCGACCCCTCAAAGGTTGAATTGGTAACGAACAACGAAGAGCTCGCTCTAGGGATAATTCAAATTTGAGTCTACACGCAGGGCATGCAGGGCGTTGTAAGAAGCATACACATATAAGGCGCACACGATCACTCTTGGTGCAAGAAACGGGCATGAATGCACCGCACAAAAGAGCGAGCCGGTGCCAGAGGGCGTTGCGGATGAGGTTTAGCGAGAGGCTTCGAGATACCGTATGCACTCGTGCAAGCTAGGGCCGCATTCTTCTATTTCGTGATCTTTACGAGGGGTGGCGCCTATACGGGGGCAGGTCATTTCGGTCCAATATTTTTCTGGCCGCGCTTAATACACATGACACTTCTGTACCGAGAGAGAAAACTTCCTGTTTTCATAACGTTTATTTGTTCACGTATGCACACGAAACAAATATAATTCCGGTCTAGTCCTCAGCACTGACGTTGTCAACACTGCCCAGACTCAGTTCAGCCACCCACTCGTGGATACAGTCGTCCTGCGAGAAATCCACGGCGTTAGATATTCCTGTGGCAATCAAAACGTTCGCAACAACGTCCCAAGACATTGCACGCTACGCGCAGTACCTTCGCACATTGAATTCTTTTTTTTTAACCCTTAACTTGTAGGCTGCCAAGTTGGACGTCCGAGTCTTACAGGAGTGCGGCTGTTAATCGAGTGTATACGGTATCCTCCGTCCTCTTTCAGGGTATCTGTGAACCCCTCTTCGCAAACCCCCCTGACTTGGGCCTCTGGGGCCCTTTCTATTTGCCGGTGTGTCAACTGGGCCCCTAGGGCTGTTCGTTAGGCGCCAGAGGGCAGCCGTGTTCTCCATCTCCCCGCATGCCCATCCGTGCAGCCCGCAACTTTCCTAGCGCAATTAAAAGAACGGTGTATATCTGACAGTGTAATGGGAAACGCCGGGGTTCAGACGCGGTGTCGCCGTTTTTTTTTTCGATTTTCTCTTCCTCTCTCTCGCTCTGCTCTGGCCCCCATCAGCGGAGCCGGTGAAACTCGTGATCCGTTACAAGAATTCATTTCACACACTCAATAAAAAGTCTACAACCGTTCTTTGTATTTTGTTTCTGAGAAGTCTATAGATTATTTACAGACGGCCTGAGAAATTACTCCAAGAGGTGTGGCTTCTCGGATACTTTTTATTATGTAGTTGTTTGCAAGTCAGGCCCCATGCAACTGGCAATAATGCTAAGAAACCAACATGAGCGAGTAAGCGAGTAAGCCGTGAAAGCCAGCCAAGCCAAGCCAATTAGCAAGAATGCAACCTTGCAAGATTCGTTGGTGGATGTTTCTAGACTGTACAAACAAGACACACCCCTGTTCACAGACTTCTCTTCAGAAAATAATGTAGAGCCTTTGTGTAGCCGGCAAAATTTATAAGGGAAAAAAGCCTACAAGGTCCGCAATACACTGTGCGACTGAAAAAATCATTTCAAAAAGCGTGGTTAGCAACCTGAAAGTTTCACTTTGGCAGCTGCTCCTATGAAGGTACGCTTCCAAGTGTTTCTGTGATGACTTTCTCCAAGTGATGATTGTGATGATGATGATGATGATGATATTTTCTTATGTGGGAGAACAATTTCGCTATGCAAGTATCATCTGTTCGCTAGCTCAAGGAGGCCGTGAACTTGTGGCTTGAACGATCGGCTCAAGCACTCCCTTAGAAACATTTTCTTCGACTGTCGATAAAAAGCCTGTATACATTTGTCAATAAATTTACAGACCCTCATTAAACATTTTAAAACAAGTTAATCGAGTCTATGATTTTACGGATTTACTATTGTACACTACTCTATGATACGAGTATGTCTATACCGGCGAATGTCTGTAGACTGTGAACTTATGGCTTCACACATTTTGTAGACTACTGTCTATAAAATGTTGACAGATAAGTGTTTACAGATTATTTCTATAGGCCAGTTTATAAGCTCACAACCTCACCCTTTTCGTATTATAGTCTACAGACTTTCTATAGACAATTACTATAGACCTGTCTATAGACAGTTTTTAAACTTGTGACCTTCCACTCTTTATCAACTATTGTCGAGATAAATTTTTGTGCTGTTTGTATATGAACACTCGCTTATACGGGTTAATTTATATTCAGTCTGCAATAAAATTGCTATAAATTTGACTCGCCTTTATAGAAACGTTCATATTAATTATTTCAATTCTGGATGTACCTTCATTATTATTTTCCTTCTGTATTACATTGTGCAAACCTGAAATATAGCATGATGAGTGAAGGAACGAACGAATGAACGAACGCGATCGTACGCTACCTACAACGCATAGCTGCCGCTGGAAGTAGAACAAGTCACTGCAAAAACCAGCCACGGTAAGCCCTAAACCTCCGTTAACGGTGGCACCGGGACTGTGCCTCGCTCAGCCTTCACTATATCATTTTTTGGGTCCTTCGAGAATAATGGGAACCACGCGCAAAATGTAGCAGTTGCTTCCACGTGTGCCGTTCTTCGTTTAGGTAAAACATTAGGCAAATCCAAATACGCACACAGAACCACGGGCGCTGAAAGCAAATAAAGAAAAAGAAAGGAACCCTACTTTTGCTCTGGCCAACGACCCTACTGTTTAGCCGGCACTACTCTGTTATTAATGACGTACAATACCTTTTGTGCCACGTTCACAGCAGTTCATACAGCAAAACGAGAAGCGAACAAGAAAGAAAGGTCTCCTAGCGAGCGGAAATGAGCGCTACGTATACAACGCACGGATGATACATTGTCGATAAGCAATAGGGAAGGCGCAACAGCCGCATGGCCGAAGAAATATGTCCGGCCGCGCTTACATGCAAAGCCTCAGGTGCATCCAGTCGTTCTACACACAGACAACAAAGAGAAAAAAAATCGTACCAAGGCGCTAAGCTTGGCCAGTATCCTAAGGTCTGCGTGTAAACGGCACCGGACAAGACGGCAGATGTCCTCGGGGGATTCAACAAGCTCCTGAGGGAAACGCGAGAGGCAGGCAACAACAAGCGCCCTCTGGTGCCCGGCGAACGCACGAATAAACGGGCTGTGAGCGCAGACGTTAGCCGTATATCACCCAGCAAGCCGCGATCCATTATAGCAGAGCCCCTCCGCGTCAGCCATGACTCGATGCGCACGAGAACCTGGGAGAGCGCGGCTCGCTCGATAGTCGGCCGTGCTGATCGGTCGCTTGGCTACAGGTAGACAAAACGCACCGCATCTCGTCACTCGGTGACGTCAGCCGGTGGCATGCCGTCAGCCGGTGGCAGTCAATGTGAATTGAATTGAGCATAGGAGGAGGTGAATGAGACAAATCGTTTATCCGTGCGATTACTTTAACGATCAATATAGACAGTTTTGGCGGGCACCGTGTTGGGGCCTGCTCCAACTGTCTATATAAAGTGGCAATGCTTGTTGGCCCTTGAGGCAGTTTCGCCCCAAGGGCCAAGCACTGCCGGTGATTCAGGGTGTAAGTGAATCAGGGTGTAAATCAGTTTATTACTCACAACCTTACGCCCAAAAGGGTGCAAAACTAGCTGTAAGCTAATTCACTTTAAGTGTATTTTAACTGTATATGACTATGAAATCACTTTCGAAATCATATACAGTAATTTCGATCACGATCGAGCCCAATCCGGATCGAATTTCTCGGTCACGATTGGCGCCTCTGTGCGCAAGCTGTGGGATGGAGCTAATCGCGGTCGAGAATTTCGATCCGGATCAGGCTCCATCGCGATAGAAAGTGGCTGTGTGACACCGGTATAAGTCTACCCTGGCGTGACGAGGCGTGACTGGCATTGAACGAGTAATGAGACAGAAGGAAAACAGCGAGCGTTTGTAGCTCGAAGCGTACTCTTCGTTGCGTTCAGACAACGGCATGAACACAGCTGAACAGCTAGCACTTGTCAGCACGCCGCTCGCGCCAGCAGTGCGAAGCACCAACGCTGCAGAGCTGACTGAGCAGAGCGTGCGTCCAGTCGTCTTCGTCGTTCTTGCATCCAATTAAACGCACTGCGCAGGCCGCACGTGCGCCACCGATACCGTGACAGCACGGCGGCGGCGGCACCGATAGCGCGAGCGCGCCTCGTGTGTCCACTAGAGCACTGCACGGGCCGATTTTTTCAGCCCGGGCCCGGCCCGGGCCCGTTCTTACGTTGGGCGGCCCGCCCGAGCCCGATCAAAACTTAAATGGCGAGACCCGGGCCCGGCCCGGGCCCGGAAATAATCTACGTTAACCGCCCGGCCCGGCCCGCCACCCCTCTACCTTAGGCCCGAGCCCGACCCGAGCCCGACTCGAAACCGGCCCGAACCCGGCCCGAGACCGAAAAATAATGTTTCTTGGAGTTGAGACGCCCGAGAATAACTCGCTGCACGTTAGATGCACACCACCAGAAAGCCCGAGCCCGGCCCGGGCCCGCATCAAAAAACCCGAGCCCGGCCCGGGCCCGAGTCAAAAAGCACACACCGTGCCCGAGCCCGTGCAGTGCTCTAGTGTCCACGTCCCTGCTCTCGCGCAACAAAAACACATGCAGCTGCATATATGCGTCGCCGAAGTCAAAGTACACATTCGGGTGCCCATCGCACACATGTTAATGTGTACAGAAAAAAGTGGCGCTTAAACGACGATTAAAGTCGACATGGCTGGAACTAGAGAGAATAGTTGCTGGAAAGACATGGTGGCCAGTGACGGACTTAATCCTAAGCTGTCCGGTCCGACTACCCTTGTTTCACTGGTTAACTCGCTTAATACTGTAAATTACATTTACAACGAAATCACTCAGACAGGAAATATACTTCGTAATGAGCGTTTTTTCGTTAAAAGCGGAGAAGGTATAACAGAAACCATAGAAATACAGGGAAACTGCATTACAACGGCCGCGGAACCCTTAAAACATATCGAAACAAAGCCGCACCCGGTCGTGGCGAGATTACAGCAGAGAAATTCTGCTGAAGTCCGTGAGCAGCTGGCCATCACCTGAAATAATGGCAGTAAAAAGTACACTCGCAACTTACAACTGCGACAGTATTACGTGGCCAGGTAGAATTGCGAACTGCTAGGACAACTCAAGGTCATCGGTCATCCTGAACGAGACGAAACATTGAATGGACACGATAGAGGAAAACACACACGCACGCACACACGCACGCACGCACACACACACCACACACACACACACACACACACACACACACACACACACACACACACACACGGGCGCGCGCGCGCACGCACGCACGCACGCACGCACGCACAAAGCGACGTATCAGGTCTTTCGAAGAACTCCGTAATCGATATCAGCGGGGAGATAACTATGTGACGCAGGAACACGGCGCATTCTCAAACCTTTTGTTCTCAGCAATCTTCTGGGCTCTCACTGCCAGCATTAACCGAAAGCGGTGAAACACGAGAATGAATAGAAGCGTCGCGATGCCCGCGTCGCACGTGTTAATCATCGTGGCGGCAATCACGTGTTGTCTGCTGGCGACGCGTGCCCGCGGAGAGCAGGTCAAGTTCAACCGCTCGTTCACAGTAGACTACGACAACGACCGCTTCCTCAAAGACGGCGAACCGTTCCGATTCGTTTCCGGTTCCATTCACTACTTCCGAATCCCCAAGCCTTACTGGCAAGATCGCCTGCTCAAGATGAAGATGGCCGGCCTCAACGCGATCCAGACGTACGTCGAATGGAGCGGCCACGAATCGGAACCAGGCCAGTACAACTTCGAAGGTAACTACGACCTGCTGACCTTCCTGGAAACGGCGAAGGACCTCGGCCTGTACGTCATCCTGAGGCCCGGTCCTTACATCTGCGGCGAGCGAGACAACGGCGGGCTTCCGTACTGGCTGCTCAGGATCAACCCCAGGATGAAGTACAGGTCCTCGGACGAGACGTACATCGACGCGGTGGACCGCTGGTTCGACCTGCTCCTGCCCAAGGTGGCGCGGTACTTGTACAAGAACGGAGGCCCCATCATCACCGTCCAGGTGAGGCAAACTGTTTCAGACTTGGCCCATATCGATAAAACCAGAGATTCTATAGCTTCCGCCGCTGTCACCGATGCGCTTATTTGTTCTCTATGCACATCACAGCAGAATGCACAAACGTTGCCAACTATTCTCAAACCGTGGAACCCGCGATCGCAGATGACGCCGGGTTGTGTAGTTTGGGCACTCAATGACATCTCGAAAACTCCAGCGGCCTGGAGAGTTTTATTTCCTATCATTGACGCCTTAAAGGGTTTTTGAATCGAAGGTAGCACCCCACTTGACCCCAATGTCACGCTTTCGTTATTTTGAGCTGTGATGTGAACCTGCTCTGTTTACGGGGGAAGTTCACATTATCTGTGCGCATAGATGCCAAGGGTGGCCCCAGTTTGGCAGGGATTACCTCGCTCAGTACTCCATATTTGTTCAGGAATCAACTCGCTTCGTTTGCCAAGGCCTCCAAGTGTTATTTTCTAAAGACTGCTATAAACGGCTTAGTTGGGGCTGTGTAGTGTGTTTGTTGTTTACAATGGATGAATTGTGTACGGACTGTATTAAATTGCGTTTAAAATAAAAATAAATGTCTTACGCATTTCGCATTCATTTGTTTGTATTACATTGTCTCTTTCTTGTTTTGCTAGTATACGTAGATTGTATTTCGAATATATTCCGCCCGACATGCCCAGTTTATTGCGCTGTTCCTTTGTGCATTACACCACCAGAGGCCTTTAAGACCAGATAGCGATGGTGATTACGACTGTTTATGATGATGAAGCGGATAAAGTGTTTCGCGCCCTCGGATATATACTCAATGAACGGCATACATGATGGTCTGCACCTTCAGGAAATTACAAGTGTTTGTTCAACATCGGCCCAGAACTCCAGTCAAGGCTAACACAATGTCTACCACGGCATCTGGAGACCCTCTGTCTCCAGCTTAGAATAGAGAGATAGAGAGAAAGCAAAGAGAGGAAAGGCAGGGAGGTCAACCAGACGAACGTCCGGTTTGCTACCCTACACAAGGAGTAAGGGAAAGGGGAATAAAAAATGGAAAAGAGGAAGAGAGTGAGCATTGTCTGTGCAGCGAAGCACCATGACTCCAAAGTCAAGTCCCATAGCTGGTGATGTGCGTTGAAGACATCTGACATGAACCAAGGGCCAGTGGTCGTTGCGTGAATAGGAGGCTGCGGGTGAGCCATGGGGCTTACTTAGAATAAACGTTGCATAAACGAACCGTCTACTTTTTGGAAATGGCCACACTACAAGTCTATGTGGCGATAACTGCGGCGCCGTGGAATCTCTAGAGCACATCTTGCTTGTGTGTCCAACTTACAGGGGGACGAGCGACACCGATATAAAATGAACATAGAAAACCTCGACCAAGGCCCCTTGACATTGACAAGGATGCTGGGTCCTTGCCCTTGACCATCAAAACAGATAGAAGCCTCGGACTTCTTGTTTTTATATATTGAGTCAATAGGGTTGCTGTCTAAACAATGACCCACGCACCTCGGCTTATCAAGGAGGAGGAGGAATAAACTTTATCTACAGAAATAAGCCGACGGTGAAATCGTTCGAGGTGGGCGGCATCCCCAGTCCAGGAAGCCGTGGGCCTGAGCCGATAGCTTGGCCCTGCTCACCAGGCGATGCTTGTTCGATGCTTCAGGCCTCGGGCTTGTTCGGCTCATCAAGATTGTGACTTTATTTTCGTTTGCATTAACCGTTGGGTTTTACCAAGATTATCTATCTTCATGGCATCCTACACTTATTCTACTGCCGATAACATCACAAAACCTGCATTTTGTTTTTGTTTTCACCTTTTGTCTTCAGGCCACCTTCTTCTAGGGCCTTTCGTTTAATTTGTCCCATTCCCTGCAGAGTAGCATACAAGCGAAAATACGCTGGCTAAGCACTCTGCTCTTTCAATAAAGAGCTTCCTCTCTCTCTCTCTGGGGGGGATTAGGTGGAGAACGAGTACGGCCTCTACGACGTGTGCGACAAGGTATACATGCGACACCTGGTGGACAAGTTGCAGCAGCACCTGGGCAAGGACGTGGTGCTCTTTCGCACGGACACGCCGTGGGACAAGGCGTACGAGTGCGACCACGTGGACGACACTCTGGTCACGACCGACTTCGGCCCCACCAAGTCCACGGTGCAACACGCCTACGAAGCGGTCAAGAGGGCCCAGCCACACGGGCCGTTCGTCGTTACGGAGTACTACTGCGGCCGACAGGTACGGTATAATATACAACACAATGAGAGATAACTGAAGCCCCCCCCCCCCCCCCCCTCCCCGCCTCCCCTCTAGCTAATCCCGCCATCTGAATAGCGAAAAACGATGGCTGTTCGAACGCGTAATTTCGGATTCGAATCGAATACGCATATTCAACAAAAACGACCTTCGTACTAGAATGAATTCGTCCCACTCAGTTGTTGTCTATGTTGTTGCTAATTATTTCTAATGGGGAAGGTCCAGTCTACTTGGGAGTGGACTGTAGACAGAAAGTTCTGAAAAAGTAGCTTGAGGACACCTGGCGCCCAGGAAACAGGCACAAACATACATGGCATGCATCATACAGGGGCGGTACAAAGGCACTATCTATGTCAGCATGCAATGAAAAAAAGAAAAAGAAAACATTAACCAATAAAGGACCCAAGATACAAAAAGAATCATTGGGAACAAAAGATGTATGAAGAAAGAGCACACGAGAAAAAAAGTGAACTAATAGAACATTAGCAAAGCAGTATTTTTGGATAGTACTATTAAAGTATAGCTTAAAGAAAGCGAGAGACAAAGTACAGACGACAAATCGAATACCGATTATTTCCAATTGCTAAACAAAGTGAAATACATAAACTGCGTGTAGACCATACAGAAGAAAAAAAGTTTACATAACACATATATTGCTGTTAAGCACTCGATGTCAGGTCAGTGGAAATGCCTGTAAATGAAAAAAAAGAAAAAAAAAAACCGTAAACTGATCGTATACCTACTGCACCACAACGACAGTTATGAAACAAAGGAACAGTCCGTCACAACGTGAATGTAGTTAAGTGCTGTTTTTGTTGAAGGATATAAGTGCAATACCATAGCATTGCACACTGGTTTAAAAGACTCGCAAAACGGTGAGAGTGGCCAAACAAATTTTGTTTACCTGAATCGAGACATCAAATTCGTACGCTGCCTAAGGCAAGCGAGTGTTCGTGCAGGAGCCGGCGCGTCTGTGCGACAGCTCCGGTTTGCTGACAGCAGAATAATACGCAAGAGTCACCACTTCCATTGGTATTTCTTTCTGTAGGCTTCAGCAACTGTTGTTATACGTTAGGGTAACCGAACAGAAAATATTCGGTAACTTCGAATAGTGAATTCTCGAACCAAATAGCAAAGAACATTCGATTCATACCCGAAATGCGAAATTTTCGCACATCCATACGAAAAACTCGAGTGCGCTGGATAGCCAAATACGACATCCTTTTTTTTTTTTTTTGTATCACCTGTGCCAAATCGTGATGTTTGCCGCTGCGTATCTTGGAGCTTCATTTTCGTTTGATCCAGCGACGTTGTGATGGTGCTGACCTCGGCGATTTCATTCTTTCTTTCTTCTTTTATGATAGAAATACAAACGAAGGGCGAAAGCATCTTTGAAACACCATTTGAAATAATATAGTCGAAACAAGAAACAATTCCAAATGCGAATACATGGTCACGTAGCCTTTAACCCAATACATCAAGAAAAATTAAAACAAGTTGTTCGCCTTTATTCTTAGCCATAGAGAGCACATGTGTACAAAGAAAACAATAAATTTGAGTAAATACCTAATAAGTATTGCAATTATTTGTTAGTAATTTTGGCCCTTGCACCACAAAACACTACCACATCATCATTATCGGTAATTGATTTTCAAACTCTCCAGCACTGAAACACAGCCCGAGCGTATAAAAATGCTACTATAACCTATGCGTTAAGTTTTCGTGCTTGAAACATAATCTGGAGCTATAAAACTTTGGGTAGCGTAACTGATACGTGGAGCATTGCAGAGTTCAGGATACGGGTGCACGAGTTCAGCATTTATAAACGCATGCCCACATCTCGAGGCTCATTGGTCCAGAACGCGTCCTCTCTCTTTTCTGCCGGACAGGACGTCTGGTCGTTCATACACGACAAGGTGGACAAACGGCGCGTCGTCGACACCTTCGAGCAGATCATGTCGCAGTATAACGGCTCCGGTCAACTTCTACATGTTCCACGGCGGCACAAACTACGGCTTCGGCAACGGCAACCGCCCGCCCCCGCAGCTAACGAGCTACGACCACGGCTCGCCGCTCTCGGAGGCCGGCGACCCCACGGACCTGTACTACATGATCCGGAACGCGACGGCCAAGTTCCTTCCGCTTCCGCCTGGCCCGGTTCCGGTTCCGGCTCGCAAGTTGAACATCGGAAGTGTATCGTTGACGCGTAGTTCGTCGCTGACGGAGGTGATGGACTGGTTTCGGAACCGGGGCTACCTCAAGACGGTGCGCGCCGAGCATCCGCTGACGTTCGAAGAGCTGAGCCAGGCCTACGGCTACGTCGTCTACCGCACGCGGGTGTCGTTTAGGCCCAAGAGTCCGTCCATACTGACGGTTGCCGGAATTAAGGACCGGGGCTACGTGATGACGAGAGTGACCCGAAGCGTTCTCAGCTGGGACGAGAAAGTGTTCAGCGTGTCCGTGGTGACGGCGGCGGGAGAAACGCTCACGATCCTCGTGGAGAACCAGGGTCGGCCAGAATTACGGAGAAGGAAACCACGACCCCAAGGTGAGCGTCAACGGGTCACTTTTTCGCCGTTGAACAATCAGTTCACTTCTATGCACATGGCGATGATTGTTCAAATTCAAAGACGTCAGCTTGAAGGAGTTTAATACGGGTGCAGGTGAGAGTGCCTTGCAATATGGACCGACAATTTCGCTCAGCAGTATGTGAAGAATTTATGTGATTATATGTGAAGAACGAACATCTTTTGAACAATATATAGGCCCTTCCAGGTTTGCATGACTAGGTGTAATTTTTACTGGTTAACTGGCTGCTGGGGCTCGGCGTCCCAAAGCAACGTTGGGGCTATGAGTGACGCTGTAGCGGAGGATTGAAGCAGTCTTGGCCAAGCTGCAATTCTGGTAGCAGCCCTATTTTTCTATCACGTACACTGTTAAAAAGCCAACGAGGGTTTACTTTCCAGTTGTCTGTCGTTAAGTTCGTGTACTACGTCATGCATGCTTTTGAAAAGACGCCACAACGGCCATGGGTAGCGCTGGCCAATACTCCCGGGGCTAATCTTTTACAGATGTAAAAACACGCCCACAAGAGCCCTAGGAAGTGCATGGGAGTGCACGTAGTACCTGTTTGGGAACAGGTTTGGGAACAGGTACTACGTTTCGACGACACATCATGTATCAGTCAAGGCGTTGAGCAAAATGTGAGCGAAACTGCATAGGCGCACTGAAAGTCCCTAAGTGTGGACGACAGGTGTACGCATGTGTCAGGCGTTTTCTCCGCACTGATAAGCTCACGCGCTTTATTGTATTGCTCGACTACACAGCATATATTGTCCCGAAAGCTTATCAGATAACTTGAACCGACGCCGTACCGGCTACAAAAGGACGAACGAGAGTGATTGATGGTCGGGGACACGCAATGCGTAAGGTGTTGATGCGAAAGCTTTACACGGAAGCCTTCCCTCGAGTCCCCTTTATCCAGAGAAATAGGAAACGTAGAAAAATTCACTCGGCAACGCTGAATGATTCCGAGTGAAATTTATTTATATTAAATAGAAATTCATAAGGTCTGGCGTCTGTTGCGAGCAGATCTTTCGCGTGCAAGAGCGTCAGCCTTCTCAGTACTTTCAATTTCAACACGTGATGAGGTCCACTGAAATATCGCTGTGAATACCTTGCTCCTAAGGTTCTTGAGCGCCAGAGATTGCCTCATAAATGTCTTCCAAGGCACGCCACGATATAATTGTAGTAGTGGGATCTGAGTCCGTGAGAATAACGACATCTTGGACAGAGTAGACCCTTGGGCAAAGAGTTGGGCAAAGTCTGGTGACACAGCCTCGCTAAAAATGTATGAGATGCTCGGGCGGAACAATTGCCGGCTAAGTATGGCAGGACAGCCTCGCAAGCTGCCCCCCCCCCCCCCCCCCCCCCCCCCGCCCACCACCACCACGTTTATGTAGTGTTTAGATGCGCAGTGTGAAGTGTTTGTTGTTCGAGAAAAGTGCGACGAACTAGCAAATTCGGAAAATGATTGGTGAGCTAAATTTAGAACTCACAAAACAGGAACGACACTATTTCAAATTGCCGTTTCGGAAACACCATGCCTCAAGAGTCTATTGTAGACAATATTATTGCATTGCATGTTGCACTAATGAAACAAACAACGCATGAGCAGGGGTCTCCCGAAAATCAAGTAAATAATGCTGCGACTACAGCGAATATGGCGGAGAAAGAGCTTACTTTAGTCCACTTGAAGAGCTTTAAGATATGCAGCTTACAGAACTATAATAACCGCTTTTCAGTGCAGAGGTTGCACACTTAATTGTTTCAATGTCTCGAAATTTCCCAATTTGAGACAGATAGTGTAGATAGATATATGTGACGTGTTGATTCAAAACTACCTCGAAAAGGTACCACGCTCCACCAATTTCTTTAAAAAAAAGTGTTATGAAGGGTTCAACAGTTGCCAAAAGACGACATTTCTGCATTTCGCATCGGTTCAATTATGTGCATTGGAGTTGGTCGCTAGATAAAGCTCTTTCGATGTAGAGAAATAATGTTTACTGATATCATGAAGAAAGCTGACCGTAATGTTTGAGATCCTTCATGTATAAATACAATATTACTGTAGCTGCACTCATGCATTATTACACTACAAAAAAAAAATGAAAAGAAGAGAAGCGCAATCGGGAAACATATCGAAAGGCTCGCAAACTATATTTAGTCCTAACTCAAGGAATTGAATGTTGTGGATATTGCATTAAAAAAAACGAAAAACAAGAAAACGAGGACACCTAAGCATTTCTTATGGAGTTACGAATGCGAAAGCATTAATGTGCAATTGAACGCCGCTGAGCAGTCCTTCGAGTTCGAAGTGCAGGAGTGCAATGAAACCAAGCCAGTAAAACGAGTTCCTATAAAATAACAAATTCCCTCATTATTATTATTTCTTTTCCCGACTTGGCAGGGCATCACATCAGAGGTGACACTGGGACATGTCGTACTGACCAACTGGACAATGGAAGGCGTGCCACTCGTTCAAGAGGAAGATCTGGATCGTCTTGGCTCATTTCTTTCAACGCATGGCCACGCACTAGAAAATGGCACGCACACTCAGCCACCGTGGTTTTTCTACGGCACCTTCGCATTACCGCAAGGGCAGGAGCCATTGGACACCTTCTTCGATCCCACCGGCTGGGGAAAGGGCGTGCTTATAGTTAACGGCTTCAACCTCGGTCGTTACTGGCCGTCGATCGGGCCACAAGTGACCCTGTACGTACCAGGTTCGCTCCTGCGACCTTATCCGCAAGAAAACACGTTTATCATATTCGAGACGGAGCTAGTTCCGTCAGAGCTACCCGTGGTGAAATTTGTGGACACGCCTAACATTGACGGGCCTATTCCAAGCACAACAACAGGAGGAAACCACGGTTGAAGCCTTCCAGTAAGACTAAGCCAACCGGAAAACAGGCCGTTTCCACAAGCGTGATGTGCACTACTGTAACGTTATTTACACCCGGCTTTAATGTGAAAAAAGCGTGTAGATCTGTATACTACTCACACGTTCACACCAAAAAGGGTTTAAGGACGTGAGTTATAGGCAGATTTAGACCCATTTTTTAACGTGTAAGGATGTAAATTATTTTACTATGTGGGATCTTACAACCGCTCTATGCGTTTACCTGCAGGGAACTGATGGTTCCACGAGACTGTTGCCAAGCTGTGACGTTCAGTATTACTGAGGATAGGATAGGAATAAACTTTATTTGTACAGCGGTTAAGGCTGTTGGTGCCCGGGGCTAGGCTGCCAGGGGTCCATCGCCGGAGAAAAAAAAATGTGGTTGATCCCTCTTATATAGGAATCGGTATAGAACACGAAAGTGAAACGTGTCTTCACAGAAGTAGTGTAATGTTTATTGCACATTGATATATAATGTCTATTGGTGTTTTGTGGCTAAAGCGCCCTTAGGCGTTGATGCACCCACGCTGACGCCTGGTGGCACGTCTCCTCCATCACGACTACCAACGTCGATGACCATGAGCAACCGTCGTGCATATGGAAGCTGCACTACGCTGCACACGCTAGCACAACGCGAAAGACGAAGCACGTAACTGACACACTAATACAACGCGCAAGACAAAGCACGTAACTGAATCGTCACCGAGTCAAATCAGCGCGTACAGCGCGTCGTAATTGCAGCCTCCGCGATCAACTTCAGAAACATTTTCAGAGCTAATTGCGGAGGCCACGCTCCGCTGTGCTGAGTACGGTGAACGCCACCTAGGTGGCGTTGGTAGTGCTTCTTGATGCCAGCGTCCCTTCGAATGCTGGCATCGAGGCGTCGTAGTGCTGAGACCACCGAAGCGTTCACTGTCGGTGCACGTTAAGGCCGGAATACATGAAGCGAATAACCGGCGTCCGAGCGAAGAACTTCGTCGGGCGGCGAACGTCCGACGGCCGGCGTCAAGAAATTTGCCGTCCGCAGCCGATCTGCCTGTCCAAACATTTTCGTCGGGTGAACGCCGCCGCCGGAAGCGTCTAGCGCGCAGCGGTGGACGACAGCCAATCAGGAGGCACTAGTTCCGGTCGCAATGCATGCTGGTGTTTCGCGCGCGCGCGCCTTTTCGCGTCGTCTGCAATCGCGTTGGTGTTGCCGTGTCTGCATGTCTCTGCACCGATTGAGTAGTTCCTAGTATGATCTCTCAGGAATCGCGTTGTATTTGTACATCCCATATCCGCTGATCTGCGAGGAAACAGACAAGCAGTGCAAGCTCTCTACAACAACCTTCAACAGAAATCTTTTGATCTCAGAGGCCACATGCTGTCGTCATGCCTATCTCCCGACTTCCCCGATAGATGGCGCTGGCATCGGATATTTCTTTCGCTAGGCTTAGACGCGTTCGAAACGAGAAGCGATCTCGAAAACTACTCAAGGTTATCCATAATACTCTGTCGTCGAAGCGGCCTGAGACTAAGCGAAAGCCGTTTACGCAGTCATTTGCTTCCAACTAAGTGAATTCTACAAGGACAACGCCAAATTCAGTTCGAAGCGGGCGGCCGGGACCGCCGCCAACACGGCGGCCAACGCGCGGCGGCGTTCGCCGCATGTATTGCAACACAGCAAACATCCTGCGTCGTGTCGCCGCGTCGTTACTTGACGCGTGAAGTTCGTCGAGAAAGTTCGCTCCATGTATCCCGGGCTTTAGTGTCATAATGCAGTACTTCTCTTTTCTGCTCGTAGGCGGCGGCACCGCCCCGAGCAAGAGCGCGGGTACACGGAGGAGTGTTAGATATATAAGGCGCGTCTGTGTAGCTCTCTGCAAATGCGTTTGTGGCGCAATGGGTTAAACGCTCGGCGATCTATCGTCGCGGACCGAGAGGTCGTGGGTTCGATTCCTAAATTTTGCATGTTTGTGGAACTTTTTCTTCTGGTTTCTTTCTTTGTATTATGTTCTATGACGTATTTCCGTGACGGAAATACGTCAGTAGATCTGTATACTATTCACACGTTCACACCAAAAAGGGTGTAAGGACGTGAGTTATAGGCAGATTTAGACCCTTTTTTACGTGTAAGGATGTAAATTATGTTACAGTGTGGGATCTTACAACCGCTCTATGCGTTTACCTGCAGGGAATTGATGGTTCCACGAGACTGTTGCCAAGCTGTGACGTTCAATATTACTGAGAGCATGTGCGAATTTATCGGTCGATCTTGGTGTCACGGCCGTCTGTGCAAAAAAATGCGCGAAATAAAGAATTGTGCGAAGCAACGATTTCGCGGGCACAAATCATCACGAAAAACTAATAATTTCAGATTGCGAGAGAGAGAGAGAGGTTTCGGTTGCAGGAAAGGCGATGCGGCCGGCCTGAGCCAGTGGGCTCTTGCCTGCCAAGAGTGTGAGGTAAGTACTTATACGACGCCCTGAATTACAGGTACCCCACTGCATCATCGAAGTTTAGGTTGTGCATCAGAATCAAAACAGCTGAAATTATTTCAACACCTGCGCGCGTAAATTCGTACAACATATGGTAACGTTATAGTCCAGCATAGAATAAAAGCTGATTGACAGCTTTAATCACAAGATAACCGGAATTGGTAGAATTAAAGCCTGCAACTTGCTAAAACCACCTTAACAAATCCTAAGCGCTAGTTTTTATGGGTGTGCCGAGGACTACGGGACACGGTTTTTAACGTTCCCGATAATAGTTCAAAAGCCGTTCGTGCACAGAATAATGAAGAAGGCACTGTCAGCAATATCATCGCACAAAAGCAGCTAAAATACCGAGCTGTCATCAGGGCAGGAAGTGGGCTCTAGTGCGGAGCGCGTTCTCACGTCAAGGCGATACACGATATCCCAGCAGCCAGCCTTTTCGCTTTGTGCGTGTTTCTATCGAGCGATAGGCAAAAGGCACGGGTGTCGTATGTCTCATTCTCCCGCAGCGATCTGGAAGTCGCTCGCCGTGCCCTCTTTCTCTCGAAAAGCGCGATCAAGCCAGGAAGTGACGTCAGCGCCAACAAGACGTTGGACGAACTCCGCTGCCACGGCGCGCGCGCGTCCCAGTATACGGTCACTTCGAGAGGGAAGCCATGGGCAGCTCGCGCTGCTTCGCGCTTCTCTTACTGTGTTTCGGACCCTCGGCAGCCGGAAGCGTTGGTAGGTCTTTCACCGTAGACTACGAGAACGACCGCTTCCTCAAGGATGGCGAGCCATTTCGCTACATTTCCGGTTCAATGCACTACTTCCGGGTCCCGCGGCCCTATTGGCGGGATCGCATGGACAAGATGAGAATGGCCGGACTGAACGCCCTGCAGACCTACGTAGAATGGAGCGGCCACGAGCCGGAGCCGGGACAGTTCAACTTCGCCGGAGGCTACAACCTGGAGGATTTCCTCGACACCGCTGCGGACGTGGGGCTCCTGGTCATACTGCGACCGGGTCCGTACATCTGTTCTGAGAGGGACAATGGCGGCTTGCCTTACTGGCTACGAAGAATCGACGCCCAGGTGAGGTGCAGATCTTCGGGCGCGTCGTACATGGCGGCGGTGGCGAGGTGGCTGGACGTGCTTCTTCCCAAGGTCAAGCCGTACTTGTACAAGAACGGAGGACCCATCTTGACAGTTCAAGTGGAAAACGAGTACGGAAACTTGGGGCCTTGTGACAAGACGTACCTGCAAAGCCTTGTCGCTCAGTTCAAGAGACACTTGGGAGAAGACGCCGTGCTTTTTTTCACTGACTACCCGACCGACAAGGCGTACGAATGCGACCTCGCCAATGGTCCGCTGGTAACGGCCGACATCGGAGCTACGGTGAACGTGACGCACATGTTCGACATTGTGCGAAGAAACATGAGAAAGGGACCGCTGGTCGTCACTGAGTACTATCCCGGTTGGATGGACAACTGGGGCAAGCGACACGCGAGGGTGGATCAGCGGGCATTCCTCAAGACCTTCGAGACCATTCTCATGATGAACGCCTCGGTCAACGTTTACATGTTTCACGGAGGCACTAACTTCGGATTCGCGAACGGAGCCGATCCAATCCCGGAGCCAACCAGCTACGACTTCGAAGCGCCTCTCAATGAAAGCGGGGACCCGACGGAGACGTACTACGCCATCAGAAATATCACAGCGCGGTATTTGCCTGCACCGCGCGGGAAATTGCCAGTGCCGGCTGCTAAGTTGAACCTCGGTCCAGTAGAACTCGGGTGGTGTTACTCGCTCAGCGAGGTGCTAGACTTCTTGCGAGCTCACAATAAGCTGAAAACTGTGACGTCACAGTTCCCACTGTCCTTCGAAGACATCGGGCAGGATAGAGGTTACGTTATTTACACCACAGTTGTCGAGTTTCAACCGCACAGTCCCGCCATATTGGCGGCCCCTGGCGTCAAGGATAGAGGTTACGTGTGGACTGCGGTGACGAAGGCTGTTCTGAGCAAAGATCAAAAAATTTTCAGCGCTCCCATTGTTGTGCAGCAGGGAAAGAACATCACAATTCTCGTAGAGAACACTGGACGTGACAACGGCGGCCTTTGTGAAACAAAGGTAAGTCGAAAGAACATGATACACCCGCTCGCGTACGCGGGGCTCTCTATGTACCAGTTTAACTGAGCGAAATTCACACTTACAATCTATTAAGACAAGCCATTTAAGCTGGAAGTCCATTCTACGTATGGTACACAAAAGTTGCGGCGCGCCTAAATATGACGCTTCATAGTGCCCTTTGCTAGCTTCCTGTCGTTAGAGACTTAAAGAACAGACTCTCTCTGCCTGCCGGTCGTAATAGGTTCGAACTGCAGAGCAGGACCATATCCTCAACCTCAAATTTAGTTCATCCAACACTAGGGATATATGTCTCGGTCTCGGTTCTACTATATGTCTACTTTAGGTTAACGGAAAATTTCTATTACAGAGCTAATTCTGTGGTGTGGGTGTCTTTAAAATGTACGCAGTTACCAAAGTTACTTCTTAATTACTGGAACTTGTATCTTTTGTGATAGTGTTGTCAGTGGAGATGAATGAGCCTTTCTGCTATTCCGTCGCAGAAGTACAGTGCGCTAAATTTGTGGAGTTTTGAGAGGCGCCTAGGCTTCCACGAACACAAGTCTAAATGACAAGTCTTAGCTCATGGCGGGGATAATAGTATCGATTGGCGCAGTCAAAGTGAAGACTTTGTTTACGAACAAAAGCCGTGTACAGTGCACACAGCGGATACTAATTTCTTAACATACAGCAATGTGTGACGTAAGACGTCGTTGCAAAAATCTTGTTTAACTTGGTCAAGTAAGGACTTTGGAGTGGTCAAAGTTTCCCGATATAATTTAGTTGCGGTTACGGGAAAAATATAACTGCGCCCACTTAAAACATGCAATGTTTAAAGGAAGTAAACATGTTTACAGGCACGTTGTTAACCAACATGGTAAACATGTTTACAAAAACATTGTTAACCAACATGGCTGTAAGCGTTGATGCTAACGAAGCGGGGTTTGCGCTCTTACAAGACGAGTGCCTCCAGCAGCTGCATTATATATTGCACTTCGCATTTCCCTTACCCCCAGTGTAATGTAGCAAACCGGACGCTCGTCTGGTTGACCTCCCTGCCTTTGCTCTCCCTCTCGCATCGGGGGACCCGATTCATGATTTAACTATTAACACAGCTTCATATAAATCGACATGAACTAACAAGTAGCATGACAATTATTCAGCCAACCTCCCGTCGTAGCTGTGTTTCGCTTCCTACTTTTCGCAATGGAATCTGTCAATTTCTTACGCACCACCTTACTGAAACACAATAGCTGCAAAGCCTCGATGCCTGGCCCAGCGTTTTGAACGCTAAGACATCGCCACTGGAATTAGCCTACCCTTCAGACCGACTTTTTAGTTGCCGTTTTTCAGGCAACACGATCTCAGTCTGGCATGAGAGGTACCAAGCTTAATATGCTCCCGATCTCTCGAACTGAACTTATCGTAATTTCAAACGATAAGTGGCCTTTCAATACTACATCCCAACAATGATATCAAAGCGCCCGACTACACGTCTTCTGTTTGCCGGAGCCCGCAGCTATGGCAACTATCTATCTTTCATCCCACTCGAGTTGTTTCCGACTCCACGCCCACCGCATCCGAGCGCCGGCGTTCAGGCCGCCGATAAGCGAGAAACCCCGTCAAGCTCACATTGCAAGGCCGGCTCGGGCGAGACGAAAGCCGTCGGCACGAGCACAGAGCCGCTGGCATGGCCCGTCTGACCGCACTCTTGACGCTGGTAGCGTCGCTGCTCGTGTGCTCCAGCTGCCACTCAAGCAGCCGCTCGTTCACCGTCGACTATGCCAACAACCAGTTCCTCAAGGACGGCCAGCCCTTCCGCTACATTTCTGGTTCGCTGCACTACTTCCGCGTCCCCAGGGCGTACTGGCAGGACCGCATGGAAAAGATGAGACTCGCGGGCCTCAACGCGCTCCAAACCTACGTGGAATGGAGCGGCCACGAACCGGAACCCGGAAAGTTCAACTTCGAGGGCGACTACGACTTAAAGGCTTTCTTGGACACTGCCAAGAAAGTCGGCTTGTTCGTGATCTTCAGACCGGGCCCTTACATATGTGCCGAAAGAGATAACGGTGGCTTGCCCTACTGGCTCCTAAGGTTGAACCCGAACATGAAGTACAGGTCGTCGGACCCTTCCTACCTCTCCCGAGTGGACAAGTTCTTCAGCGTTCTGTTGCCGATGGTCGAGCCGTACCTTTACAAGAACGGTGGTCCCATCATCACCGTGCAGGTGGAAAACGAGTACGGCCAATACATGTACTGCGACAAGGCTTACATGCGACACCTGGTCAACGTTACCCAACGCTACCTCGGACAAGACGTCGTTCTCTTTAGGACTGACGCTCCGAGCGACGCCTTCTACAGGTGCGACAGAGTCGAAGGACCGCTAGTGACAGCTGATTTCGGCTCAAACGCGAACGTGGCCGCAATGTTCGAAACCGTCAGGAGGGCCATGAAGCAAGGCCCGCTTGTGGTCACGGAGTACTATCCCGGATGGTTAGACCACTGGGCTAGCCGTCACGCCAAAGTAGACCAGGGGCTCGTGATGAGGACCTTCGAGAAGATCCTGCAGTACAACGCGTCGGTCAATTTTTACATGTTTCACGGAGGAACCAACTTCGGATTCACGAACGGCGCCAATCCGCCTCCACAGCCGACGAGCTACGACTACGGAGCGCCTTTGACCGAAGCCGGCGATCCCAACGACACCTACTTCAAGATAAGGGAAGTTGTCGGTCGCTATCTGCCCCTTCCGAACGGAACGCTTCCCGTTCCGGCTCCCAAGTTGAAGATGGGTGCCGTGAACCTGGACTCTTGCGCGACGCTTGACGCTATCCGTGATTTCTTGCGCAAACAGGGGTACGTCACCCCCGTCGTGTCTCACCGACCTCTGTCGTTTGAAGAGCTCGGTCACGCTTACGGCTACGCTGTGTACACGACGCGGGTTTCATATCGGCCGGCAAGCCCCGCCTTTCTGAGTGTTCCGGGCATTAAGAACAGGGGATACGTGTTCACTGCACAGACGCGGACGGTGGTGAGCACAGATCAGCTCGTGTACACCGTACCTGTCGTGGTGCGGCGCGGAGAGAACATCACCATTCTCGTCGAAAACACAGGCAGGATCAATTACGGAGCTGGGAATCACGACATGAAGGTGAGGAAGTGAGAGGGTTCTCGCGGGAGGGGGTCGCAATTCGTTTGACGGGGCATCAGGAATATCATAATGTAAGGACATAACAGTACTGTATACTTACCGGCAGAGAGTGCGGAGCAATGCTGTAACCAGAGACTTCTGTTAAAGGGACACTACTCTACAAAGAGGTAACAGTACTGGTTTAGTCGGTAGCGCTGTTCGGTAGCCCTGTGTTGGTAGCGCTGTTTTTAAGTAACATGGTTTAGTATGTTAAGCCATCCTGTCAATACTCTATTTTCATTGATTTGGTGGAAAAGTGTGGTGAGAGTGAAGGCAGGTGAACAAGTAAGATGGCTACTATGCGAGATGGTAAACATTCCTTAGACGGTTTTCAGGCATACCACTATGAGATAACATTATAATAATGCATATTTCAGGCGAGGTTGTGGAGCTATTTCTAGCCAGACACTCATGAAAAAAGAGGCTCTACACTACAAAAAAGCAACACTATGGGTTTAGTCGAGTAAACTACCCCGGTGAAAGCATTATCTTCATTTATTCGGTCGATAAAGGTCGATTTCAAGCGGTAAAACGATGATCATGCTATCATTTTCAAAGCTTCCCCCCAAAACTCGCACTAGCACGTCGGTGGCGCATCACAGATTTCAAAACATTTCTCGTATCTTGGACTATTTCGGCAGAGGTACGCGTTCTCAAAATTCGCCAGTGTGACTGATTCTTTTGAATGCAGTGTAGGTGGTTGTTTTACCGCTAACAATTCGGAAGACAGACGAGCAGCGGCTGTTAAAATCGTCCATGCCATGGCGATCTTATGGGGGAACTTGAGAACTGACGTGGCTACCGGCCTTTCGTTGTTGCGTCTTTTCCGACTTTAAATTATGATCGTTTTGCAATTGAAGAATCACAGTTTACTTTTGCGGCTTATGTTACCAGTCCTGCCCCGCTTTAAATCCATAGCGCTGAGTTTCGAACCGCACCAAAAGATGGAAAATCGAACTATTTGGTGTCAGTGACTCTTTCTATCTAAATAACTCAGTATGCACAGCACGTCCGATCAGACAGGCTCAATGCAGACCAAACTGCATGCAGAAGCTCGTATGACACTCCTGTGACCCCCTTTTCCGCGCTCATATGTTAAACTACTCCGGCACGCAGACACCACCAGTGAGCAAGTTTAAAAGGGTCAGCCCCATGTTTCGTATATTATTATAAATTCCTAACTACGTTAGCGCAGTTGCTTACACAAGAGTTACATGAGTTACAGGACAAACATTCAGATGCGCCAACTGTCTTGAGAACGGAATGCACAGAAAACTAAGCATCGTGACTGCGCTGGAGATTATAAAATGGTGGAAGTGCTGAGAACGAGGTCGTGGGTTCGATTGATGAGTGCGGCGGCCGCTTTCAGATGTAAGCCGAATGCAAAACCGCTCATGCAACAAGCTATAGGTGCACTGATAAGGAACCCTCCGTAGTCGAAATCAATCAATCAATCAATCAATCAATCAATCAATCAATCAATCCAGCACAGTTCAACTGATACAGCTCATAAGTTCCGTTTGCGCAGGGAATCATCTCCAACGTCACCCTGGACAACCACGTGCTCTCTGGCTGGACCATGGAACCACTGCCGTTGGACAAGTCCGATGTGTTGACACACCTGATTGAGGCCTTTGACATTTCGAACGCAGTGCCACGGTGTTCTCATCCATCAGCGTGTTACGGCAGCTTGTCGAATGCAGTGTCCCAGTGCTCGGCTCCCGGAGCGTTCTTCGGGGCGTTCGTGCTGCCCGAAGGTCAGAAGACGTTGGACACCTTCCTAGACCCGACAGGTTGGGGTAAAGGCGTGGCCATTGTCAACGGCTTCAATCTGGGACGGTACTGGCCCAGCATCGGGCCACAGGTAAGCCCTGTGGACAGTGAAGTTATCATGGATGTGGCCCGTATATCACTGAGAAATTAGCAGAATTACAGTACAGCTTCCTCAGACGACGACAGCGGTAGCTTTCGCGTGATTATTCATCCGCCAAAAGAAAAAAAAATTACTGCCAACAACGTAAGGTCGGAGCGTTCGCAATCTTATCAATATTTTCTACGTCATTCTGTATTATCACTGAAAGCAACTTTTGGAGGCTGCCCAAGGCAGCGTCTCAGTGCAATGACTGTTGGCGATGCACTTACGGAAGACAGCTGGGCCGCGATTTTGTAGCGATGCCTTATGACTTATTTTGGAATAGTCTTATCATCTACCGCTCACGGCCGGCTGATCCCGTTGATAACGCGAGCGGACCGTCGCTCTGACCACTGACAAAGCGCGATAAGCGCGAAAAGCGCGAAAAGGCATTATTACTTTAAAGGCATCGCTACAAAATACCGGCCCTGGAATATGGACGGTCTGCTTGCGAACGGTGGCTAGCGCTTCGCTTAGCGCGAACAACATCGTCTGCAGTGAAGATACAAGCAGCCTTTTATATACAGATGCAAACGCTAGTGATGCTTGCTTTTTGACCCCTACTTGCTACTTACTTACTGCTCGATGTCGACTACGTTAGGAAAGAGCCGGCGAATATACCACACCGTAGGTGACCTTAATATATTCTGATAATCTTGAAGCACACGTAATTCCATCTCGATATACAGTGCGATTATGCACTTGTGTTCATAATGACATTCACATATGCCGCAGTCCTCCATAAGCGTGCTTTAAGAGTATAGGGATGTGCGAATAGTAATTTCAAAAACCAAATCGAATACGAATTGAATAGAGATGACGCCGAATCGGATATCAATACGAATCGAGTGCTTTACGAATAGTTCTAATAAGACAACTTCTTTGAATACATTGCTCGAGTTCCGCAGTATTCTACTTGAAACATTCCTAAATTTCAACCAAAAACAAGATAAACTCAGAACGCTATGCACTGAAATAGGTTCCTATACAGCAGCTACTGCAAAGTATTTGGAAGTGAAAATTTTTCACAGTGTATTAAATAAAAGTCAGGTATCACAATTAAACCGAACAATATCTTCAGCAAAATGGCAGCTTCACAAGTTAAGCGAGATTATATGAGTACCACCGGGAGCATGGTCACCAGAAAGTTTCCTTAACCAGAATATAAAATCTTATTGGTAACATATCGGTATCACGCGAGTATTAGGCAGCACTATTCCCCCCAAGATCAATACTGCACCCACATTGGTGCGAAAGCTAGTGCTATGCGTTAGATCCGGGTAGCTCAAGAACTGAAACGAGAGGAATCGATGCCCTCACATTTTGGATTTTCCTATTTGGAGTGGTAAATCTCCAGTTCTGATTATTCGGAAACTACTCGATGTGCGTTCAGTGATTTGGATATTAACTATTCAATCCGATCTCCGAATAGAACACATATATATTCGATTCGCTATTCAGTATTACCTAATGTATGCCCACCTCTAGCTTATTAAGCATGAAGCTCACTCATTGGTCAGCGCGAAAACAACTGAAGACACAGAGGTAGAAGGATACAAAACGAGCGCTGCACAGCGCTCGTCCTGTGTCCTTCTACCTGTGTGTCTTGAGTTGCTTTCGCGCTGATCACTAAGTAAGAAGCCTTTCCAACTCGCCCATCTTTCTACTTTACTGGATGAAGCTCTTACGAAAAAAATATATATATGAGAGAATATGTACGAGCATACAAAATGCATTAACAGGTTCATAAAGAGATTAGTAAACTATGCGTTGTTGTAAACCGTTACAGGTGACCCTGTACGTTCCCGGAGTGCTGCTCCGCCCGTATCCGGAGATCAACACCATCCTGCTCTTCGAGACCGAGTCCGCGCCGGAAGGCAACAGGACCGTCAATTTCGTGGACGTGCCAAACATCGACGGTCCCGTACCCGGCGACACATAGTGCTTGGGAGGCTAGCGTTCCGCGTATGACAGGCTTGCATGTGCAAGCACGGATAGGGTGCAAAATTTAAAACAAGAGACCACCATACTCGTATACGGACAAGTACTTCACATTGTAAGAGCCAGGCTAAAGAAAGGTACAAAATCTATCCGAAAGTTTTGAAGTCCAAAAGTTTTGAAGCAAGCCTACTGCGCTTCTTGAGATAGACCGGCCTGTGTGAACGCCTGTGATTGGAACACCTTTTCTGTTACCTGTTCTTGTTTTACAGCAAAGCTGTATACCTCTCGTTGGTCGGAAAATTTCGTGGCGTAAACACAAAACTCCAGGTTAGCAATTGAAGGCAAACGACATATCTTTCTTTGCAATCAGACATACAGCAGATATATATATATATATATATATATATATATATATATATACTTAGCGACGCGTCACCATGATTTCATACATAAAAGGGAGAGACCCGTCCGGCAACTCATTTAGTTGATTCCAAGACTGCCATGGTTAGACCACGGAAATTAAAGACACCAGAAGAACAGCGTGAATACAATGCTCGACTATGTGTGGTGTTTGATACAGCTTCGCTGGACATTCACCTTCGCAGGGCGGGATGGCGGCCAAATTCTTTTTTCTCTCTCTTTCTCTTTTCCCTATTTGCAATTGCTGTATCCCCCACTGCAGTACAGGGTAGCAAACCGGCAACTCGCCCCTGGGTAACCTCTCTGCCTTTCTTCTCTGGCTCTCTCTCTCTCTCTCTCGTTGATGTCACTTCACGCGTGACCGAACATGCCGTGGGCCTGCACAGTGGATCTCGGCAAAGCCTTCATTGACTTAAATCCCAAATAACTGAGAACCGCGCCCTATAACTTGCCTTCAAGAAGGGATGCGGGGCTAAAACCTCGATTTTGCTATGAAAACGACATTTTCGAATTTTGTCTATTTTGGGCTCGCCGACGTATAAAGAAGCTCGTCATCAAGTTTGGTTGCCATCTGCGCCGTAGAAATGAAGAAAATGCATTCTCCTCTCATGACTGTGGCGAGTGCTCGCCGTCGAGAGCGCCCATGGACGCTGTATTCAAGACGCGGCCGCAGAGCTAGCAAGAAAGCAAACACGGAGTGAATGCGCACAATAGAAAGTTAGGTTTTCACGCGTTTGAATCAAGGGAGGCCTTATATCGAGAGTGCGAGGGTCAACAAAATGGAAACTAAAAAAGGAAGGGTATAATTCTGGCTGCGGCACCCTTGTCTACGAGCGCAGAGAGGGTTGCTGGACTGCTCCACAGCTTAAAAAAAGAGCGAAGGCGACTTGAAGCAATTGCCGCAGAGCAGGTTCGAATTGAAGAGGATGGTGAAACCAATGGATCAGGGCTTTTAATTAATTATTTTTGGTCCTAAAATAAAAAAAATGCATGTTCTGAAATCCTTGAACTTATTTTTCTCAGTTTGCACTTTTTTGAAGGAATAACACTCTTATGAAAACTATCATTTCCAAACTGCTCCGGCAAAACTGCTTTCAAAGTAGTTTCCGGGTTGGAAACAAGATGAGGTACTTTTTTATATTTCTACATTTTTATTAACACAAAAATTATTACATATCTTACATATAGTGACAACGAAAATAAAATTGAACTTAGCCTCAAAGTGATGACATTGCAATAGAAATGCCACGAAAAACACGCGTCTGGCCTTATCCTGCACTGTAACCCCCATCGAACACATGCCGTGTGATGTCCATTTCTAAAGTCCATAAAACCGAGCGTTCACAGGAAGCAGTGTATACACAACCCGCTCCAACAGTAACATTAGTAGTTTGTTCGGTGCTAGAAAGCGTGCTGCAAGCTACTGACGTGACGTCCTCATGACCTCCCCCCCCCCCCCTCCCCCTGTTTTTGTTGTTGTTACGACGTCGAGGAAAACGTTAAGCGACGATAGTTATTTTAATTACCAAAGTCAGAAACTTAATTTAGCAATGGCAGGCTCCAGCTCTGTAGGATGCAGAAGGAGACGCCTCAGCGATTCCACTGGTCGAAGTGCACACCGATTCCCGCCGATTCAGCTGGAACTCGTAACCTGACAAGCGAGCAAGGAATAATAGACACGCCTTGAGAACTTCTACCACGACGCAAACGAGTGCGCCGCGACTGCACTTCATTACGCGAGGTTTCTCTAGGTATATTTCATTATAAGCAAACGGCACGTTAACGTAAGTTTGAATTAAGTAGACGTGGTAACCAAAAATACATTTTGACGCCACTTATCTGCGAAGGTACTAATTGTTTCAAAATTCATTCCAAGAAAATGAGTCTCGACAATTCGCCAGATTCGATTCATCAATCGCAAAATGTGCTGCAATAGAATTCGTGAGAAAGTTAATAAATTTGGCATTTAAAAAATGCCTACCATGATTTCTCGTGCAATTCATGTCGCTAACCCTGGAACCATACCTCAGACACTATATTTGTACATATCATCCCCAGACAACTAAAAACAGCACCTGGTATATAAAATATTAGCCCCGCCGATCGTACTTGTATTAAACTGTACCTGGCGCTCAATTTACGCCGACACCCGTTGATCGACTGCATTGACAATTTTTTCGTTTCTACTGAATTTTTCAACCTACCTAGCGGGCACACCTCGCATTTCTTCGTGTTCTAATGAAATATGACACATTCTTAAGGTGGAGCTGGCTGAAAGACGAAATGCTTGAAGGCCTCTATTCTCGGTCCCACGAGTTGAATGCAGCAATATTGCTCCCGCAATTAGCTTTCTCTTCACGCCGGCCTTTCACTATTCCACGATGCCGGTTGCAGTTTTTCGGTTTCGGGCCAATAAATTCCCGTCAGCTCACAACAATAGAGACTCCCCTAACGTGCTTTCTTTTCTTTATTGTCCCATGATAACAATGAGGGGCGTTTCAGATTCGCATCCGACAATGTTGTCACTGAGACATCCGGTAACATTTCCTCCGTTCTATACCGACATATCGAATAACACAAAACAGTTACCCTTAAAAACGCACGCGTTATTCACACATCCAAGCCGATATGCCTAATCACCGGCATTGGGTCTGGCAAAAGCAACAGAGAACGTCAACTTCGGATTCAAGGTTGCCAGGCTTGGACAAGACGAGGGCAACACGAATGAGCTTATTCAGGCAACCCCCATGGCTCATTTGACTGCGCTCGCTTTCACGGTGACAGTATTATTAGCCTCCTCGCATCGCGCGTCACACCGACGCTCCTTCACGGTCGACTACGCGAACAACCAGTTCCTGAAAGATGGCCAGCCTTTCCGCTTCATTTCCGGCTCCCTACACTATTTCCGCATCCCAAGGGCGTACTGGAAAGACCGCATGGTTAAGATGAGACTCGCCGGCTTAAACGCCTTGGACGTGTACGTCGAGTGGAGCGGACACGAATTGGAACCAGGAAAGTTCAACTTCAAGGGCGATTACGACTTGCAGGTGTTCTTGGACATCGCCAAGGAAGTCGGGCTGCTGGTCATCTTCAGACCCGGTCCGTACATATGCGCTGAAAGAGACAATGGCGGCTTGCCCTACTGGCTGCTGAGGTTGAATCCCGTCATGAGGTACAGGTCGTCCGACATCACTTACATCGCTCGCGTGGACAAGTGGTTCGGCGTGCTGCTGCCCATGGTGGAGCCGTACCTCTACCGGAACGGCGGTCCCATCATCGCCGTGCAAGTGGAGAACGAGTACGGCCACTACGTTAGCTGCGACGGCTTTTACATGCGGCACCTGGTCAGGCTTAGCCAACACTACCTCGGACGGGACGTCGTCCTGTTTAGGACAGACGAACCGAACGACACGTTATACAGATGCGACGAAGTCCAGGGACCCCTGGTGGCAGCCGATTTCGGTTCGGACAAGAACGTCGACGTAATGTTTCGGTTCGTCAGGAGCGCCATGAGGCACGGTCCACTCGTCGTAGCCGAGTACTACTCCGGTTGGATGGACAACTGGGGTCGACGTCACGCCCACGTCGATCAAGGTATGGTGCTCAGGAACTTGGAGACGATCCTGCAATACAACGCGTCGGTGAACTTTTACATGTTCCACGGTGGAACCAATTTCGGGTTCACGAACGGCGCGAATCCGCCGGCTCAGCCGACGAGCTACGACTACGGAGCCCCCTTGACGGAAGCAGGGGATCCCACCCATACCTACTTCACGATAAGGAAGATTGTGGGACGCTACCTGCCGCTGCCGAACGGAGCATTGCCTCTTCCGGCACCCAAGCTAAAGCTCGGTGTCGTCAGTCTCGACTCGTGTACGTCGCTTGACGCCATTGCGCGATTTTCTACAGAGACAAGGGTACGTCAAGCCCGTAGTGTCTCGATGGCCCTTATCGTTCGAAGCGCTCCGTCAAGCCTACGGGTACGTTGTGTACACAGTGAGGTCTTCGTTCAGGCATGCGAGCCCGACCGTTCTGAGTGTGCCGGGTATCAAGAACAGGGGCTACGTGTTCACCGCGCAGACGCGCGCGGTACTGAGCAGCGATCACTTTGTGTTCAGCGCGCCCGTGGTGGTACAGCCCGGTGAGAACATCACCATTCTGGTGGAAAACACCGGCAGGATCAATTACGGCATTTTGAATCACGACACGAAGGTGAGGAAATAAGTTTCGTGCCCCGATTATCGTAAGTTTTCTTTTTCTTCTTTTTTGTCGCGTAACTTCTTCCTACGACAACGTTTACCATCGCTTGACGTCTACTTCCGGCGACTATAGTTTGTTAGAAAATATCTCAATCAGTGTCGAATTTATCTTAATAATATTACTCGCTGTTGTATCATTTGTGTAGAATTCCCTAGCTCTTTAGCTTTATGTTTTTTTTTTCTTGTCAAGAAGCGTATTATTGTTTCGTGAATAACCGCATTATGACGATAATGCCTGCTTTGAATATTGGTGAGTAGTGATTCATAGTCAAGCTGATTTCATGCAGCCTAATTTTGTTGCAGGCTGCGTCACTTTTCAAACTTGTCTAACAGTTAATTAAGCTAATCAGACATAACATGCACAAAAGACATTTTTCTAGGATGCCCACCTGTATCTATTACCCTTATACAGCACTGTTCGAGGTAGAGAAATGGAAACAAAAGGCTAAAAAACTGTCGAAAAATAGCAAACGTGCGTGCCATTGGCAGGGAATCATCTCCAACGTCACGCTGGGAAACAGCGTGCTTTTTGGCTGGACTATGGAGCCGTTGCCACTGGACGCGTCCTATGTGATTAGGCATCTGATTGACGCCCTCGAGAGCTCGAGCTTGGGTCGACACTGCTTCGCGCCCGCTGCCTTCTTCGGGACATTCATGCTGCCCAAGGGTCAAAAGGTGTTGGACACCTACCTGGACCCCACGGGCTGGGGCAAAGGGGCGGCCTACGTCAACGGCTTCAACCTTGGCAGGTACTGGCCAAGCGTAGGCCCACAGGTAAGACCCTTTCATCCACGCTGCAGCAGCAGTGCACTCATAACCACGGAAAACTAGCTCCCAGTCATGTATTTTCGACAGCCAAGTTAGCCAAGATAAAATAAGTATTTTTTCCCTGTATCGTTTACTATAGGTATACGTTCTCGATGTGTTCAGATATAAGAAAAGTTCCCCATGCGTGGAGCTCACGTAAATAGTTTTCTTGTATTTAGCAGTGAAATTATTTGTCAAACATTGCAACCCTGCAGCAACACTGGTGTCAGCTGGAGAATTCTTTATATTTATAGGTTATTGTAACTTACGCTGTCACTTTTACCCACCAAATTTAGCGGGGTGTTACAGAGACTGGAATTTTTTCGGGTGCCGTGAGTATAAACGTAAAGACAAATCGCAAATGACGTAATCTTTGTTGCGCTATTACTATCAGGGTCTGAAACGTTCTTCTGCACTCTCCCAGAATGCAACGTTTGCTGCTTGATGAAGCTAGTGCAATCCGAGGATACATCAGGTGTCTATTTTCCCAATTTTATACAGAATGTGTTTAATTTAACCAGAACGTCCCCTTACAGAGAACATAATTCTCGGAGCCTGGTCACAACTGACGTCTGCGCTAGTTGTTCTAAGACCACTGGGGTGTTTAAAAAATGACCACCGGAACTGAATAAAAACCTATGGTTATCAGCTGCCTTCGTCATGTTTCTGTGCACATTTTACCTTCATATCGTCCTTTCCCCTCATCTGTACCACCCTTTCCCTATCCCGAAGGCAGAGTACCCTACCGGACAGTTAACCGGTTAACCCACCTGCCTTGCACCTCTTATTTTATTACGAAAACATCTTAAGGCCCATGAGGCGGGAAATCTGGCGTAGTTCCACGACCTTTGGTGTTAATTAAGGTGAAGTTAATGCATTCGAACCCACAACCTTTGTTGGGAGTCGAACTCTCGAACTTTGGTGGGAGTAGAACCTAAGACCTTGCGTAGTGGCATAATGTATAAGCATCGAGCGGTGATCACAATCCATTTTTTTCTTTTGTGCAACAGCATTTATCCACGTAGAGATAACTAAGTGGCCCTTGCATTTTCTCTCCCTCTCTCTTCACTTACTATATCTTAAAGGCGTTGCAAACAATCAATAACGTCCAAGGTTCAACATGCTGAAATTTATGCGACTAGCTCGAACGTACAGCTTGTTATTTCGTTGATAACGCTAGTTTTTCAACATTTATTCAATCCTCGCAGGTGACTCTGTACGTTCCCGGTGTGTTGTTGCGTCCATACCCGCAGAAGAACACAATCCTGCTCTTCGAGACGGAGTTCACGCCGCCAGGCAACCGGACCGTTAGCTTCGTAGATGTGCCCTACATTGACGGTCCCATCCCTGGCGACACGGTGCCCTTCGGGGGATAGAGATTCACGCGTCTCGTTTCGAGCGTTTTTGCGTACGAGTGCAGCTACGTTTTACAGCGGCCGAGTGCTTCTTGTAGGGCCCGCTAGATCGGCACGAGCTTCATATAGAGAGGCGAGAGCGACGGATTGCAATCGTAAACTTGAGAGGCGTACCGTACTACATTGCATTGTCTGCTACTTCAGATGATTATCACTGGTGGTGAAGCAAAAAAAAAAAAAAAAGGAAGAATAGCGCAAATGAACAATAAAGGCAAAGCGTAAACGAATAAAGAGTCGAACCAAGTGCCCATCGACAAAGCATAAAGCGGGTGTAAGAGCTTATTTCTAGGAGCTCTGACTATGTGTCGATAAAGAGAGAGAAAGGAATTATATAAAAAGGAATGAGGTTAAATAAAGGTAGTTCTTGTTTTTTTCTCCGGCTCCGCTGTGAAGTGCGAAGTTTGCTTAAACAAATTGTCAGGTAGAACCATTACCTATTTAAATTATCGCGGGAGACTTCACCTGCAGAGACAACTGCAAAAGTTATTCAGCCTACAAGAACCATACATCACCAACGGGAAAAGCGGAGATATGAGGCTAAGGTTTAGTCACACTTCGTGCTCCACCATGGAAGAAAGTGACCGACATGAAGCTACCTGTATGTACACCCGCGAGCAAATGTATACAGACCACAGAGTCACCAAAAAAACTTCATTTCTTCGTAATTAACAAGCATAAATTGGAATTGACGAGTACACTGAAAAGTTTGCAATGCCAAGTTTGGACTGCAGTCCTCAATTAGAAGTTGCGTTTAAATGCAGAGGAAATAATCGGCTTGATCGCGCAACTCCTGGTCCGTATACTTTTGCTCACGGGTGTACGTTAGTACATCACAGATCAAGCTGAAATAAGACTGCAATTGGCTCGTAGAGGTCAAGACAAAGTTTCAGAACACCAAATGCGTAGTTGATGCAGCTCAGGTTGTACCTCGAAGAGTTAATATATAAAGGAACACTGACATTAAACTTCCGACTTTTCATTTCTTTTATTGCGTTAATTGGAGGTGCCAGACCTCGAAAACGTATAAAAAATACTGGTAAGCATCAAAGTGCGGTAACTATTTAATGTTATAGCTTTCTTATGTGCCAGTTTCTATTTAGTTTCCTAGAATGTACATGCGCAATGACGTCATGCATGACGCAGAAGGCCGGGTGCGAAATGGATGCGAAACATCAGGATGTTTTGACACTCTCCCCTGTTCGCTCAGTCACCTATTACGCTATTTATGCAGCTACTCGCTGTGGACTGAATATTGAACTGCATATCGACAAGAACAGAAGCACGACATGGCCATTGGTGACGGGGTGGGAAAGGCAGGGAGGTTAACCGGAAGACATTCTGGTTTGCTACCCTACACTGGGGGAAAGTAAGGGGAAACGCAACACGGAAGGAGTAGCCTAGAGAAAAAGCAAAGGCACGAAAATAAACAAAAAAACTTTTTTTTTGTTAAATGTCTGTTGAAGGTTATAACTGATCAGTTACAAAAAAAAAAAAAAAATAAAAAAAAACACGTTTAGCGCAACGCCAGCTTCACTTCTAAACTTGAAAACCTGACATGCCTTAAGGAAAGCGACAATTAGAATCACGTCACGAGGACGCGACAGCGCAACTGTCACTTTTGGTGTAGGAGAAACAGACACGACAGTAGTGGTCGATTTCATAGCTCAGCATACGGATGACCTACTTTGAATAAGCGTTTCATTTGTGAGCCAGCCATATTCCGTCCTCCTTGAAGTGTGTCTTGTCCCTGATCTTATAATCGGTGACAATCAATTTCAATTCGTGCGCCTGAATTACGAATAAATTAAGTTTTTTCCGACAAGCCTGTGGTCGTGTACTTTTGCTTAAGAGCGTACGTGCTAGCGGTGGTCATATGGCACAGGCGAGCAGGCGAGGTAACCGTAGCGACGTTAATGCCACGGTGAGCTCTGCTTTCCTTATTTTTCGCTATTACCGTTCCCGATGCGATACGCGAAGTGCGATATCTTCCTTCCACCCTTTCATATAGACCTCGAGTTCCCATTACTGTGCACATACACACTTCCTCATAACAACAGCCTCTTCCACCTGAAAAAAGAGAGCAGTTGCTTTTATCGCAGGCACCGCCTAAAGTACGCCGTGATATAGCAAAACATGTTTCTTTTGTAAGAGTGCCGGTTTCTCTGTCGACACTACATCCTGGAACGCGGCCACGCCGAGGCCGATAACGCAGGAGATACGCCGGCGTCGTGTTCAACCACGCGCAGCGTTCTCGGAGTTTAAGTGGACAAGACGGCTCGCAAATCTGCAGCGGCATGGGTCGCGTATTCCTCGTGCTGCTTTTCGTGACGGCCTTGACCCTCCGCACCGACGGTGCCGGGACCGCGAGGTCTTTCACAGTCGACTACGTCAACGATCGCTTCCTGAAGGATGGTCACCCCTTCCGGTACATTTCTGGATCCTTGCACTACTTCCGCGTCCCCAGGGAGTACTGGAGAGACCGCATGGAAAAAATGAGACTCGCCGGCCTCAACGCTCTCCAGACGTACGTGGAATGGAGCGGCCACGAACCGGAACCAGGAACTTTCAACTTCGAAGGCAACTACGATCTCAAGGCCTTTCTGGACACCGCGAACGACGTCGGGTTGCTCGTGATACTCAGGCCGGGCCCCTTCATATGCGCCGAGAGAGACAACGGCGGCTTGCCGTACTGGCTGCTTAGGCTTAACCCGCAAATGCAATACAGGAGTTCGGACCCATCTTACACGTCTCGCGTAGAGAAGTGGTTCGACGTGCTGCTACGAATGGTAGAGCCGTACCTGTACAAGAACGGCGGTCCCATCATCGCCCTGCAAGTTGAGAACGAGTACGGCCAGTACGTCACCTGCGACAAGCATTACATGCGGCAACTCGTCAGCCTCTTCACGCGCTACCTCGGCCAAGACGTCGTGCTGTTCAGGACGGACACGCCAGGCGACGCCGTCTACGAGTGCGACAGGGTGCCCGGAACGCTACCGACCGCCGACTTTGGTGCCACCGCGAACGTCACGGAAATGTTTTCAATCGTGAGGAGGGCGATGGGACGCGGACCTCTCGTCGTTACCGAGTACTATCCCGGATGGCTCGACCTCTGGGGTGTCCCGCACGCGAAAGTAGGCCAGCGCGCGATGCTGAAGACGTTCGAGGAGATCCTGTTCCACAACGCGTCGGTGAATCTTTACATGTTCCACGGCGGTACAAACTTCGGCTTCACGAACGGCGCCAGTCCGACCCCTCAGACGACGAGCTACGACTATGGAGCTCCGCTGACGGAGGCCGGCGACCCCGCGGAGAGCTACTTCAACATAAGAGACATCGTAGGACGCTATTTGCCGCTTCCAAACGGCACGCTTCCGGTTCCGGCCCCCAAGCTCAAACTCGGCTCCGTGAACGTTCCGCATTGCGCGTCGCTGCACAAGATACAGGAATTCTTTCGTCAAGACGGGTTCGTCGAGACGGCGACGTCCGAGTACCCGAAGACATTCGAAGACCTCGGTGCAGCCTACGGTTACGTGCTGTACAGGACGAGAGTGCCATTTCGCCCCAAGAGCCCGGCTATTCTGCATGTTCCCGGGATCAAGGACAGGGGCTACGTGATGACCGCGCAGAGTCGAGCGGTAATCGACAGTCATTCGGCCGTGCACAGCGCGCCGGTGGTCGCGAGGCAAGGAGAGAACATCACGATTCTCGTTGAAAACACGGGCAGGATTAACGTTGGAGTCGGGAACCATGATCCCAAGGTAAGCAATAAAACTCGTAGGAAGCTTGCAACGAGCAGCAAAACGGTTAAAATTTTGTGCGCGGCGCAGAATAGAAACCAACACATTGGGAGTGTTCGAATAGTAAAATTATAGAATCAAATGGAATACGTATACTCGAGAAAACAGCTTTTGGGCACCGAATCGAATACCGAATATTTTTCTCATTTATAAACCATGGGGAATGTAAAGGTTGTGTGTAGAACTTTTAAAAGCTTATTTGCATCATTTGATACATGTAATGTCGTTCAGAACTCAATGTCCGATAGTGTGTAGAATGATGTGTTCGTTAAAGGAGCAATTAACAAGCATCGCATATTGCTTTCAAGGCATGCAAGCATGGTGGCATCTTCCAAATAACAAACTGCATTGCGAAAATCGAGAAAAATCCGTGCGCTGCCTAAAGGCGAGGCATCGTTCGTGAATGACTGAGAATTATTAAGCAGAAGTTAGCTGCAGCATGCGTTTGCTCAGCAACTGGTGCGTCTGTGCAGCAAACGCAGCTCCCCTACAGCAGACTCATTCGGAAACAGGTACCAGTCAAACTTGTCTTTCTTCCTGTGCACACCAATCAGTATTGCTACCCTTTTATTCGCGCAGAAACGAATATTCGAAAACTTCGAATAATGAATTCTCTAACCAAATACGAATCTAATATATAATAAAGAATATTCAGTTCTTATTCGCAATTCAGAATAGAGACTTTCAGTATTGCGGAAAATGCTTGCGTTAGCGTTAGCGTGTTACGCACGCTAAATCTTTGCGGAACGCTGTTCGATAGAGTTTTAGTATAGCGTAAGATAACGATGCTCCGCTAAGCGCAAAACTACGCCGCGCTATCTAGCTGCGAGTAGTCAAAGCAGAAAACTGAGCAGCTCGACAACCAAACTAGCCGTGTGGATCCACGCCAAGCCTTGAAACGAGCCTGCATGTCAAGCGCTCCGGCCGAGGGTGCCACCATGTTTGCAACGCTAAAAACTTAGCGAGCGTTTAGTGTCTCCGCTACATTCGAAAAATAGCGGACGCACGCTACGCGCAAAACTGAAATAGAGTTCTGAGCATGCGCAGTCTGACCCCGCTATTTCTTTGCGTTTAGCGTGGTGCAATTTCCGCAATACTAAAACTGTCTAATATTCGCACAATCTTAGGGAAGATGGAATGAGTAAAGCTTTGTATTTTAGCGACATCCCATGCGGCCGCGCACTAGCACTTTTTTAAATTATGCGGTTTTACGTGCCAAAACCACGATCTCGTTGTTACGAGGCACGCCGTAGTGGGGGACTCCGGAAAATTTCGTCCACCTTGGGTTCTTTAAGGTGCACCTAAATCTAAGTGCACCGAAATACCTAAATTGCACATAAATACGCGTACGGAAGCGTCCAAATGAAACGGCTTATGAACAGTGCGATAACTGTTACGACAAATCATTACATGCTATTTGAGAAAAGAGAACACGAAGCAGCAGTTTGGTACACAACGACGAGCTGACCAGAAAGCACTGAGACACGAGCCTTTTTTTTTTTTTTTTCTGAGTCTGCAACGCTCCTACAACACTCGAAAAAGCCACTCTTACGGTCAGGATAAGCTTGACAAGCAAGAAAAAGCACAATGACGAAAAACAAGTGGCGACGCCACTGTGTAGTTCCTGCACCACAGTTCTCGATGACGTTAGGAATTTGGACGGTGGCTGCTAGAGCCTAGTTAACCATTTTTTCCCCTTAATATGCACTACATCGTACTCCAAGAAAGTCAAAGACTGAACTTCGTCAATTTTAGGACCTTTGCGGTGCTCTAACGGCTGGAATACGCAAAAGTACTTTGAACTGCATGACGTCACGCTGACATACTAGTGGTAGGATTTCGGTGCGAAACCTAAAGAAACAAAAACCTAAAAAAAAAAACAATTGAACTTCACTGCCACTTTTAAGTACCAACCTGCTACCGCGGATCTCATGTATATAGAGCTTTGCAAGGATGCTCGTAATTTAAAACTGATTTATTGTTTCTCTTTAGCGCTCCTTTAAATCAGTCTGAGGCTATAGAAATTGAGCACGAATATGCTAACGTACCGATGGCTGTGGTTTAGTCGCCATGACAGCGCTGCTACGCACGAGGTCACGGGTTCGAGTACCGGCCCAGCAGCTGCATTTCTAGGGAGGGGGGGGGGGGGGGGGTGTGAAATACATAAACGCTCATGTGCCATGCATTGGGTGCACGTTAAAGAACCATTCATAGGTGGTTAAAATTCTTCCGCAGCTCTCTACTATACGGTGATCATCATTACCCACAGTGCAGTTGACGCCATGACTTGTGACAGGGTCTGTAAAGTTTGACTGTCTACCGGTAAAGATGGACTACATTGTATTCCAACGGAACCAAAGGCTGTACTTCGAAAGTTTCGAAACCTTGTAATTCGCACAACATCGCAGATGTGTGAAAATATTTTGAAATACACCATGTCATGGTGATGCAGCAACGCTGTGGTTCAGGCGCGCGAACGATCGAAGAATATGGAAGTTTCGCCTTCATTTCCTGTTCTAGTAATCGATATCTTAGCGCGAAATGAGTGAAAGGCCCCTTTTAAAACAAAAGTAGACAAAAAGTTTCAGTGGCCATTTAGCAGGCCACCGTCAGTTGAACTATATACATCTATATACCCCGTGATCTACCACGTGACTGGCTTCCCACACTTAATATACACTTTTTGTCCACTTTGACACCACTGCTCACAAATTGCAAAAAAAAAAAAAAAAAAGCGCGTTTCAGTCTGACCTGATTTCCTGCTTCCTTTTAGTGTCACAAACTAATCATCGAGCTGGTAACGCACACAGTGAACCCATTTTCGTTCCAGGGAATCCTTTCGAACGTTACACTGGACAAACGCGCTCTACTTGGCTGGACAATGGAACCGGTGCCCGTGAGCAACCCAGACGCAATGAGAGATCTGAATGAAGCCTTGCACTCTGCCACCCACGAGTCGCGCTGTTCCGCCCCTGGCGTTTTTTACGGCTTCTTCGTTGTGCCTTACCTCGAAGACAACGTTCCCGACACCTTTCTGGACACGACTGGCTGGGGGAAGGGGGTGGCGTTCGTCAACGGCTTCAACCTGGGCCGATACTGGCCTAGCATGGGGCCGCAGGTGAGGACAAATTAAGTCTGGGCTGCTCAGCAGAGTGCTGACTACACGGCCATGCGTTAAGTAGCATCATCGCCTACTACTCTAGTTCGCTTGATTATGCCGAGAATGTGAAGCAGAATCATTAAAAAACTCAAACATAAACTCTAACTCAAACATGGGAAACTTAATGCATAGCCTACAGTAGCGTTCTTGATACGCCGGTCTCTCTCTCTTCTTTCTTTCTATTCTCGCGTTACCCTCTCCCAGTGCAGAGTAGCGAACCAGACACTTTTCTGGTTAACACTCCTGCTTTCCCCCTTTCATTTCTCTTCTATATCATGATACCCTGGAGCGAGCTTTCAGTTGTGGATAGATCATCAAACCAATTGTTAATTAGATAATTATTAGGACTCGTATATTACACCTCAAATACAATGTCAATGTGTTTTGCACAGATGCGTTCTCCGTGGTCCAGAAGCAAAGGGCAACCAATGTTCTAGTTTTCTTGATGTGGAACTGGGTTTGCGAATTACAGGTTCAAAGGAGTGCTGACGTCATGCTTTCCAATTTTTTTTCTAGTTAAATGAAGTTCCTCGACTTCGAAACACTAGAAAAAAAATATGCTGGCGCACATGACTCAATAGCGATAACTTAGCGCCCTACATAGCTTGATACAGTCGCTTTGCTATGAACCAGTTTCGGTTTTATTGTTTCAAGGAGATGTTTGTCATGATGGTCATGACGCAAAAAGTGGTCACGTGTTAGCGAGAGGTTGTGACGTTTTGCCCCTCGCTCCTTCCTGCTAGCTATTGTCGTCTGCTATGCTCCTACACTCGTTCCGCGGCCCAAAGTGACAGCGAAGCAGACGACCGAGCAAGTGGCAAAACGCCGCAACCTTCTGCTCACATGTGACCACCTTTTGCGTCATGACGTCATGACAGAGACACTTCACAGGAAACGAAAACCTAAACTGATTCGTAAAATGGCCAATATAAAGAAATTATGAAGGCCAATTCGTGACTCGAAAGTACTTTTTCTTTATTATTATTGTTTTACGGAGGGTTTCTGCAGAGGGTCTGGAAACATGAAAATTCGAAAACGCCATGACTGGTAATACGAACACGTGAGTCCGATAGCAAAGAGTTCCTTGAGAGTCACGACTAATGCCTCAAACATCTGCGCGATCCAACATCATGTGCCTATGAGGAATTGCTCGAATGGCCGAAGATATGTCTAGCGGTGGTTAACTGTGACCATCCGTGCACGCACATACCAATACAAGGGAGGCTGGAACTAGCGATGAAAGGCATGCTCAGATGTGATATCCTGCTGAGGACCAGATAATTTCGGGGAAAAAATTGCTCTCTGTCATTGAAAACGCTACGAAAACCGTAGACATATCGCAGACTGTTGATTCCACAGCCAATGGTTCTTATGGGCGTGCTGTGGTAGGTATACCGGAAGGTACTGCAGAGAAAAGTGACGAAGAGCCGTACACAAATGAAAGGGCTCTGGCTGCTGCATTTGCAAGCGCTAACGGTTCATGGGAAACGAGACAAAACTTCGCACTCACCGAAATTGTCGTGCACGCCCAGGCTACTAACTCACACAGTTCTACATTTTCACCCTGCGTAGACTGTTACATTGAAGTTCTTCTAGTTCAACACTACTGGTTACGAACCTCGCAGGTAACCCTGTACGTTCCCGGCGTGCTGCTCCAACCGTTCCCGTCGCAGAACACGATCTTGCTCTTCGAGACAGAGTCTCCCCCAGAGGGCGCCAGGACTGTCCGCTTCGTGGACGTGCCGAACATCGACGGTCCGGTACCTGAAGGCTCGATGCGCTCCCGAATGATGTAAGGAACGGGCCGGCCGAACTGCTGCGTCGACACGGAGACTCATAGCTCTGCCGAGGCCTTGCTCGTGGTCGTGATTGTCAACTCTACTTATCCACAGCTGCAAAGCTGGGTGTGTGAACTGTTTAGCCTGACTGCTTTCCAACGTCGGCAGCAAATAAACTACCGTGAGTTGCGATACGACTGCACGCACGTGAAGTAGAAGAGTGTGCTTTACGTCTTCCCCTCTCTCTTCTTTTTGCTCCTTAATATACTGTGCAAACTTTCTGTCGTGAACTCTTTCGCCGTCAATGGCTTCGCTACTTGCGACAAAGGTGGGAACGCTTTTCTTTTTTGGAAGGGGGGGTCCTATCATGCTGCCATTTGCTTCCTGAAAAGTTCAGTAGCTGGAGAAAGAAAAAAAAATAAATCAGGACGTTTGACCGTCCCCACATGGCCAAGTCGGGACATGTCACGCTAAATGCGGGACGGTTGGAAACCACACTTTGCGATGTAGCCCGGAACTGCATCATACTAAACATCGATGCGGGCGCTTGACTTTGCTAAACACGCATAAAATTCATGCCACGCTTTAGTAGACGTAAAGCCAGAACGCACTGTCATTCATCAGCAAAACTGCCAACAGTAACCGATTCATTCCAGCAGCGTGTCCAGCCCGGCTTAACCTGCCACTTGAGATTTAATCGGACCCGAAATTTCCCGAAATGTGTCATGTGACGCTAAATTATAGACTACAATCTCCGCAAACTGGCACAATGCTATATCAGGGTAGTCCATATTGTTGTACTTCGGAGTTAAATTCAAAGAACTTAATTAGGGATCTTCAACATGCACAGAAAGCGCGACAAACGAATGTTTTACTGCGCTAAGCAATTGTGAGCTATGAACCCGGCTATTTCTGCAACATCACGCTAAACGTAAATAAACAGCAATTTATGTCAATTTTTTTATTCCACCCAAGAACCCCATAGCTATGATGCGAGTGCTTCAGCGTCATTCAATGGACGCGCTCTGCTGCACGCAGAAAAATGCAGTTTTATACTTATGCTAATGGTTCACAAAGTGGTTTTGAAAGATCCCATGCATTATAAGCAGTATAAGAAAATACGAAATCCCTCACTTCGTGACTAAGGTTGAGCCTGGAAAGTACTCAAGGGCAGATCAAGCAAGGAACACTGCGACTCGTCGTCTGGTGAGAACTGGCCACTGCTCATCCAAGGTCGAATTGCGTTGCCTTCAAAACTAACAAAATAATCTAAAAAAAAACATGAATATTCAGCGCATCTGTTGGAATCAATATGAAGCGAATCTTTAGTGAAGCGTTTATTGAAATGCTTTAGAACTAACGGAGGTGCGTACAATGTTCGTTTGGTTTCATGCTATGCAACGTGTAATCTCATGGAATGCTTATGCTTATTCACCACAAAGGTCACAACTTTACTGCCATACAGTTTTCAGGTTTATGCACTATACATCACTCTCACGCTAGGCCGAAGTACAGTGCTCAATGGAGTTATAGTGAAGAGCAATAGTTGAGGTTACTTGTGAAGCTTGTTGCGACTGTTATTAGGTGATCTTATACGTAATTCAATTTACGCTCCGAGACTATAGTATTCGCAACCCTTCTCTGTTATTTCGCTAAGCTCCGCTCAATACGAATAGTTTTCCAGACAAGCTGAGAAATTTTTTAGATCTTTATTCTCTGTTCTGTGTCTCTCCTGAAAGGTTGGATCCTCTCTTTAAATATTACCTAGCACAACAATGCACGGTAACGTCCAATCAACTGACAGTTTTCCTTTCCCAGAATTTTTCCATTGGTCCGGAATGTGGAGGTACTCTTTCCCAGCAGCTGTTCATTGGTCGTGACCATGGGCGCAGTCTTTCCCCGGAGTTGTCCATCGGTCTCAGACTCGGCAGCAATAATTAGGATGGCACAACCACAGTAATCACTGGTTCTGGTAGGACACCAATCACTCCAGCATTCATCCACCCTCACAGACATGGATCAGCGCACGAACAACTGCTATGCAAGTGTTCTTTTTTTGATCCTCATAACAAGTGGCCGTACACAGGGTCTTCGGGATCACGCTTGGGATCCCTTGGGTACAAACAGTCGAAGACTGCCGTAGGGCGCATGTCCGGGAATCCACTTCTTCCGCATCGTGTTCATGCAAACGCCGTCGCTTGGAGGTGATGACCCCCGCAGAAGCTTGCCCTGCAGACCACCAGATGGCGAACGCCTTTCCCACTGCCAGGCACGCTCTGCCTCTGTGAATCCACGGAGCAAGTTGGAGGAATGCGCAAGTACGGTGCGTGGCAAGTGGTCTGGATGTCCTGCGAGTTGAGCCGCCAACTCTGGTTCTCCGCCGTCTGCGCCTGCAGTCAGTCTTTCGAGCACTGTTTACATGGGTCGCATTGTTTACGTCCGCTCGTTGAGGAGCCGGCTCGTTCGGCGTGTAGCGTGGGGCTTGAGAGCAATCCTTTAACATTGCTTCTGTAAATATTCGTTCGGTCATATGACTGCAATTGGTATGCGTCATGCGAAGAGACCCACGGCATTGGTGCTGCGTAGCGCAGTCAAAAAATGTCAGACGAGTGCTCGTTTCTGGTTGACAGAAATTGCAGGTTCAAGGCTATTTAAATTAAATAAAAAAGGAGGTGCGAAGATAATCAAGAGTTCTTAAAGTTCAATTGCAAAAAAAAAAAAAATGGGCACGGTATGGCAGGTGCCCTTAGGCTCACAACGCGAGGATGAAATACGCTCGCGTAAATTGTTTATGCAAGTGATGTAAAGAAATGTGTAATGACGAAGCGGCAAGTCCTGTACGATTCACTTTTGCAAAGCTAGAGTAAGAAGGACGTAAAAGTGATACTTGTACATAGATCACTGCTACGCGTGACTTTCGACTTTGTTTCACAGTTTTTTACGAATAAGCAGCGTAGGCAGTACTAACCCAAGGATTTGGGGGAGTAAGTATTCACGCGCACTAATGCGAATTGTATGGCGATTGCTAAGCTAGCTAAGCTGAGTTGCATCGCTCAGAAAAGACAAGACGACGACTGGTCCCGTAAGTTCACGCCACTAATTGCGAACAGCAAGAAAATAATAGAGTGCCTGCGACAACAACTAACACTTTGCCTGACTGCATCATAGGGTTGATAAGCGGCATAGTTTGCGTTGATGAAGAAGTATTGAGAATGGAATTCTTGCCAAGAGGAACTAAGTTTATTTAGGCCATTCCATTATTAAGCAGTTCTAGCCATAATGAAGTTTTATGAAACAATTCGTGCAGAACATAAGGAGACGTGTCATATGCCTGCCAATGGAAGACATTGTTTGCCACGATATACTCAAGGTATGAAGCTCCGGAGAAACACATTGACGGCGAAGTATCGGCTCCCATCAATCACAATGCCGAGAAACAGGTGGAACGTGTATACACCTCTGAATGGCCCTGGAAGCGCAGGAGCGCAAGAAAGAACGTTTCTCCGAACTATTCTCGACTACTATACTGCGCGTTCACCATAACGACATGGAAGGAAGGAACGTATGTCTACTAACTGCCACTCTTGTAGTCCTTGGCAGGCCGGCATTGAGCGATCGGTCGTTTCACATCGACTACGACAAACACACTTTCGTCAAAGACGGCCAGCCTTTCCGCTTGGTGGGCGGGTCGATGCACTACTTTCGCGTACCCAGGGCATACTGGGACGACCGCTTGCACAAGATTCGAATGGGCGGGCTCAACGCCGTAGACTTCTACATCGACTGGAGCGGCCACGAGCCGGAACCGGACCAGTACAACTTCCTCGACAACTACGACGTCGTGGCTTTCCTCGAGGCCGTCAAGAAGGCCGATCTTCTAGCCGTTGTCAGGCCCGGTCCATTCATATGCGGCGAGGTCGAAAACGCCGGCTTCCCTTACTGGCTTCTGCGCAAGCACCCGAACATGCACTACCGCACCATGGAAAAAGAATACCTGGAGGAAGTCACCAAATGGTTCAACAAGCTGCTTCCCATGCTCGTTCCACACCTCTACAAGAACGGAGGCCCCATCATCATGTTCCAAGTCGAGAACGAGTACGGTCACCTGGACAACGGATGCGACCCCAAGTACATGGAGTTCATGGTGTCGCTGCAGGAGAAGCTGCTGGGAAAGGACGTGGTCATGTTTCGAACGGACTTCCCCATAGAGCGACGTTTCAACTGCGACAAGGTGCGCGACATACTGGTGGCAGGAAACTGCGATCCCAAGTGCAACACGTCAATCTTCAACACGATTCGCAAGGCACAGGTCAAACCGGGAGGACCCATCCTCCTGGCTGAGTACTACACGGGCTGGATGAACTTCTGGGGCTGGAACGACAATCCTGCGTACCCGCCCGGAGTAGTGGAGACCTTCAAGAAAATGATGGACGAGGGAGGAAACATCATCTTCTACATGTACCACGGAGGCACCAGCTTCGGCTTCAAGGCGGCCACCAGCGGTGACTCGCCGCTAGTGACGAGTTACGACTACGACGCCCCTATTGGCGAAGACGGGGACCCGAAGGCTTACTACTATCCCCTGAGAGACGCCATTGGCAAGTACTTACCACTCAAGCAAGGAGACGTTCCCAAGGGATCGCCGAAACTGAAGATAGACGCAGTGTCCATGTCCCGAAGTATGGCTCTTGAAGAAGTCATGGACCACTTCCGGAACAAGGGCTGGCTCAGGAAGACCAATTCCAAGTTTCCAGTGACTTTCGAGCAGCTGGGACAGGACTTCGGGTTTCTTATGTACCGCACGGAGGTGCGCGAGGCCTTTAACGAACCACAGTTGTTAATAGTGCACGGTCTGCGCGACATGGCGCAGCTCTTCGTCAGGGATGAACGGCACATGATGCGCTGTTTCGACACCAGCCGCTTAGAAATAAGAATGAACGCGACCGTGAGACTCAACAAGGGAGAAAAGATCTCAATCCTCGTGGAAAACATGGGCCGCGAGGACTTTGGGCAGAAGAATCGCGACCCCAAGGTAAGCGTATTCTTAAACCATGGCCAAAAAGAAGGGCAGTACTGAAATATAGAAAATCCGCATCCTCCAGCGAGTAACGGCCAGTCACACATCACGCACTGGATATGGACAGAGAAACATGACCAAGATAGAGCAAGGCTCAAATAATTCTCTAAATCACTAGATATGAAATGACTCACGTCTAAGGAAAGCAGGATTCTTGAGCTGTACCGGCTACTTATTCTTACATAGCTAAACAGAAATGACATTCAACATTCCAAGGAATTATAAATTATGGTGTCGAGTTTCTTCATCACACTTATCTCCCTGAGAGCTTTCCCTAAGCACTGCAGGACATAAGGTTGCGGATCATCGACTTACTTCGCGGCAGATATTGGGTAGAAGTTTCCGAAAAGTTTCGCAGATCGCAGCATTCCTACTAAGTGGACATGATCTGAACACCGATTAGATTCAAATACACAGTATGCTCCCCAAAGCGGTCTATTCGGCGGATGTTAGTAATTTATTTGCTATGTAGTAAATATCTCGCACTGCCTTGTGGCGAGAATAATGTGTCCCCTTCCAGAGAGTATTTTTACCTCTCCACGAAAAAGCACGGAACTAGGCAGGCGCGGATAAACGTAGTGGGCCCTATAGAACTTTATCTTCCATCTGTATGTGTGCATATCTTGTCCCACGCTGTATCATGAAGTCAGGTTACACCCAGTCGCCAAAAACCAACACTTAGTTCTTTTCCTCTGCTGAACTCCCTCCGAGTATAATTTGAGTGTTCGCCGGAACACCCGGTTTATTCGACTTCATCATGTTCCGCTTTACACCCAGGGTCTCCAGAACGTGACGGTGAAAGGTGCAAACATGACCGACTGGACCATCGAGGCCGTGCCGGTGACGCAGAACAGGGACGTCAGCGAGCTGATGCACTTGTTGGAAAGCCGCGGTAGAGAAAACGTTGACGGCAAAAAGACACCTCGCTTCTTTCACGGCTCGTTCAAGCTGCACGACTGGACAGAGGCCGTTGGACACGTTTCTCGACCCTTCAAACTACAGCAAAGGAATCGCCTTCATCAATGGCATCAACTTGGGTCGGTACTGGCCCGCGGCCGGACCGCAGGTCAGACTCTACGTTCCGGGCGTGTTCCTGAGACCGCATCCCGAAGAGAACAAGCTCATCTTGTTCGAGCTCGAAGGGCTGCGCAGTAACAAAGGCGAACGCGGTGTGAGCTTCGCCGACAAACCTTACCTCACCGCCGATACAGGAAGCCCCCATCCTTAAAGACTGAATCTAAGCGCAGTAATAATGGCGGACATTTCCAGTGACGCGGTGTTTCGGCATTGTCAAGCATCCGCATCCAGCTCTACGTCAAGTTCGCATCGCTCCAACTTTGCCGAATAAATGCGCTACCGTGACCGTCTGACATTTCCTCTGCCTTCATAGTACGAAAGGTTCTCTGACTATGGCCTACTGCGGTTGCAATGTACGAAGTCACACAAGCGCGACTGCGGTTCTTTAGATCGACCAACCTCCATGACCGCATGTGAATGAGTGAATGATGAACGCTTGCGCGTGTGTGTGTGCATACATACTTTGAACTTCTCTAGTTCTAATTATCTTTGAAGAAGGGGAATCAGTGCCGGGTAGCCAACGGGGTTCAGCCGGGTAAACCTTCCTGTCATTCCCTTACCACTTGTTTCTCTCTCTCTCTTTCACTGTGGCAAATGTGATATGACTCTTCAAGCTAAACGCGGCAAGAATTTAACTGCTTTGATTGAGCTGAAAGTAAAAGGGCTTGGCGTGTCTCTCAAAAGCCCAACCTTCACGTGCTCTGAAACCTGTCGCACACAGGCATAAACCCTGACAATCGGAAACGTCTAATTTGCTGAATGTACCAAATTAGGAGCCGGTGATAACGAAACTGCCTTGAGACCTGGGTCTTCAGCTTTTGATTCATGTCATAAATGACATCAATCGATGTTTCTAATGAAGACATTCTACAACTCTGTAACGACTTCAGTGTCTATAAAAATTTTCTCAACGTTCAAGTCCGGCGCTAAAATTATTTCGCGAGCATTACCGCGATTTGTTTTGAACTTGACTCGCCACGGAAAATTCCAAGTATTCTGTCAACGTCAAGTCCGTTCAGAGAATTCAGATCTCTCTTTGGTGGAGTCTCACGACGGTGGACATCATCATCATCAGTCAACAGAAAAGGAAAGACTCTACGATCTGACCCCGCAAAGGGCTACGAAGTATATCATACCGCTCCTTTGGTATAGATACAAATATACAACTGGGCTTGATATATTTGTTTATAATGCTGACCAACTTTGTCTACCAAAAGAATTTAGGATATATCTTAAGTGGCGTTGATGGTTTATTTCGAGACCATTCACAAAGCGTCTACGACCTGACAACGCGAACAAACGGCCACGACGCATTTCTTACATAATCGTTATCATCTATGCCATAATAAAATTGGGGTTTACGAGATTACACTGATCATTTAACCAGTCTCATTGTTGGTGTTGATTGACTGCGACAGTATGGGAAGTACGGCTACTGGCGAGCCCGCTACCCCAAAATCGTAGTTAATCCCCCCCCCCCCCCCCCCCCCACACACACACACACAACTATAACAAAAACTACACGAGAGAACAGGTTCAATATAAAAATAAATCAGAAACACTTTCTCAATCGCACAGAGTAAAACTCCCTAATTACACTCTATAGATATGCAAAAGTCTTGATATACATTGTAAGTATTGAAGCGGCTTGACTTGGTGGCGTTCGCGAGTAGTCTTCACCAAGAGCAAGCAGTTGCAGGAGCAGTCGAAGGAACAGTATGAATGTTATTTTATAATTAAAGATTTGGCGCAACACGAGCTACAGGGTATTAGAAATACGTCAAGTAATGTCGCAACAAACTTCGTGATAGCGGCAATCATACTCGAGCACTGAACAGTGAACCTTGGCCCCAGCAGGGTCCTCAGCACACACACGAGCAAACTGGCCCAAAGCATATTTGCCGCTGATCGTGAGTTCAGTCGGCTTATCAAGCTTTGGCGACGCATGCGCCATCGTGCGCACAGCGCCACGCGACCAGATGGTCACCGTCCGAGCTGTCATGTAGCTGTGATTGCTTATCATTTGTGGTGAATCGATCTTAGCAATCGCCACAATTTATAGAAGAATAATGCAGAGCCAGCGTGTGACCAGTGACAAGCACGATTATACTGCGCTCATGATTAATTGAATCAGTTGAAAGCAGAAGCGTACAAAAACGTGCGTGGTACGATAGCTTTCCGGATAATAAAATGAGGTAAAATCAGAAAAAAAAAAACGCCAAGGACACAACATGTCAAATGGTACGACAAAGTAATCATGGCGTTATCGCCAGGCAACATTTATGTCACTTAATGACACTATTCACGAGGAATTAATAAGATCACTGTCCACAAGAAAATTCCGGAAGGATTCTCTTTGTGTATAGGGACAGAACCAGGGATCAGTAATTATTTTTTACAAAGAATGGACGTCTATCTAAGGCGTCAGGACGATCACAAAGTGTCACCATATATTGGAAGGATTGTCGACACTAGATGAGGATATGTTCTACAGAGTCTTTCGAGGTGCCACAGTGTACACCGTCTGAAGAAGGCATTTTCGGTGTGTGACATAAAAGCGGGGTGTGTGCGCCACATCGAGACGTAAATGATGGAAGGGCGTGCATAAAGCCCGTTCTACCCTGACGTACGGCGAAAAACGTAATAAAGGGTCAACGTTGTACAAAAAGAAAATACGATTTTTTTCCGCTCATCCAACTGGCCTTTGATAATCTGCGTCTTAGTTCCTGAAATGCTAATTCGGCGTCGGATACAGCGAATGGTATAGGCGTGCGTTTATTCAAATTATGCGCCGCAGCAGCCATTCTGTCGGCTACTTGATTTCCCGTGTTTTTCAATGTGGCTTGAGATCAACTGCAAACGAATCTGATGACCGGAATAAGAAGCAAGGGTCAACTAGATGCGCGGCAGTATCTGTGATACGGCACAAGCACTACAGAGTTCATTTCCCCAACAATACCGGCGGTCTTATTGATCTCCAGTGAACGTCATCATCTTTGGCTGTTAATGAGCGGCAGTTGGACTACAGACAATGCCGTAGATCTAGGTAGTGTGTTACAGCCCGTCCCGAAGTTAACAAGCTTGCCTCGTTCGAAGTGGTTGACAAATGAGTAAGTAAGGCGAATACGGGGTACAAGCTTACCTCAGCTTTGGTGCTGGCAGTACCGCTTGCCGAACATGAAGACCTGTGGGAAAGAAAAAAAAAAAAAGAACGGACGGGTTTAGTTGCGGCTAAGACTTTGAAACGTTTGCGTCACACTAAAATATAAGTCGAGTGAAGCAACGGGACGCCCCATCTATTTCAGTATAACTTAACAAGGTATACAGCAAACCTATGCGACCTGAAAAGAATAGAATAGAAGAAAGGGGATGAGTTGCCCGGTTGAGCTCATTTTTCTTGTAAGCATGCACTAACTTGCCCAGCTGACATACTAATTGGCTGGTTGGGAGTGGTTTCTGACCTAATTTTCCCGTAATTCAGTGTCAGGTGGGGGAACAGTCAACCAAATTGAACGCAAGTTTGGGCAAGCCAATGTTCCTGAAATATTAGATGTGGAACGAAGCCTAGAAATCTGCAAGCTCGATCTTGTTGTGAAAACTTGGAAGAAGTTTATATCAGGATTTAAGCAAGGCACATAGTAGTTAAAGTAATAAAGAAGCAATGTAAAGATGCAAGTCTTCGCGTTCAATTTTGTCTATAACGGATGCAAGCATGTCCAGAATTCAATAGGTTCACACAAAACACTTGTCAGCAACTACTGACTGCACCCGAGTTAATTCACTGTGAATAGAAATTAGAAAGAAGTTATTTAGGCTCCCTCGACCAAGTTGCTCTTTTATCGAGTTGCCAACAGACAAGAGTAAATTATAACACCGAAGTAAGCATGCAGCTCGATCTTTGAGAGCTCGCGCAACTTGGGCAAGTCAATGTGAAATGACAACTGCTAATCAAATATGGAAATCTACGCGAAAGAGAAACAAGCACAAATCTAAAAAGAAATGTCCAGGAACGTTCTTGAAGAAACTTAGCTTAAGGGGAAGCTTTAGCGCGGGGTTTGTTATACACATACATGGGAAAGGAGAAAATGTTCTCGACAACCGCTAGCTGCACGGAATTTGATCCGGTAACATTTAAAAGAAATATGAAAATCTAGTGGCAAGGTTTTTTATTTAGGTCGTCGGTATTTTTACAAAAATTGTTGAAATTTGCGTGATTTAAAAAAAAAACGAAGCAATCGAGTTAACAACTTCTTAACTCAGCAATGAAAAATGATAACACAAATCGGTAAATTGCACTAATAGTAAATCTAAAGCGGAGGAAATTGATTATTATACATGGCTCCTAAATACATTAGTAATATGTGTGTAGGACTTTCGCAAAACCTTTGCAAGCACTGTAACAAACTTACATAAGGCAAATTATTATATCAAATTTGTCCGCTGCGGATGTTCTATAACGTATGCAGATTATAGAAGTGTGATGTCTGTACTCAGTGAAGAGTTACGAATATGTAAACTTCGTGCTTCTATTTTATTGCAATAAGAATTATATGCACTCCAGGCGAATTTCCGCGTCGGCATGATGTTCCGCACAAGTCCAAATACGAGATGTTCGCGGCCGCGCGACGCGTCGAATTCTGTAGGTGTTAGGGCAAGCCACTATCCTTCTCGGCTCAGCCGAGAAGGATGGTTGCTTGGTGCGGCGGTGTCTTCTCGCGCGCGCAAGGAAGGAAGGCGGGGAGGATGCGCCCGACTTTTTGCGCGCGAGAGGGCGGGGGGAGGGGGGGGCACGGTAGCACGCGTATCCGCTTCTACTCCGGTGGCGGCTGAGCGGCCGCGCGCGTCCTATATCTTAGAGGCAATCTCTGCGATGGGTTCGAAAGCTACCCGGCCTGAGATAGCTGATGGCTTCGTGCACGGTATGTTCTCAGACGACTAATTAGCGTTGAAGCGAGAGGCATCACGAAGTAGGAGGGAATTCGTTTGCTGCTGCTGCTCTTCGACACGCCAGAGTTCTGACAGCGAGTGTCCGCGGTCATCGAGTGAGTTGTGTTCACGTTTGCCAGTGCGCGCGTGACACCGTGCTCGTTAATTTAGTTCACCCACCCACCCCACCTAATTTTCTGCCGGCATCGACTGCACTTCCCTTCCCTTGGGACTTAATCTGTAATTCTAATGGTCCACCGGTTATCCATCCTACGCATTACATGGCCTGCCCAGCTCCATTTTCCTCTTTTAATGTCAATTAGAATATCGGCTATCCCCGCTTGCTCTCTGATCCACGCAGCTCTCTTCCTGTGTCTCTTAATGTTACGCCTAGCATTTTTCGTTCCATCGCTCTTTGTGCGGTCCTTAACTTGTTCTCGAGCTTCTTTGTTAACCTCCAAGTTCCTGGCCTATGTGTTAGCACCAGCACAATGTTTATAGAGCGGATAAAACTACTAACTTTACTGCGTATAGCTGCATAATAATTTGCTATCGCAATCAATGCTTCGTCTTCCGGGCGAAACTGCGCCATTTTGTTTTCGAGCTTACCCATTACCGACAATTTTAGATTAAAAAATGAGGCTCCATATCCAAATTCCGCCTTCAACAGCCACTAGAATTAAACTTTCGCTTTCAAACGCAACTAATTTCAATAAAATCGGCCCATCGGTGATCTCAGAAAAGCATTTCTGCGTTTTACATATCTTTGAATAGGCGACATCGGAGTCGGGCTCGAGCTAAAGCTTGCGCTAGGCAGAGAGCCCAAAGCTGCCTGGAGAGCATGTAAAATAAGCAAGACATTCTGAATGAAAGCACCAGAAATGACGCATAAATGAGCCACCTGTTCGAATGACAAAGGGAAATCAACATTGTGGCGCGTTTTGTTGGCGGCAAGTCCGTAAGTGACAGGGCCACGGTGGCTATTCTTTGCTTGACGTAAGTGACGTAATAAAGCCTGACTCTGTTGAGGTCCAAGAAGCAACAACTGAACGAAGGCCAAGAAAACAATTGGACACATAACACGTTCGTTACGTGTTCTGTGTCATGTTATGTTACATATATAATACCATACGCGTATATATACGCCTTGATAACGAAAGCAGCTGAAATAGCGGAAAACGGGGCCGCTCGTTATGCGCGTGAACGGTGGTATGTAAGAATGGGTGATTGAAAATACATTTCAATTTTTGTTTTTACATTTGCTGTATCTCCAATAGAGGCACCGTGTGAATTGATAGGTGTCGCTAGTTGACATGAATCGCAGTCTCGGCTTTCGCCTTGAATCACTTATCATTTCCTTGCCTTTCCTACTGCTTTCTTTCATGTTGTCTGTGTAGTTTGAGGCAATTAATATAAAGTGAGTATGATTAGACATTTTTTCAGCGTTCCAGGTATCAATTCTCGCGAGGTCTGCTAAATCAGACCATAGCCAGAGGGAAAAAAAGAAACACAGATGACGCACGTCTATACAAACTGACATCAATTACTTTGGTCATCCATTCTCGTCAATACATTAATTTACGTACGCTCAATTCGCAAATAGTTGTTTTTAAGAAAAAAAATACAAGGCACAATGCCTAATGTGTTCGCCCACATTTTAAAGCTGACAACTAAACCAAAACATTGACAAATAATTGCCTTTCCTCCTCCATTTTAGTATTCTTTTCTTGCAAAAAGTTTTTGGAACGGACTCCAGTTCATCGCAGCAAATGTTTCTCGATGATAACCACCACAGAAACATCCCATATGCTTTACCCAGGTAGTCTCCGTAAATCACGTTTCTAAATAGTCGCGAACGAACAACGTATGGAAACATAAACGGACAATTTGAAAATGGTATGCAGGTGCAAGAAGGTATGCTTAAAAGTCATAAAGCATGTGTAGCGCGCATTTTCGGGAGTCGAGTATCATAATAATAAATCTGAAGAACGTTCACATATCATTTCTTTTTCTTTCAATAACATGTTACATTTCAAACTTGAATTTCGCAATCTACTAAGACTGGACAATTGTTAATAAACAAGAAATATGAAGATATGTTGCATAGTAAAAATAGGAAGCCCGAATCGACGAGTACAAGTTCTGTGTCTTTGAAAATTACGTATTTCTCTGCGCAAATTACCGCAGTAACGTTTCTTCAGCTGGCTAATTACGAAAACTGAACCATTGACAGCACAAATCAGTCTCTGAATACTCCTGGCAGAATACCGCGCCTTGCAAGAACAATATACGGCCGTGACGAACATCGACTGGCTGCAGAAGCAGCACAACAGATTTCTTCGTTTTCGTTTCCACCACCCGAAATGTTTCATTCGTAGACCCGTTTATGCCAAAGTGCTCCGAGACGCAATAACACCGGAAACGTGTCGAAGGCATCGCATTTCCCGAGAAATACGCAGCGAGAACAGCTGCAAACAACCGTAGGCACCGAATAGGCGCGGAAAAAACAGGGCGCCGAGCGGGACAAGAAAGTTATCGCTGAACGTTGCAGTTGGCGTCACAGAAAACGATATCCAGTCGGGTCCCTTCACAAAGCAAGGCGCCAAATCATGCGCGCATGCGTGCTCGCGCCGGTTCTCGTCTTCTACTGCGAGATCTTCTCGGGCGCCGGAAAGAGGTCGTTCACGATCGACTACAACAACCACACTTTCCTGAAGGATGGCGAGCCCTTCCGGTTTGTGGGCGGCGCGATGCACTACTTCCGGGTCCCCAGGGCTTACTGGGACGACCGACTTCACACTCTACGCATGGGCGGACCCAACGTCGTAGACTTCTACATCGACTGGAGCGGCCACGAGCCGGAACCGGACCAGTACAACTTCATAGACGACTACGACGTGGTCGCCTTCCTCGAGGCGGTCAAGAAGGCCGACCTCCTGGCGGTTCTCAGGCCGGGACCGTTCGTATGCGGTGAGATCGACAACGCGGGCTTCCCCTACTGGCTTCTGCGCAAGTACCCAAACATGCAGTACCGCACCATGGAGAAGGAGTACGTGAAAGAAGTCACCAAGTGGTTCGACAAGTTGCTGCCCATGCTGGTCCCACACCTGTACAAGAACGGTGGGCCTATCATCATGGTACAGGTAGGCACAAGCCTGTTATACATATGCGGCATGTTGACCGAACCATCGCTGCCCAGTACATCTAGGTGTTTTCGCAATCCGGGTTGCAGCAACTGATTTGTGGGTCTAGCGCGGCGAAAACATGGTTATAGTGGCGTATAGATGCCTCCAGTGGTGTGGAAAAAGATAAAGATGGCTAGGACAGCGATGCTTCCGTGGAAACCGAGCAAATGCCTTTCAGGACATTGCGAGGAGGCGTTATCAAGCTCCCGTTTCAGTGTTACGTGTCTAAATGTTTACCTTCATAGGTCTGGTTTCTTTATGACCAACTTCGGGTCTCCCTGACTATTTGTAGACACGGCGCGCGCCTTGTGTGTGCGTGACTAGTGCTCTCTCTATCCTTCTTTTCCTCCTTTCATCCCCTTATTCTTTTCCCACAGCGCAGGGTAGCAAACCAGACGGGCCTCTGGTTAACCTCCCGGGCTTGATCTTTTCCTCCTTTCATCCCCTTATTCTTTTCCCACAGCGCAGGGTAGCAAACCAGACGGGCCTCTGGTTAACCTCCCGGGCTTGATTCATTTTCTCTTTTTCTTTCTCTCTCGTTTTCTTTTTTTTTCTTTCTCTCGGCGCTTTTCGTCCTTCGGCAGAATATTTCCCGTACTTCCAATTACGTAATCTAGGGTTAACTCACTCCACATCGAACATATTGTCATTGGGAGGCGCTAACCATACGTCTAATACAGCTGACTTCCATAGGTTCATTGAATAGCTTGCAAAATGACGCTTCTAGGTGTGCGGACCATAGTGGAACTTATTTTTATTGCGATAGCAATTATATGGACACTCCAAAGCCGATTTCTGCCGTCGGCGTCGCCGTCGCCGTGAGGTTCCGTATGACGTCAATGGAGATGAAATCGTCGCCGCGCGCCGCCGAACGCTGTATGTGAGAGTGAAAGGGCGCGAGGGACGCGCGCTTTCACGGGGAGTGAACGCACGGCGGAGAACAAACACGCGTTCTGCGCCGTGCTCCCTGAAGGGCTGCAGAAGGAGGCGTCTCTGTCTCTTTCCTCCTTTACAATCACCATATATGTAGAGCAAACGCGCCCTCTTCCGACGCGCGAAAGGCCGGGGGGGGGGGGGGGGGAGGCGACGTTTAGCTGCGGCACCAAGTGCCTATTTATATCAGAGGCTCCGGCAACAGTCACCAACGCTGCACGCATTTTGTGCGAACGCGGGCAAAACGCCGACGGCGTCAACAACATTTCTGCGTGTTGCTGGTGCTGCTGTTTTTAATGTTTTGTGAAGTAAACCCTATTCAAATTTTGTTATGCTCAAGTTGCGCAGTGTCTACATTTTTATTGTTTTATATCTCCTTGTGTTCTTTGTTGCGTGTACTTTTCGTTACCTCCAGTCTGGCGAATCACCCACTTGGGTTTGAGCCACGTGTTGAGTCAAGAACAATAACAACAACATGACATCTTTGAAGTCGCACGAATACATTCCTCAATGTACGCGGGTATTGCGCCTAATCAAGACTTCGACGGAAACCCGTCTGGCGAGGGAGAAACTTGGTGAAATAATAAAAACTTTCGCCAAACGTATTAGTCCTTCTATTTTTACCTTCAGGGGGTTGTTTGTTTTATTTCAACGGGTACTGTTCGTGCGAAGCTTCCACGAGATTACTATGATCGAGGCTGCTACACAGAAGTCGTGCGAGCTTCTTCCGGACTTGTGAGAAACTAAGGTAGCTTTTTCTTACATAGGGGAATCTACTCTGGCTTATAACTAGTGCTGGCGCTATGAATACCGCTTTGATATCAAAGTAGCACGCCGCCCAGCTTTTGTCTCCGCCATCACTGCATGCCCATTACAGAAGGGCATGAGTTTGCACAATCGTAGGAAATACAAAGGGGAACGCATGTTGTTACATAGAATAGAAATGCTCTTCGATGGCAGACTTGAAAGGAGAGACCTTAGTTATAGTTACACTCAAGAAAATACGTTTCCATCGTATGTTGACAGAGGCCGTGAGAAAAAGGGAGCTTCGACATTAGTCAAAATTAAAGTAGTATATTTACTTACAACTGTGTTCAATTTCTGTACAGCATTCGCCTGTAACGGCTTTCAGTGTCATAGACATCAGTCTTTAGATAATTGCCTACACATCGAGAATACTTTTACGGTTTCTAAACGTAGCCCCCGCGGTCGAACAGCGTTCCGAGACTGAGAGCGACTTGCTCTATGCTGACCATGTTGCAGGTCGAGAACGAGTACGGCCACCTGAAGGGCTTCTGCGACCCCAATTATATGGAGTTCATGCTCTCCCTTCAAGAAAAACACCTAGGCAAGGACGTCGTCATGTTCCGCACCGACTCGCCGTCTCTACGCCAGTACGAATGCGACAAGGTGCGCGACATTTTGGTGGCCGGCAACTGCGACCCAAAGGCCGACGTGAAAAAGGCCTTCGACATCATCCGCAGAGGGCAGGTCAAGCCGGGAGGGCCCATCGTGGTGGGCGAGTACTACACTGGCTGGATGAACTACTGGGGCTGGAACGACAACCCCGCCTACCCGCCAGCTGTCATCGACACATTCGAGAAGATGATGGAAAGCGGGGGCAACGTCATATTCTACATGTTCCACGGAGGCACCAGCTTCGGCTTCAAGGCAGCCACCAGCTCAGAGTCGCCGCTGGTGACGAGCTACGACTACGACGCGCCCATCGGAGAAGACGGGGATCCGAAGGCATACTACTTCACGTTGCGCAAATCCATCGGCAAGTACATCCCTCTCAAAGCCGGAGACCTGCCCAAGGGCTCGCCCAAGATGAAGATAGACGCCATCAGCATGCCGCACAGCATGTCCCTCAAGGACGTTATGAACCACTTTCGGAAAAAGGGCTGGCTGAAGCACACAAAGTCCAAGTTTCCGGTGACTTTCGAGGAGCTCGGGCAGGACTTCGGGTTCCTGTTGTACCGCACGGAGATCACCGCGAACCTAGAAGGAGAGTACTTAATGACGCTTCATGGTCTCCGCGACATGGCACAGCTGTACGTTCGGAAGGAACGCCACATGATGCGCATTTTCGACACCGCCCACCTGATCATAAAACCCAACACTACGGTGAGGCTCAAGAAAGGCGAGAGGCTGTCGATTCTGGTGGAAAACATGGGCCGCGAAGACTTCGGTCCCAAGAACCGCGACCCCAAGGTGAGTAGGTCGGAATTTTACACGGATAGACTGCGTCTTACAAAAACATCTTTTTGGCTGTCACGGAAACCAACGCCGATAAACTGCGCAGGCACCCGTAATGCCCACACATGTAGCAGAAAGAGAGATATGTAAAGGGACATAAAATAAAGGAAACGCAGAGAGATTAGCCAGACGCACGTCCGGTGTGCTACCCTCCACTGGGGCAGAGGGGTTAAGGGACAAAGAGATAGAGAGGAGAGAAAGAGCACTAGTTGCGCGCGCACGTGAAGACGCGCAGAAAGTCTATAAATGGTCGCTGAGCCTTGTCGACTTGAGATTTCGGAGGAATATTCTCGCCGCTTCCGGCGCCAACAACGAGCACGGTCATGGTTTAAGGATCTTCGTTTACGAATAGCAATGATGTCTACTGTTGGCGTACTGAAGCAGAAATATTACAAGGCGTTTCAAGCTGTCGGTGTCTGGAGTTTATCAAAAAGTACGTGAAGAGCATTAAACAGTGACTGCAGCATGACGATGACCTGCTGGCCTTGCTCTGGCAAGAGATGTATAAAAATATAGTAATGGCGGGAAGGTCAACCAACAGATATCGTATATCATATTGGCAGCTCTGTAATGGAGAAGTGGCTAATGCATATGTAAGGTGAGAGAACATTAATAATAAAAAAAGTAAGGATAACCGATATAAAACCGTCTGCGTGGCAGGTTTCACACAGTCTATGAAGGCTCAAGGCGCCACACAGTCACATGCAGTGTCGGTGTCACATGCTGATGATGGTGGTGGTAGTGGTGGTGGTGAGGTTGAAGCAGGCGGGGTTAGCCTGGTATACATAGCCGGCAATTGTTCCGCCTGGTCCTCCTTTGAGTTGAGATCAGGGGTGTGTCACCAGGTGTCGATGAGCCCCGTGTCTCGCGGGAGGGCTATCAGCAGTTGTTGCGCTATCTTCCTGATTACCGCGGGCCCTCCGGGTAAAACGACGTCTTCAAAGGTCCTGTGCGTAAGACCGCTCTTTTGCAGGCTGTCGACCATCGCTTTTCTTTCTGTGGCAAACTGCGGGCATAGCCAAATGAAATGTTCGATGTCGCCAATGTCACCACAGAAGGCATAGTGGGGAAGCGCAAAGCCCAGTCTTGAATAACCAAGCTGGGGTGTACGCGGAGTCGGTTCTGATTACAACAGCGTCGCTTCTTCGCGAGTAAATCCATGAGTCACACAGGCTTCCTGTGGAGTCTTGTGGATCGCCCTAAAGTGAAAGCGGATTGCATCCTTAAGGTTCTGAAAAGCTTTTGGAGCTTTCTTTTTTTGGGCACATGTCAGCGCTAGGCGTGTAAGGATGTCACATGCTGAGACATTCAATGTCACACCATGCACAGTGTTACACAGTCACAATTTGTCGCTGAGCTCGGTTTCTATCAAGTAACTCATCGAGTGCCGTTATAGCCGCTCGCAGGAACCACAATTATTGGACACTCGCCTACATGGATAGCAGCAGCTAGCAAATGTGTAACGCTAGTCATCTGGTCCAATGCTGGGTGTTGAGCACTGCACGGGCTCGGGCTTACCCGAATGCCCGGGCGCGGCCCGGCCCGTGGGCCGGGCCGGGCCGGGCAGGGTAGGGCAGTTTTTTCATGGGCTCGGGATGGGCTCGGGTTTTTTGACGCGGGCCCGGGCCGGGCTCGGACTTTCTGGTGGTGCGATGTAACGTGCAACGGGCTATCCTCGCGCGTCTCGACTCTGAAAAACCTGTCTTTTTCGGTCTCGGGCCAGGTTCGGGACGGGTTCGGGCCGGGTTCGAGCCGGGCTTCGAGCCGGGCTCGGGCCTAAGGCAAAGGGGTGGCGGGCAAGGCCGGGCGGGTAACGTAGATTATTTTCCGGGCCCGGGCCGGGCCCGGGTTGTGCCGTAAAACTTTTGGTCAGGCTCGGGCGTGCAGCCCAACGTAAAAACGAGCCCGGGCTGGGCACGGGCTGAAAAAAATCGGCCCGTGCAGTGCTCTAGCTGAGTGCCGGGTGGCACTGAGCTAACGTGCACTACAACGCAAGAACAGGGGCGTTTTTGCATTTCGCCTCCATCGAAATGCGGCCGCCGAGGCCGGGATGCGGAACCCAACAGTCGCCATGTATAAATTCGCGTCGAACGACCGCTGTATTGAACCCATGCCGTTACAGTCACACGAACATCGTCTTGCTGTTGTCTCACACATGTACGTTCGCACCACACGCACAACTGATCGATTTAAACAATCTCATTGGCCCATCTGATAAAGCTTTGTGGAACTCCAAATAATGCCGGACAGCAAGGTACCCGCGAAATGCTTCGAATCGATTCCCCCAGTGCGAGGTATCGGCCCACTTTTATTAAACCACCATCCATGAAAACGTACGCATGCGTGACGGGGCAGTGGGTTATCGACGTGCTTTCTGCAAGTCAAACTAGAAATGCGGAGAGTTCCTTAGGTTAAAATATGTCACACGGAACAATCCTACGCAAGTTGTACGCATCCAGTACTCGCACAACACTCGTTACGAGCATAAACTAAAAAAATAATTGTGCCTTTTTCTCTACATGAATCATTGCTTTTTCAATTTTGAGGAATAAGAAAATATTGATTCTGTGTTAGCTTGGAAGATTCAACCGTACTTTTCAGAGGTACTCACTATTTCTTTATTTATATATTTGTTCGTGATTCCACTAACCAATTCCTCTATTCGAACACCTCGTCTGAGCCCACTATTTTGACCAGAATTTTTTTCGTTCTTTCAGGGAATGACGAACGTGACCGTGAACGACGTCACCCTGACAGACTGGACCGTCGAGGCCGTGCCGGTGACCCAGAACCGAGACATCAGCGAACTGATACATCTCATGCAACAGCCCAGGAACGGCGACGGTAAAACGCCGCACTTCTACTACGGCTGGTTCACGCTTCCCGAAGGACAGAAGCCGATGGACACCTTCCTCGATCCGTCCAACTATAGCAAGGGGATCGCGTTCATCAACGGCATCAACCTGGGCCGTTACTGGCCCGCGGTCGGGCCGCAGATTAGGCTGTACGTTCCGGGCGTGTATCTCAAGCCGTATCCCGAAGAGAACAAGCTCATCTTGTTCGAGCTGGAAGGAGTGCGCAGTAAGAAAGGCGACCGTGGCGTGAGCTTCAGCGATAGGCCTCTCCTCACCGCCGACACAGGACGCCCTCACCCTTAGAAGGAACGTGCGAAAGACAGCAAGTGGTGTTTGACATTGTTTAGTTCGCATTCACTCCTTGCAGACAAGAAAGACATAATGTCAGGACCGGAGAGCCACGCAGCTTCACGAAAGCTCCGACACTGATTTCATTTGATTGTATTGATTGCATGTAGACGTGATTTGCAAAGTATATTTTCATTGTTGTTATGCATCATCAACAGCCTCTCGGCGGCACGTTCGGACTCTGCACAATAAATGTAAACTTTTTTCGTGCCACTAGGCTGATCAACGAAGTTGTCTCTGGTTGAGTGGCTTCCGATACGGGTGCCACAAGGTGTACTTATGATCGCGATCGAGCCCTATCGCGATCGATCGCTATCGAAAGTGGACCTCGTGACACCCGTATAAGTAGTGCCGGTCGAATCGTCATGGGTCCTCTAGGTGTTTCGTCTTTTGCGCAGCGAAACAAAACGGGAAACCACAGAGGTGCTGAAACTACAGTAGATCCTAAAGCTCTATACACAAATTTGAGTTGCTGTCGTCGTTGTGAAATCTCGAAGCAAGAGCACCCATTAAACAAGGCGTGTACAAACTTACCATTAATGGAGATCTCGTTCGACCTATATGTGGACATAAACTTAAAGAGTAAAGTTTTTCCCTTCCACTTGCAGATGAATGCTTTAGAGTACAAGCTCAGGTTTGTTATCGCTGTACCATTTGTATTCAGTTTAGCTGGCTTACCGCGATATCATGAGAGACTACGGCTAAACAAGGGGGGTGGCAAGCTGAGCTTGAGCACAAGGTCCGCATACAAAGCGTTCGTGTACTACGAGGCATCAGGTTTTCACTTTAGATGAGCTCGAAAAGCAGGTAACCTCGAGAACGCTGAACTCGTCTTTTGAACTCTGTGCTTGAGTCAATGATAGCTCTTAATGGCACTGTAGCCTCGATGCCACTTCCTACTCCATTTTGTTTCCTTATGGCGAATACCAAGTATTTATCCACTAGAGCAACCAGCTGCTGATGCCTCCTCCCCCTGTTTCATGAAACGCGGAATCATTCAAACCATTGCTTCGTGCATTCAACAAGCGTCACTCTGAAAAAGAATCGCATCTGAGACTACCACTTGGGACGGCATTCGATGGTGGATTCTAATGCAGTTGCACGTAAAGCGTAGTGGCGGGAATTGTTAATGTTACCAGCGACATCGCCTTCGAGACCTCCGACGCGGTGGGTTGCTCCACACCGGAGATCTCGGGCATGCACGCCTGGCACGGTGCGAGTCGCACAGCGCTCTCTATAGGTGCCACCGCGACGGCGCAATGCTGATGTTACACGTTACGCAGAGAATCCAGCAGACTATCAAGTAAGAATGGCATAGACTAAATAGCCCACTTTTCAATTATTGTGTATAATTAACGAGATGATGAGAGTTAAATTTACAATCGACTTACCATAAGTAGAACAAAAAGTGTAATGAAGGAGGAAGTAAGGACAACTTCTGCCGCTAGAAAGAGCCGTATTTACAACCACACACATGAGGCTTTCGACGTTCAACCCCCCAGAGCTGAGCTAAAATCGGCCCCCACTGTCCCTCAGTCTTCTTTCCTGGGTAATTACGTTCGCTTATTTACAAACCATCGCTAGGGAGCACACCGGCGGACATGGTGGCGGAAGTGACGTAACTAACCAGAGAAAACAAATTGAGAGCCCTTCCACCAATGTAAAAATGGAAGCCAACGAAGCTGTCACTATGGTGGGTCTGCTGTAGTGAATATTGCCCCAAAGGTGAGAATCGGCGTATTGTCTGGTCAAAAAATCACCGCCCAAGCACTCCGTACGTACAGATGGTTAACCAGGGAAGCTGAAACATGCGGCCCCGGTGTTTATCACTGCGTTAATCCCGATGGTTCAGCAAAATCTTTCTCAATTATTGGTTACGTCTTTGTGTTTCTTAATCAGCTTAGACACACGCTCGGCTGCCACGGAGAGAACGACGTCACTGACGGTATGCCCGCAGTCCCCCGTTGTCGCATTGCCCGCTTGCGATTCTTCAGAATTAATTTGCTTAAAAATTAAATCTGTCCGTCATGTAAGACAATGAACGGCTCATACCCCCCTTAAGCAGTTGCACATACCACCGTAAACGCGGCCGCCCATTACGACGACAGAAGTGAAATTCTACGCTGGAATGATTAGCGGCAACGCAGCCAGCTGTGGAAGCAGACGACGACGACGAGCGCGGGAGCAGTGGCACGAGCGCAAACCGAGGGGCGTTCAAGAGCCAGCTGCGGAAGAAGACGACGATGCTCGAGCCAATGCTGATGATGACAGTTTTTTTTTCTACACGCGGACACGAACCTGGGGGAACTAGCCCTTAACAGCTTCGCTGTAAAGAATATGAACCCTCCATGGGCGTACCACGTGACACCTGCAGCGTAAGCCTCCCAGGGCTGGGTTATAACTGCTTGGGGATTGTCAAGGGGCAGGAAGAGGGCGGCATGGATCGCAGAGGACAAAGGTGTAGCTCAAGTTCTCTTCATACCGCTTTCGTTGTTCCTGTTAATTTATCGCTACTAGGCGTCAGGGCTGTCAAATAACGCTTCTAGGTTCCTTGTTGTTCTTCGTTTCCTCTACTAAACAACCAGGTGAGGCGAATCAAGAGTATCTACCGACTACGTATCACGTAGAACGATCACATGCCGATGCTCCATTCCGTGCATCATGCAACTTACGCTATCAAGACTACAGCGAACTATTTTTAATAGAGTTCTAAAATGTATCTGAAATCATTAAAGAACCTATATACTGATGCTCTAGGTGAGATTAAGAAATCGAAAAGCAGCTGTGCAGGTCATTCAACGTGTGGCAGACAACCAGTGGTCTCTAGTAGAAACAGAATTGGTGCCAAGAGAAAACAAACACCATGGAGGACAGCAAAGGATTAAGAACAACCATCAAAATTAGGAAAAATATTGCAGGTACAGGGTGCAATAAGCCGACGCAACGATTATGTAACTGGACATCAAAGTTCGTTCGTTCTCGGGAAAGTCGATTTATAGCAATTAGTAGAGCCAATGTGGCGGCGCACAAATAAAACGAACAGAAACACCAGAAGACCAGGCGCCGCGAGCGCTCTTAATTGGTATACGGTTTTCTGTTCTTTGTGTCTATTTCACATGAGCTACAATAACTTCAACTTTGCGGACGTCACTAGGAAGGGCTTTCGTCCTGCAGTGGGCATAAAATAAGCTAGCGATGAAGCATAAGCACCCTGTTTCAGTCTGTGCTGAGTCTTGAAAGAATACTTTCCTTAATAATCTACATCCCTTAATACTTCGGCAGTCCAGCCTAGCTATCTGTCTGTCTATAGTATCACTTTAACGCGTCTTCCAAACATGCCAGGGAACGGCACCACGAAGTCGCCGCCACACCGAAGTTGAAGGGCTCGCTGAGTTAAGCGCCACTGCGCGAAGCGATTATGCTCCAGAGCGTGTCAGTCGCAGCTGTCGTATACCCTTGCGTCAAAGGCTAGCCGTCTCTTGCGTTGAAAATAAGAGAAACGCTAGACGCGATGACGAGACGCTGGAATGACTTGGACCTGGGAACGAAATCGCTTCACTCGCGAACTCGAACAGAATGTTTCACTCTGACGAGTGTCTTCGCACTTAGAACTGCAATTTATAGACGCTTTGCTGTTGGTCTCGAAAGCGCCCGTTAGTTGTTCTTAGGAGAACCTCGCACGGCCCTCCGAAACGTTACGATCAGAACCTAAAGAAAATACAGAAAAAGCCGAGCCAAAGTATAGAGAAAAATACACTCAGAGCCGAGTATGAAATACTGCCATCTATTCAAGTGAGATAGCAGACTGCACTATGCAATAATATATATGCCCAAAGCAGCATCCAGAAGCAAAATTTTGGTGGTATATAGTCCCACGCGATAGAATGAAAGTTAAGTTTTCCCATTTCAATTTCTCATACAACTTGTACGTATTGTGTTCAGAGGATACAACGAACGTGGCCAAAAATTTCCCTTGCACGTCACGTAGCCATTGTTCACATCCCTTTAATGTTGTTTCGGTAATCGTTGCTCCTTCATAAATAACGCGTATTTCAAAATGTAGGAATCTAGCTCATCTACATGGAAACCTGCACTGCCATTATTTGGCGGCAAGGAGCTGTTCTTCCCGACACTAGCTCAGAAAACGAAACGCTGTTTGAAAAGAAGCGTACAGGGAGAAGGAAATTACCAGTGGCAGTGACAACCAGCTGTTCAAGGTTGGAACGATCCCCGGGAAGACGAAAAAATTACGCGGACAGCTGACAAGACGCAGCTTGGCAAGAGGAACTCTGCACAATAAACTATCTTCTGAAGCGACTGCAGCCCTGCCCAGTAGCCTTCCCGTAAAGATGACATCTACAGCCATGCGCGCTTGTGTATTTGGGCTGCTCGTCACAAGCTACCAGCACCTTCCGCACTCCGAAGCTGCACGGGCGTTCACAATCGATTATGAAAGGCAAACGTTCCTAAAGGACGGCAAGCCCTTCCGGTTCGTCGGAGGCGCGATGCACTACTTCCGGGTACCACGGCCCTACTGGGACGACCGGCTGCGGAAGCTACGAATGGGCGGCCTGAACGTCGTCGACTTCTACATCGACTGGAGCGGTCACGAGCCGGAACCCGGACAGTACAACTTCCGCGACAACTACGACCTGGCCGCCTTCCTAGAAGCACTGAAGAAGGCCGACCTGCTGGCCCTGGTGAGACCGGGACCCTTCGTGTGCGGCGAAATCGACAACGCCGGCTTTCCCTACTGGCTGGTCAGAAAGCACCCCCACATTCGATACCGGACGATGCAGAGAGAGTACACTCGGGAAGTGGAGAAGTGGTTCAACGTCCTCTTCCCCAAGATCGTCCCGTACCTCTACAAGAACGGCGGGCCCATCATCTTGGTTCAGCTGGAGAACGAGTACGGCCACCTGGACGGCTACTGCGACCCCAACTACATGGAGTTTATGCTTCAAATGCAGGAAAGGCTCCTGGGCAAGGATGTGGTCATGTTCCGAAGCGACTCCCCCGTACAGTCGAGGTACGACTGCGACTGGGTTCGCGACGTCCTCGTGGCGGGCAACTGTTACCCCAAGACGAACGTTTCGGAAACGTTCGGCGCCATCCGTCGGGGAATGGTGAAGCCGGGAGGCCCGATTCTGGTGCCGGAGTACTACACCGGTTGGATGGACTACTGGGGCTACGCGCACAACAAGGAGGACCCGCGACACGTCATCAAGACCTTCGAGGAGATGATGGACCACGGAGCCAACGTGGTTTTCTACATGTACCACGGCGGGACCAGCTTCGGCTTCAAGGCAGGCACGAGCAACACGGCGCCTCTGGTCAGCAGTTACGATTACGGGGCGCCGCTTGCCGAGGACGGCGATCCTAGGCCTTACTACTACCAGATCCGGAGGTCCATTAGCAAATACATGCCAGTTCCCAAAGGACCACTCCCGCGGCGATCCCGGAAGCTGCGCCTCGACGCGGTTCGTATGAACGAAGGCACTCCGCTGGACAGGGTAATGCGACACTTCCGGGACAAGGGGTTGCTCAGGCAAAAGCAGTCCACGCACCCGATGACGTTCGAAGAGTTTGGCTTGGACTTTGGCTTTATGGTATACAAAACGAGAGTCCAAGTGCGGCGCGCTCGTAAGTACAACGTCACGCTGCACGGCCTGCGGGACCGCGCGCACTTGTCAGTGCGACAGGAACGTCACGTGATACAAGCGTTCACCATGAACGAAGACGAACAGCCGAAGCTGTATGAAAAAGTGCTCCTTCGGGGAGGAGAGAAGATGTCCATTTTAGTAGAAAACATGGGGCGGGAGGACTTCGGCCCCAAGAACAAGGACCCGAAGGTGAGCACACGGGAAGCTACGAAGCGCGCTTTCTTGGGTTCTAGGGGGAAATTGGAGCTAGTTGGTCTTGCATAACAGGTGATTCACATCGCATTAGACCAGGGACGACCGCTTAAACGAGACGCGCAGTATGCGTGTCTTGACTTAGCGGTCATTCCTTGCCTTATGTGCTGAGATTCACCCATTATGGTATTGAAGCGCTATTACCTATTATGGTATTCCAAACAACACAGCCTGTATTTCGTTTCTTCGGGTGTTCCTTGTCTAACGCGTTGTGATTCACCTATTATAGAATTCGAGTACTGTAAAAAAGTGGGAAACGAGTCACAGAAACAGCCAAAATCACAAAATAGCGATCGTCGTTGCCAGTCACCAACTTTAACTCTCACTATAGTTCCAAAATGCGTTGGAACAGAGTATAGACATACGTATACCGTTCCATAGAGTTTCATAGTAAGAATGTTAGAGGTAAAGTCGTTATGAGAGCTACCAATGCATCTATAATTACGTGGAGTACACGGATATGTCTAAACTTGGTACTTCAGGCTATGTGGATGCGCGTGGCTCCTCATATTCTCACCCATAGAGCTAAAATGTCATTGCAAATCCATTGAATGATATTTGGTAATTTCATTGTGACTCCCATTCGCTCGACTGGATGGTGTTGAGGACGATTTGATTAGCAATTGCTGCTGGTCAGGGTTGAAAAAAAAAAAGATACAATGCCCTTCTATCCTTTTCGAGCAGTGCCCCACATCTGACGAGCACCAAGGAAAGAACCCAGTACGAGCTCTTTCTATCAAGTGAAAAAAAAAAAAAAAAGACTGCCCAAATACGACAGCCTAACAACAACAAGCTAACGAATTGTAAAAGTACTGAAAGTTGGGCGAGTTGGTAACTATTCATCTTGAAACTGCAGCGCGCACACAAGAAACGAGGACAATAAGGCGAAGGTGACAGACAGGCGAGTTTCAAGATGAAGCTAACGAAGTATGAGAGACAAACCAGAAAAATTCCTTAAGGTCCCAGGGACAGCAATATCATGAGCCACCAGTACAAGCTGATGCATATGCCTTCATTTTGAAGATTGTGAAAAGCTTCAGCAATTACACGCGTGCGCTGATCACAATGAATCATTTTCAACTTGCCCCTTTCAACCCCCTTTTGTACTTTTTAAGCAAAGGCCCATACGAAATTATAGGTTAATACATCAAAGGCTCCTGATTGCCACGATTGCTCAGCCAAGACCGCAGGAGAATACACCTCTAGTAATCTTAGTATCAAGCAACATTCTACCTCGTTTCTCATGACCGGTTCTCATTTCAGGGAATCAGACGTGTGACGGCAGACGGCTCGAACATGACAGGCTGGGTTATGGAAGCCGTTCCCGTGACGCGTAACAGGGACGTCAGCGAACTGATGCGTTTCCTGAAACGACGCAGCGGCGAGGCTTGCAAAGGCCCGCCGTGTTTCTATTACGGCTCTTTCGTGCTACCGAAGGGTCAGGCGCGTCTGGACACGTTCCTGGACCCGTCCAACTACACCAAGGGCATCGCTTTCGTCAACGGCATCAACCTCGGCCGTTACTGGCCCGCGGTGGGGCCGCAAGTGACACTTTACGTCCCCGCCGTCTTCCTGCGACCGCACCCCGAAGAGAACAACGTCATCATGATGGAGATCGACCAAGTGCCCAAACGAGGTCAGCGAGGAGTCAGCTTTGCGAACAGGCCACGGTTGGAAGGCTCTGTGGAACGGCCTCGTGCTTAGTTTTGACTCTGCCTTTGAGAGTCTGATGAGTAAGGCTCTCATCGGTATAATGGCGAGTGATATGGAAGCGATATCTTCTTCGGGCTTATCCTAGCAGCAATGAAGTACCTAGGTTCCGTTTAGTCTTGGAACGTCACCGTCTTCCAAGATGAGCTCGGCCAACAGTCTGTTCTCGAAATCTTTTGCATGCAGCGAATGCATCACCCTCTTCAGTTGAAAGCAGCGTGTTGAGGCACCACGTACATTGAAGCCGTTTTGGTGTCACCTTCATCAGGTAAACGTTTCTGGCGCCTATAGCCCAATGTAGCAAGGCAAAGCGGCTCTGGGCACGCGTAGTCATTGTTTTCGAACACAATGAAAAATGTAACTCAGAGACTGTTTCTCCTACATAACAGTTTTTAGTAGCGTGACCTAGCAGTGACAGGCCCTACTATGTGTGACCTGTACTGTGCGTTCTACTTTATTCTTTGAGATTTGCCATCTCACTCTCTCTTTCCTCCCCTTCTTCCAATCTTCTATTTCCATGATTCTATCTCCTCTTTCTGAAGAGTAGGTAGGCGTTGTGCAGCTTCCGGTGGCAGTTGCCAGCCTGCTCCTCGCATTCCCTTTCCCGTAAAATGTATATCTGTTTTCAAATCGAATAACTATTATAAAAATAAGCTCGCAGCGAACAAAGACGAATAGAAACAGGCCAAGCAATGGGCGGTATACCATTTCCACTTGCCGGTATGCTTGCTGGAAAGCGATACGATATGTATCTTGTCCACAGTCGTCCCCGTCCACCGGCCAGTTAGACCGACACCTCCCAAATCGGTGGTGATGATAAATAAAATGTTATTTCACTGTTAAGTACAATTCTTTCGTGCCGCTATTATGGCATCCGCATCACAACTTGGAAGACCAGTTTTCCCTCGCTGAGAGACAATGCACCACAACAAGCCGGGTGAGATATCTAACGTTGCCGGAAAAAGCGACGATAACACGAAAGAAACATCCGCCCAACGGAGGGAGCTGTTGATTGGACTATTCAAAAAACGTCGTGCATACGTACACACCATTTCTAAAAGCGTTCACGTCACGCGAAAAGGCACCATGACATAGAAAATCATTTCTACAAAATAGCACCCCAGTAACCGGCGCCCAGTAACTCCTAGTATGCCGCGCCTGTACAGCGCCCCAGCACTCCAGGGCGACACTTGGCCCATAATCCGGCATGGCACTGGACACTAGATACTGGGTTTAGCAATAGCGTTTCTTATGATGTCGGAGCTGTGCCACTACAACAGGTTGTTACGTAAACATATGCTATAGGAAACCCAACAGCGACATTTACATCTTAGAGCTTGCCACACACAATACGTCATCAAGGGAAACCGTAATAAAAGGTCGTTAATGGCAATTCATCGTATAAGATGCCATGAAGTGCCGAAGCCTCATACTTTCCGCGTACATAGGACGCGGGACTCGACGAAGGAGAAAAATACCATGAATACGAACACGTGTTGCGCGAACTTACCACAGCTGTTTTCTCCGTCAACCGAACATTGCCGCTTTTCTTTTGAAGAAGGTTACTTTCGTAGCAAATACAAAGAGGTAAATGTTCTTCTGCGTTCCAGTTTATAGTGGTAGAGACGTAGACTGGGAATGTTTATGCCGAGTGACGTATGCCCGCCATTGCACTTCATCTGATTTCAAGGTATGTGACCTTATGCTACGTTCAGCGGTGAAGACCGAAGTTAGCAGAGGTACAGCTCCAACAAGATTAGTGAGCAGTGATGATGCGCTCCCGCAATGGCGAATTTCGGCTGCGCAGTTTTAATACCCGGTAATTCAGTTGAGAAGGTAGCGTGTAAACAACGCTCAACCCCACGCACCAGAGCAAAGACATGTCGGGAGATATTCGCGCGGTCCTGCTTTGCGTCTACACTAACTTCTTGTTCACCCAGTTGATCCAGTGCTCCGAGGGTCATTCGCTTGTCGTAGACCATACGAGCGCGACATTCGTGAAAGACGGTCAGCCGTTTCGCTTCGTGGCGGGCGAAATGCACTACTTTAGAGTACCGAGGGCATACTGGAAGGACCGACTGTACAAGATCAAGATGGCCGGCCTCAACGCCGTTGCCTTCTACATCGAGTGGAGCGGACACGAGCCGGAGCCGGGAGTGCACAACTTCATCGACGACTACGATCTGGACGCCTTCTTGGAGGAGATCAAGGAACAAGGTCTCCTAGCCATAGCTCGCCCGGGCCCGTACATCTGCGGGGAGCGGGACAACGGAGGATTCCCGTACTGGCTACTCAGAGATCACCCCAAGATGGCGTATCGAAGCAGCGACAAGAACTTCGTTGCGGCAGTGGACCGGTGGTTCGCGAAGCTCCTCCCTATGCTGGTACCACACCTGTACCGAAACGGTGGCCCGCTCTTCGCCGTGCAAGTCGAGAATGAGTACGGCCACTACGACAAGTGCGACACAGCGTACATGGAACACCTGCTGACCATCATGGAGTCTCACATGGGCAAGGACGTCGTCTACTACCGCACGGATTTCCCGTTCGTCTCTTTCTACAAATGCGACAAGGTGCGTGACATTCTCGTCGCCGGTAACATCCCGTCGCACTACGACGTGCCTGCCGTGTTCGGCGTCATGAAGCGGGCCAACCCAAAGCCGGCCCCCATGGTCGTCATCGAGTACTACACGGGCTGGATGGACTTCTGGGGTTACGCGCACAACAGCAAAACGAAGGACGCCATTCTCGATCCCTTCAAGGTCATGATGACTCACAACGCATCCGTGACCTTCTACATGTTCGTAGGTGGCACCAATTTCGGGTTCAAGTCGGCGAAAACCAATACTTACCCCCTCACGACCAGCTACGACTACGGAGCACCCGTCGCCGAAGACGGCGACATGAGGTCCATCTACTACGACATACGGAACCTGACGACCACCTACCTGGGTCACGTACCCAGCGGGGACATGCCTCAAAACCAGACCAAGCTTAACGTGGGCACCGTTCAACTCGACGAACATATTTCCCTGGAAGAAGTGATGGACCACTTTCGCAACAAGGAGTGGCTCGAACAAAAGCAGTCAGTCGACCCGTTGACGTTCGAGGCAATGAGACACGCCTATGGCTTCCTGATTTATAGGACTACAGTCAACGTGGTCACCGAGGGTACAGCGCTGCTTAAGCTGTCGACTCTACGCGACCGGGCTTACGTTCGCGCCGGAGGCAAGCAGTTTATATTTTACAATCATGCCGTCAGTTTTGCGAGCACGAAATTATCGGACACGATTCCCGTGAAGAAAGGAGACAACCTCTCCATTCTCGTGGAGAACTTGGGAAGGGAGTGCTACGGCGTCATGAACCACGACGCGAAGGTGCGTACACGGCGAAGCTCTTTTTTATCAGTGACGATGTCATGCAAAAATGAATTCTCAGTTGACTAAAGCTGTGAATTGAAACCATCGCATCGAATTCAAAGCATAGCCATTCCTTTTGTTTGCTCAAATTATACCAGGAATTTCAATGTTGCAAGAGCAAAAGAAAGCCCTCGGTTGGGAACCACTACAGCAAAGCAAAAAAAAAATCTCAGAATGAAACTCTTTCACAACATATTCCACTCTCGAACAAGTATGGGCCCCGGGAAATATTTCTCCAAGCCTTACTACGTTTCTCAACGGCTGGACCACGGAAATAAGATTTAAAGAAATAGCCTGCAAAATTGAAGGGTTTAAAATGTCATTTTTTCCCCCAGAACCATACGCCAATAGAACAAGTGACCATCCGATGTCGGAACGATTCTCTCAAACGATGTATTTTCAAACTCTATACGCCCACTGAAGTAAGGTAGTGTTTTTGTGTGTATGTGCGAGCATGAAAGTGTTCCGGGTAAGCATTTTGTATTACCTGCGTTATTTACGGTTCACTGGTTTCTTCTCTCCCCCCCCCCCCCCCCCGGTCCCGGCTGTTATGCTTACGGGCGCTGTGGGTATTGTTATAAATAAATAAATAAATAAATAAATAAATAAATAAATAAATAAATAAATAATATAAAACCATGATACGTTCGCACCACGTTTTCAGAAAACGTGGCTAAAGGCGCTCTCTAGCGGAACACTAAGAAAAATGCACGAAGCCGGGTTCTGGCGCTTAGGAGACGAGCTTTGCATTGGAATAGTCGCAAAGCGTCGCATATATTGGTATATCAAGCTGCAACATCGCCTCCAAAACCTACAGCGCAGTGTGTTATTCTCGAAGGGGTATCTCGAAGGCTGACGCCTCTATCGGTACAAGTTGCTCCGCGCGGAAACGTGGCTAGAAATGCTTGAAGCATCTCTAGACGATAACTTATACTTGTATGTCTGTGGTTTCCCACTAACATCTAGTCAGTTCAAGATTCCATGAGCACGCGTTCAAAATTTTCGTTACTCAAGTATAAGCGTATTTTATCGCGAAAGCAATGCTCGACGCGCATTCACACCGTAGCCGTTAGCGCCGTCTACGTTCTGGAGTCGCGGCATTGACAAGCGTGAAAGGTGGCGCAGTGCATTCGACTGCAATAGGGAGCCCACATGCAAGTGCTGCATCTAGGCTCGCTAGATTGCAAAAGCGACAAAGTGAATTGGACGCACCGTCGCAGTTCACTCAATCTGCTCTGCCAGAGTCAGTGCTGGGAAAACGTAAAACAAACTGTAATATACCTCCCTTCCACTCCGTGAAGATGGTCGAACAACGAAGCAGTGTTAGTTTCACCGAGCGTTACATGTGCATGTGATGCAATTGCGTAAACACGAGTAAGCACAGATCTACAACAGGAACTTATATTGAAACGTTGCGAGGCGAGAAGAGGCAGCGACTTCCGACGCTACTCGCTGGCGAGCCGCCGCCTGCGGCTGCAGTCACGGACATTGCGCGCGTTCGTCACGAACGCGGGGAAACGCGGACGGCGTAGGCAGAAGCTCTGCGCGTTATCCGAAAGAGTGGGCTGCACAGAAACACCTTTTGTAGTCCCTTTACATGTTATACCCATCACCTCTCCTCCTCGCGCCCAGAGCCGCCTCTCATTGGTCGCCTGCCCCCCCCCCCCCCCCCCATTGCGCACCCTCTCATTGGTCACCTCCTCCCCCAGCGCGCCTCTCCTCCTTTGCTGGTCACGTGACCTGCCCTCCCCCCGGCGCGTCTCTCATCCTCTTCTTGGCACCTGACCTGCGTAACACCGGAGGACGGGCGGCGCAGCCTCGACCTACAACAGCTCCGCTGTTACATAGTTTTGCGTCACCACGGCCCAGGTCAGCGTTCTGGATTTCGCTGCTTGCATGAGCGTTGTGCGCACACACATTAGCATTACTGCGGAGCATATCACACCGTGGTACAGTACACTGTAACCGTGGTGCATACAGTCGTCTCAACAGCGAGGACAGTAAACGCCAAGCTTAGTCTATCTAAACATTTCCTTGGCCGCTTAGAGACGCCAACAGCTTTCCTTCGGTTTCATCCATTCACCGTTGACGTGCAACGCCTGTAACGCCGCTGACGTCATTCGTTATCATGCCAGCGTTATATGATTGGTTTCAGCGCAACGCCAAACCATTCAATTTTTTGGCCTTCAGCAAAAAAAAAAATTTTTAAACAATTATCAGAAAGCTTCGTTTTCGTGGTGATGTCACATATGAAAACGCTGTACCTGCCGACCGGGAAACTATAATTAAAAAAAACTGCAACTACACGCTTAAGAACACGCATGTGCAGCGAAACCTAATGGAAAGCATCCGCGGGTTAAATGATGTAAGCAACCTAAGTGTTTGATGGGTATATGGGAATCTAAAAGGAGTCCAACATAGTTAGGAACATGAGCTACTGGCGATTCATGTTGGCCGTGAACATATCACCCAGATCAGACGCTTGGCTAGAAAGATGCTAATAAAGAATACAATCTGAGAAAAATACTAAAAAAATTAGTAGCCCTTCCCCTGTCGAGGAAATGGCGGTAAGCGATGCTTCTCGTGTGTTTCTTCGGTGTTCTTCCGAACGAATTGCACTGACGAGTACCACGTTGTGCTCGAACCACAACCGGTGACACGCACTGCAGCTGCATGGCTCCGAAGTTCCGGCTCAGAAACTCGCGTTGAAACCTGGCGGTCGCACCACACGCCAGTGTTGCCGAAACGTGCACCACCATTGTCGGGTTCCTAGACAGCTAGACGACGCTGACGTTTGGCCTCAACATCGCGATCCCGCAACACGGGGTCGGCGTCTCTTCGCTGACGTTTCGCCTGGGCTCTGAGAGCAGCTGTTTTTTTTTTTTTTAACGTTACATTGCCGGCGCCAGGCTAGCGTATACAAGCTTCACTTGAAAAATATGATCACAGCTGCAGTTGTAAAACAATACAGTCACTGTATCCGGGGTGGAAAACAGATGCCACGCATGACAGTATTGTGTAGCATGTTGCATTCATGTACCAAATGGCATATGGCTCACGCAGGGGCTTACCGAGGCCTACCTGAGCGGACAAGAACTCAAGAACTGGACTATTGAGGCCGTTCCCATCAACAAGAATCGAGACATCAGCGAGCTCCTGCGCATCGTTAGAAGACAGGGAGACGGAAGCGTTCCCGGTTTCTTCCACGGGACGTTCACTCTGAAAGAAGGACAGAATTCTTCCGACACATTCCTGAACCCGACAGGATGGATCAAGGGATTTGCCTTTATCAACGGTTTCAACCTGGGCCGCTATTGGCCTCCTGCGGGACCGCAGGTAACTGCATGTGTTAATACTGATCAATGCGGTTGTTAGAGCTAGTCATAGAATCAAGTATATCTCTAAATGAAGTAGTTGCTGAAGGGACTCTTGGACAGTTAACATGTGTCGTTCATTACTTTTTACAGAAGCAAAACTTTTTATTTCGGTTCACAGAATGCACTGCAAACCGAGGAAGGTTGAGTTAAAGGTGTTTTGCAACGCCTGAGGAAAAGGCCCAATCTCGCCTCGGTAATTCAAGCACGTGTGATTGCAGCGTATGATTTGCAAAATGACACACAATGATGTTTACAGCTACACGAAAAGGAATTCAAACATGTTTTCACTATGTGACAGTGTACCAATAGCAAACAGATAAAAAAATATGTATTCAGCTGGAATGTACTTCACCAATGTAGTTCATTATACAGTATGCGTATACAATAATGTTAGAAATCATTCATGGGTAGTAGCAAGGCAGTCATTGCAGGTAGATGAATCATAACAAGGTCATTCAATGAAACGAACAAGGAATTAAACGGTAACATTGCTGCTATTACGGCTGTTTTAATAGAACAATGTAAAGAAAAGCTGAGCAATTCGCCCAGGTTTCTAGATACTTGGAAGCATCGTTAGAAAATCTCATTACAATGCTCAGAATGCAAACAGAGGAAAAGAGAAAGGGAAAAAAACGGACAAGTTTGCACTAGGTCGTGGAAAGCTTAGGCATAGCGAAATTGTCGATCCTCAAGTATTACTGGATGCTACTGCTAGGTGTTAACATGGTGGCTGCCATAGGTCTTAACTTGGTTCAACTTAACATGTAGGGAAGGTATTCTTGAGCGATCATTTTCGGAGGTAAATTTCCTTTCGCGACATTTCGCGTAACCAGCGCTGGACGCGTCGGCGCTTACGAGCGACAGCGTTCCTAGCATGCCACAAACGCAGGCAGGATAACAAAGGTTGGCACAGTGCCAAGAACGCTGTTGCTTGCCGATTCCGAATGCGTTGGAGGCTAGCCGCTCGGTATCTAGCGAAAGTTGATACGACTAGGTGCAGCCCCTTTTATTGCCGGCAAACTCCGAGTCCAAGCGCACACACACTGGGCGAAATCTGTGCACAGGTACAGGGCGGCACGCAGCTGACGACAGGGCTGGATGACGTCAGGGCGCATGCGCAGTAGCGCGCAGCTGCGCCAGCGGTTACTAGGCATCGCTACTAGGCAACGCAAGGTGACGTCATCGCTACTGCTTCGGCACATGCATGGCTAGGCAAGTTTGGGCCAGGTGGTGCGCAGCTGTGGCTTGGTTGTTGCCAGGCAACGGCGCGGAGTTTACTGCGGACTTCAGACATTTCTCCAACTTTACCAGCTCCGCTGTTAAAAAATAGCTGTGGCTCCAATCCATGCTGTGAAGGTGGTGGTTGTACAGCGAAACTGTAAACGACACCCACAACGATTACCCATTGTGACTTCACTTGAATTCACACGTGGCTCTACAAAGATTGAAACCAGAGAGAAGTGAAATGTACTTTACCACACCCTTTATTACTTCACAACATTATATTCACGCTGTTATTCCGGCGTCTTTACTTTCCGTGGTCTACCCATGGTAGCCTGGAATGAACTGAATGAGTTGCTAGACCGTGGCGACGTCACTACGTGATTTCTATGCTGTTGGGTACTTTTCCACGCGGAGTAGCTTACGCAACCGTATTCGTTACCGGGAAAGACACGCGGGAGAAGGAACGCTGTAAACGACACCCACAACGATGACCCATTGTGACGTCACTTTAATTCACACACGTGGCTCTACAAAGAGTGAAACCAGAGAAACAGGTTTCACGAGGGTTTTGAATGACGTCAACCCCTTTCGAAGCAGCTGCAAACCTAAGATGCTTTACCGGAACGCGTCGGAGGGTGTTCCCATTGTTCACACGCGCCTTATCATCAATCAGCGGGGGTTTTGATGCTTGTTTTGTGTGTTTTTTTTTTTTGAAAACGAGTGCTGAGCTGTATGCTGTATGCCTGATTTCAAGGGAGATATGCAGTTTGTATTCAATATTTAGACTGGCGCTTTTTGCTTACGCCGACACGAAACTTTCCTTGGCTGGTAGAGGTATACAGCTTGGCTGTAAAACAAAAATAATTCAGCTTTTGTGACAAAGTGGTTCTCACCATAAAATGGACCGGATATACACATGGAGCCCTTCAAAAGGAAACTGGCCAAAACGTATGGCTGAGCTGGTTCGTTCATTACGGCATATATTCTCTGGCACCGTTAGCTGCCTTCTCATTGTTTACAAGATATAAATCTCTAAGCTGCTATAACTTACGGCGTTGAGAGTTTCAAACAGGAGTAAGCACCGCAAATTGGTGACAATAGCGTTTTTGTATGACATAATTTCCGTGCCACTCGACTGCCACCAACTAAAATTGTTCCATGATCCAGCAATCTGTGCAGCAAGCGTTTAAAATATTTTTCGGGCTAACACCACCCCGAGGTGATTCAGTTGCTCACTTAAATCTCACGCGCATGCGCAGGTGACGCTGTACGTGCCAGCCCCGTACATGAGACCCTACCCAGAAGAGAACCGGCTGCTACTCTTCGAGACCGAAGGAGCGCCAGCGAACCGTACTGTCATGTTGGTTGACAAACCATTTCTGGACGACGACATCGATCACCCGAGGTCCTGAAGGCGACTCGTGGCTCATGCGACAAACTGCGTTATGTTATTTTTCTTATTTATTAGTGGTGAACAACGGTTGCTGCGCAAGAAGTCTTCGTAGCATTTGAGCAGTGGACGTTGATTGACATCTCCTTGCACCGTTTCATTGCAGACTGTTCTCCCTCAGCGAAGGCAGAGCCAAATCATGTTCGTTTATTGGTTAACCTCCCTACTTCCCGATTATGGTCTCTCTTTTTACCACGTGGTATGGTTGCATTAAACTTGAACTGTCTTGAAAGTAGCTTGAGTATTTTGATTAGCTGTCTTCCTGCCAAAACAAAGAACCTCTACGATGTCACGAAGACCTTGCAGGACTAATCTCATTCAGAGAAATTGAAGTCTCACATCATCGAAGCCGTCGCGACGTTGGATGACACGATACAGCTTCACGCTGCTGAACGCGAGGCAATGGGTTCGACTCTCGACTACAGTGGTCGCATTTCGAACTGTAGGAAACGCAGAAAAACGCTCATGCACTTGGCTATCAGTGCATGTTAAGGAAGGCGAAGGACAGCCGTAACCAATCCAGAGCTCTCCAGTTGTGGCGTCGCTCGAACCCCGAGCGTTTCTTTGCAACGTATCAAGTCGGATAATTCGTTATTGTTAACTAACGAATCCATCTAGTGCTTCGGAGCCAGCGAGCATTCATCTTTTCTGTTCCGCCTGTTCATATATATTTGCTAGAGTAACAGCAGAGCTATCCAGCAACCTAATCGTCGTTCACGAGAGGAGAACCGAGGCAAGTGACAAAGCCAGCGAGACCTATAGTACATGCATTGCTGTCAGCGGAGCGTGTGGATAAAGATTAGCCAGAAAAATAAATAAGTACAATACATTTTGGAGCATCACGTAAGAAGAACTTTCTGTGGGCCTAGTTGGTGCATACTTCAGTTGAAAGCTGTCCTGTGTTTGACCTTGCTTTTGTGCCGTGCCTTTTTCGCACCTTAATAAATTTATAATTTACCACATAAGCTTTTCTGGCGCTGATAGAAAAATGTTGCAAGGCAAAGGGCCTCTAGGCGCCTGTGGCGATTGTTTTCGAACGCATTGAAAAATAAGTTCGTAGCGAACAACAAAGAATAGAAACAGTCCAAATAATGGCCGATATACCATGAATGGTATATCGGAATGCTTGCTGGAAAGCGATACGATATGTATCTTGTCCGCAGTCGTCCCCGTCCACCGGTTAGTGTGACCGACATCTCCCAGGTCGGTGGTCATGATGAATAAAATGTTATTTCCCAGCAAAGTTCAATTCTTTCGCGTTGCTATTTCGGCAGCGGTGTAAGAACTTGGAAGACTAGTTTTCCCCTGCTGAGAGGCAGTGCACCACAGCAAGCCGGGTAAGATATCTAACATTCGCGAAAATTCTACCAGCTCCACAAACAGTGAGCCAAAGACGTAGACAGGGAATAGAAGCTTGAGAGCCGCGCCTTACGCCAAGTCGGATGGTCGCAATTTAACGCTGTCTTGAACGAGTGCACCTAACTTTACTCAGTGCTCTTTTAAGAGGTCAGTGCAACACGCAAAAGCCGAGTGCTACGCGGAACTAATGGCACGGACGCTGCACTATTTGAAGTGATTATTAGTAGGGATGTGCGAATATTAGACAATTTTTAATACGAATCGAATGTAGCGTTCCTAAAGTAATTCACTAGTACACACATTCTGTAGACAATCTGCACACATACACACAACCTGCAGAAAGACGGGTGTGGTCGGGCATTTAATTTACAATTCTCACTAGCTTCCGCTTCTTCTTCTACTTCCTTAACGCCCTTCATCGTCTTCTCTGACTATTCAGGAGGAGATCGCTTCACTCCCCCGGACTTCATTGTTCACACCTCCTGGCGTAATATTTGAATATATTACTGATGGAGGCATACTTTGCCCGGAGACTCCCAAGTACCAGATGGTCTTCAGGATATCACGCTGTGAGGATGTCTTGATTATTTGAAAGGATCCGCAGAACTTGTCCATGGAAGTCGCAATTCCTTTTCGTACTAGAACGCGGACGCCACCGTGAAGCAAGCAAGTGGACACTACGCAAACGGTATCATACAAGACTATCATTTGGGGCTTTATATCGACGCTGACTTGTTTTTGCGGCAACAATTGAGGTACAGGAAGATCCTTCAGTTTGGCACGTTGACTACTCCCCTCGACGGAGTTGGCAGGGTGATATGATCTTTCTTTTAGGCTATTTGATGGGCTGGGTGGAGGAACCCCTCATTGATAGGCGTTCAACCCATCTTTTGCGTTCAGCTCAGGTGAATTACGAACATGTTCCTGTTTTGCCGGCCGCCATTTCTTACGTCACTTCCGTGTTTGGCAACAAGAATTGTATGCACTGCAGAACGTCTTCAAATGTCAGTGGTGCACTTATCTGAACTTGGTTTCGTGCATCTACACATAGCCCTTGAGTAATTAAAGCTATAACTGCAGGCGATGGGAACTCAGGTTCCGCTTCATACAACCGACCGACCGACCGACCGACCGACCGACCGACCGTGAACTTTTATTGAGGTCCTGAGGGACTAGCCGGCGGAGACCCGCTGGGGCCCCGGCTCGTACAACAAACGGTGTTTTTCGAGAAAGTACTCTAGTAAAGAACCACATTGGTATTCAAAGCGTAGAGCCGCGTCCAGACTTTCACCAGCGTTGTGACGGAAAGCCGACAAAAAACTTATTTTCCAACTGTTCCAACAAGCTGGTGGCTTAACCAAAAGCTGTACGTCATACCACTTTCTAGCGAGGGCACCGAGGTAGCGTCGTATGTTCCGAATCTTCTCATCGTCAGAGAGCCACGCATTCTTTTCACATGCATATTCACAAAACCAAAGCCAGTAGTTGGGACACGGGGAGCTTTCCTCGAATATATCCGGTTCTACAACATTCCGTTCAAGTTTATGCAATTTTTTTAGCAGAGTTGTCGTAAGTTCACTCTGATGCGTCATCTGTCGTTGCTGTTGCTCGATAACCTTCAAAATAAGGCCCATATCTGCCGACGTTTCCTGCTTAAACCCGATCTGCACGATGGACCAAGTCCGCGAGCCGATCGGTCACGTGATGCGACGTCACAGTCCGCCGCGGTCCAGCGCAGAGCACATCCACACGGCGGCCTGTCATAGCAGACAACAAAGCGGACCATATATTCGCTTCTGCCTAAAACAATTATAGAATGGAATAACCTTGACCGACGCGTATAAACAAACAGATATACAAGATGCCGTTCGCTTGTCGTTTTGAGCACGATATTCATCGGTGGTGTTTGCAGTCAAACGGCGACGATTGCATTTTCGTCTCTATTCCTGCCGTCGCTCATCGTAGGCGCATTTCTTCTCGGGAGCCCGGACTATACGCGAATATAATGGGATTAATATTGTTACGGATGACATGGGTTTATTTACAAGATGATCTAGGGTGCGTAGAGACGAGGTCGAAGGCAATCAGGCATTCTTCTAACACACGCGCAGTTCTTCAATCTCCTCTTCTTCGGCTCCACCGCGCAGCGTAACATTTTCCTCCTACGCGGACGAAGCTCGCCGATCGAGTTAGGGAACCACATGGTTGGTACCGCTTGATTCGGGAACCCTATGATGGTAGGGCTTCAGGCGGGCCACATGAACCACTTGTGTCTTAATTCCACGACCGGCGATTACTCGAGGTCAGTTTTGCTATGACGTAGTTGACGTCACTTAATCGGTTTATTATCACGAATAGAGATAAACTTGCGATAGAAGCCTTTCTTACGTAGAGGTGTCCACAGTAAAACTTGATCGCCTCGAGCGAAAGTGACGGGTATATGCCGGGCGTCATAGCGTGCCTTAGTTGAAACTTGCGAAGAAAGTGTTCATAGGCGAGGAAGCCGACGCGCTTCTTGGGCACGACACAATGTTTATGCGATGGATGTGTCTTCTTTCAGTGTGAATGGCAAAATTGTGCCCAAGAAACTTTGGGGACTGCGAGCATACAACAGATAGAAAGGCGCATACCCGGTTACTTCGTGCTTGGCTGTATTGTAGTGATGAAGAAGATTGTGATGAAGGGCAACACGGCATCCCAATTCTTGTGATCAGCCGAGACAACATGACCAACACACACTAGAGAAGAGCAAACACCAACGGTCCGCAGGGTTTCACCCACGAATCCACGAGAAGTGTCTTTCGGTCCCACGCGAACATAACCTTGTGTCAGACGATTTTGAAAGAAAACACTCATCACTGAAACTGTAGCACCGCCATCCAATTAGGCATGAGTATTAAAACCATCAACACAGACACACACCTTGTTTTTCAGGACGGCGACAGGTGGAGGACTACGTGACCGTCCTGCGACCTCCATCGGTCGCACCAGCTAGTTTCCCAGCTGGAGTAGTGGGCGACGGCGAGGCGATCGCGAGCGGCGAAAGCCGGTCGGAGGTGGAGTAAGACTGCGGTCGGAAGCTGGAGACTCACGCCGAGATGCATATTCACGCGGATGTCGTCGAAGAGGTGCAGCGGTCTGCCACGGGGTACTGAACTGCCTTCCAGATTGACACTCGGGGATGGCCGGAACGTGCTGCTGCCGTCTGCGACAATACCTGGCGATACGTCCACGGATTCCGCAGCTAAAGCAAATAGGTGGCTCGCGGTACACAGGGTTGTCATAAAATGGGGTCTGAGGTTTGTATCGGGGTGAAAGGCGTTGGGGTGGTGCGGCCAGACGGCGTTCGAAGTTACGCGAAGGCTGTCGGAACTCCGTCGTGTCGACGCGGACACGTTCATCAAGCAAGGGCCGATTTTCATTGTTTGTAGTTGGCAAAGTACCGGCTGTTCAAGACAGCGTGCGTCTAGTGTGCATTGCTGGTACTCCCGTCCTCCGTCTCTTCCTCCACCTTGTGCTTGAAAGCGCGCAAGTTATTCCTTAACGAGTTGACGTACAAACAAAGCGATGTGGTGGGAGGTGGAGATGTCCACACTTGCAACCATGATGACGTTGTCAAGTCTGCAAAATTTTGGCAATACTCGTCGCGTCTTCAGCAGCTCAAAAGCACGACAGTGACATCTTAGATCAGAAGGAGTACGCAGGTCTTCCTTTGAGATAAGAAAATTGTAGACATCTTCACCGATGCCCTACAGGAGATGTCCAACCTTATCTTCATCCGACATGCCCGTCTTGACAATTCTGCACAGTTTCAATACTTCTTCAATTTAAGTTGTACATGTTCCCCGCGGGCAACAGTGCTCTTCGCGAAAGCGTATGTTCAGCCTTCTTTCTTTTTGAAAGTTAGTTCCCAAAGCAGCACTTGATTTACTCAACGAACCTTTCCCATGCAGTCATCGTGCTATAGTTGTTATCGAACCAGTGAAGTGCGGTTCCGGTAAGAAAGAAAACGACGTTAGCAAACTGATCACGCCGAAGAGCTTCATCCATTGTGGCCGCTTACCCTTTGATAATACTTGAGCCAGTAGTCGGCATCCTCATCAGCTTTGCCGGAAAAGGTGCGCGGTTCTTTACGAAGGATCCACCAGATGACTTGGCTTGGGCGCTCACTATCATCTTGCATGCTTGCTGCCGCCAGCTGCCGCCAGCTGCTTGCGGTTCGTTCGTCACCGTGTCTTCAGGCGGTAGTCCCACCAAGCGCCGGCTTCGTCGGAGGGTGCGTAGAAGAAGGTTGTCCAGAGCGATTACTCAGCACCTCCACCAAAGTTGTTACGGATGAGATCAGTTTATTTACAAGATGATCGAGGGGACGTAGAGATGAGATCGCAGGCAGTCAGGCATCTTCTAACACACGAGCAGTTGTTCAATCTCCTCTTCTTCGTCTCCACCGCGCAGCGTAACAATTTAATAATAACAGAGGCGATAGGAGAATATGTGTGCGTGCCCTATCGTCACGATGACAACCGATCAACACAATAAATGTGTTCGTACCTTTGTTCAATATTCCTTGGCACCTCTGTGTCGTGTGCTTAACAGCTTCGCTAAACATCCACCTTCACATAGGGAAATGCCTCATGATTTTTTTTTCTCAAACGCTCTCTTTTCAACACAAGCGTTATCCTCACTCTTCTTGGGCTGCTTTATTTTTATTAACTTTTTGATGATGTCGCAGCCGTGCAATTACTACAGGTTGTTACGTAAAAATAAACTATAGGAAACCCAGTGGTGACATTTACTCGAACGTGACTCAGAGCTCGACACACAATGCGTCATCAAGGGAGCCGGTAATAAACGTCGTTAAAGCCAATAGATCGTATAAGACGCCATGAAGTGCCGAAGCCTCGTATTTTCCGCGTATAAACGCCGCGTAACGAAACCAAGTAAGGAGAAAAATACCATCAATGCGAATACGTGCTGCGCGAACTTACCACAGCTGTTTTCTCCGTCAAGCGAACGTTGCAGCGTTCCCTTTGAAGAATGTTACTTTCGTAGGAAACACCAAGATATAAATCTTCTTCTGTATTCTGGTTTGTAGCGGTAGAGACGCAGACAGGGCATGTTTATGCCCGGTGATGTATGCCCGCCATTGCACTTGATCTGATTTCAATATCTGGGACCCTATGCCATGTTAAGCGGTGAAGAACGGAGTTCGCAGTGGTACAGATCTAATAAGATTACTGTGGAGTGATGATGCGCTCCCGAAATGGCGAATTTTGGCTACCCAGTTTTAATACCCGGTAATTCAGTTGAGAAGGTAACGTGTAAACATCGCTCAAGCCCACGCACCAGAGCAAAGCCATGTCCGGAGATATTCCCGCGGTCCTGCTTTGTGTCTGCGCTAACTTTTTGCTCAACCAGTTGACCCAAAGTTCCGAGGGTCATTCGCTTGTCGTGGACCATACGCGCGCAATATTCGTGAAAGACGGTGAGCCGTTTCGCTTCGTGGCGGGCGAAATGCACTACTTTAGAGTTCCGAGGGCATACTGGAAAGACCGACTGTACAAGATCAAGATGGCCGGCCTCAACACGGTTGCCTTCTACATCGAGTGGAGCGGACACGAGCCGGAGTCAGGAGTGCACAACTTCGTCGACGACTACGATCTGGACGCCTTCTTGGAGGAGATCAAGGAACAAGGTCTCCTGGCCATAGCTCGCCCGGGCCCGTACATCTGCGGGGAGCGGGACAACGGAGGATTCCCGTACTGGCTACTCAGAGATCACCCCAAGATGGCGCTATCGAAGCAGCGACAAGAACTTCGTAGCGGCAGTGGACCGGTGGTTCGCGAAGCTCCTGCCCATGCTGGTACCACACCTGTACCGAAACGGTGGCCCGCTCTTCGCCGTCCAAGTTGAGAATGAGTACGGCCACTACGGCAAGTGTGACCTAGCGTACATGGAACACCTGCTGACCGTCATGGAGTCTCACATGGGCAAGGACGTCGTCTACTACCGCACGGATTTCCCTTTCGTCTCTTTCTACAACTGCGACAAGGTGCGTGACATTCTCGTCGCCGGTAACATCCCGTCACACTACAACGTGCCCGCCGTGTTCAGTGTCATGAAGGGCGCGAACCCCAAGCCGGCCCCCATGGTCGTCATCGAGTACTACACGGGCTGGATGGACTACTGGGGTTGGTCGCACAACAGCAAGACGAAGGACGCCGTGCTCGACACCTTCAAGATCATGATGACCCACAACGCATCCGTGACCTTCTACATGTTCGTAGGCGGCACGAACTTCGGCTTCAAGTCGGCAAAAGGCAATACTTACCCCCTCACGACCAGCTACGACTACGGAGCACCCATCGCCGAAGACGGTGACATGAGGTCCATCTACTACGACATACGGAACCTGACGACCAACTACCTGGGTCACGTACCCAGCGGGGAGATGCCTCAAAACCAGACCAAGCTTAACGTGGGCACCGTTCAACTCGACGAACATATTTCTCTGGAAGAAGTGATGGACCACTTCCGCAGCAAGGAATGGCTCGAACAAAAGCATTCCGTCGACCTGTTGACATTCGAGGCAATGAGACACGACTATGGCTTCCTGATTTATAGGACTACAGTCAACGTGGTCACCGCGGCGACAGCGGTGCTTAACCTGCCGGCGCTACGCGACCGGGCTTACGTTCGCGCCGGAGGCAAGCAGTTCATCTTTTACAATCATGCCGTCAGTTATGGCAGCATAAAGTTATGGGACACGATTCCTGTGAAGAAAGGAGACAACCTCTCCATTCTCGTGGAGAACATGGGAAGGGAGTGCTATGGCATCATAAACCACGACGCGAAGGTGCGTACATGGCGAATCTCTTTTTATCAGCGAGAATGTCATGTAATGTTGATTTCAATGTGACCCATAATACTTTCGCACTATCCATATCGAAAAGTATTAATAGCTGTTTATGCCTAAGTACCACTTTTTCTGTAATGCGGAAACGTGGCTAAAGGAGGCTATCTAGCTGCAAATTAAGAAAATAATTCACCGACGATTACGATACTCCATAATGCGCAATTTGAGCGCAGCTCTATACGTGTTTTCACTTCGCGATATATTGACTGGCGCGCACAATGTGTCTCGTGCGGCAGATTCCAAACGAAGCGAAGCGCGGCGCGACTGCCTCGCTAATCGGGAGATCGCGAGAGGCAGCGCGCGGGTGACGCGTCGGTGCGGTGCGGTTCAGATCAGCAGCCGCAGACAGACCTGTGCTCATGCAGCGCTTTGTTTTAACGCGCTCGCCGCATGCCTTATCGATGGCGTCATCGGTGAACAGAAGACGCGCGCTACTCTGGTGCAACCTTGGAGCGACAGCCGCCGCAGAAAGCCTCATACACACTAGCGGTAAAACGCGCGCGGCGCGCCGCCGGCGTTAATACGAATCTGCGGCAGAGTGGCCACACCCACTGGCGGCGAGTCGATTCGGTAGTCACGTGGCAGCATGAAAACCTCGCCTGCTCTCTGTGGGTGCGAGATGTCACGTGCTTTTTCCTTCGTCTTCTGGCAGGTCGGCGCTGTGTTTACGGTTTTCGTCCTTCGTTCTTAACGCGAGTAATATCGTATGAAGATGACGAAGTTATGTCGGAGCGCTCTCTTCTGTTGCGGTGTCGCCGCGTTCCAACGTCAAGGAGAATGAGGTACTAGGAGGCTCCTCCGCGTCCTTGTATTCAGGGTCCGCCTTGTCAAAGAGAATCGGATATGGCGCACTGTTTCCAAGAACCTTTTCATCAGAAGTCTCGGTTTAGACTCGTCATTGTAAAAAACATTCGAAAGTCATGACAATCGAGACAAGCGCGAACGAGACCAAACCAAGCAAACGAAAGAAGCGCGAGCGAGAGCTAACGCGAGCAAATGATACTACGAACCGAGAGGTCCGGCTGAGACCCGATACGAGTACGCACCAAGCGGTTGGCCGGGTCCGCATGACACCAGCTTACCGCGTGGACGTCACTGAAGGGGCCGTTATCATTGGTTTCCGCCGTTCGCGGCTCGCGTCTTTCGCCTCCCGCTCCACGTTCGTTCTTTCATCTTTCGCTGTGTTCGTTCACTCGGTTATGCCGCCGACGCTCGCCTCAGGACGGGCCATTAGGAGCTGCGCTCTAAAATCGGGGTACTGGTTCCTAGGAGACCAACTCCTCATTGTAATGGTGTACATGCACTACTGGCGATCCATGTTGGCCGTGAAGATGGATCAGAACCAGGATCAGACGCCCGGATAAACAGAATATAATAAATAATATAGTCTGAGGAAAATAATACTTAAAAAATTCACCGCACATGCACCCCGTACAGATGGTAAACCAGCGAAGCAGAAATGTGCGGCCCCGGTGTTTATCACTGGGTTAATCCCGACCGTTCATTAATGCCTTCTTCAATTATTGGTTAAGCATTTGTCTAGCTCAGCCGAACGAGCCGCCGGATCGGCACGACATAGCCGCTTACGCTACACATCGCGGGCCCGATATTCTGCTGAGGCGTTGGAGAGACGCCTGCTTTCGGCACTCCTGCTCTCGGCGGTTCCTGCTCCTGCTCTCGGCGGTTCATAACCACATATCCAACGCGGGTATAAGCCACACGTGATTTAGTTCTTTCCTTCTTTGTTTCTTTCATTCCTTTCTTTCTTGCCCTGGCTCATACCCGCATACATACCCGCATATCGAATGCGGATATGCGCCGCACGCGATTTTATTATCATTAATCGTGACGTAACTGACGACCATGGGACGTTATTGATGTCATGACCTATCAGTCATGTTAGTCATACATCCGTAGCCTTCCATGCCAATTTTCGTATATACCAAGTGAACGAGACGCGAGTTCTCGATAGGTTTTCGATAGGTTTATTTCCGCCCGAGGGTTTCTCTGGTCGGACCAGGAGCGTTTCGCTTAGGCATATACAGCTTCGCTGCAAAAATATGATCGTAGCTGCAGTCCTAAAAGGACACAGCCCCTAAATACGCGGTAGAAAATAGATGCCAAGCATGACACTGTTCCGTAGCATGTTGCATTCGTGTACCAAATGGAACATGTACCAAATGGAACATGGCTCGCGCAGGGGCTCACACAGGCCTACCTGGGGGGATATGCACTCAAGAACTGGACTATTGAGGCCGTTCCCATCAACAAGAATCGAGACATCAGCGAACTCCTACGCATCGTTAGAAGACAGGGAAACGGAAGCGTTCCCGGTTTCTTCCACGGGACCTTCACCCTGAAAGAAGGACAGAATCCTTCCGACACATTCCTGAACCCGTCAGGATGGATCAAGGGCTTTGCCTTTATCAACGGTTTCAACCTGGGCCGCTACTGGCCTCCTGCAGGACCGCAGGTAACTGCATCTGTTAATGCTGATCATTGCGGTTGTTATAGCTGGTCATCGAATCAAGTATATTTCTAAATGAAGTAGTTGCTGAAGCGACTCTTGGACAGTGCTTAACGTTAACGCGTGCCGTTCATTACTTTTATAGAAGCAAAACTTTTTATCTCGGTTCACAGAATGCACTGCAAACCGAGGAAGGTTGAGATAAAGGTGTTTTGCAACACCCGAGGAAAAGGCCAAACCTCGCCTCGGTAATTCAAACACGCGCAATTGCAGCATACGATTTGCAAAATGACACAGGTAATGATGTTCAGCAACGACACGAAAATGAGTTCGTTCACGTTTTAACTATATCACATCGCACCAATGGCAAACAAATCGAAAAATAATACATATTCAGCTACACTATACTTCACCAACGTAGTTCATTATACAGTATGGCTATACAGCAACGTCAGCAATCAATCATGACTAGTAGCACGGCGTTCATTGCCAGGTAGAGGAATCATAACAAGTCACTGAACAAAAATAAACAAGGAATTAAACAGTAACATCACTGTTATTACGCCTGTCCTTACGGAAAATTGTTGAAATGCTTAGAGCCATATAGAAAAACTGAGCACCGCGCAAGCTTGTAGACACTTGGAAACCATTTTAGCATATCTAAGTACAACGGTCGGAATACACACCCAGGAAAAGAGAAAGGACATAAACCTAATTTAGCTTGGGCGCCAATGTGCTTGGAACCACGAAGTGGAGGGAACATAGACGTCGAGTCCTTCAAGGTGAAACTGGGCAAGCGTATTGCTGAGCTAGTTGGTTTATTAAGGCACTATGTTCTCCGGCACCGTTCGCTGCCTTCTAGATGGCTTACGCAGTATAAAGCTCTAAGCTGCTAAACATTATAGCGCCTGAGAGTTGCAAAGGAGAGTAAGCACCCCAATTTGGTGAGAGTACCATTCTTTTGTGACAGAATATGGGTGCCACTCGGCAGGAACTAAATAAAATTGTCACACGTTCCAGCAATGCGTGTGGCAGGCGTTTGCTAGTCTTTCAGGCTAACACCACCGAGTGATTAAGTAGCGCACGCAAGTCTCACGCCACGCATGCGCAGGTGACGCTGTACGTGCCGGCCCCGTACATCAGACCTCATCCAGAAGAGAACCGTCTGCTACTCTTCGAGACGGAAGGAGCGCCAGCGAATCGTACTGTCATGTTGGTCGACAAACCGTTTCTGGACGCAGACATTGCTCGCCCGAGGTCCTGAAGGCGGCTCTCGGCTAATGCGAGAAACTGCGTTCTTCATTTTTTTTAATTATTTTTTTATTTATTAATGGTGACCGATTGCTGCGCAAGAAGTCATCGTAGGATTCGGTCAGCATGACGTTGATACACATCTCCTTGTACCGTTTCATTGCACGCTGTTCTCCCTCAATGAAGGCAAAGCCAAAACCATGTTCATTTATCGTTAATCTCCCTACTTCCTGATTGTGGGCCCTTGTGATGACTTGTGAAGTATCTATCACGTGGTATGGTTCCATTAAACTTGAACAGCAAGTAGCTATCTTTAGGCCAGAACAACGAACCTCTACAATGTCACGAAGACCTTGCAGGACTAATGTCATTCCGAGAAATTGGAGTCTCACATCACAGCAGCCGTCGTGACGGTGGATGACAAGATACAGCGTCACGCACTGAACGCGAGGCCACGGGTTCGACTCTCGACTACAGTGGTCGCATTTCGAACTGTAAGAAACGCAGGGAAATGCTCGTGCACTTAGATATCAGTGCACGTTAAGGAAGGCGAAAGTAGCCGTAATCAATCCAGAGCGCTCCAATGTGGCGTCGCTCGAAACCCGAGCGTTTCTTTGCAACGTACCAAGTTGGATAATTCGACATTGTTAACTAACGAAGCAGTCTGGTGCTACCCAGCCAGTAAGCATCCATCTTTTCTATTCTGCCTGTTCATCCATCTTTGCTAGAGTAACAGTAGATGCAGCCGGCTACTAGATCGTCGTCGGTCACGAGAAGAGAACCGAAGTGATAAAGCCAGCGATAACTATAGTACATGCATTGCTGTCAGCGGAGCGTGTGAATAAAGATTAGGAAAAAAACTAAATAATAACGCAATGAATTTCGGATGGCACGAAATCGTAAAATGAAGCTCATGGTGGAGAGCTGAGAGTGATTATAAGGAGAGAAACGCTGAGGGCAGTTGCGTCCGAGCGGCTTACAAGGATACCTATTCATGTTGTGTGCGGTGCGAGGAACGCCTCTTATCTATACCTTCGCTAAATTACGAGGATTAATCTTCCATAGCGTCATATCAATTACGTTCCCCCAAACCACTACCATCCTCACAAAAATTGTAAGAAAATTAACATAGGCGTGGGTATACCTGCCCTCTACAGTCGGGAATATAATACCATTAGATGGTATGATGGCTATTGACCTATACGTCAGTTGCAAGAATTTCTCTGAAGTTCAAAAGGTTCTTTGTTCTTGCGAGACCCAATTGCCCCATGACCTCGTCATTTCTACCATGCTCCTAGTACAGTTTACTCCTTAGAATCAAAGTCGCATGTTTCTCTCTGCAAGTCCGAAGGTAAAAAAAAAAAAAAGCCACGTCAAGAGCGACATTAACATTCCCTCGAACAGGGCATAAATTTCGAATGCTGAACGCCAGCTGAATAAACCCGGCTTTCTTACTGGTTCAAGCATTACCTTGTCATTGGTTTTATTTGTTTTCTGTAGAATCAACACCTAATACACTTCTCAGACGAGAACCTTTGAGCGTGCTCAAGTAATTGATGGTTGAACTCTATGCAAATCGAGTGCTACTATACGTCACCTTCAAAAAAAAAAACCTTGGCGTTGAATCTTATGCGCTCGATAGTGACTCGTCTTTCGGTCGCTCTCCAGAAGGTCGATTTTAATTTCGGTTGAAAATTCCCATATGACAGGGTTATTAGACATACTAAATCTGTCGGTCGCATGTCGACGATTTGCGCCTCAAATTTCTTGCTCACTACGGACACCCTAAGAAGCAAGAATGAAACCACAAAGTTTCTCACAATCGTTATAGCACAATGCATTGTTAAAAAAAGCTTAGGCTACGTTACAGAAACGGAAGGCTCCCAGGTACACAAGAAATCGAGGCTCTACGTCCTCACAACTAAAGCCATAATTCCACCAAATTTATGGACTGCAATTACCTGGAAAGGAGTAAAAGTTACCGTTTATACAAAAACGCTCAATTAAAAAGAAGAAAGCCCTCGTTAATTTTGACACATACACATTCTTAAAGATACGTCACCGAGATTTTTTTTTTTTGTTCTACATTGCTACTAGCGCCGAGGTTTTTAAATTCTATGCATCAGCAAGGTTGAACAGTGAAAAATTCTGTCGCTTAAATCGCTTATACAAAACAAACTTCCGCGTGCAGCTTGAACGAAAGCGAACACCCAGGTCTACGAATAGTTGACGCTATGATAGGAATACCACAATAGAAAATGTAGGGTAACTAAAGAACCACCGTTTTCAAATGCACATTGATCTGATTCAACGGTAAATATGCGGACCGAATAATGGCGGTAAACAACCTCTGCAAACATCCCTGCTAAGCCACGAATCTCGCTAATAGTTCGCGAATCCTAATGAGTCCACAATTGAGCTGAAAACGCAATCTGTTCATGGTGGCGAAGAAGGTTCCTCACCGGACCTTTTTTTAAGCTCTTCAATACAGGAAGAAAAGTCACTTGATTACCTATTTGCCGGGGCTGGGGTTTTCCACCGAATTTCTTTAAGAACTAAAGGTGACAAACAAAGTTGTCAGCTTCGCCATAAGGCGAAGCGCTGAAAGCGATGGCAAAGTTTAGTGTCGCGCTATAGGCGTCTTAAGCTGAAACCCCGTAAGCTGAAACAAACGCTTGTTTTATCTACCATTTTTGTATACGTCTCCTTAATCTTTTTTTTCCCCGTCTTCAAAATCTACATTTTACGCTACTTACGACACCAATACTCCAAACGTCTCTCGCATATCTCGACTGCTGACCGGTTGATGCTTCCGTCCCCTTTAAACCCAAGCGCTTCTGGAAGATGTACGTTACGTACGGTTCGCACTGGGTGAATCCCTTCGCATTCCATTAGGATATGTGCTGAGTGGCCTCCCGATTTTTGCTACGGCATATACATGCCCCTTCTAGTTCCGAATATTTGCTGCGGTACGTTTTTTACCGCGACAGCGTTCGTGTCGCAGAAAATCCGGCGTCGGCGTCCGTGGCGGAGAAAATTATCCCCAACCACACCGACCGCGCAGGCCCTCCATGTAGTGCAAGGTTCTGGTGAACAAAAATTTAATTTCTCACAGTGAAATCCGTCAGAAAAGGGTATAGTTCGACTTAACCACAACACACAGACATGGTGGCGTCGGATTGTAATTTGAATGTACGAAAAAACATAATTCTGTTACGAGGAAACTCAAACACCAATGCCCTTTTCCAGCATTTATACCAGACCTACAGCTGCGCACTCGGGTAGTTTACTTGCGAAAATAATATCCAGATGGCGCTCGCATCCTCGGCAGGTCAAATTGGGACTTCACCTGTCTAATGCGTTTTGGACACGCGCGCGCGTCAGCGCAATAGCAAACAATTAATAAAATAACGAAAAAAGGTGCTAGGGCCTTCACATTTTAATATAAGACCATCTATATTGCCTCTGGAAAAACGTCATCCCAGTAATGCATTTCTGTTTACAAGTGAAGCCGACTTATGAGGACCTGTGTAAGCTTGGTCTTTGTAAGCTGGCTTTCCCACGTTCTGCGTTGCAGTGAAGCCCACTGCAAGAAAAATGCGATGCGAACGGGGCCCGTTAACGCTATCGCGTTTACTCTTACAGCGAAGCTTAAGCGTCCTCCAAATTTTTGTGCTTAGGCAGCCGGCTCGGGCCTCAAATAGCAAGGCACTAACTAGCCTTAGTGTTATCGTAGAGATTTTCCATTCAAATTTATTTCTTCCCATTTTTGTAATTATCTATGGTCCTTTTGTGTCCATTCTTTGCATCCAGTTTACGGACTCTCTCTCATTTTCTTTCTGATGAATTCTGGTTGTCCATTTACAGTTTGAATTATCCCATACTTGGTTGCCAACTTTCTTGACCTCTTCCTCCATTCTGTGTCCACGCTTTTCAGGTAGAGATACTTGTGCACTTTAGTCACCCATTTATTAAGGCGAAAGCCTTGTATGTCTTGTTTTGAGTTGACCTTGGAAAAGTGGAGCCAAAAATCGAACAAAAAATCGGTAAAAAGTATGTAAGAAATATCGATAACTCATTAAGAGCATTACAAACCCCACAACATTATATATCAATCGATAGGTAATTATCTGACGAATCATCTCTAGTGATAAATGTTCATAGTAGTCTTTAAATTATTTATATTAATTAGCATGATAAAGCGGAACAATGGGTCGAGAATTCGGAAAGTGGTCAAGAACAGAGAATTAATGATAGTAATTGGTGTAAGTATGGTTATGATGGCAATGATAATAAAAATGGGTATACAGAAAGCTGGATGAGGTCAATTAAGAGTGAATTGATGGCAAATTAAAGGGTTTTAGTTGGGTGATAGGAGTCAAACGAAAGGTAATCATGAGATAGAGTGAGCTGAGATAATGAAGAGTAAATAAGAGTGATATAAGTGTGAATGAAGATGAATAAAGTGGTGATAGGGTGAATCAAGAGTGAAGAAAATTGGAAATTTGGTGTAATAGAGCAAACCAAGTGTGATGGAAGTAAAACCAAGATAACAGAGTGAATAAAGGTGAATCAAGCAGTGATAGGGTGAATCAAGAGTGAATCAAGTGAATTAACAGTGAATCAAGGGGTTATGGAATGAGGCTGTGACTTGGGAAAAATATACGTCAGATTTGAGAGTCCAAGTGAGAGTGACTAAGTGAAAAAAGTGCTGAGTCACGGTTCCAGTTTGGTTAATCATAGGAAGGGTGACTTAGAAAAAAATATGATGGTTTGCAAAAATGTCTGTAAATTGTGGTTTCAGTGTGATGATGACTCATCGCACCACCTCACGAGATTCCACGCACCACCTCATACTTATTGCAGCCCCACAGTGTTCTATGTTTCATTATTGCTGCATTCCGTTTCGTCTTTATTTTCAGAATATCTTGGTCGATGCTTGATTAAATCTTTCCTTCGTTTATGTATACGCCGAGGTACTTAATTGCTTGACTATGGGTATGACTTGCTATTGAATTGACACCACGTAATTACTCGTCTCTTCCTTAAAGATCATTATCCCCTATTTATATGTGCTAACCATAAGGCCTAGATTCACATATATTTGCAAGTGCCTGTAAATATCTTGCATTGTCGACGCATAGCACTATGTCATCCGCATACATTAGTCCGGGGACCTTCTGTTGCACCATTTCTCCATTACACATGCAGGGTAAATCAAACCCTAATTCGCTGTTTTCCAGTCGTCTTTCTATGCTCTTAACATAAAGCGTGAACAATAATGTAGATAGAGGACATCCTTGCTTCAGTCCTTGGTGAATTCTGACCACTTCATTACCTTTCCGACCTTCCCATACAACTTCTACTCGGTTGTCTCTATATATCTCCCTCAGCAGCTCCACGAAATCGTCATCTACGCCGTCGTGCTTAAGAATATCCCATAACAATTCTCTGTCTATGTTGTCATAGGCTCCTGTAATATCTAGAAATGCTATTGATAAAGTTATTCTGAGCTACTGAAATCTCTATGCACTGAGTTAGTACAAACATATTGTCTTCTAAGCGTCTGCCTGGCCTGAGCCCATTCTGTAGTTCCCCCAATACATCGTTTTCCTCCAGTCACTTCGACAGTTCTAATTTTATGGCTTGCATTGCCATTCTATATATCACCAACTCGCCTGTACGAGCTCGTCTTATCCTTATCTCCTTTGCCTTTGTAGATGAGGTTCATCTTGCTTTCGCGCCATCAAACTGGAATTTTCTTTCTTCTAATCACTTCCTCTATGGCATTAGTCAGCAGTGCCTTGCTCTTTGGACTGAGGTTTCTGATTGGCTGTATTGGGATTTCATCGGGACCTGCTGCCGTGTTATTAGGGGCATTTTCTGCTGCTTTTTTTTTTTCAATGAAAGCTTTCCATGCTAAATTTTGTTCTCTTAGACCTCTCTTATGTTGCTGGATCTCTTGTCTGAACTACGTTTTTTCTCGTGCCAAAGTTATCTCTATTAACGTCTGTCATGTACCGCAGCTCATCGCCTCCTTCATATATATGTTACCGTATTCATCCCTTATAGCCGTTTGCAAGTGTTTAGTTCCAGCTCCAAGTGCTTTTATATGGTTCAAGAATCTATTTGGGGCGCTTTTGTCTCTTTTGCGAATGTCGTGCACCGTTCACTTGCACATTAAATTTTCTCTTGCATAATCTCAGTTGCCACCCTTTATTTTTTCCGCTATTTTTGTCATCTAAGGAGCGCCTCCTCCTCGTGTAATCCCAATGTTTTGGCTTCTCGATGATCCCTAGACGCCGGCTTACGCTCGTCTATAGCTTGTTTTATTTCCTTGTTCTACCACTTACGTGGTTTCCTCTTTCCGATCCAACATTTTCTCTTTTTTTGCCTTGTCTGTCTTATTTTCTGCTGCATAACGTCTACCAGTTCCTTATATTCCCAGACTGCTGGGAGGAAAAGCCTGAATTTCTTTCTCTATGTTTCATGCGATCCCTGTTATTTGCTCTTCATTCATTTTTAGAAATTGTCATGCTGTTGGTTCGTGTTTTGTGTGAGTATCTCTCCCAAATTTTAATGTTACACGGCTATGATGAATACCCAGGCTATTTTTTCCGTGTTCGTCTGCTATCATTTGGTCTAGGCGTTCGTATACCATTTCTGAAACGAAGACGTAGTCGATACATGACTGCCCGTTTCCTCATCGCCGCGTTACCTGTCCATGACACTTATTCTCCCTGTTAAATACTACAAGGTTCTGTTCATCACACAGATCCAGCAGAACCGTTGCAATCCGTATATCCGTCTAAGTCCTCCATGTGCGCATTCGTATGTCCTACTAATACCAGGCCTGGCCTGATTTCTTGAACTCATTAATATCGCTTCTAATGCAATTATTCAATCCTTTGTTTATTTCTGCTATCAGTATCTGTCCATAGGTAAGCTACTCCAAGCCACGCCTTTTTGCCTTACCATGTGCCGCTAATCCATAAGTGCTCCTTGCATGTCTCTTTTACACTTTGCCACTTGATACTTCGTCTAATAAGCATGCCTACGCCTCCACCTTTCCTTGGCCCAGCCATTCTGTTGCACCCTTCCCATACGAAAGTGTCAGTAACAGGCGGCTGCTGCAATTCTCGTAGATGAGTTTCGGCCAAGGCGTACACGCTAATAGCTTCGCCATTCAGCTGCGTTTGAATTTCCAGCCAGTTTTCCTGCTTGCGACCATCCTCCATGCTTATGTAACACATTTTAGCGTCTCTATACTTATTCTTTGTGCTCCTTTTCTCATTGTGGTCTAATTGTGCTCCTTGCTCGTGTGTCGCTACATCCAATACTTAATCTTCCTTCCTGGTTGCCTGAGGCCCGCCTGAAAAAGCTACTAGCCTTGCCACGAATCGACGTCCAACCGGTGATTGCTACAGTATCGCTAAAATGTATCCTGTCACGCACAAAAGCGCTTTCGCGGCTTGCTCGGTTCACTTCTCGGTTGATGTCAATGACCGTAAAATTCACTGCCTTAGCTAGCGCCCAAATTTCCCTGCTTATTGCAAGTACTGCCCTTTCAATTGCACCCCCCTGGCTTTCAAGCTCTGGCACAGTGCACACTGCGATTTGAACTTCCTTTCACACATTCGGCAGGTCGGTAACCCCTTTGGCTATTTGCTTCGCGATCCCTGCCCCCCTTCCTTGCAGTACGTCAATCACTCCGCCCATTATCACCAAGATGCACAGAGCGCCAAGATGTGCGGAGGGCAGAACCATCCGGTGGTGTTGAGGGAACTAATGCGTGACGTATCGCATGACATGCCACTCGCGCGGCACTGTCATTGGTGGACGCGGGCGCGGCAACGCGACGCAGGACGTCCATTTCTATACTCCATCTCACAAGCTGGTTGCAGCATTGTCGAAGTTACACGATTTCTTAGCCAATAGGAAGGCCGAATGTCCCTTGAGATGTGCTCACCCGCGCCGCGTCGTCTGCTCAGCGTCTGCTTGCCATACTGTTACATGCTCCATGGTTGGTGGATTGACGCAAACAACTTTTCGACGCCGTAAGCATAAGCTACGTTTACATGCATGCGACTGCAGGGTTTCGCTTCACCTGTACGCTTTCCCTGCAGTTACTTTGCAGCCTCCTTAGCAAGTAGTACGGGCGAACGCCCTCACAAATGTTCACCTGAACCGCAGCGTCTGTTCGGCGTCTACTTGGCGTTTACTCACTATCGTCTTCACGTAAATGCTAGAACGGGGTAATAAATTAATGATGCAGTGAATAATTGGACTTTTATAGAGTTCCACTTCGTCAACGCATCACCAATGTTAATACTGTGGTGTCATCTGCTAACTAGAAACCAAATCAGTCTCGGTGCCGTGTCTGTAGTCCAAGCAGCGTGAAAACAAACAGCCGATCTCAATAATTACGACAAAACATGCGTAATGATTTGACCTCAGCTTGAGATGTGACTTAGCGATGACCGATTTTTCCACTTGTTTCACGCGGACAAGGCGGAGAGCCAGTAACAAGCGCGAATTTGTATCGAAGTGGGCGGTCGGCGGTGTATGGGCGCGGCCATGTCACGGTTAGGGAGGCTATACCGTTACCGGCGGTAACCGCTACATTATTCACGGTGTACGACGTGCATGCGCAAAGGTCGTAACATATCACGTATCGCTGTACGTCTCCTGCAGTAAGCAAAAATAAAAAATGTCGCAGTTTCGCCCGAAAGGCGAAGCATCGATTGCGATAGCAAATTAGTAGAGAGCTATTCAGAGTAGGGATAGTAGTTGTATCGGCTGCATAAACTTGGACACATTGGCTTACTAACTGAATTAACAATCGTGGTGTCAGCGCGCACAAGCAAACATGAATGACCGCAGCCAACGACTGTCAAAACACTGGCAGCAAGGGCAGGTTCGCGTGGTCTATCGCTTTAACGGAAACTGAGCGGCGAATGCACAGCGCATACAAAGGTCAGAGCCGTGTAGAGATAAGAGACGGTGCGGGCGACGGGCACCGCCGGGCAAACTGCAAAGGAGAAGTTGTTGGCAGAGGATAAGCTGCCCCCCCTCCCCCCCTCTTCCCGCTTTGTTGCTTTCGCGTGGGAGATTAAGTGGCAAGATACGCCTTTGGTGCCGGAGCACAGCGCCGCCCCGCCTCCCTCCCTCCCATACCCCCACGCGACGGTCGCGTTTGCTTTCCGCCGAGCGTTCGCTCTCCGTGATAGCGCGCGTCCCCCGCGCGCTTTCGCTCGCGCATACGGCGCGTGGCGACGATTTTATCGCCCTTGGAATCTATACGGAACCTCACGGCGACGGCAACGGCAGAAATCCGGTTGAAGTGTCCATATAATTGCTATCGCAATAAAACTCTCTAGTTAGCCAATAATCAGCCAGTTACGCGCGTAACTATGTAGCGCTGCGCAAGTATATTGCCTGTGTACGCCTCGTACCTTCGGCAGTGCTGCAACGAGCTTCTGAGATGGAGTTATAGCCCCAAAAGTATTGCGCGACAACGCGATTTCCGTGGGCGCGTTCGTCGAAACGACGCCCGCGCCCCTCCGCACCGCGTCAATCGCGCCAAAAATCGCGCCATGGGGTTCCAGCTTAATCCTCCACGCAAGGGCCGTGGATGAGTCCTGGATAGTGGGACATCACGACAACGCCGACTACAACGGCATCAAAAATGGGAAAACATATTAGTCTTTGGGACGGAGCGGGTATTAAAAAAGTGAGTATATAACAATTAACTTCGTGTATGGTCGTTTAAGACAAAAGGTTCATAGCTCATAAAAGCGAAGAACTTACGCAATAAAGTAAGCTTGACGGTGAAACCCTGTTTCTAATAGTATTTTATTATCCACCCCTAATTTAACTGCCAATAAATAAGGTCTTTAAGGAAATAAAGCGAAGTGAAAACGTTCTCTTCTCATAGCAGGTAGCATTAGTAATAGAGATGGGCAAAACGGCTCACTTCAGTGAGCGGCTCGGAACGGCTCCGCTCACTGAAATGAACCGGTTCAATTGAACGGCTCACCAGTTCACTTAAACGTGTAACCTGTGTTATGCATATTCTATAGTTATGCGGCTTTAAAAAAAAGACGATATATGCATAATTTAATAACCGTGTTATTGGTATTTTCGCTATGTTTAGAAAATATTGTTACATATATTAAAAGCGTGAATGTTTAGTTCTAATGAAGCTTTCTTTTCTGATATTGGGGATAAGGTGCTTATGATACTGTGACAGGCAGAATGCGACGTACTTTTTTCAATATATATATATATATATATATATATATATATATATGTAACTTCATCGTCATTACAGAAGCTTGTCCGTTTTCGTGGTACTTTAAAATCACCTTTTTACAACTCAGAACACAAAATGATTGTACATTATGTGTCAACATTATTCATCTATGCACATACGTACGTTCACTATAATATAAGTAAGCTGTAACGGCATGCAACATGAATGTAGAAATCATTTCTTGAAGTACAATACAAAAATCATACGAAAGATCCACAAAACTGCCGCACGTACCTTTCGTTTTTTTTTTTTTTTTCTCTCTCTTGAGTGCACGCGCAATACTGGCGATCATGCCATCATACACCAGGACAAAAAAAAAAAAAGGAAAAAAAAGAAAACAAAGAGAAATGAAGTGCTATAACAACACAACAGATCACTGGCCTCGTTTTATTGACGTGCTAATGATACACGCTCAGAAAATGCAGGGCAGGTGGATGTCATGGGCGACATTTTCATGACTACACTAATTAGCGCAAATGAAGACCAGGACGTAAACTGTACGTTCACCTCTTGTCGTTAAAGGGCCCCTAAACCACCCAGAGGTCGAAATTTAGTTGTGGTGTTGCAGTTGTGCACGAGTCTACAACGAACACGTAGCCGCGAGAATTCTTCGAAATGGTGCCGTAATAGCGTAGTTACACGCGTTTGATGATCGACAAACGGCCCTCGCTCGTTTCGCTCTTTCCTTCGCTACTCTCCTCATCGGCTGGTCTCCCCTCCTCGCCGAGTGCTTCTCGAAAGGTCACGTGACATACGTCATCGCCAACGCGCTTCTCAAAACACTGCATACTTTCGGTCACGTCCACGCTAGCGGCACATATACCGACGGCGAACCAACCGTCCACCAGTGCCGTAGAACGTCTGCCGCGCGAGAGGTGTCCAAAGTAGACGGCAGTTCGGCCGGCGCCCCGCCCGCTGCAGCATCAATGGCCCAATCGACGACCGCGAACCTGCGCGCCTCCGCCACCGGCAACGAAAACATCAGCTGGAGCCGGGAGACGACGGGCTCGGCTGTGCTCGCATCGCAGCCGACGGCGCCGCTAATATCAGCGTATTTTTCTTCTTTGTGTACAAGTATTGCGAAGAGCGATTACAACGATAAGAAAATATTGCGGCTTGTGAGCGTCGGTATTTAATTTCAAAGCGCCGTCCGTTTTAGCTTTGAAGGGAACCAGAAAAGGCCTAGCGACGATATCGGCGCCGTCGAGCGATCAGCGGCGGTGAATCAGCCGCACAAATGAGTCCCGGTCTCATCCTCTCTACGTACGGCAAGGAAATCTCGCCTTTCGCGAGCAAGAACCGCTGTCGAACGGCGGCCCGCGAATGGCAAATGGCGTGCGATGAGTTACCGTGCCGGTAACATGGACTAAGCGCTTCTCGGCTACCCGCTGTTGCAGCGGTGCCGGCCCGTGTTATGCGAAGCGCACCGCTATAGACCCTGTGTTGCGCGCACGTCTGGAAAGGCCAACACTGTCGCACTCTGTTCGTGCAGCTAATCAGACCGCTAAGCACGACTGTGTTGAACGCGAGCGATTTGGCACTTGCGTTGCGGGCTGTAATTACCGATTCGCAAGGGCGCACAAACGAGCAACACGACGAGGAAGAGCAGAAAGCGCGCGTACCTGCTAGCAGACTAACCAGAAGTCGTAGGTTCTTGTTCAACCAATGGACACCGTTTCCGCAGTTGACATCACCAGATTCCCCCTGCTGACATCGTGACGACCGCTGGGGATACCGGAAAGGCGAGGGGAGGAGAACGGCATTGTTTTTTTTTTTTTTTTTTTTGTAGCGCTTCCGCGGCGCGTAGCGCTGCAGCGTTTGGCATCGTTGATCGTGACGGCATTCTGAACTCTATGCGCGTTTACTTGAAATGTTCAAAAAATATCTGAGGTTGTTAGGGGCCCTTTAAAGACACGGAAGACCATCTTCGAAGTGTTATTGGACCAGCGCACGATGTGCGATCGGTGAGAGTCGTGCAACATCGTTCGAACAGCAGCAGGCAACTAACGGTACCATCCTTTGCCAATTAAGACTACTTCTCCCCTCGGTGGCATCGGGTGCCACACCATAAGAAGCACAAAAAACCAAGGGGACTGCTGCGCACACCACACACTGCGAGCGAGTACCAGTAGCGCGAGTCGGCCCACACCAGCCACCATTCGTCGGTCAGAAATCTAAAAACATCGAAACCCAGCAGAAGACCCAGCTCTGACGGAACGGTTCGGCACGGCTCATTCAAGAAGAGAGAACCGTCTTCCTCACTCCGAAAGAACCGCCGCTCACTTACTCAACCACGGCTCCCTCGGTCTTCAAAAGAGCGACCCGCTCCTGAGCGCTCAGGAGCGAGCCGGGTCTTTTGAAGAGCGGAGGAGCCGTGGCGAAAAGAGCGGCTGGCTCCTGAGCGCTCTGGAGCGAGCCGGATCTTTTGAGCCGCTCTTTTGAAGAGCGAGGGAGTCGATCAGTAAGTGAGCGGCGGTTCTTTCGTTCTTCAGGCGAAGGCGAGGGGGTGAAGGCGACTCTTGCGAGGAAGGGCGGGAGGGCAGTTGCTTTCTCGTACCGCTAATAGATGGCGTGGAAGTCGCACCCAGCAGAAGACCCGGCTCTGACGGAACGCATCGGCACGGCTCTCTGAACGCGAGAGAACCGGCTCCCTTTCTCCAAAAGAACCGCCGCTCATTTTTACTGAGCGACCGCTCACTCGCTCTTTAAAAAGAGCCGCTCACAAGATCCGGCTCGCTCCTGAGCGACCCATCTCTAATTAGTAACGCATACGAGCATAGCAAACAATAAGAAGTTTATACTCAACTGTTATTTGACCATATTTCTCACGGCTCACGACCATTACATCAGATAAGTTGGTACTAATAAAACTTCACAGAAAATTTTTTAAAAAGCCTACTGGTAAAAAATTCGTATTTCAATAACAACGATTAGCAAAACAACAGAGTTGAGGCTACCTAGCGCATTTTTATAACAATAATGTCTGTCGAATAACACCTTGTAAAACGTGTAGTCATACGATGGACTCGTATAGATGAAGCGCAACAGTAAATAAGCGCGATTATTTTACCAGCGAAGCTGTTAAGTGCTGTCTCCGATGGTCGTGTCAGCGTGCAGAAAAAAACTATTATTGGCCGTATGCTGTATGTGCGAGTGAAAGGGCGCACGGGACGCGCGCTTTCACGAGGAGCGAGCGCACGGCGGAGAGCAAACGCGACTTCTTCCGTCGCGCGAAAGGCCGTGGGGGGATGGGAGGGGAGGTGCCGTTTAGCTGCGGCATCAAATGCGTATCTTGCGACCGGGCACAACGCGAACTGGCGACTTAATCACCCGCGCGAAAGGAGGAAAGCGGGAAGGCAGCGCGGGAGGGAGGGATGGAGGCTTTTGCTCGGCGAGCAATTGACTGCGTACTTGTACTTAGCGCGGCAACGGGCGGTCGCGCGCACCGTATCTTGAAAGCGATCTGCTACACCGGTTCCTACTTTTGTATGCGCTGTGCCTTCGCCGCTTAATTTTCGTTGAAGCGACAGACCGCATGAACCTTCCCTCGTTGCCGCTGGCGCGCTTGCTCACGCCAGCGTTTTGACAGCGGTTGTGTGCGGTCATTGAGTGTCATCTATTCCTGTTTGCGCGTGCACGCTGACACCATCCTTGTTAATTCCGTTGGTAAGCGAATGTGTCCAGGTTTATACAGCCGATAAACCTACTGTCCTTACTGCGTATAGCTCGCTACCAATTTTCTATCGTAATTGATGCTTCGCCTTCCAAGCGAAACTGCGTCTTTTCACAGCGAAGCTGTTAAGGGCTCACTCTTCGATGGTGGCGTCCGGATGTAGAAAAAAAACTCTCATTGGCCGTGTGCTGTATGTGCGAGTGAAAGCGCGCGAGGGCGAGGGACGCGCGCATTCTTGTGGAGCCAACGCATGGCGGAGAGCAAACGCGACTTCGCAGTAGAAGGGGAGCAGTGGGCGAGGAGGGCATCGAGCTCACCCTAGATTCTGCGTGTGCGTGCCCGCTCTCCCACTGCGGCGCATGCGCACAACCCGGCCGGCATCTGCCACCTGTGCCGCATACTCTCTCTGCGCTCTCGCCCGCCTCTCCCCTAACAGTGTCGACAACCTCGTTTAGCCGTTCCGTCACGTAGACATCGCGCTAGCACTCTTATCAGTTGCCCTTTCGACTCGCCATGGCCCGGCCGCGTGCAGTTCGGAGGAACAACGCAACAAGCGACGGGGAACTGGCGATTCAATCTCCCACGCGAAAGAAGGAGAGCGGGAAGGCAGCGCGGGAGGGAGGGGTTGTGGCTTCTGTTTTGCGAGCAACTTGTAGTTTGCACGGCGGTAGGCAGTCGCGCGCACCGTATCTTGAAAGTGACCTACAACACGGCTCCTACCTTTGTATGCGCTGTGCTTTCGCCGCTCAGTTTCCGTTGAAGAGATAGACCGCATGAACCTTCGCCCGCTGCTGCTGGCGCGCTTGCTCACGCCAGCGTTTTGACAGCGGTTGTGTGCGGTCAAACAAACAACGCGCAGAACTGTTGTCGACGGCGGCGGCGTTTTGCCCGCATTCGCACCGAACGCGCGCGGCGTTGGTGACGTGTTTATGAAGAACGTGCTAACCTTTGCCGTACACTCTATGGCGGTGTACGATAGCGACCATAAGGCCATGGTCCCTATGGTCACTAAATAAATGAAAACCACCGGATGATATATATTTCTGATCCTTTAGTAGTTCAAATAACCAACTTACACCTTACATCTTAATATTCATAATTGGAAATACATAATTCCCACCATAGTACAGCTTCGCTGGTCTTCCCTCTCCACCCCAGTGGAAGGGCTGACAGTTTTTTTTCCTAACCTTTATATGATATTGGAGCCGTGCCACTTCTACAGGTTCTATAGGAAACCCAGCAGTGACATTTACTCGAACGTGTCTCAGAGCTCGACACACACAATACGTCATCAAGAGAGTCGGTTATAAAAGTAGTTAATGCCAATTGATCGTATAAGATGCCATGAAGTGCCGAAGCCTCATAATTTCTGCGTAAAAACGCCACGGAACGCGACCAAGTAAAGCGGAAAATGCCATGAATACGAACTCGTTCTGCGCGAACTTATCACAGCTGTTTTCTCCGCCAACCGAACCTTGCAGCGTTTCCTTTGAAGAACGTTACTTTCGCTGGAAACACCAAGATGTAGATGCTTTTCTGTATTCCGGTTTATAGCGGTAGAGACGTGGACGGCGCATGTTTATGCCCAGTGACGTATGCCCGCCATTGCAGATAATCTGATTTCAATATCTGTAACTGTATACTGCATCCAGCGTTGAAGGCTGAATGTCGCAGAGGTAAAGTTCCAACAAGATTTCTGTGCAGTGATGACGTTCTCTCGGAATGGCGAATTTCGGCTGCCCACTTTTTGTACCCGGTAATCAGTTGAGAAGGTAACGGTGTAAACATCGCTCAACCCCACGCGCCAGCAGCAAAGACATGTCGGGAGATATTCCCGCAGTCCTGCTTTGCGTCTACGCTAACTTTTTACTCAACGAGTTGATCCAGTGTTCCGAGGGTCATTCGCTTGTCGTGGACCATACGCGCGCAATATTCGTGAAAGACGGTCAGCCGTTTCGTTTCGTGGCAGGCGAAATGCACTACTTCAGAGTTCCGAGGGCATACTGGAAGGACCGACTGTACAAGATCAAGATGGCCGGCCTCAACACGGTTTCCTTCTACATCGAGTGGAGCGGACACGAGCCGGAGCCGGGAGTGCACAACTTCAACGACGACTACGATCTGGACGCCTTCCTGAAGGAGATCAAGGAACAAGGTCTCCTAGCCATAGCTCGCCCGGGCCCGTACATCTGCGGGGAGCGGGACAACGGAGGATTGCCGTACTGGCTACTCAGAGATCACCCCAAGATGGCATATCGAAGCAGCGACAGTAACTTCGTAGCGGCAGTGGACCGGTGGTTCGCGAAGCTCCTGCCCATGCTTGTACCCCACCTGTACCGAAACGGTGGCCCGCTCTTCGCCGTGCAAGTCGAGAATGAGTACGGCCACTACGGCAAGTGCGACCTAAAGTATATGAGCCACCTGCTAACCATCATGGAGTCTCACATGGGCAAGGACGTCGTCTACTACCGCACGGATTTCCCTTTCTACTCTTACTACGCATGTGACTGGGTGCGCGACATTCTCGTCGCCGGTAACATCCCGTCGCACTACGACGTGCCCTACGTGTTCGGCATCATGAAACGCGCCAATCTAGAGCCGGCCCCCATGGTCGTCATCGAGTACTACACGGGCTGGATGGACTTCTGGGGTTACTCGCACAACAGCAAGACGAAGGACGCCATTATCAACCCATTCAAGGTCATGATGACCCACAACGCATCCGTGACCTTCTACATGTTCGTAGGTGGAACCAACTTCGGCTTCAAGTCGGCGAAATCCAATACTTACCCCCTCACGACCAGCTACGACTACGGAGCACCCGTCGCCGAAGACGGCGACATAAGGTCCATCTACTACGACATACGGGACCTGGTGACCAATTACCTCGGTCACGTGCCCAGCGGGGACATGCCCCAAAACCAGACCAAGCTTAACGTGGGCGCCGTTTACCTCGGCGAACATATTTCCCTGGAAGAAGTGATGGACCACTTCCGCAGCAAGGAGTGGCTCGAACAAAAGCAGTCAGTCGACCCGTTGACGTTCGAGGCAATGAGACACGCCTATGGCTTCCTGGTTTATAGGACTACAGTCAACGTGGTCACCGAGGGTAGAGCCTACCTTTTCCTGACGACGCTACGCGACCGGGCTTACGTTCACGCCGGAGGCAAACAGTTCATCTTTTACAATCATCTCGTCAGTAATGGGATGCCGAAGTTGTGGGACAAGATTCCTGTGAAGAAAGGAGACAACCTCTCCATTCTCGTGGAAAACATGGGAAGGGAGTGCTATGGTGTCCTGAACCACGACTCGAAGGTGCGTACATGGCGAACTTAGTTCATCAGCGAGGATGTCATGCAAATTTTATTTCCCTGCTAACCATGACACTTTCGCACTATGCATACCGAAAGAGAATTAATAGCTGTTTATGCCTAATTACGACGCTTTCTGACATTCGGAAACGTGGCTAAAGCAGGCTATATGTAGCTGCAAATTAAGAAACAAAAATATTGTACCCGACCGTGTAAAGAAAAAGCGGGTTTAGGAGACCGGCATTTCATTGGAAAGATCGTAAAGCACCGCACGAATTGCTATAGCGAGCTGCAACATCAACTCCGAAACATATACAGATCGGCGTGTTACCCCCGTATTCATGTAGAAATGGATATTAACTGGAAGAGCATGGCTAACTTGATATAAATGACGCCTGGCATAAACGTGCCTAAGATGTTGATTGCGTTTCGTTAGGTGCGTACACGACAGATGTCACTTAAATCAAGTCAAGCGTGGGTTTCAAGTTAAGGTGCATTTCTGAATACGGGGGTTAATCTGGAATGAGAATCTCACCCTTACAGAAATTTCTAATAACTCAGATGACACAATTTTTAGACAAATGTTACTGGAACCTAACAACGGTTTATTAAAAGGTTTCTTACCGTTTTTAAACTTCGTAAACACTTCATACCAACATCCTGTCGACTATTGGCAACCGATATTGAATTATATATTTATTTACAAAGTTTATTTAAACGATGAATGAACATCCTTCAAATATTAAAAGCAAACCCTGCCATACTAACCATCTTAATACATCATAGAAACCTTACATTAACATTCTACCAACCTTTTATTCACCGACCTGGAAACATCCTAGTAACTTTTTTCCCACTTTCTGTTGCTCGCCCTAGAAACAGCCTGGTGACATTTACGCACTTTCTCCAGCATTTTTTGAAATTTTCTGGTAGTGATCTGATGTAACCTTGAACATGAGTGGGATATAAATGCATGTTTCTGTTAGCAAAGGACATCAATTTTTTTCAAACACTGACATTTATTTCCCAACCCTTTCGTGCATATTCTCAGAGGCCACAAGCAAGCAGTGACGATAATGAGTTCTTGACATCCCCCGTGGTCAAATTAAGATGCCTTGCTGGGAGCCCAAGGGAGGAAACATGCTATAATAGTTACAATAGCCTTATGCATTGCGTATGTGGACGAGATAGCATGTAGTAGTCATCCACAGTAATGTGACATCAAATGACCTACAATGATAGCGAAGGTTTCAACTGACTGCCTTGCCACACATACTTAGAATTGGGTTCACACCTCTGGGCTCCAAGGCCTCTTTTTGGGCGACGTCCTTGTGGGTAGTGGAACGCCGCATCCTGCAATAATCCCTTATGGGATTGGCAGAATTTCAACAAAAAAAAAAAAACTGAAGCAGTACTGCTGCACAGCATACACGCCTGCTACATGTACGAATCATATACTTGTGCAAAGTAGCCATAAATGAATTGCAATAAGGATATTCTAACTTTTTAGAACGGCTTCAGCCAGATATGCCTACCTGTCAATAAGTACGATGACATCACTTACACAGTATACAACTTCACAAACTTGAGAGATACTTCAAACACCCCTTGTTATTACAATTTTCATGTATTTAGCAACAGTAAACTGATCAGTACTAAACGCAGCTGCTTGGGCTGCTCAGCAATAGAATATCCATATGAATGGTGTCTTACAAAGAGTATTCAGCATTATCTTTGATAGATAACTTGCGAACAAGTTTTGAGAAGAAATGCTCCATATGGGATAGAGTTATGGACAAATTTCAAAAACAGTAATTGTTAAATTCTGCATCTATCTTCTGGCTTCTACACTGAACTAAACGAACAAAATGCACCACAAAAGAAATCTATATGTACTTTTACAGGAATGTTCCACAATTATTTGCCCCATACTGAAAAGTACAGTGTGCATGCGTTTTTGTATCTTGCTCAGCTAGCTTGAACTAGGACAGACAGGCTGCTGAAAAGCACCTCGCTTGAAGCAAAAGGCTTCAACTCCTTAAAAGACAGGACTCATGTGTAGATTCATGGTGTTAAACATCCCAAAGCTGCTATGAGGCATACCTTCGTGGAGAGCTCCTGATTAATTTTGACCACCCATGGCATTCTTTAAAGCACGTTTCTGCATTTTTCCTCTATCCAAAAGCAGTCCCCACAGGCTGCGCTTCCTGGCAAGCACTACCCACAACTTCCTTCGTCATCCAAGCAGTACAAACGGTATTTATAATATTTATTGCCCAATGATGAATGAAGTCACCAATTTACAGCCGTCATATCTTTGGCAAAAAGGTTAGAATGAAAAAAATTCAGTAGCTGATCCATGCAGAATGCTTCTCCTGATATATATGTTTTCAGTAATGTCTTTTATCACACAAAAAAGAAAGAAAATGAGATAAGACAAAACGCTAGAAGACAGCAGACAGTTGAATGCATCTTGTGCCTGACTAAAAAAAAAAAATACGTGTTTGGATTGCCCTTAACTTTTGCTTCGCTGTACTCTCCACACGTCAATTTCCCCCACAAAAGTCTGTCAAGAGATATCACATTAGCTCTTTACTTTTGGTATTCAAGCTGTTCGACTGGGAAGACTTAAGAGTAAGGATCAACAGCGAATATCTCAGAAACCTACGGTTTGCAGATGGCATTGTCCTATTCAGCAACAATGGGGACTAATTAAAACGAATGATTGAGGATTTTAACAATGAAAGTGTAAGAGTGGGTTTTAAGGTTAATATGCAGAAGACCAAGATAATGTTTCATAGCCTTGCAAGGGAACAAGAATTCAGGATCGCCAGCCAGCCTCTAGAGTCTGTAAAGGAGTACGTTTATCTAGATCAGTTACTCACAGGGGACCCTGATCATGAGAAGGAAATTTGCAGAAGAATAAAATTGGGTTGGAGGGCATACGGCAGGCCTTCCCAAATCCTGACTTGGAGCTTACCACTTTCATTGAAAAGAACAGTGTACAACCATTGCATTCTACCGGTGCTAACATATGGGGCAGAAACTTGGAAATTAACAAAGAAGCTGGAGAACAAAGACGCCAGCAAAACTTGGCTGAGGTGTTCACATCCGCTGTCAGCGGACTATGTTTTTATTGCGATAGCAATTATATGGACACTTCCACTGGATTTCTGCCGTCGGCGTCGCCGTCGCCGTGAGGTTCCCTATAGATAAAATCTTCGCCGCGCGCCGTATGCCCGAGCGGAAGCGTGCGGGGACGCGCGCTATCACGGAGAGCGAACGCACTCAATCTCCCACGCGCAAGCAAGGAAGCGGGAAGCGAGCGCCGGAGGGAGCAGGGGGGGCGCACTTCTCTGCCAACAACCGCGCTCGTCACTCGTCGCTCGCGCGCACCGTCTCTTATCTCCACACGGCTCTGACCCGTACATTCGCCACTCAGTTTCCGTTGCAGCGATAGACGCACGTACCTTCCCCGGAGCGGCGTATGCTTGCTGCCGGTGTTTTGACAGTCGTTGTCTGCAGTCATTCAGTGTGATCTATTCGTGTTTGTGCGCGCTCACACCACGCTTGTTGATTCACTTAGTAATAGTCGGGCCACATTTTCCAACGCACGCTACACATGCAATGCTGCCCGGATCGGCAGTGCAGCGCTACCGGTGTGTCCCTTCGCACGCGCTGCCCACGGGAAGCGCTTCTCATCAACACCACTGTTTCACACGCGCCTTCTCGTGGTCATCCAGTCTCTCTTCATGTTTCACCAAGCCCGAGGGTTGGTTGGGACCTCTTTAAATAACTTTTAGGTAAAGGCTTATAACTTGGATGTCTATGGCCGTCAACTAGCATCTAGCCAGTTAAAGATTCCATGAGCACTGGTTCAAAATTTTCATTCCTTTAATACCAGCGTATTTTATTGCGATAGCAACGCTCGATGCGCATTCACACCGTCGACGCGAGTGGAATTGACGCGAGTGGAAGTTAAAACTGTCTGCAAAGGCGCACTATGAGTTGGACCGCAAAAGCGACTCAGTCAATTGGACACATCGGTCGCGGTCCGCTCAATGGGATCTGCCGGAGTCGCGGCTGGGATAACGTAATAGTTTTACGTCATCCTGGTCAGCGTTCTATATTCCGCTAGCTTGCACGAGCGTTGTGTACCGACGCATTCTCGCTGAGCATGTCACACCGTGGTGCATGCAGTTGTCTGAACAGCGACGGCAGTAAACGCCAAGTCTGTCTAACCCTTTCTTTGACCCGCTGGCCGACGCACACAGATTTCCCTCTTTTTCATGCCTGCACAATCGACGCCTGCAACGTCGCTGACGGCACTTCGTCATCACGGCGGCGTTCTGACGTTGGCTTCAGCGCAACGCCAAGCCATCCAATTTTTACAGCGGAGCTGTTAAAGCGTCGCTAGGCTGGTCTCGTCGGCCGCAGCATCGTCGAGCTGTGAGAGCGTGAGCTGGAGAGAGTGAACGCAGAGCATAGGAGGAGAGGAGTTTCAGAGAATGAGAGACAGACAGACAGAGAGGGAGAGAAATAAATACAACAAAATGAATTTTCTTGGCGAAGTGGGATTCGAACCCGGGTACCCACGGTCCGAAGGCGAGCGTCATAACCGCATAATGCGCTATACAACTTTTTTTTTTTCAGACGACTTTGACATTATACACCAACAGAAACACAAAACAACAAATAACACAAGATAAAACGTGTCAGTGAAATTTTTACTTGCACGACATTAATTTTTTTTTTCAATGATGCCACTTTGTCCAGCATTTCAGTCCATGTTGGCTGTTGAGGGAGTGCCCGATAGATATTCCTGAACCGTACTACACTTTCAATGAAGTCATCGAGTGCAGATCTCACTACGACATCAGCATTTTGAACTGCGTTCTAGTTGTCTACAAACTGTGGAGGCCCAACAGCATTATAGCGTCATACGGAAAACCCTCTGTTTCGCCCGGTAAGAATCTTATTCCTTGTGGATCTAAAGGTAACTCTTTCTGTAACGTCCTTTAACATAGAAAAACAATTGCGTGCCAGTAATCTAAAAACACGTGCTCAATCGTTTCAGATTTCTTACATAAGAAGCAGTTAATTGACCAAGGGATACCTTTGCTATGCATCCAGGTTTTAACTGATAGTGTGTAGTTAAAAAAAGGAAGCTTTTATTGCAGGGTGTTCTGGCATTTTTTTAACCCTTTTGAGAACATCTGCCGGGCTTCCATAGATTGACATGCGGTAAATCGGTACAGGGAACAAAGTATGTTCTGCGAGCGTGGTGTATAGCACAGTGCCTAATAGACACTGCGCTATACAAACACCACGCTCGCAGAACATGCATTTATGGGAACCATATGGTTGCATTGTACCGACGATTGTAATACAACTTGCTATGGGCGGGAGAACGAGAAAATGAAAGTGAGAAAAATAGAGAGAAAGAGAAAGAAGGAAATAGAAAGATAGAGAGAAAAAGAGACAGAGAGAAAGAAAAAAAAACAATATAAACATTCTTGGCGACGCGGGATTTGAATCCGGGTACTCACGGGTTCAAAAGTGGCCCGTGAGGTGATTAAGTTAGGAAATTTGCAGGCGCAAGCTGGAATCAGCTTGCGCAAGACAGGGGTAATTGGAGATCACAGGGAGAGGCCTTCGTCCTGCAGTGGACATAAATACAGGCTGATGATGATGATTATGATGGTGACTCACGGCCCGAAGGCGAGCGTCATACCCTTTACGCTATAACACCCACGCTTGCGAAACACCGTTGTTTCATCAGATTTCACAAGCGTGGAACTGGCTTAATTTTTCCCATTCACAGAAGCTTCGTTTTCGCCGTGCTGTCAGATATGAAAACACGGTACCCACCGATTGGGAAAGTACAAATTAAAGAACTGTAACTACGCGTTTAAGAAGAGAAATATGCAGCAAAATCTAATTGAAAGCATCCGCGGGTTGAATGATGTAAGCAGCCCAAGCGCTTGATGGGTATATGGGAGTCTAAAAGGAGTGTTGTAGTCATTAGGAATGTGAATTACCGACTATTCATGCAGGCCGTGACCATATCACCAGGATCCGATGCTCGAGTAAAGAGATTATAACGAAGAATAGAATCTGGAAAAATATTACTTAATAAATGTGATCGTAGCTGCAGTTCTAAAACTACACAGTCCTTGTATCCGCGGTAGAAAATCGATGCCAAGCATCAGGCTGTTCTACAGCATGTTGCCTTCGTGTATAACATGGAACTGCTCACGCAGGGGCTCACGGAGGTATCCCTCAATCGAGACATAATCAAGAACTGGACTACTGAGGCAGTTCCCATAAACAAGAATCGAGACATCACTGAACTCCTACGCATCGTTCGACGAAAGGGAGACGGAAGCGTTCCCGGTTTCTTCCACGGGACGTTCACCCTGAAGGAAGGGCAGAATCCTTCCGACACATTCCTGGACCCATCAGGATGGATAAAGGGCTTCGCCTTCATCAATGGCTTTAACCTGGGTCGCTACTGGCCTCCTACGGGACCGCAGGTAACCGTACCTGCTAATACTAAGCATCGAGGTTGAGGTTGTTCGCTCTTTTATAACTAGTCATCAAATGAAGTACAGCTCTTATTGAAGTAGTTTCTGAAGCGACTCGTAGCTAGTGCTAAGCATTAACGTGTGTCGTCTATTATTTTAGAGCGCCGCTCCTAGGCGCCCGTTCCTGCGGCATGCGTCGGCGTTCCCGCGTTGCGGAGCGAACGAGCGCAGCCGATATAGTGGTTCAGAGAGAGGAAGATGCTATTTTCTGCTATCCAGATGGAAGCACGGCTCAGCATCCGGGGGTGGGGGAGAAGGGAAAGTTAAGCGAGGTAAGACAGGAGGGGGAGAGGTAGGTAGGATATGAAAACGTTCAGACGTAGCAACGTGTCATGGCAAGGGACCACAAGGACCGGATAGATGGGCGATCGGCTACAAGGCGGCAAGGCCAGCCCCAGCATCAAACTCTAAGAAGGCTTGCAATGCTGTGACTGGGGATAAGCGGGGGAAGAGGAGGTCTTCCACTGTGTTGGCTGGAAGGCCGAGGCGTTGATGTGCGGCTGCCATCGCCTGTCTAGAAGTAGCGAGTGCTGGACAGTGGCATACGATGTGTTCCAGGATCTCAGGAGAGCCGCATCTCCTGCAGGCAGGTGATGAGGCGATCCCTACGCTGAATTTTCGGGGGGGGGGGGGGGGGGGGCAGGGCAGGCCATGCGCTTACTGTCCTGAGGCGCAGGAGGAGTGTCTGCTCTTGCCTGGTAAGTCCGACCTCGGGGAGTGGCCGGGATGCCTGCCCGCCTGCCCGCCGGCCACACGCGTGTCCGGATGTGCTGCGGTCAGCAGTTTCAGCAGTCGGTAGCGCGTGAAGTCCGATGCGGCTATTGCAGTGCTTACTCTGACCGGCCGTGATGGGCTGCTTTGGCTGCTGAATCCGCCTCTTGGTTTCCGGCTATCCCTACGTGTGAGGGGAGCCTAGTGAAGTGAGAGGGGGATGTCACTCCTTTGGATTACTGTGAGCCTGGCCAGGAGCCGGGCCACGGTGACACCTGCTCGGTCTGGTTGAAGCAGTTCCTGGAGAACCGGTCGGGAGTCTGTGAAGATAGCCACGGGGATCTGCAACAGGTGTTCAGCTAGGTAGTCGGCTACAAGGTGGAGACAAGCTAGCTCTCCTGCTGTGGAGCTCGCAGGGAATGGGAGGTGGCACTTTAGGGTCTCTCCTGTTGCGGGGATTATGCAGGCTGCTGTTGCCGAACCACTGGCAGGGAGGACAGATCCATCCGTGAGTATGTGGTGGTGTCCATCTAGTTCGTGGGCTTGGACAGCGCTGCCTGCTCTAGTTCGAATATGGGGGTTGTTTGATTTGGGAGTCGTGGTCTATCCGAGTTCCGTGAGGTCAATCTCACCGCTGCTACCAGTTGTAGGAGCTGGGGTTCGTGCCCTAGCCAGTGGTAGGAGTTGGAGTCGGGCATATATAAAGTGGTAGCTGGCCCATGCCGTCGTCCGACTCATCCACGCTGGCGCTGAAGACGTTGTTGAAAGGAGGAACAGGTTCTCATCGAGTAACTGTATTTATTTACATTATTTACATGAGAAGTTGGAGAACGATACGTCTCCTCAGTCTAGGATGACTGGATCGAAGCATACTAGATCGAAGCACTGGCTACATCTCAGGGCAGATGGGAGAGCACTCCCGATGGCCCGCCAAAGTCCGCGTTAACCCCCCCCCCCCCCCTGTCCAAGCTGCGGTCCCACCATCCTCCAATCGGAGCGTCGAGAGTCACCGAAAGGTCCGCCTTGAGGGCGAGGGTGCGCATAATTCCCCCGGCGCCTTCGTTTCCCCACCACATTCGAAGAAGTGCCCTCGGGCACACACAGCTCACTCCCCCACATAAAGGAGGGGACACTCGTAGACAAGTGACTTCACGCCAGACTTGAACTGACGCGTCTGTTGTTCCTGGAATGGGCCAGTCATCGACAGGTTTGGAGAACGGCCTTGGCGGCCAGCTGGTCTGTCGAGCGGCCGTGAGAAAGCGTCGTAGTAGCGGCCCTTTTCCAAGAGTCTCCTCTTCCTATAGTGTCGATACATGTACTCTTTGAAAGGTGTAGAGACATGATGTCGCCACTGATCTTTCCCGGTGGGACGGCTTTTCTGCCTCGCGAAGCGATTCGTCGCAGGTAAACAGGAGACACTTCCAAGATCGCTGCCCCCGCTGGTCGCCGAACGTAACAGGGTGCTCTTCTTCCATTTGCCTTCCAACTGGAGGTGCACATGGAGTGGTAGGGAGGTTGTGGCGTCACTACTGTGAAAGGTTGACCAAACAGCTCGTCATAAAGTGCGCAGACGCCGCCCATCCGGGAGGAAGGTCGGTTCTGCAGTCTGCGTAACCGGGCATCGCCATCCGGGGTGTTGTGCAGCCTGCCTATGAGGAGAAACCCCTGCCGTAGCATCAGCAGCAAGAGCGCCCAAGCCTAGGTCTTTGCGCAGCTGATGAAAGAGGGAACGCGAAGGGCAACGGGGCATGAAAAAAAAAAGCGGCGAGAGCGAAGATAGCACGAGCGGGAGAGCGGAGGAGAAGGGTACGGCGAAAGCGTGAGAAGAAAAGAGTAGTGCCGCGCAATCGTAGTGAGTGTGGCGACGACCGATACGAGATGGTGCCAGAGTAGCACGCCGTCGTGTGTTCACCGATGACTTCATCTTTCTTCAGTCACAGCATTTTACAACAGCAAAACATTTTATTTTGGTTCCCAGAATACACTGGAAACCAAGGGAGCTTGAGCTAAAGGTGGTTTGCAACACCCGCGGAAACGCCCCAGATTCACCTTGGTAGTTCAAACACGTGCAACTGCAGGGTTATGATTCGCAAAATGGCATGCATAATGATGTTTACAAAAACCCATAAAGGAATTCGAACATGTTTTCACTAGGTCACAGTGTAACAAGAGCAAACACATAGAAAAGTAATATGTATTCAGCTACAATATACTTCACCAATGCAGTTCAAAATACAATACGCGGAAACAATATGTTAGAAATCAATCATAGGCAGTAGCAAAGCGATCATTGCAGGTGAAGAAATAATAAGGTCACTGAAGGAAAAACAACGATACATTGAACGGTAACACTACTGCGACTACGACTCTCCTGATAGCAAACTCTTTGAACGCTCAGATCAATAGAGAATGAAAACTGACTCGCCATCCCGGCCCTGCGAAAGTACATGTCCAGCGACTACAAAAACCACCACTGCAATATTAAGGGGGGGGGGGGGGGGGGGTGCAATGCTTTATGGCTTTACAGTAATAATAGTAATGCTATTTTACAGTAATGGTGGTAATGGCAATTTTGACAGCATGCCGCCCGTCGCGGTGATGCAAGAACATTGCAATCAGTAGCTAGGCTGGTTATTTCATATATGTACGAAAGGCTAGAGACGTCACTCCACACGTCGTAAGCTACCATCGCCGCTGCGGCTTGCGCAACAGTAATCTTTACCGGGAAACGTATGCGGGGAGCGCTACATGCTTCGCATTGTTACCAGGAGCACCTTATCATCAATAATGTGGTTAGGATGCTTGCTTTGAGCTTGTTCTTTATTGAAACGTATGCTGTTCTGTATGTTGTACGCGTGCTTCCAAAGAATGTATGCACTGTTCGCTTCACTTTGCTCAGTACTTGTAGCCTCTGCCTTGCGGGCGTACGAGTCATTGCTCAGCCCTTCACTGCCGCCGGGATCGGCCCACCATTGTTTTCTGTCGCCGTTACGCCACGAATAAATCCCGGGATTCTAGTCATACACAGCTTTGCTGCAAATTTCAGGACAGCGCGCAAGCTTATACATAGTGGGGATCCTTGTTAGTATATCTAAGTACAACGCTCGGAATACACACTCAGGCAAAGAGAAAGGACAGAAAACTAATTTAGCTTGTGCGCCAAAATGCTTGAAACCCCGAAGTGGAGGGGACATAGACGTGGAGTCCTTCAAGGTGAAACTGGCCAAACCATACTCCTGAGCTAGTTGGTTCATTACGGCATATGTCCTCTGGCACCGTTCGCTGCCTTCTAGATGGCTTACAAAGTATACAGCTCTAAGCTGCTAAACATTACGGCGCTGAGAGTTGCAAACGAGAGCAAGCACCCCAATTTGCTGAGCATACCATTCTTTTGTGACAGAATATGGGTGCCACTCGACAGGAACTAAATAAAATTGTTACACGATTCAGCGACGCGTTTAGGAGGTGTTTGCTAGTTTTTCATGCTAACACAACCGAGTGATTCAGTAGCGCAAGTAAGTCTCACACCGCGCATGCGCAGGTGACGCTTGTACGTGCCGGCCCCGTACATCAGACCTCATCCAGAAGAGAACCAGCTGCTGCTCTTCGAGACGGAAGGAGCGCCAGTGTACCGTGCTGTCATGTTAGTTGACAAACCCATCCTAGACGCAGACATCATTCGTCCGAGGCCCTGAAGGCGGCTCTGGGCTCATGCGACAAACTGCGTTGTATTTTTTTTTCTTATTTATTAGTGGTGGACCGTGGTTGCTGCGCAGGACGTCATCGTAGCATTTGGCCAGCAGACGTTCATACACATCTCCCTGTACTAGTTTCATCGCACCCTGTTCTCCCTCAGTGAAGGCAGAGCTACAACCATGTTCACTTATCGTTAATCTCCCTACTTCCTGATTACGGTCTCTCTCTCTCTCTCTTTATCACATGGGATGCTTGCATTCAACTTCATTAGCAAGTAGCTGTCCTCCTGCCAGAACAAAGAACCGCTACGGATGCCAAGAAGACCTAGCAGGAGTAATGACATGCCGATAACTTTAAGTCTAGCATCATCGCAGCCATAGCGACGGTGGATGACAAGATACAGCGTCACGCTGCTGAACGCGAGGATATGGACTCGATTCTCGACCACAGCCGTCGCATTTCGAACAAACGCAGGAAAATTCTCGTGCATTTGGATATCAGTGCACGTTAAGGAAAGCGAAAGTAGCAGTAATCAATCCAGAGCTCTCGATTTTGGCGTCGCCTCAACGTCGAGCGTTTCTTTGCAACGTACTAAATCGGATAAACTGCCGAATCTGTCTAGCGCTACCCAGTCAATAAGCATCCATCTTTCAATCTTCCGTCTGTTCATCCATCTTTGCGAGAGTGACAACAGAGGCAGCCAGGCAACCAGATCGTCGCTCACGAGAGGAGAACCGGTGGCAAAGCCAGCGAGACCTAATAGTTCATGCATTGCTGTCAGCGGAGCGTATGAATAAAGATTAACCAAAAAATAACAACATGATGAAGTTTTGATGGCACGAAATCGTAAAATGAAGCTTATGATGGAGAGCTGAGAGTTATCATAATGACGTAATAGTTGAGGGCAGCTGCGTCCGAGCGGTTTACAAGGATACCTGTTCATGATGCGTGCCGTGCGACGCCTCCTATTTATAGAATCGTTAAATTAATCTTAAACAGTGTCACATCAATTACGTTTCCAAACCAATGCCATCCTCACAAGAATAAAAAAGTAAACATAAGCGTAGAATGTCACTAGATGTTATGATGGCTTTTGACCTGTACCTCACTTGCAAGAATGTGTCTGCAGTTTAAAAGTTTATTTGATGTTGCTTGACCCATTGCCCCATGCGACTCGCCCTTTCTGCCATTTTCCCAATATGGTTTACTCCTTAGAATCAACACCGCATGTTTCCCTCTGCAAGCCTGAAGGGATAAAAAGCCACGTCATTGACGACTAATATTCCTGCGGACAGGGCATAAATTTAAAATATTAAACGCCACTTGATTAAACCCGGCTTCCTTACTGGTTCAAACATTACCTTGTAGTTGGTTTCACTCCTTTTCCGCGGAATCAACACGAAAAACACTTCTTAGGCGGGTACTTTTGAGCGAGCTCAAGCAAATGAATATTGAACTGAATGCAAATCGACTGCAACTATACGTCACTTTCAAGCAACCCTGATTTCGAACTTTGTACACTCGATAAGGGCTCATCTTACGATTGCTCTCCAGGAGCTTAACGATGATCGACTTCAATTTTGGTACAAAATTCCCATGTGATAGGGTTTATTAGACATAATAAATCTGTCGGTCGCATGTCGACAATTTGCGTCTCAAATTCCTTGCTCACCGCCGAAAGACACCCTAACAAGCCAAGAAGGAAACCACAAAGTTTCTCACAATTGTTATAGCACAATCGCAATTTTAGAAGGTGCTTAGGCTACTTTACGGAAGCGGAAGGCTCCCAGGTACACAAGAAATCTAGGCTTCACGTCCTTACAAGTAGAGCCATAATTCAACAAATTTATGGACTGCAATTACCTGGAAAGGAGCAAAATTTACCGTTTATACAAAAACGCTCAATTACAAAGCAGAAAGCCCTCGTTAATGTTGAAACATACACAGTCCTTACAGATACGTCACCGAGCTTTTTTTTTTTATTATTCGACATTGCTACTGGCGCCGAGGTTTTCAAATGGTATACACCAGCAAGGCTGAACAGTGAAAAGCGTCGTCGCTTAAATCGCTTACACGGAACAAAATTCCGCATGCAGCTTCAACGAAGGCGAACACACAGGTCTGCGAGCAGTTGAGGCTATGATAAGAACACCCAAATAGGAAATGTAGGCTCACTAAAGAGCCGTCGTTTTCAAATCCACATTGCTCTGATTCAACGGTAAATATGCAGACCGAATAATGGCAGCAAACAACCTCTGCAAACAACCCTGCTATGCCACGAATCTCGCTAATAGTTCTAGAATCCTAATGAGCCGACAATTGAGCTGAAAACGCCATCTGTTCATCGTGACGTTCATGGTGGAGAAGAAGGTTCATTACCGAGCCTTCTCGAATACAGGAAGAAAAGTCACTTGATTGTTCTGGACATCACGGCCGTAGACAAGACGGAACGGTGTGAATCGTGCGGTTTCTTGAATGGCGGTGTTGTACGCGAATGTAACGTACGGCAGGACTTGATCCCATGTTTTATGCTGGACGTCTACGTATATAGAAAGCATGTCAGCAATTGTTTTCGTTTAGCCGTTCCGTCAGTCCGTTGGTTTGCGGATGATTGGAAGTCGCCTTGCGATGCTGCGTGTAGCTCAGCTTGAACACGTCCTCTATCAGTTGGGCTGTAAAGGCAGTTCCTCTGTCAGTGATGACATGTGATGGGGCACCATGTCTGAGGACGTTATCTATAAAGAACTTGGCAACTTCGTAGGCCGTGGCACGTTGCATGGCTTTCGTCTCGGCGTAGCGTGTTAGATAGTCTGTGGCGAATATAATCCACTTGTTTCCGCTGGCTGACAAGGGAAAGGGTCCCAGAAGATCCATGCCGATTTGATCAAACGGCGCGCTAGGTGGTGGGATGGGTTGGAGTAACCCCCAGGCTTTAAAGAAGGCGATTTCCTGTGTTGACACTCACGGCAGCTTTGCACGTAATGCTTGCCCGTGGTAGAAAGTCTGGGCCAGACGTAAGTCTGGCGTACTCTTGCAAGACTGCGTGAAAATCCCAAGTGTCCAGATGTGGACTCATCAAGACAGGCTAGGAGAATGTCATCACGGAGGGCGGCAGGTACGACTAGTAGATACTCTTTGTCACTGGCACTCGAGTTTTAAATGCGAAGCATTTCTCGGCGACCATTTGCCACTTTGACAGTATATATCTAGCCACCTACGGTGCTCTCATGGTCGTTTCGTTAACTTAGGTAGGTACCAAAATCGGCACATACCAAAAAGTACAAGAGTATATGACGAACATAATGACAGGTCATGACATGAATATCATGACATGTGTGTCATGTAGGTCATGAAACAGCAGTCTAAGTCTTGGGGCTCTCATGGTCATTACGTTAACTTGGTAAGTAACTAGAATGGGTTTGGACATGATTACTAGTCATGAGCATGACTCAGCAAAAATGACAATAACTAAGCAAAAAATATTAACACTCAAAAACCACTGGAATTGGTTCGGACGTGGGCACTTAGTGAAGGAAACATTAAAGGATGATGGTAGAAGTCATAGTGTTGACCATGACTCAGCAAAAATGACGGTGACTCCGCAAAAATGATTAACACTCAAAAACCACTGGAATAGGTTCGGACATAAATGATAAGTCATGACATGAATGTCATAACATGCGTGTCATGCAGGTGATGAAACAGCCGCCCACGTCTCGGTGCTCGCATGGTCGTTTCGTTAACTTGGTAAGCTCCCCGCACACTGCTTCGCATAACATGGATTCGCACAGAGCTTCGGATTTGCCCCTTTCCCCCCCCCCCCCCCCCCCCCCCTTGTAGAGGACACCCCTTCGGAGGCAGAAGGTCGAAAGACTGCGACAAATGTGTCGTGGGATTTTAACATTCTTGCCTTCTAGTTGATCGATGAGAGGGCGTATTTCGGCGTCCTCGCGCAGCCGTATGATCAGGTCAGATGCGGTGAGGGCCCCGAGGAATGCGTCGTCTTAGTCCGTGCCCTTATCGCAAGTTTAGACGGGAGCGCGCGACAAAGTGTCCGCATCTTCGTGTTTGCGGCCCGATTTGTAGACGATGGTATACCATCGAATTCCTGCAGACAGATAGATACTCCATCGAGCCAGTCTCGCCCGGACGGGTCTCATAAGTTGGCTAACCAACACACGGAATGGTGGTCTGCCATCACCTTGAAAAGGCGACCGTAGAGATAAGGCCGAAATTTCATGATGGCCCACACAACCGGTAGACACTCTTTCTCGGAGGGGAGTGGTTGATTTCGGCGCGTGTATATATATATTCCACCATTTCCATATATTGCCACTAGGTGTCAATAGACAGTTTTAGTATTGCGGAAATGGCACCACGCTAAACGCAATAAAATAGCGGGGTCAGACTGCGCATGCTCAGAACGCTATTTCAGTTTTGCGGGTAGCGTGCGTCCGCTATTTTTCAAATATAGCGGAGACGCTAAACGTTCGCTAAGTTTTTAGCGTTGCAAACATGGTGGCACCCTCGGCCCGAGCGCTTAACATGCAGGCTCGTTTCAAGGCTTGGCGTGGATCTACACGGCTAGTTTGGTAGTCGAGCTGCTCAGTTTGCTGCTTTGACTACTCGCAGCTAGATGGTGTTGCGCTTAGCGGCGCATCGTTGTCTTACGCTGTACTAAAAACTCTATCGAACAGCGTTCCGCAAAGATTTAGCGTGCGTAACACGCTAACGCTAACGCAAGCATTTTCCGCCATACTAAAAGTCTCCTAATATATGAATCGATAGGTAATTACACGAGGAATATAAATATATATAGATCTTCATTATAGTCATTAAATTAATTATGATAATTAGCATGACAAAGCGGAAAATGGGTCGGAAAACCCGAAAAATGGCAAAGAACCGAGAATTATTATTGTAATGGCTGTAAGTATGGTTATGATGGTAATGATAATGACAAAAATGGGATTATTGTAATGGTTGTAAGTATGGTTATGATGGTAATGATAATGATAAAGAATTGGTATACAGGAAGAATCAAGAGTGATTTGATGGCGAATTAAAGAGGTTCAGTTGGGTGATAGGAGTCAAACGAACGCTAATGATGGGATAGAATGAGCTAAGATATGAAGAGTAAATGAGAGTGAATAAATAGTGAATTAAGGTGAATGAAGTGGTGATAGGGTGAATCAAGAGTGATGAAAATTATAAATTTGGAGAAATACAGCAAACCAAGTGTGACGGAACTAAAACCGAGATGATACAGTAAATGAAGGTGAACCAAGCCGTAATAGGGTGAATGAGTGAATCAAGTTTGAATTAAGAGTGAATCAAGGTGTTATGGAGTGGGGGAGTCACTTGCAAAGGAATATATGTGAGATTTGTTGGTCCAAGTCAGAGTGACTCAGCAAAAAAAAAGTGCCGAGTCACGGTTCGAGTTTGGTGAAACATAGAAAGGGTGACTTGCAAAAAAACATGATGACTTGCAAAAATGACTAAATTGTGGTTTCAGAGTGATGATGACTCCGAAAAAAAGTGCTGAGCAATGGTCCGAGTTGGATGAATAAAGGATGCCTTGCATAAACGACTGATATGGGTTCAGAGTGACGATGACATTACAAAATTAAGTGCTGAGTCATGGTCCGAGTTCGTTGAAATAAGGATGAATTGCAAAAGTGACTCTGCAAAATATGGGTGCGGAGTGAAGATGACTCAGCAAAAAAGTGGTCGTGGACGCCAACGGTGCAGATGTGCCCGGCGCGTCCTTATATTTGCTATCGCAATACAAATAAGGAAAACATAACCCTATGGGACGCTGAAGGTATTAAATAAAAAAAAAACGTGAGTTTAACGATTAACTTCATGTGTACTCGTTTAACAACAACCATTCGTAGCTGAGAAAAATGAACAACTTAAGCAATAAAGGAAGCTTTGTAGTGAAACCCTGTTTCTAATATTTTCTTTTATTATCCACCCCTAATGTAACTGCCATTCAATAACGTCTTTAAGGAAATAAAGCAAAGGAAAAACGTTCTGGTTCTCATAGCAGGTAGCATTTGTAACGCATATAACAAGCAATAAGAAGTGTATACTCAACTATTATTTGACCTAATTTTTCACCTCTCACGACCATTACATGAAACAATTTCATGCTAATAAAATTTTAAAGAAAAATATTTGAAAAAAAACCTTACTGGTAAAAAGAAGTTCGCCTTTGAATTACCACAATTAACGAAAGAAAAGTTTAAGGCTACCTACCGCATTTTGTAGCAAAAATGTCGCTGTTTCACCCGAAAGGCGAAGCATCAATTGCGATAGCAAATAGAGAGCTAGCTATACGTAGTAAGGATAGTAGTTTTATCAGCTGTATAAACTTGGACATGCAGCAGCACCAACAACGCGCAGAACTATTGTCGAGACCGTCGGCGTTTTATCCGCGTTTGCACCGAACACGCGCGGCGTCGGTGACTGTTGCAGGTGCCTCTGGGGGTGGCTCGGAGGACACTCGTTGAACAGCGTCGGAACTCTTTACTACCTTCTTGCCTCGCATCGTTTTTTATAATTACGCCTTTGGTGCCGCAGCTAAACGTCGCCTCCCCTCCCTCCCTCCCGTCCCCCCACGGCATTTCGCGCCACGGAAGTCGCGTTTGCTCTCTATATATGGTGATTGTAACGGAGGAAGGAGACGCAGCCGTTCAGGGAGCACGGCACCGAACGCGCGTTTGCTCTCCGACGTACGTTCGCTCCCCGTGAAATCGCGCGTCCCACGCCCCCTTTCACTCGCACATACAGCGTCCGGAGCGCGGCGACGATTTCATCGCCGTTGACGTCATACAGAACCTCACGGCAACGGCGACGACGACGCCGACGGCAGAAATCCGCTTTGGAGTGTCCATATAATTGCTATCGCAATAATTATGTCTGCCGAATGATGTTTTGTAAAGCATGCAGTCGTACGATGAACTCGGAGACAATAAAGCGCGCCAGTAAATTAGCGCGATTATTTTTCTTAACCTTCTTATATATGCTGCCAGCGCGGTGCGCCTACTGCAGGTTGTTATGTAAAAATATGCTATAGGAAACCCAGGAGCTACATTTACTCGAACGTGTCCGAGAGCTCGGTCGGCACGCACAATACGTCATCAAGGGAACCGGTTAATAAAAGTTCGTTAATGCCAATTGATCGTACAAGATGCCATGAATAGCAGAAGCCTCATACTTTCCGCGTATAAACGCAGAGGAACGCGACCAAGTAAGGAGAAAGATGCCATGAATAAAAGCACGTGCTGCGCGAACTTGCCACAGATGTTTTCTCCGTCAACCGAACGTTGCAGCGTTTCCTTGGAAGAATGTTAGTTTCGTAGGAAACACAAAGATGTAAATGTTCTTCAGTATTCCGGTTTATAGCGGTAGAGACGTGGACGGGGCGCATGTTTATGCCCAGTGACGTATGCCCGCCATTGCACATAATCTGATTTCAATATCTGTAACCGTATACTGTATTCAGCGGTGAAGGCTGAAGTTCGCAAAGGTAAATTTTCAACAAGATTTCTGTGCAGTGATGACGAGCTCCCGCAATGGCGAAATTCGGCTGCCCAGTTTTAATACCCAGTAATTTAGTTGAGAAGGTGACGTGTAAACATCGCCCAACCACCCGGGCCAGAGCAAAGGCATGTCGAGAGATAGTGCCGCGGTCCTGCTTTGCGTCTACGCTGACTTGTTCCTCAACCAGTTGATCCAGTGTTCCGAGGGTCATTCGTTTGTCGTGGACCATACGCGCGCGATATTCGTGAAAGACGGTCAGCCGTTTCGCTTTGTGGCGGGGGAAATGCACTACTTTAGAGTTCCGAGAGCATACTGGAAGGACCGACTATACAAGATCAAAATGGCCGGCCTCAACACGGTTGCCTTCTACATCGAGTGGAGCGGACACGAGCCGGAGCCCGGTGTTCACAACTTCATCGACGACTACGATCTGGACGCCTTCCTGAAGGAGATCAAGGAACAAGGTCTCCTGGCCATAGCTCGCCCGGGCCCGTACATTTGCGGGGAGCGGGACAACGGAGGATTCCCGTACTGGCTACTCAGAGATCACCCCAAGATGGCATATCGAAGCAGCGACAAGAACTTCGTTGCGGCAGTGGAGCGGTGGTTTGCGAAGCTCCTCCCTATGCTGGTACCACACCTGTACCGAAACGGTGGCCCAATCTTCGCCGTCCAAATCGAGAATGAGTACGGCCACTACCCCAAGTGCGACATGGCGTACATGGAACAGCTGCTAATCATCATGGAGTCTCACATGGGCAAGGACGTCGTCTACTACCGCACGGATTTCCCGTTCGTCTCTAACTACGCTTGCGACTGGGTGCGCGACATTCTCGTTGCCGGTAACATCCCGTCGCACTACGACGTGCCCTACGTGTTCGGCATCATGAAGCGCGCGAACCCAAAGCCGGCCCCCATGGTCGTCATCGAGTACTACACTGGCTGGATGGACTTCTGGGGTTACTCGCACAGCAGCAAGACGAAGGACGCCATTATCAACCCATTCAAGCTCATGATGACCTACAACGCATCCGTGACCTTCTACATGTTTGTAGGTGGTACCAACTTCGGCTTCAAGTCGGCGAAATCCAATACTTACCCCCTCACTACCAGCTACGACTACGGAGCACCCGTCGCCGAAGACGGCGACTTAAGGTCCATCTACTACGACATACGGGACCTGGTGACCAACTACCTCGGTCACGTTCCCAGCGGGGACATGCCCAAAAACCAGACCAAGCTTAACGTGGGCGCCGTTTACCTCGGCGAACATATTTCCCTGGAAGAAGTGATGGACCACTTCCGCAGCAAGGAGTGGCTCGAACAAAAGCAGTCAGTCGACCCGTTGACGTTCGAGGCAATGAGACACGCCTATGGCTTCCTGGTTTATAGGACTACAGTCAACGTGGTCACCGAGGGTACAGCGTACCTTTTCCTGTCGACGCTACGCGACCGGGCTTACGTTCGCGCCGGAGGCAAACAGTTCATCTTTTACAATCATCTCGTTAGTAATGGGATGCCGAAGTTATGGGACAAGATTCCTGTGAAGAAAGGAGACAACCTCTCCATTCTAGTGGAAAACATGGGAAGAGAGTGCCATGGCGTCCTGAACCACGACGCGAAGGTGCGTACATGGTGAAGCTCTTTTTATCGACGAGGATGTCATGCAAAGTTGATTTCACTGTGAACCATGACGTTTTCGCACTAGCCATATCGAAAGAGTATTAATAGCTGTCTGAAATGGGGAAACGTGGCTAAAGCAGGCTATCGAGCTGTAAATTAAGAAAAAAATATTGTACACAACCGGGTTTAGGCGACGAGCCCTCTCATTGAAAAGGTCGTAAAACACCACACAAATTGGTACAGCAAGCTGCAACATCAGCTATTAAACCTACAGAACAGCGTATTTATCTCTAAAGGTGATCTTGGAGGCTAATGCCATTGTCGGTACAAGTGTCTCAGCGCGGAAACACGGCTAGAAATGTTCAAAGGGGCCGTCAACCTGTTCTTATCGAAGAGGAGAAATGCATTTGAAGTTAAAATATGCTATTTCACAAATACTTTGCCGCAAGAAATAGTTCAATGCGATCAGCAGAAGCGGAGTTATTGACAATCAAACACGGCCTCCGCGGTGCTTCCGCTCCTTCTTCAATGCCTTGCACTGCGAAAGCTACGGCGGAGCAGGACGCGTGCCTTCAGCGTTCCGCCTTCTACACGTCGCCGTGGCACGCCGTTGAAATTTCATTTTGTATGCTAACGTAGGAGCCACTATTTCCGGTTTTGGCGCCTTCGACGAGCGAAACGTAAAGCCAAACGTAAGCCAAACGCGGTTGTCTTCAGCAGGTCATATTAACTCTAATTCTTCAGCGAGCCGCAGTTCTCTTCGCCAGTATAGACTCGTCGCGGCACCTCGCGGCGGCCGCGGTATTTGCGCTACGTAGCAGATCTGAGCTACATGCAACTGTAGTGCGTATGCGCAGCGTTTGCTTTGTGCACGACAGGGTTTCAGTGCGTGCTCGCCCTCATATTAAGCTGCAGTCTGACCATGCTACGTGGTGCGGACCGGCTTTGACTTTCGCTTGCTTGACCGACGGATAGTAGCCACATCCAACTTGCGCATTTTAAGGCGATAGCTTTAAGTCCCCGTCTCGCAGAAACTCCGGTGACGGTGTCGGTGTCGGCGTCGGTGGATTTGTCTATCGGCTTTGCCGGACTCGTTTAGGCTCTGGCGGAGTCAGGGCTGGGATAACGTAAAGCAAATTGGAATAGTTTTACGTCAACCCGGTCCAGGTCAGCGTTTTGTATTCTGCTGCTTTCATGAGCGTTGTGCATGCACAAATTAGCGTTCCCACTCAGCATATTACACCGTAGTACATACAGTTGTCTGAACGACGACCACAGTAAACGCCAAGCTCAGTCTATCTAATCCTTTCTTTGGCCCGCTGACTGAGGCCAACAGCTTTGCTTCGGTTTCATCCGTACACAATCGACGCCTGAAACGTCGCTGATGGCATACGTCATCACGCCAGCGTTCTGAGATTGGCCTCAGCGCAATGCCAAACCATTAAACATATTGGCCTTCACGCAAAAACGACAATTTTAAAAGAATCCACAGAAAGTATAATTTAAAGGGACACTAAAGCAAAACAATAAATCAACTTAGACTGATAAAGTATTCTTAGAAAACTCTGCTGTCGTTAATTACACTGCAGTAGGTCAATCATTAGAAGACAAACTGAAGCTGAAAATAATTTTTTTTTTTTTGTAATGTCGCGTGGAAAGCCCAACGTCAGCACTTCAGTGTGACGTCACGAATTCTAAAGTAATTTTTCGAATTTGGGCCACGTTCGTTCGTTCAATAGATGTGGACTCATCTCGAACACAGTCTAGTCAATCTTTACCACTAAAGAATGAACTGAGACCGAGGAGACGCTGTCAAAATGTATGACGTCACGGTGAACTGGTGCGGGAACTTCAATGTACGGTCGCCACTCGCCTCTGTGTTTTTCGTTTCTTTATGGCTTACCAAGCGGCTTCTCGGGGTAGGGGTGGTGTTTTGGGTATTGTGGAAGGATAAGCTACAGATACAGAAAAAATCATTTTTCCCTTTAGCGTCCTTTTAAAGAACTGTAACTACGCACTTAACAACACAAATGCGCAGCGAAATCTAATTAAGAGCATCCGCGAGTTAAATTATGTAAGCCGCCCAAGCGCTCGATGGATATAAGGGAGTCTAAAAAGACAGAGAGAAACAGGCTGGGAAAGGCAGGGAGGTTAACCCGAAAAGATTCTGGTTTGCTACCCTGCACTGGGAATCTAAGAGAGAGAAAGGATGCACGGGAAGGCAGGGAGGTTAAGCAGAGTTGGTTGCGGTTGGCTACCCTACACGGGGGGAAGCAGCAGAGGGATAAAAAGAGAAACAGATTGTAAGGGCGAGAAAGAGAGAGAAAAAGAGAAAAACAAATCGCGTACACAATGGAGCGCTAGGAGGCGGCGTTCTTAAAGTATATCGTGAAGGCCCGTGGACCGGAGGAACCTTATAACGCGAGTAAGGCCTTCAAAGCGGATGTTGTTTCGGAGCACTGACCAAATGCTTTTAGTTCTCATAGTGGGCGATTGTCCAATTGGTCCAGCACTCTGCACATCACTTGCCTCTCTGCACTATATATGGGGCGGGCACACACACATAATGTGTGTGAGCGTCTCATCGCTGCTCCACATGTCACAGGTGGGGCTGCTGGCCAAGGAAGACACATGAGTTCGCAGATGCAACGCCTAGCCACAGACGCTACAGGATGGTCCGTTCACGTGTTGGTAACCCAGACGGTAGATGCATCCGTAGGGCAACGAACGCAGACGACACTTGGTGAAAGCGTTCGAGTCCAACAGGGGCAAAGTACATTCACAGCACATCAATCGCCACCCACCCAACGCGTTCTGTTCGCGAAAGCAGAATCAAGACACATGACCACTTTCATGTACAGATCGGGCGGCTTCGTCGGCGCCGTCATTCCCGCTGATGTTACCATGTCCTGGAAGCCATTGAAAGATTCTGTTACGTCCCTTGTCATCGCTGCGATGATATATCTCTCGTATTTCTGAGGCCAGCTGTTCATTGGTTCCGTGGCGTATTAGGTCTTAAAGCGAAAGCGTTAAGGGCCCCAAGTCGCCGAAAATCCGGTGTCGGCGTCAGCGTCGGTGTCGGAGTTAAGCATCGGCGTCTGGCGGAAATAATCATGCCGAACCACATCATCCCGAACTACCCCGACCGGGCGGGCCCTTCGCATGGCGCAAGCCGTTAGTGAACAAAAATTAAATTTCTCAAAGTAAACTCCGTCAGAAAAATCGTAAAGTACAACTTAACCCCAACGTACAGACGTGATAGCGTCGGGTTGTAATTTGAATATACCAGAAAAATCCTGATAAGCAGCCAGGGATAATGCTATCGCGTTCCACTCATAAAGGCGAAGCTTAAGCGTCCTCCAATTCTGATGGTGTTTCGCTGTATTTTGGTTCTAGGCAACATTGAGGGGAATGTTGAAAAACCGAGCCAATCTAAATTTCAATCGGGCCCCATGTAAAAAAAAAAAAAAAATACGGTGTCGGTGTCGGCGTCAACGGCGTCCAATGAAGCTATCGCGTTCCACTCTTAAAGGCGAAGCTTAAGCGTACTCCAAGTTTTTGTATGCACTGAAGGGCTGCCTTGGAATCACTGTCCATGGCTGCGGTGGTTCCTGATTATAGAAATCAAGTGCAGCACGGATTGCCGCAAGTTCTGCACCCGTCGAGGTGGTAACACATGAAGTTTCTAAACCTTGATTTCTTCAGGTATTGCCGGGATGATGACTGCGGCAGCCGAGCTGTTGAGATTTACCGAACCATCTGTGTAGATCTGTTGCCGGAATATGTGGAGGCTGTAAATGTGTTGGACGTTGTAAATGTAAAGATTGGTTGGAGATGATCCTATCCACAATCTGAAAATGGGTGTAGTTCATGTGCGCAACGGCACAGCCCACCACACGACACCGCAGCACGCCGCATCACGCCGTACTGCGCAATGGTCCATATAGACGCTGCCCAGCTAGAACAAATGCCTAAAGAAGGCGCCGCGCAGCGTGGCGCCATCTGTCGGGGCGACGCAAATCGCGGAGGCCATGGCGGAACTCACGGACCGCTGGCGTTCATAAGAGCACAAGTAACCCTCTCTCAGCGCCAAAAGATGACAATCAAGTGTATGGTGCCCTGTAGCTGCCTTTTAAACGTCGCTATTGTAAATGACAAAACTTCAGCGTACTAGAAGTTACAGCTTGAGTGATATTGTGAACAAACATTAGGACGAACTCCAGAGCAATATTTTTTTTAACTTGTTTGGGAAGTAACTAGCGTATGTAATGCGGCCCTGTACAAAGGGTTGGGGACCAGAGACCACATTTTCTCAACTTTTGACTGGTTGCCTGGATGATCTCGTTTTGAGTAGAACTTGTTCAGCGCCCGACCTATCGTTTCATACTTTTCTTCTAAATCTTTGTTTCCTGTTAGCGCACTAATGTATTCCTCAGATTTCGTTTTGTTCTCGCAACGATGCCCGGATGCTTTCGTTTGAGTGCCCGGATAACGGCTCTGGCCTCTGGCTCAAGGTCACTTGAAGGTCGCCGACGACGGGAGGCAAAAACATTTCATGCTTAATATGATCGCAGCTGCAGTTCTAAAACGACTCAGTCCCTGTATCCGCGGTAGAAAATCGATGCCGAGCACAAACTTGTTCTGCAGCAAGTTGCCTTCGTGTAATAAATGGAACTGCACGCGCAGGGGCTCACCGAGGTATACCTCGACCGAGACATAGTCAAGAACTGGACTACTGAGGCAGTTCCCATCAACAAGAATCGAGACATCACCGAACTCCTACGCATCGTTCGACGAAAGGGAGACGGAAGCGTTCCCGGTTTCTTCCACGGGACGTTCACCCTGAAGGAAGGGCAGATTCCTTCCGACACATTCCTGGACCCATCAGGATGGATAAAGGGCATCGCCTTCATCAATGGTTTCAACCTGGGCCGCTACTGGCCTCCTACGGGGCCGCAGGTAACCGCACCTGCTAATATTAAGCATCGAGGTTGAGGCTGTTCGCTCTTCCATAACTAGCCATCAAATGAAGTATAGCTCTTAATGAAGTAGTTTCTGAAGCGACTCGTAGCTAGTGCTAAACATTAACGTGTGTCGTTTATTATTTTAGAGCGCAGCTCCTAGGCGTCCGTTATTGCGCCGAGCGTCGGCGTTCCCGGCGTAACAGAGTCAACGAGCGCAGCCGCTGAAAGAGCGAACGCGGAGCGCACCTGGGGATAAAAAAAGCGGCGAGAGCGAAGATAGCGCAAGCAGGAAACCGGATTAAGAGGGTGCAGTGGAAGCATCAGGCAAAAAGCGGAGGAGGAGGGTATGGCGAAATCGTGAGAAGAAAAGCGCAATGCCGCGCAAGCGTAGTGTCTGCGGCAACGGCCGCTACTAGATGCGCAAGAGCAGCGCGCCGTCGTCTGTCCACCGATCACTTCTTTATTTTTCTTCTGTCACTGGTTTTTACAAAACAAAACATTTTATTTCGGTTCACAGAACCCACAGGAAACCGAGGAAGATTGAGCTAAATATGTTTTGCAACACCCGAGGAAACGCCCGACTCGCATCGGTAATTCAAACACGTGCAACTGCAGGATTATGATTCGCAAAATGGCATGCATAATCATGTTAACAAAAACATGTAAAGGAATTCGAACATGTTTTCACTCTGTCACAGTGTAACAAGAGCAAACAAATAGACAAATAATATGTATTCTGCTACATATACTTCACCAATGGAGTTCGTTATACAGTATGCGTAAACAATAATGTTAATCGTTCACTGCAGGTAAAGAAATCATAAGGTCACTGAAGCAAAAACAACGATACATTGAATGGTAACAGTACTGCCACTACGCCTCTCCTGATAGCAAACTGTTTAAACGCTTAGATCAGTATATATAAAAACACTTGACTCACCATCCTGGTCATGCGAAAGTGGATGTCCAGCGAAGCTGTTGAAAACCATCATTACAACTTCTGAGGTGGTTTGCAATGATTTTAGCTTTACAGTAATAATAGTAAGGATATATTAAAGTAATGGTAGTAATGATAATTTTGACAGCACGCCGCCACACATCACGGTGCTGCAAGAACATTGAAATCCGTTGCTAGGCTGGTTATTACAGCGAATCTGTTTATGACTAGGCTCCTGTGCATTTTTCGTGTATGTTCGCGAAAATGTGGGCCGATCCTGATGACGTGCACAAAGTGGTCCAAGCTGAATGGTGCATATCCCTGTGGACTCCGGATGGTGGGCACCGAGAGCTGTAACGCGCCCTTGAACTACCCGTGTCAACACCTAGGACTCCAAGAGGTCCCACGAACAATGGTAACTACGAATACTACGATCGGATCAGCCAAAAAAGCCGACCCGCGCCGGCCATATCTACGTTCGCACCGCCTTCTTTTTGTCGTCCTTCCAACGGCTTGTGTGCTTAGTTCCTTGCTGCTCTCCCGGGGCGGCGGCACCGTCGCGTGTGTATAAAAGACAAGGTGCCGTTCTACATTTTGAATTTCACTTCTCTCGTCGTAATGGGGAGGCCGCGTGTAGTGCGCACTCCCGGCAACGATTGCATTGTCGCCTCTGTTCCAGTCGTCACTCTACCTAGTGATTCAGTAGCGCACGTAAGTCTCACGCCGCGCATGCGCAGGTGACGCTGTACGTGCCGGCCCCGTACATCAGACCTCATCCAGAAGAGAACCGGCTGCTACTCTTCGAGACGGAAGGAGCGCCAGTCTACCGTGCTGTCATGTTGGTCGACAAACCCATCCTAGACGCAGACATCGAGCGCCCGAGGCCCTGAAGGCGGCTCTCGGCTCATGCGACAAACTGCGTTGTATTTTTTTTCTTCTTATTTATTAGTGGTGGACCGTGGTTGCTACGCATGACGTCATCGTAGCATTTGGTCAGAAGACGTTGATACACATCTCCCTGTACTGTTTCATCGCACCCTGTTCTCCCTCAGTGAAGGCAGAACCACAACCATGTTTACTTATTGTTAACGTCCCTACTTCCTGGTTGCAATCTCTCTCTTTATCAGGTCGGACGGTTGCAATAAACTTCAGAAGCAAGTAGCTGTCCTGGTGCCAAAACAAAGAAGTGGGGCTACCACGATGACCTTGCAAATTAACGGCATGCCGATAACTTTAAGTCTAGCATCATCGCAGCCTTAGCGACGGTGGATGACAAGATACAGCGTCACACTTCTGAACGCGAGGATATGGACTCGACTCTCGACCACAGTGGTCGCATTTCGAACAAACCCAAGTAAATGCTTGTGCATTTGGATATCAGTGCACGTTAAGGCAGGCGAAAGTAGCCGTTATCAATCCAGAGCACAGCATTTTGGCGTCGCTCGAACTTCGAGCGTTTCTTTGCAGCGAAACTACCGAATCAGTCTAGCGCTACCTATTCAGTAAGCATCCATATTTTTCTGTTCCGTCTGTTCATCCATCTTTGCTAGAGTAACAGCAGGGGCAGCCAGCAACTAGTACGTCGCTCACAAGAGGAGTACCGAGCTAAGTGACAAAGCCAGCGAGACCTACATAGTACATGCATTGCTGCCAGCAGAACCGTGTGAATAAATATTAGCCTAAAAAATAATAACGTAATGAATTTTGGATGGCACGAAATCGTAAACAGAAGCTTATCATGGAGAGCTGAGAGTGATTATAATGACAGAATAGTTAAGGGCAGTTGCGTCCGAGCGGTTTACAAGGATACCTATTCATGATGCGTGCCGTGCGACGCCTCTTATCTATAGATTCTATAAATTACGAGTATTAATATTCCACAGCATCATATCAATTACGTTCCCAAACCAATACCATCCTCACAAAAAAAAGTAAACATAAGGGTGGGTATACCTGCCCTCTATAGTCGGCAATATGACATAAGATGTTATGATGGCTTTGACAAATACCTCACTTGCAAGAATTTGTGTGCAGTGTAAAAGTTTATTTGTTGTTGCTTGACCCAATTGCCCCATGACCTCGTCATTTCTACCATGCTCCTAATTTAGCTTTACTCTTCAGAGTCAAAGTCGCAAGTTTCTCTCTGCAAGTCTAAAGGGAAAAAGAGCCACGTCAAAGGCGACATTAACATTCCTGTGAACAGGGCATAAATTTCGAATGTTAAACGCCAGCTGAATAAACCCAGCTTTCTTACTGGTCAATCATTACCTTGTCATTGGTTTTATTCGTTTTCTATAGAATCAACACCTAATACACTTCTGAGACGAGAACCTTTGAGCGCGTTCAAGCAATTGATGGTTGAACTCAATGCAAATCGGATGCTACTATATGTCACCTTCAAGGAACCTTTATTTTCGAACTTTGTGCACTCGATAGTGACTCGTCTTTCGGTTGCTCTCCAGAAGCTCGATGCAGATCGATTTGAATTTCGGTTTAAAATTCTCATATGACACGTTTATTAGACATACTAAATCTGTGGGTCGCATATCGACGCTCGAAGTCTCTAATTTGTCACTCACTACGGTAAGACATCCTAAGAAGCAAGAATGAAACCACAAAGTTTCTCACAATTGTTATAGCATAAAGGCATTGTTAGAAAGTACTTAGGCTACTTTACGGAAGCGGAAGGCTCCCAGGTACACAAGAAAGCTAGGCTCCACGTCCTCACAACTAAAGCCATAATTCCGCCAAATTTATGGACTGCAATTACCTGGAAAGGAGTAAAAGTTACCGTTTATACAAAAACGCTCAATTAAAAAGAAGAAAGCCCTCGTTAAATTTGAAACATACACATTCTTAAAGATACGCCACCAAGTTTTTTTGTTCTACATTGCTACTAGCGCCGAGGTTTTCAAATGGTATACATCAGCAAGGCTGAACAGTTAAGAACGCCGTCGCTTAAATCACTTATACGAAACAAAATTCCGCATGCAGCTTGGACGAAAGCGAAGACCCAGGCCTACGAATAGTTGACGCTATGATAGGAATACCACAATAGAAAATGTAGAGTTACTAAAGAGCCGTCATCTTCAAATGCACATTGATGTGATTGAACGGTAAATATGCAAACGGCACAATGACGGTTAAACAACCTCTGCAAACAGCCCTGCTATGCCACGAATCTCGCCTAATTGTTCTCGAATTCTAATGAGCCTATAATTGAGCCGAAAACCCAATCTGTTCATTAACAAACACGACAACCGGGTTCTTGACAGCTTGACGCATTTCCATTAAAAAAAGTATACTCGGAAAACAGAAATTTATAGCTTTTTTCCCACCGAAGTCTGCGAAAGAGAGGCTTATGTAGTTCATATAGCGGTGTTCAAAATTAAGCTTTGCGGAATTTTTAAAAATCGCCTGTGGCAGGTAGCACAATTCTTATCGTTCAGCTGGATTTTTCGATGAGGCGGACATTAGTATCACGAGAAATCGAAACACGTATTCAACTGATTAACAAAAAATTACAAATTAACTTTACGTAATACCTTTGCGACAATATTGCAATTTACGAATTGCGGCCAATGAGCTTGTCAGACGTATCCACCTAGCATGAATTTCCAGAATGACACCAGTTTGGAGGATATGCGCCATCAAACTCGCCGTTAAAATACACTGTTGTTCCACTTACCTTTTTACCAAAGTGCTACTTTATACATTGAAGCACAAAAGTAACTGGAACGTCCATGTATTTCGTCCCACACTTTGGGAAATAATATCGCGAGACTGGTGTCATCCTGAAAATTGATTTCAAGCGGATGCTTTTTGCAAGCTCAGCGGCTACAATTCGTAAATTGCAATATGTGTCGTAAAGTAACTAACTAAGAAGTTCATTAGTCAATTTTTGATAATTAGTTGAAGTTGTGTTTCTATTTCTCGTGCTACTGATGTCCGCCTCTTCGAATAACCGAGCTCAAAGACAAGAATTATGCTACCTGCCACAGCGATTTTTAAAAATTCCGTAAAGCTTAATTTTGAACACCCTGTGTAAGCGATACCATGTACGTAAAACTACAGATGTACTTACGATTGTTTTAAACGCACTAACAAAGGAAGAAGTGAGTAGACACACTCAAGCACTAACACCTAGAAGGGCCGGCTGTACTAAATATGAACTTCTCGAGCACTGACGTACGGCGTGTTGGTAAGAACAAGGCCGTACGACGGAATATGCAGACGTGTGCAGCCACGGGAATGTCGTGTCTCGACTCTAAGACGTCCGAATGAGGAGGGTGGCAGTCACACAAAACTATATGGGTCACACAAAACTACCGGAACGTCGGTTAGCCTGTGTGAGGCACCTTGCACCTTAGTTCTTCATTTCTGACTCGCAATCGCACTATATCAATGTACTCAGGATAAGAAGGAAGATGCGGTGTCTAATTAGCTAAGTGTACTAGAAACGCCTTCTAAGGAAAGTGTCCCGTTTCCATTGCACTGGGAGTCACACCAATAAGGGTGTTCTACCGTTGCAAAGTGATGTGAAGAAACACGGCAAGACATCCCGCAAGCACTGGCCAGCTGCGGATTGCAAAAGCGAAACACTCCTAAACGACAGAATTAAAGTCAGCGCACGTCAACCTTAAGGACTCAACGTCTGCCAAACACTCACGTTTCAAAAGACGCAATTAGAGAAAACGGTCGTGAAACAGTCACTCAAACAGCGGTACTGTTCCTTTAAAGAAGCGTGTTAAGGACAGGTTGGAAGCTGGATTCGAATACTCGTGACCGCCCGCTTGATATCGCTGAACGTGTGCTAAGAAAGAGTTGCACGTCACACAAGCAAATTAATACGTGTGTAATCACTATTTCTTTTTTACCGGCGAAAGGACAATGAATGGAATAATGGTCCACACAAATGTTCACAAACAAAAAAGGCTACAATAACGAGGGAACAAACAGTTCGGTAGTCGACGAAAATACTTTGGCTTTGTCCCGCAAGCAGATCGTGAGGATTGCGCTTAACTGAACGCGTATGATGATTGATAAGATATACAACGCGAAGCTGACAACAAACGTGCCCATGGAAGGGGAGGGGGGGGGGGGGGGGCACCTGTACACGGATAAACTTCACTCTAAAATGGAAATGTGAGCCTTGCTTAAATGTGGAAAGAGCGTAAGAGAAAGTGCTGCATAGTAGTTAATCTGAAAGTAACGCAAGCACGTCGTAAGCGATCTCCAAGAACGACTACCTGGTTTAGAATATGTAGCTAGGAATTTCGCTTAGCAACGTACCTCCTCGAAGGCAGCGCTTGGCGCGTGTTTCCTTCAGCCCTTCTCGGAACGTCTCGCACGTGCTCCATTGTGCTGCCAGCCTCACTCCGTCCCACGTCAGCACGGACGCCGGAACTAAGTTACTCATACGTAGAAGTTACTCTCTCACAACATCGATAACTTACATCGTTCCTCGATGCTTTATCATGCCTGCTAATCGCGACGCAATGAGACGATGACAGGGCAACCAGCGCGAGCCCGACATGGAAAGACGACCAGTAGTGGACTACGAAACTAAAGCAAGACGTGCGCGAACTTCACCGTGCGGGATTCTCCCGAAACACGTTCGATTAGGCAGCATCTGCGGTCTGATCAGCGTCTGCATCCAAGTGACAGTCAGCGGCAATGGCCGCACGTTCGTCATCGACCACGTGAACAAGCGATTCCTCAAGGATGGGCAGCCTTTCCGGTACGTTGCCGGCGAGATGCACTACTTCCGGGTCCCGCGGGCTTACTGGAAGGACCGGCTGCACAGAATCAAGATGGCGGGCCTCAACGCCGTCTCGTTTTACATCGAATGGAGCGGCCATGAACCGGAACCGGGTCAGTACAACTTCGAGGTGAGTACGCACAAATTCCACAGGGGCGGTCTTAATGGTTCTCACTACGCGCGGTTAGGACAACGTAAGCCAACGAATCGGTGACTTTCCTGACTATAGCTGTATGCTTATGACATGGAAAATAAACTGTGAAGGCCTTCCGCACCAGCAAGCAACATGTTCTTAATTTCGTCAATTTAGTTCGGGACCACTAAACGATTTATTCATCTTAATACAAAGAATAGATCTTCAATTAAATTCGAAATAAATATATAAATGAAGTCATTAATTAAATTGTGTAAATGCCGGGTCACTACAACTTCGAAGGTCGCCTGAATTCTTAAAGGCGCAGGTTCGAATGCGCACCGCTACGCGCTGTTAACAAAATGAACATACAAAATGGCGACTTTGCTGCTGTTACCGTTTTACTTATGACATGGGAATTAAATTTTTAGAGCCTGTTGTTGCGCCAATTTTGCCAGTTAAGTGCGAGAAAGCTAAATGCTTTGATCAATTCCATCCAACGAACAGACCAGTGGTTAAATGAGTGATTTATTGAATACATTCATTGAATATTTGAATGAAGGGACGAGCAAACGGACGACCGAGCGAAGGAGAAAAACCAACAAACAATTGAAAGCGACAATAAGCCTGGCGGAATGACCACAAGCACATAAGTGCCCCGCAACAACGAAATAAACAGTTGATTTCGCATTTAATACTACACGTCGTATAGCGAAAAATACCCGTGTCACACGGCACATGTAATGTCATTTGCAGTAAATGACATTCACATCGAATGTCATTGCGGTCTTGCGTTCCCAGTCTACATGGGTAAACAAAATGGCATTCGCAATTGATGGCAATGTTTATCGGCAGGCTGCTATGATAAAGAAGCCGTACAAATCGTGCTTCCTGTTTACATATTTTCACTATATTGTTAGCGATACAATGGTAAACATTGGACGGTTATTTGAAAATGTATTACATTTCGTTTTAACTTATCGATTTTGGAATTTTTTGCCAAGCCCCTATCGTCGAGATTACACAAGTCGCGCGTGCATGAGTTCGGGAAACTCATTCAATGGGCGAATGCCATTAGCTGTGAATGTCATTCACTATGCCCGTGTAGAAGCAACAAAATGGCATTGACACGTAATCTCATTCGCTGCGAATGACATTACATGTGTCGTGTGGCAGGAGTATAACATGATGCAAACTTTATGTAACGTTGAACTTTCTAGTACTTCGTGTTTATTAGACTCACTTTATTAGCCGCGTAAACTCTATTGAGGACTCCTATTAGTGCATAAGAAAGAAAAAAGTGTAGAGGTGGTAACAGCGGTTAAAAGCAAGAGCATCAGTAATAAGGACAGCTAAAAAATTAAAAATAAACGCAACTTCTCACTTGTCACATCTAGATAACATCACAACATATTCACGTGAGTACAACGCGATTGCAATAACTCCTGTATTGCGCAAAATAACAGGGCAGATAACGTTTTCTTTTCCTCAATATTTAGTTTCGTGTTAACGACACCCCAACTGCAGGACATATACGACCTGGATGCATTCCTGAAGCAAGTGAAAGAGCAAGAGCTTCTGGCGATAGCGCGACCAGGCCCTTACATCTTGGGAGATCGGGACAACGGCGGCCTGCCGTACTGGCTTCACAGGGAACAACGCAACATGACTTACCGGGTCCTGGACAGCGAATTCCGGCACCACTTGGACAGGTTGGAAATGATTCGCGTACCTGTGTCACTTGGCTATCGAAATGATTAAGAGTCGCTTATTTCTTACATTGCACATGCCTTAAAGCGAAAGATTCTCTTGCCGTAACATTGATGCCTAGAAAACAAGCAACCCGAGAACTATCGAATAGTAAATGTAAACGCGTATTCCGGTGAACTGTCGTTAAAGAGAACGCGGTCAAGCTGAATTCTCACATATGTAACCAAACAACGTGGGAACGTTTGTTTGGTTTTCCATAGAATCAATACAAAAAAAAAAAAGTCCGGTTAAGACCAACCGTCTTGGACGTACTCTTCGGTTAAGACGACCATTCGGAGTGACCACCACCGTTACCGATCCTGGAGGCTAGGGTACCGGAGCCTGCACCGATGACCTGTGAGGCGGCAGATGCCTGCTTGAACTCCCAAGTGAACTTTTTCCAGCAGCACGAAGGCACAGAATGATTTTTAAGGTCATTAGGTGAGATGACGTCGTTTGTGGCTGCTCGCCGATTTGCACAGAAGCGACAAACATCCATCACGGACTGGATGAAACCAAGCAAGAGTACCACTTGAAGACAGTTCGATTAAGTTCAGCTAATTAATATATGCTTTTTAAGCCATTTCCGCCCCGTTGTGAGCCTACTTCACTTACCGTTCGAAGTAAGATGGAGCTCGTCTGTTAAGACGAACTTCTCATAAGACGAACACATTTTCATGGTCCCTTCGAGTTCGTCTTAAAGGGAGTCTACTGCATTTAAATGAATATGTCGGGTGCTCTGTGTAGTCCGTCAGGATTATCATTACTCGGGACTGAGATGGGGACGTGATTCCACCTGCAACCCTATCCGATATCTGTTTTCAGACAAATGGGCCAACATTGACATGCCATTTCAATTATGTCGCCCCGCCTAATTCTCGTTAAATTGCGGGCACCTTCAGACTGCCAAACCATGCAGACGCTTCCTGGTACCCATGCAGGTAAACATGGAAAGGGTCTACATGACATGAAATGAGTATTCTACTCTAATTGGCTTCATCTGCATTTTCGGCTGCTTCGTTACCTCTAGAGACCTTGGCTCTTGGTGACTCAAATGAATACATTGCTTTATTAAGGCGAAAGCCTGAGATGGCTCATGGGTCGAAAATTTGACCGCCCAGAAAATTGAATGGCACAAAACTGGGGGTCGAACCACGACCTTTGGTGTTAATTAAGGCGCAGTTAATTAAGATAGAGTTAATTAAGGCACTCGAACCCACGACCTTTGGTGGGTGAAAACAATAGGAATTCACAACGCATTCGAGTGAGAATGTCAAGTAATTTAATGAATGTCTCGTGAACGCGCAGACCTTTGCCTTCATCCTCTTTAGCGTATGCTAAAGTGACTGTCAACTTTTTGGTATATTTTGGGGATGTATGAGACAACCCTGCACGCCTCCGTCCGGAGGCACTGTTAGCAGTTGCTCAATCACTATCTTGCTAACTTCTTGTCTATAGGCTGTGTAATTGCGTTCTAGAGGCTTCTTCAATGAACAACTCATTGTCACAAACTTCTTCGCATAAAGAAACACTTTCTTGCCTGTTGGACCGTGCTCTCGAAATGTACTCTTCTTCGATGGATAATACAACATTTCAATGCAATATTTTTGCAAACGTATTTGTGACCACTGCCACTGTTCCTATGGCACTCAGCGATCGTAGCTTCTGCGGTAACCTAGTTTGGTTCGGAAATCAAGGGGAAACATGTATTTTATTGCGATAGCAATTACATGGACACACCAGACGCATTTCTGCCGTCGTCGGCGGCGTCGGCGTTATGTTCCGTATAAAGTCTATAAAGTCTTCGCCGCGCGCCGTATGCTGTATGTGCGAATGAAAGCGTGCGAGGGTGAGCCTACGATGGCGGCTAAATCTCGCGCGCAAAAAGGGAGGAAAGCGGGGAGGAAGCGCGCCGTATTCCGTCGCGCGCAACGCACCGGAGGGAGGGAGGGGGAGGGGGGCGCTTTCAACACGGCGGCTACTTACTACGTATGGCGCGGCCGCGAGGGCCCTATATCTTGGAAGCGATCTGCGATGGGGACAGAGTACGCCGATTGCTGATAGCTTCGTGTGCGCTGTGTTTTCGCCGCTTAGTTCGCGTTGAAGCGAGAGGCAGCACGAAGGTCCACTCGCTCGCTGCTGCCGCCACGCTGCCTCACCCCAGCGTATTGACAGCAAGTTTCCGCTGTCATCGAGTGAGATGTGTTCATGTTTGCTTGTGCGCGCGTGACACCATGCCAGTTTGTAAGCGAATGCTTGCAAGTTGATACGTCCAATAAAACTAATATCCTTACTTCGTATAGCAGTCTACTAATTTGCTATCGCAATCGATGCTTCGCCTTTAGGTCGAAACTGCGACTTTGTTTCTTTCGTTTTCGACGACAGGTGGATTAACAAGCTCTGCACCGTCTTGAGCCCGCACACGTACAACAAAGACGGATCTGTCATCGCCGTCCAAGTTGAGCACCTGTACGGCGTGAACGGTGCGTGCGATCACCTGTACATGGAGCACCTGCTCACCATGCTGCAGGTGCGGCTCGGCAGGGAAATGGTATTTTTCCGAGGCAACCCCGCAAACAAGTCCTACTACGACTGCGACAAGGTGCGTGACATCCTCGTCACCGCGTACATGACGCCGACGGAGATTCCAGCCAGTGTGGCCGCCATTGTAGCTTCTGCACAGGTGAGCAGCACACCCGCCCTGGTGGCGTAGTGGCTTTGGTGTTGCGCTGCTAGGCCAGAGGGCGTGGGATCGAATCCCGGCCGCGGCGGCCGCATTTCGATGGCGGCGAAATGCAAAAAACGTTGCAGTGGCTTAGCTCGGCTATGCCAGGATATACGTAGCGTTAGCAAAGGTTCAGCTGATTATTCTTAGCTTTCCTGGTTGTCTCCTACGCTCAACCGCTAATTGCCAGGCAACTACTTCGGGATCCGATGAGTCAAGCTTCTCTGTTCTTCTGCGCTGTTGAGCAGCATTTGCGCTCTCCTTCTCCATGGCTATACCACACTGGCAAACGCCAGTCAGAAGCGCAGCGGCTCCAGCGCAGTGTCAGACGGCGACTGCGCAGCGAGCGCGCGCCGGCGCCAGTGCGTCTACTACGGCTACGACGTCACTCCTCTGGAATGCGCAGACCGGCGGCGGTGAGTCGCGCGCGGCGGCGGCGGAGTGCGCGAGAGGTGCCCGCTCCGGTGCGCAAGCCGTGTGACATCACTGATCCTTGCGCATGCGCAGCACGGCTCTTGATGTGCCGCGCGAAACGGGCTTGGCTAGGCCAGTGTAGCTAACGCTACAAAACACTTGTGTGCCACGGATTTGGGGCGTGTCAAAGAAGCCAAGGTGGTCAAAATTAATCCATAATCCCCCACTACGGCGTACTTCGTAATCATGTCATGGTTTCGGCACGTAAAATGCTATTAAAAAAGAGAGAAAAAAGCTGAGCAGCAGACATACTTTGAGTATACCGTACCCCGGCCTCCCCCCCCCCCCTCTCCCCCGGTATACCGCACCTATAGGTATGGTATACCGGAGTGCCCCTTACGTAGCTCGTCCCACAGGTTCGCCGGTTAGAAGAGGAGGAAGAAAAGAAGGCAGGTTAGAAATACTTCCTTAACTACCCCACCTATATAGCGCACTCCGCAGACGGATTTTGGATGCAAGAAGCCTCTCTCTATATAGCAGTTTGTCTACTCCTTATGCTGCCACATTTCGTTTTCACGGCTAAGCTGTCTTCACCTATTTCCTCGGGTTTTGAGTGTGTCGTACTTGTGTTCCTTGCCAAGTTGGAGGAAGCGGTGTATATCTTATATTTATTTAGCTCTGAACGTCGACTAAGTAGCGCCGGTAATCGCACCTCTGTCCTGCGTAATAAAACGATCACGACATAGCACTTGTAGATATATAATGCCGGCTCACGCGTACCTCTAAAGCACACACACTTCCCAATAGAATAAATAGCACATGACTTGGAACTTCTTTGAGTTTCTCAAATTTCCAATATTTGGCCTTCCCTATTCTTCCACCATTGGGCTCGTACCACTGGGTTTGCGCCCAATTCTTTGTCGATCCCCCGGAATAGGTTATCAGCGCTATTATAAATATTACAGAATCACCAACACATCACAAATAATTTAAAAAAAAGGTAGGTGGAGCGCTGCACTCGTGTCTCACTGCAACCACTTTAATTATTTAGAACGACGCAAAATGCGTTTTCTGATGTTCCTTAAACACAAACCGGTTTTAAAAATTGAAATTACCGCGGCGAACGGAAGGCGTGACGTCCACGCGCTCGACACTTGCAGTCACTAATCTTATTACAGTGCGAGATACTACACTGCAAGGCCAAATGCTTCTATAGAGCGTCAAAATATACGTACAGCATCGACTGCCTTACAACCACAGAACAAATTCACGCCGCCTTCGCTGTGCTACTCTCATGGAGCCATGCTACCTAGCAGACCTGAAAAATGTTCTTTGAAACGGCATCAGATGTTACTATGACTCAGCGACTGCCCGCAACCAAACTATGATGAGATGGCTAAGATGACTGGAAACTACGCCGCAGCGCTAGCGCCCTTTCTTTTTCATAGCGTATGCCTTTTATTCAAAATTGAAAAAGAAAACAGTTTGTGGTGGGAAATTTCGTTACTGTCACGGTGAAAGTCATCACGAAACTAGAGAAGCGAGAAGAGACAGGTCAAGATGTAGTGTGTGCACTAACAGTGTTTTTGCAGCAAACAGACACAATAGCCTTCGAAATACCTTGCACCGTCCCCAGTCAACAGATACCAGCAGGTGTGCTTCACAACATGTCACGCTTCGTCTCACCGACCCCGTGCAGTCCAACAAAAAACTAGCAGCGTTTTCAGCCACTCAGGAGACCGAGAAGACATGCGCACGGTAACGTCCGACCGCGTGTTGACTCACTTTCGTGTCGTCTGCTAGGGCGTGCAGACGACATAAACGTGTAGTTTCGGATTCCGGCGGGAACAGTGTAGTTTGAATGGCAGCTTCAGTCGTGAATGTCTTTAGTGAATACGCTGGCATTTCTCTGGCTACTGCCCGGGCAAAATTTCGTCTTCTCGCACCGATAAACGAAGGTGTGCGAGGAAGAAAGCGGAGAGCGCAAAAAAGGTGTCAAAGATTTGGAACAGTCGCTGACGTCATTTCAAAGCCAAGAGATGCGGGGGAAAAGGCGGAGATAAACCAGAAGGAAGGGATGAAAGGAGACGTGTAGTGAGTTTGGCTGCAAAAAAACGACACATTGTCCCGCTCTGCTCAATTGGCTGTGAAGCGTAACCTGGGCAGCGTTCCACCAATAGTTGCTAGCTTGAGCGAAGAGGCGGGAAAGGAGGGGGAGACGCGGGAAAAGGAGAGGGGGAGACACGCGGTACGCTTGGCATGCATAAACGACGAAGCTCAAAGAGGGCAGCATCACACTCTGCTCAGTCGGTACCGCAGCTAAAAAGTTACTAATCCAGAATACCGCCGGTTCTCAACCATATTTTATTTTTCCTGCCTCGCGTATTGATCACTTTCACCGGCATGTTTAGGTCTACAGCAAGACGAATGCTTGTCTCAGCGATCCCCCACTGCCACTGCCACAAGTCAGCCGAACCTATGCTTGCAAATGACCTCTCTAGTCTAAATCCAATCCTCTGCCGTCATGCTCGTGTATAGCCTGTTATCTGTCTGAGAGCGGTCTGGAGGGAATACTGCAAACGCCTCGCCATCCTATTTTTTCCCCACGTCGCAGGTCGATCCGGGACCGCTCGTGATCAGCGAGTACTACACGGGCACCGTCGACTGTTGGGGCTGGCCACACAAGGCCATACCGCCACAGACGGTGCTGCAGACCTTCAAGACCCTGATGCAGATGAACGCCTCCGTGTCGCTGTACATGTTCCACGGCGGCACGAATTTCGGCTTCACGGCCGGTAGCCGTGAGAAGCGCCCCGTGGTCACCAGCTACGACTACGAAGCTCCGCTCAGCGAAGCTGGCGACCCGAATGCTCTTTACTACGACATCCGACGCACCATCAGCACCGTACGTATATATGCATTACGTACTCTGGTGGGGCTAGTTGGTTCGGATCCACAACTTTGGTCAGCGTCGCGAACAGTAACGCGTACAATAAGCGAAGAAGAGCACGGTTACGAGCGCACGTCTTCATGCTTACATTCTATTGTTCGTGTCCCTGCGGGCAACACCAAGTAGTTAAGGGTAAGTAACCCGCTTACATTAGAGATTTTAAGTCTATATATATGTGTGTACGTATCAGTGTTTAGCAGCTTAAGGAACACACAGGTGATCATCAGCGCAGATAGAAACCTGATGTTACGTTGTGTCCAAGCATGAAAGCGTAAGAAGCGTGTTCATGTTGCGTGTGCGTTTTCGAAGAAAAAATTAATACGTTTGCGGTGATCACGACCCCCTGTCGACGCTATTACAGAAGCTGTTGAGTATAACATAGTCGGTCACTGCAAATACTACTTATGCATTCTCTGGTTGAACCGTCGCCGAAAGATGTCACTGGCAGTGCTCGTGCTGGTGCCAATGTTTGCAATATGCGGTAAATTTTGATACGCACGCGGCCGAGTTCAAGCTGTTTGATGGCTTTGGAGTATTTCACAGTAACTTATCTACCCTGAAAGAGAGATAAGTTGGGGAAATAGTGGCCTACGAAGTGGCGTCACGTCGCGGTGGTCAGTCATAGCAACCTTTGGGAATGCGAATATATATTATTTAGTAGTTCAAAAGGACGACGACTAAGCGATAACGAAAGTCAGCATCTGTAACAACATCTGCTGCGGGCGGGGTCAATGGTTTCCATATGTCTGTCTGTCCAACCACTTGTGAGAGCCCCGGGAACACGAAATTTGCCTAAGACGAAGTAGCGGGACACCGTTAAAGCGGACGTTGAAGCCGTTGAAGCACAAAATTTCTGAATGCTGCCTCAAAGAAAATGCGGCGTTGCTGCCTATGCGGGTTTCTCAAGCGTCGTCCCAACCAGCATAGTCGTTTAACCGCGCAAGTGATATCAAACATATGAGCTCTGACAAAATGTTGCACGTGTATTACGTAATTGTAAAGTAAATAAGAGCATATAAGAAATATACGGGAGAAATCGTAGCAAATAAGAGTCGGGACGCTTTAAAGCATAGTCCACAAGTTGAAACGAGCAGATTCGACACAGAGGTGCAATTTAAACCGCATTGTTCACAAAAGGAAACAGAAGAGAAAGGAGGTCAGGACGTTTGTCAAAATGTTAGGCCTGCCTTCGCTGGGAGGGAAACGAAAACAAAGGCGAGAGAGAGAGAGAGAGACAAAGGAGAGGAGGACAAATTACGGTCGTTGCTTTGTGGGCAATGATCGCAAAGGTAAAAAATATATATATTCATCACTCAATGGAATGGCTTACAGTACTGCATGCGATGTCCGCGACTGCTCAAGAAAGTCAAGCTTACATAAAGTTGAGTGAGCACATTGCACGGCATGACACCTACAGATGAACGCTGCAACTGAAAACGATTCCACACAATACTTGTCTTACGCTTCTACACTGTTTTTCCCGCAGTATTCGCAAGTGCCAAAGGAGGATCCGCCGGGTCCTTCGCAAAAGATGCAAATTGGCCCCGTAGCCCTGGAGAAGTACGTATCACTCGACGAGGTGATGGCTCACTTTCGCGGGAAGAACTGGCTGAAGAGGAAGGAGTCCGCGGAACCACCGAGCTTCGATAATTTGGGACAGGCGTACGGCTTCGTGTTATACACGACGACTGTGCCTTTCGCGACAGCGGCCAAGGCTTGGCTGCAGCTCGAAGGATTCTCGGACCGGGCGTACGTGTACGGAAAGGCAGGAGAGGTGCTGGTCTTCTACAGCTTCACGGTGAGCGGACAGATTGTTAAGATCGCCAACTACGTGCCGGCGGGACTAAACCAGACCCTTTCCATCCTCGTCGAGAACATGGGCAGAGAGGCGCAGACCAAAACCTCCATTCACCCAAAGGTAAACATCAAGACAGAAACACGTCAACGCTTACTCTTTAAAACCCAGACAGAAGTGAATCAGCTGGTGTTGTAGTACGAAGAAGATGCGACGAAGAAACGGCACTATTTAATGGCTTACATCAAGGCTGTTATTCTTCTGAACGCCATGCTAAACAACACGAAAACGCCACAATTACATTGCGAACAGTTCGTCCAATTAAACTAGATTATTCGTTTTGTTTTTCAAGTTAAACGTCAGAAAAACGCGTGATTCTTTAATGGCTGGTAGTCAGGCTGATAAACGTAAACCATTTGATTTTGGTTTCATGCACGCTTAGAACTTTCCTTTGCGAGGTTTGAGCAAATAGTCCCCACATAGCATCACCTGATATGAGCTATGCACCACCCCATAGTGAATTACCTTATCTTGCATCTACCTCTTTTCATGTATCCAGGGGTTCACATCGGCGAAGCTCAACTACGTGCTACTGAAGAATTGGACCGCTGAGGCAGTTCCTTTGACGACAGCTGAAGACATCAACAGAGTTCAACAGTTAGTTCAAAAGAAAGACAAAGGCGGAGTTCCTGGGTTCTTCCACGGAGTATTCAAGCTGCCTGAAGGTCAGCAGCCGTTGGACACATTCTTGGACCCTACAAACTGGACCAAGGGCGTGGCCTTCGTCAACGGCATCAACCTGGGACGATACTGGCCCGTGACAGGTCCGCAAATCACGCTCTACGTTCCGGGGCCGTTCCTTAAACCACACCCTGAGGAGAACAGCGTGATGCTCTTCGAGACACAAGGAGCTCCCCCACGTGATCAAACTGTGCGCTTCGTCGACAAGCCACGTGTTAACGTGTCTATACTGTATCCGAAGCCCTGAACTTGTAGGGCTCAGTAAACATTTACACTCAACCAGACTACACAGTTTGGTTACGGTCTCAGAATCCTCCCGGCATTTGTTTTGCGTATAAACATGCTTTATCTGTTAAGAAAATGAAAACCAACCTTATTAGACTTTGTACGCAACCTTGCAGCCGGTGACGTCAGCGCGTCTTGTCCTGTCTTGTCCGCGTCATTGTAATACCTTCAATCGCTTATTTCGTCATGTACTAACAAGCAAGCCAAAACGGCTCTTCTCAGTTCTCTTCTCAGACGCAAGCATGAACTTATTGAATGAGAGCTTCAGTGAAACGAACTCCTTCCGCGGCTCGCATTCACAAAGTCTCATCCATCGCACGCATTTAAAACTGATAAAAACGAAGTTTGGAACCAATATTACAACTCAATATATCGGGGAATAACTAGTTAATTATCATTGATTGATTCGCGGGATTTCAGGTCCCAAAGCAACTCTGAGTCTATGAGAGCCGCCGTATAGCCTCCGAATTAATTTCGAACACCTGGGGTTCTTCAATGTGCACCTAGATCTACGTACACTAGCGTTTCAGCAGTTGGAACCCACCTACATACGGCCGTCACGGTCGGGATTCGAACCCCCGACCATGCGCTCGCAGCAGAACGCCGTAACGACTGAGCGACCGCGCAGGGTAACTGTAATTGAGCAACGTTTAACACTCCTCAGTAATCAGTCATTGAACATGGCACGCTCTTTACGATACTAGGTCAGGAAAGTAAGCTGAGTGGTGCGATTTCCAATTAATATAACTACAGCCAAAGGAGCTTCAATGAAGTTAACATAATTTTGTTATCTGTTTCACCGCAAGAAGCCTGAACACCTCGAACTCCGAGCGTAGTTACACAGTATACGATACTTTGATGTGGAGTAGTCTGGAGAAACGTAGAAAACAGTCAAATAAAATGAGCGGGCGATGAAACAAAAGAGCGTTCGTACCCACGAGCATCTCAATTTCTGAGCCCTGTCACGCTTCCGGCGTTTTCAGCTATCCTCGACACATGTGGGTCAGGCGCCACGCGTCTGGTATTCCGGCCTAATTTGACTACACTCATCGAAGACATGCGTATAACTGGATAGACAAGCGCCCGCTTAATAACGGAACAGCGCCGAAGTCTCTGGAGCCTAACAAACAATTGTTCAGGCCCGCATATCTCGAAGCTAGAACCGAAAAAAAAAAAAATAATGACTACACGTACTTCGACAGCAGGATTGTGTCCGCAAACCAGGTTTTCAGGGCGCGGGCTTGGCTGGCAGCCCGGCTTGGCTCGTAACAATGGCCCCGAGGTGGTTAGTCTTGGATTAGTCCTCAAAAGGCGGCAGATCTCGTTAGCTCCTGCCGTAATGAACAGGCCTTCAGAATAGCTAGAGGGTTGCCAACAGCACTGATTTTCCGAAAAGAAAGAAAGGCTGACAGGCTGACTGCTTTAGTGGGCGGTGATAAGCAAATGTGAAATCATTTTTAACACTTTTGCCACAATCTTAGTGAACTCAACAGAAGTGGGAGTAGTCGAACGTTCTTCTCCGGTCCCCCTGTGTTCTTTCTTAGCCAGGACTTGACGCGGCTGCAAAGGTACACAAAGAAACGTGACTGACGTGGGTTAGGATACAACCCATGGAGAACCAACACCGGTGCAAGCAGCACAGAGCTTTCACTGCCACATCAGCTCGGTCGTGGCTTGAAATGGCATCGGCCAGTGCGGGCAGCCATGTCATGCTCGCTCCATAACGGTGAGGCTTCCCATCATCAATAGTGTTCAGGGACACCGCGTGCAGCTTCACTACAGCGAACCGAACCAGGAGTGCGCGTGCGCGAGACCGTTTACAATAGTGCAATCGGCAAAGTTTGTTTTTTTGTCGACTCTCGGGGAAACAGTAGAATCGCTCGCCGAGAAATGACAGTGGCCCCGCCGTTGTCCAAGGTAAGATGGCTTTTTAGCCCGGTCTCCGTTTCTTCCTAACATACTTTATAGGGTGGGCAAATCGTAATCTGGTGACGTCATACCCTAGAGTGCGCAGACTTTAATTGGCTGACCTGTTCGAAAGTGTGGCCGTCTCTCTTACCGCCTGCCACGCTTTCATGGGTGTACACAAATCTGTAAATGTTCCCTGCAATAATTCGTTTTTCTATCTTTTTTTTTGCCCCCTAAACAGAATATTAGATCTCCGAATTTTACACCGATAAGGTTTACGCCAGAAGCTTTAGTTTGGGAGTTCTCCAAGTACATTTATATAGACTCTTTTATCCGCGCTGTGGTAGCAGTGAATCCATGACACCAGAAAACTTCCGGTAATGCATTTTTGACAGTCAAGTTAGTCAAGGAAAACTAAGTGTTTTGTCTCATAATATACTATAGGCAGGTGTTCTTGATGCATTGAAATAAAAAGAAAGTGCCCCATGCGTCGAGCTCGTGTATGTAGCTCTCTAGTTGTGCTTAGCAGTAAAGCGTATCAAAAATGCCTAGTCTGCAGCAAAACTGGCGCCAGCAGGAGAGTTCTCTGGAGATAGGCTATTGTAAGTTTTGTTGTTGCAGAGTCACTTGACTGGAAATCTTTGGGGATGTCTGTTCGAAACATTCTTCCATTTGGCTCGTTCTGTCGTCTTTGCGTTAAGCATACAGAACTGCACTAGCTCCTTTATTTACAAGATGCGAAATTACAAATAACTGGAAGCAATATCTTTGATTTTCTTTGAAGCTGCCCGGAACCTATTACGGATGGAAGGCCATGGGACATGCAGCAGGCCCGCATTCGAACTATAGCACTTACACGCCACGCCGCGGTAGCTCAGTTATGGCGTTGCGGTTTTGAGTTCGAGGACGTGGGTTCAATCACCGCCGCACCGGCCGCATTCCGATAGGGGGCCGAAATGCGAACACGCCCGTGTAACGTAGATTTAGGCGCAAGGAAAAGAACTCCGGGTAGTGAAAATTATTCCGCAGCCCTCCACTAAGCGCGTGTCTGATTAACCATATCGGTATTTTGGAACATAAAACGCCAGAACTTATTAAATATCGAAATATTTCGTTTCAGTGTGCCTCCCTTTATTATTTTATATATGCCAAGCTTTTACAACGTCGAAGCACACATAACAGAGCATGCGTGAGTACAAAGTTCGTTTATGGATGTTGCTGTGCACAAAATTTTAACTTGTAAACGTGAGAACTCCACGCGTCAACTTTCCGCGGGAAGTTATTTTTATAGCACAATTTGTCCGCCATAAGAATTATAGGACCAACTATATCTGAACAGATCGCCGTGTGGTAACAGCCATCTGGTGATATACCGTGTGTCCCAGCTAACGTTAGCCAAGCTGTTCAAATAACAAAAAAAAAAGGAATATTTAAAAACACGGTTCAAGATACATTATAAGACCTACGGTGTTCCGTTGTCAGCGTTCTGACAGCCGAACACCGATGTCTTCAAATCGTATCTTGCACCGTGTTGCCTTCATAATTTTTTTTAATTGAATAGCTGGGCTGACGTTAGCTGGGCCACCCTATATATAGCAATAACGAGTCGAAGTAAAACGACGCGTCTAATTCGTATCAGGCGCAAACAACGATGTCCATGCGAACCAGACTGCTGGCGCTGCTGGTTGTGACCCTGATCGGATGCCAGAATGCAGCCGACGCATCGCGTTCCAAGGACGCGAACTCCGACCCGTCGGAAGAGTCCAGCTCCGAGGACGGACACGACGGGCGAGTTGCTGTCGACAAGAGGATCAGAAATGGCGGGGTCAAGAACCTGAACGCGCTCGACTACGGCAGGAGCGGCAACCAGGAGTTGCACATCGAGAAGAACGACTTCATCGACGTCTCGTGGCAGAAGCGCCACCCGGAGCTCTTCCGCGTCAAAAGGGTGAGTCCACGAGAAAAAAAAAATCCAAGCCAATCCACCTTCGGAAATAATAAAAGACAGGCGTCGATCCCAAATGCTACTATTTAGTCCGAAACAAGGGCTCACTAGTCAAGGGTAGTCAAACAAATTTGGGCCAACGGGCAAGCCGCACCCTCAGAACGAGCTTTCGATATCGGACGCAGCAGGCTCGAAATAGCCCGAAAGATGCAGTACATTCTGTTCTCTACAAGGCTTCTTGGTGCTAGAAGTGTACCGTATTTCATTTTCATTTACGCTTTCCGTGACTGAACCAGCCGCGATCACTGACTAGAACGCTACCTTAAGCTAAGCAAAGACGGTAATGAAACAAGCGAACGGATGGGTTGCCCTTATCCTTTTACGACTGGAACCGGCGGATCAAGATGAGTACTCCAGTCTATAGAAATTCATCCCTGACCACGACGAACTTTTACTTCAAATGCGAGGCTTTCAGTCTGAGAAACCAGTATGGGTCCCTCTTACAGCTACTTGTGCTACAATTCAGGTAGATGACAATTTCCCCCTTTTATCTATTCTATAAACTAGCTGCAAAAATTTACCGCCGCCATGAACTCGTAAACGCAAACTTATAATACCAATCTGTGCCACTTTCATTTAAAAGGTCAGATTGCCAACGAGCGTCTTTCTGAAACGAGCCCTTTCGCTGTAATGAGACAGCTGATCGAAGAATTCACGAAAAAAGAGGATGAGCAAAAAAAAAAAAAAAAAAAGGAGCCCAAGATTAGCTGGCAGCCAAGTTAAACCCTTCATACAGTTTGACTTCCCTTTACACAGAGTAGGCCGTTATTCTCACAAAGTCTACCGAATCATTTTTTTGCTAAATGCTAAGTTTGATACATCATACTGGTGATTGAAGCACGGGAAACATAAGGCAGAGTCCATAGTAGCATTTCTGACACGCTAAACTGAAGTTTCAGTTGCCCGTTGCTTATCAAATAAATTATTAAGTGATTATTATGCTAATTAGCAAACAACATTATAATTTTTCTTTACGTGGAATGGTGTTTGATCGTAGTGGTGTTCTGATCCCTGGAGCGAGTGTTCCACCTTCCCTCTATTAGTTCTGAATAGTTCAGCAGATCAATTACTAAAGTAATACTAAACTAATTAGGTTATAACTCAATTACCATTCCATTGTGTTTGTACAAATGCACTCTGCACGGCCAGAAATAAACGTGAATATAATGCTCCTCGATGTGGAACTGTGTTTGGGCACTACAGGGTTAAGGCATTGAATAATAAAAAAAAAGTTTGTCACGGCAATAATAATGTCATTGCAAAACTTGGCTTATGCATTTGGCATAAGTAACGTGAATTATACAACTGGCGTGCAGCCGTGTGCACCCCTACCGGTTGCCTTTCGCATCTAATTTCTCTCGCTCTCTCTCTTTCTCCGCGGCTGCCATCTGCGCTGTAAGTGGACTCAAACGTGTTCTATGTTTTCAGGTCATATACGTTATTTTTTCTTCTTTTTTTAGATGTAGCATGATAACATGACGCTGTACGCAGACGATATCTATATTTGGAGTTAGTCGCGTTCTCGTCAAGCTACTGAACAACGGCTTCATAGGGCACTCAAGAATTTGTCAACGTATCCAGCAGCTAGAGGAGTGCATCTATCACCCGACAGGACTGTTGCCATGGCATTGACCCGCAAGCTGATGGATTGCTATCCGCTGATACTTGGCCGTCGAGCCTTTCCTTCTACCTGCATTCATTTATTTCTTTGCATTATGACCGATGAGAACACTTCATGATTTCCTGAGGTTAAAATATTATGCGAACGGTTTCTCGACGTATCTCAGCTGACCTTGCTGGGCAGCCGATGCGGCAGCGACTATGTTCTTTCCTCCCCGGTCATTTCTTTACGTGTTCTCACCCCAAGAAGTTGCTACTCTTGTGGCTAGGTAAACTGCAACGTATCCTCCTAAGACCTTTTGTACAATAGATTGCACATTGCCTGCAACATTTTCTTTTGAAAAATTCACTCGAAAGTGATTATGCAAAATAATCATTCTGGGTATGAAGTACGGTGCATGTGTAACTGTACAAAGAAGTGGTTTACTCATATTTTTGTCATCCACGTTCGAGAAATTTGACGCTCAATTGATCTAGACCTCTGTGTCGTCCCAGACGGCCGAAAGCAAATTTGAGGTGTGTTTCGAAGTCACTGAGATTGTGTGAAAATACCGGACGCGGCAGAAACATGGAAATGTACTAGACGCAGCTCCATCTTCATCTCTGCGTTTAGGCAATGAAATGCAGTTTTTACCGTAGCAAACATGATGAGATTGTTTTTCGCATACATGTGGACACAGCTTCTGGCATCTAACCGTGGTATTCAAATTTTAAAAATTGTTTTTCAAGCACATAACACAACAGCAGACAATAAAAACCGCCTTGAAGAGCGATTATATCCCATAGTTGTGTTCGGGTCTCAGGAGGATATACTACAAGGGCGAACAGACTACTTCACAAGTTAACAGGAAATAAGCCAGCTTACTGCCTTCCCGGCCCTTCCATTGACTTTCGTCTCTGCCACAGTTGATACCACAGAATCAGCCTAAAAACGAAAAAAACAAGCGTCAACAACAACAACATCGCCCTTCCCTCCCCTACGCACGCAGAAAACGGCGACCATCGCCCTCGACGTGAAGGACAACACGTACCGGGTGTGGACGCAAGACTACCCGGCCGCGGCTCTGGCCGTCCTGCCTTACGGAGTGGGCGCCGTGCACCCTGCCGCCTACCACACCGCGGTGTACCCCGCTGAATCGGGCTACTCGAGTTACCCCGTAGTCGTGAGCGGAGGCGCTCCTGTGCCTCTACCGGCACTGGCGCGCGCAGACTACGTCGGCCCGTTACCGTACTACCGCGGATTGTACTCGCCTTCCTACAGGTATGCAGTAGTCAACGAATACGACGGCCGGTACGGCAGTTGTCAAGTTTACGCATACGCGGCTATGTCTAAATCTTGGCTGCATAGTGCAAGTGCCTCGAGCGGCCAGTCACCCGCCAATTTCGCGTGTGTTCGCGTGATTCATTCACGCTCGGAAAAACACTTTTATGTAGCACGTATTGAGCAACTGAAAGATGTATCGGGAGTTTCTCATGTTGCTCTGCCATTTTATCACTGACGCTTTTCGTCTAACTATATTATTTGAGAAGTTGCTTAATTAAGTCTATAATTATGTAATTAGGCGGAACGCAAGCAATATAGTATCTCCAAGCGACGGCATACAACACTACCTTGGTTCTATCCAGCTATAACTGGTAGTTGCATATTTTTTTAAGTTTGGGGCATGAAAGTTGGGACACCTTGGACACACACACAGACACACACACACACACACACACACACACACACACACACACACACACACACACACACACACACACACACACACACACACACAGAGAGAGAGAGAGAGAGAGAGAATTATTGTGGCGCTCTTCTATGCTCTCCCATACCTTCTCTACCCCGTGATCGGCTTCCCACACTTCACACAGATACGATTTGTTTCCGCTTTGACACTCCCCTAATAAAAAAACACTGGCATAGCGAGGGAAATTTCTCGGGACGTGGGAATTCTGTTCCCAAACTATGCCCCATTCTCCCCCGAATGCTCACTTTTCTGGTAAGAGTCAAAAGTGAATGCAACCCTGAGCTGGTGTTATGCCTCCTTCTCCTGACTAACGATATTTTCTAAACAAACATTTTCACACCACTTATGAATCGCTTCATCGCAGCGTACCCTACGCTGCGCTACCCTGGGCGTCACCTTACGTCGGCGCCGGCAGCTTCGTGCCAGACGCAGCAGCCAGCTACCTTTCCGGAGCCCCGTTATTCGCAGCAGGCTACCCTGACTACCCAGGCATCTACTCATCGCTACCCGAAATTGGTTGGTCTGGAGACTACCTGCAATAAACTTAGGCCTGGTACCAAGCGGCGTCTGTTCGGGTGAACCCGTCGATTGAGTTACGCTTCGAGAGCGAGTCCGTATTGCTGTAAGAAGCCCTGCGTCAAAGAGGTATCGCCATTAGACAGAGATTTTATTTACAGCTAAACCAGTGTGCTCGAGTCTGTTGTGTATGATGAACATAAATGATAGGTCATGACATGAATATCATGACATGTGTGTCATGTAGGTCATGAAACAGCCGCGTACGCCTTGGTGCTCTCTTATGGTCGTTTCGTTAACTTGCTGTGTACCAAAATTGGCATAGTATGACAAGAGTGTATGAAGAACATAAATAATAGGTCATGACATGCATATCATAACATGTGTGTCATTTAGGCCATGAAACAGCCGCCTCATGAGATGTATGTTATGTAGGTCATGAATCAGTCGCCTTCGTCATGATGCTCTCATGGTAGTTTCGTTAACTTGGTATGTATCTGGAATGGGTTCGGGCGTGGGCACTAATAAATAAAGTAATAATAAATAAACAGTAAAAATAAATAAATAAGTGAATAAAGTAATAAAATAAATAAATAAATAAATAAAGTATTCTGGTAGAAGTCATAGTCATGACCATGACTCAGCAAAAATAACATTGACGCAGTGAAAAGAGATAAATGATAGGTCATGACATGAAATGCGTGTAATGTAGGTCAAGAGATTTTATTTACAGCTAAGCCGGTGTGCTCTAGTCTGCTACTGTGCACTCGGGAAAATGTTAAAGAGATCGAGGAAAAAGTATAGCGATGAATGATGATCATCATGATAGGTAGTTGTCATCGAACACACTTTTGAGTTTCACTGCTCGCAGTGCAGGCTGGCCTAGGTGAAGTAAGCAAACAATAAAGAGATGAACAACCACATCTCCATCACATTTCCAAGACATTGGCGATCGACTTATTCGCGAGGCTTAACCTCCCAAACTGACGCAGGGGCAAACAGGGACAATTGAAAAAGCTGTAGTTCAGGGTGTCCGGATTAATATTGACCACTTGGTACAGGAAGACGGCGGTAATGATCAGAGACCAAGCGGGTTAATCTGGTATTTTGGTTTAGATTAACAGGAATACTAACGAAAGTGAATATTTGAAGGAACGGCGTGGAGCCTATAATCGGTGGTCTATTTGAGAAACCGAATGGGTGGCTAGTGAACGGAAACGTAATCGAGGACGCCGGATGATAAGGTGGCGGGATGAGAGGGAAACATAAGCATGCATACGAGGAAATTATTTAATTGTTGTGGCGTTTTACGAGTCAAAACAACGATGTCACTTTCAGGCGAGGCTAGTGCGATGCTGCGAATTAGCAACGCCTAAAAACAATTAATTGTTTTTTTATTTGTTATTTACTTATTTATTTCATTCCGCCCCCATCGGAGTGCTCCGATAGTGAATGCTGACTGCCCCACTCCGGCTAGACTGCTGGGAGAGGAAATATATACTGATAGCTGCGAAAACAAAGGACTGTTTGCAGTAGGAGGGGGAGCAAAAAGAGGTTTAATAAAGAGAGAAATCCTTCAACATGCTCGCGATGTACAGTATCCCACATTTGACTAAATCGCTCGAGCATCGACCGCAGACTCAATCGGCGCATTGCAACGACGATGATCTGCCATACCGGCAGTAGTACGCGCATGCGCACATAGCACTCTTCCAGTGCGAGCGTCGCATGCTGCGCTGTTTCCGTCAGGACGACTCGTGCCTTACCAAATGAGTAGTTTGTCCTCCCTCTCTGTGTGTGCGTTCCTTCTTTGTCTTTCTGTCTTCCCTTACGCCTTCCCCATGGCAGCGTAGCAAACTGGATATCTATCTTCCGGTTAACCTGCGCGCCTTTCGCGTCTCATTTATCTTTCTCTCCCTCTTGTGACGTAGCTATCTGTTACGACGCTCGCACTAGAGAGTCCTCTGCGCGCCTGCGCGTACTGTGCCAGTCTCACAGATTACTGACGTGGTAATCGTTGATATAGCGTCTGGTCGACGCTCGCAGGTTCCATAGTTGAAAATGCGGGAGGCTGTATTATAGTTTGACATTCCTTGTTCCTTGTTGACATCTTGTTTCTAATATCCTGAGTACCAGGGCACGTGGCGCAAAAGCTCAGGCATGTCCAGTTCCTGTGTATCCCGGTATTCGTGTAGAATCGCAACGTTTACAAGCTATATAATGTTCCAGAGGACTACAGCCACCGCATAATGGGCGACAAATGCGCTAATTCACGGCACCAGCGCTTACATCACACAGGGCTGCACGCGTTTATTTGATGCCCTTGCGATAATTTTCGTAAGCCTTGCGACAAATCTCCCGACTGAACAAAACAAATCGAAACAAAAAGAGAATACCATGCGGCCCGAGCGTGCTGCTAGGGCTCACACGCTGGCCCACTCCGTCGTCTTCGTCTAATATATAACACTTTAGCTTGACGACAACGACAACATACCGGAAAGAAAAAAAAAATACGGCCAGAAAGAGAAAAAAAAAGAAGAAAAAAACACGTAGCAGAGCGTGGTTTCGATCCACGGACCTCTGGGTTATGGGCCCAGCACGCTTCCACTGCGCCACTCTGCTGGACGGGGACTGCGGTTAAATTTTCCTCCTTTGATGCTTCTTTTGCACACGCGCAGCTTGCATTGCGTACGGCACGCGGCCGAAATACGTTTATTCTACCTGAAACCTTTTTATTTCTTGCACTCTGCAGCGCGTTTTAGTTTGTGCTTCCAAAGTTCAGACCAAACGATAACTCTTCATTTGCAGCTGACTTAGCTGCGCAAGAAAAATAAATAAAAGTAATCACCTAAATAATTACACTTCTACGTATATCCAAAATTATTAACACTGACTGCCGGGAATTATGACCTGGTTCCGCATTCAGAAGAATGCCGCAATGCTGGGTTCCGTTGTCGAAACCCGCCATATAGCGCCCACTGCACAACACACAGACGCAGTTTTGCCCGAAAAGCGAATCTTCAATTGCGATAGCAAATTAGTAGAGAGCTATACGTAGTAAGGAACCCGCCGTGGTTGCTCAGTGGTTATGGTGTTGAGCTGCTGAGCACGAGGTCGCGGGATCGAATCCCGGCCACGGCGGCCGCAATGCAGAAAACACCCGTGTACGTAGACATACATGCACGGTTAAGAACCCCAGGCCGGCCAAATTAATCCGATCGATCGCGTAAAGCAAATTTTGCGAACGATGTGGTACACAACGTATACCAGCTGGTGGAACATCGGAGTTGCTGCAGTGACGGACAATAGAGAACGTGGGCCGTCCGAGGCGATATCGCAAGAAGGCAGTCGACAACGTGAGTATATGTGGACGCGTACGCTTTTGAGTATGTACAGGAAATTACATAGAAAATTACATAAAATTGCATAAAGTGCATTAAATTACGTATTAAAATGTACCGGTGTGCCACCACAAACATAGCGGTTACGTCAAGCCCGTATTTGTAAGAACTAACTATCCAATCCAAATATTCATTCTCCCCGCGAACAATTTCAGAGTAGAATTTAATTATCAAGAACTTCATCGCTGTTAGCTGCCACTGCAATGATCTGGTACTGTTTTACCTTTACTGTACTTATTCTACATCCTTTCCTGTGCGGACCCTTAGACCGCAGTCTCGTACGAAATAAGTATAAATAAATAAAAATGACTAAAGTGTTAAACTAATTCTAGAGTTTTGCGTGATAAAACCACGATATGATTATGAGGCAAGCCGTAGTGGGGGACTCCAGGTTAATTTTAACCACCTGGGGGTCTTTAACGTGCGCCCGATGGACGGTAGACCTTGTTTTTTTTTTTTTTTTTTTTTTTGCATTTCGCCTCATCGAAATGCGGCCGCCGCGTCCGGGATTCGATCCCGCAATCTTGCGGCTTTAGCAGCGCAACACCAAAGCCCCTACGCCTCCGCTACGGCGGGTACTAAAGTGTTAAAATCTAAGCGTCACTTGTGGTTAGGTGATCCGGAACTGTAGTGAACTGTGCTGTAAATAACTAAATAACCCATGGATAGGGCGTAGGGGGAAGGGGTAGGGGAGAGGGGTCGAAGTATACGAAGCAACGTGTAAGTATGGGGGCACTCTAACACGTAAAAGTGCAGAGCTTTTATAGTAAAATAAGTTCTAGAGCCTTCGAGATTGTGAATGACGTCGCAAGGATAAAAAAAAAAAGAAAAAGGAACAAAAAAGAACAGGCAAGGATAAACACGACTATCCAGCACGGTCGTTGGCGATGTGGCAGTTGTAGATCTTGTGTGCACATGACGATTCTCCGCAACGCAAGTAGATTTCCCTATCACACTAGCCACCTGCAACTTCTGTATTTTCCCTTCGTCTTCAAAACTTCGAGCTTTTGAAAAGCAGCGGAGCGACTTGGACGACGACCCTTTCCACTGTTCTTTCCGGCCGCCTCCAAGTTGCTCACAAAGTGATATCTCTTTAAAAAAAAAGTCCTCCTCTGTACTACCTCGTCGTTTCAACTTACATCGCCGGCGTTCGTCCATGCCTCACTATCTTTTTTCTCACCTTTTTGCCGACACAATAGATTTTGCCACGTATCGCGCCGCTCGGCTGCCGAGCCCGATACCTTCGGCGCACTACAATCAGTCAGTCACGTGGCTTCGTATTTCTAGTTCTCGCTCCCCCCCCCCCCCCCTCCCACCGGGGTTTCCTCACATCAGTTATCTAAGCAGTCCCCCTCCCCCCCACTTACGTCGATCAACGCTTCCTTCCCGTCTTCAAAGAGCAAGACGACTCTCAAGCTTAGCTCTTTCACGAACAAAAGATCGATTCCGGGTCTCTCGAAGTGAACCAGATAAGGGTCCTCGGAGCCATGAAAGAGCACAATGCTTGTACCGCATCACTTTTGAAAGCGAAGAAGATGATATGAACAAAAAAGAAAATTAGGAAAAAAGAAAGAAGAGATAAAATAAGAGAGACCAGAGCTACGAGAAAAGAAATGACTATATGAAGCAATGCGACAAAACAAGCTTGTGAAGAGCTACACATCGAGGCTCTTTTTTTGGACGGTAAAAAGACATTCGATCCGTGAAGACCAGTTGGGAACTCAAAGCCTGTAATTGGAGTCCCGCTACAACGCGCCGAGATTCGTGCCGAAGCAGATCTAAAACAAGCTGGCCCCCCGTCGGTGGCGCTGCGAGCTCTTCCGCTAGAAACAAACAATCGTTATTTTTTTTTCTTTGTCTCGATACGAACAACATGCAAAAATCAACCACGTCAGCGTTTTTTATTTCGTGTAACCTGATACCCATCCATGTAGGATCAGGCGAGAAAGCGTCGTCGACGAGGCACCAGTGGCAAGAGAACGGGACGTAATGACCGGGCGATAGGAAGACAAGTAAACAAAAAATGGAGAACGTTCTTAAACGAGAACGTAGTTGCAAGCTAAGATGCACGCCTTCGCAAATTATAGCTTGCTGGTGACTCGCTGTCGTGAACAGCAAGAAGCGAAGCAACGGAAGTTGCAGTACGAGATGTTGCTCGCTAGCTTTGCTGCAACGGAACTGCCCAGAAGCGTCCCTGATGTCGAGCTCACGCCGGACGCGCCAAGAGAGTCCAAAAAGAGGCGATTGATTGATTGACTGACTGAGTGATTACATTTGGTACTATTGGAAATGTTGGCAAGAACGTGTCGCCGGCTGCTCCACAACCTTGAATTGTACGAAAGATAAACATGACGTGCGGTGAAGCGAATGCGTTAAAGGGACACTAAGAGAGAAATCGTGAATAATTTCGACTTTTGAAAGCTCCTCCCTCTTTCTCCTCTCCTCCGCAACATAGTTGCCCTTTACCTCTGCGCTCTTGCTTCGCAAGTCCGACTATCGACCATCGGCCACCGACTACACCACCATCGACCACCGCCGATCATGAAAACGGGCGAACGAGGCAAATAATCGCTTAAAACTAGGCAGCTTCGCCCGAAGCATCGAAATTGATAGCGAGGCAACTGCAGCTATGCGGCAGAAACAGCGCCCATGCAGCCACCAGGTGTCTCAGAATGCTCGCGTGACCAGGAGAGCCCCCAGCGACGTTGCAGGCGTCCCATCTCGATGGTGCACGAAAAGAGACCGTAGGAAAAAGGTCGGCTCTTTTACAACTCGAAGTTTACCGTATGTTCCGCTCAGACCTCTGTGTACACACAGCTGCACGTACAGCACGAACACTACTGTTTCTGTTCACAACGCTCGTGCCAGCAACGGGAGGCGGTATACGCTGCACTGGGTTCTCGGCAGTGACGATTGAGCAGAGCGTGACGGCTCGATGGCTTCATCGTTTTTGCAGCCAAACACAGTGCGCATCACACTAGTCTTTGGAAACATTTTTACGGCGCATGCACGCATATTACGGCGCATGCGCTGAAAATACAATGACACCACGGCGGCGACAGCGAAAACGCTCCTCGAGTATCCGAGTATCTGTCGCAATAAAACTTGTTTCAACAGATACGAGTGACGTCGAAAACGGTGATAGTGCAATACGCTGTGCTTTATACAGGGCTGTTACATGCAACACATTGCTATCGGATACAGAAAAGAGGAACACAGTTATACATTAAAGGAATAGTCACACATAGCTGCATGGTATTGGCACAATAGAGGATTTTGCAGGCGCCTTGGCCGCAATGCTGCTGCAGACTCATAGAAACTTCCGGTAGAGTGTCTTAGAAGCACAAGATCACCTGAAGACATCAGCATATTATGCTAAAAACAAGCGTGCTTTCAAGTTATGCATTTAGATGTACGAGACGCCCCTTTGCACATTTTCGAATAAAGAAAGCGCTTATTCTGCTTCAAGCCACAATTTTAATTTTCTATAATAAAGGATGTGCCGAGAATACTTTTCTGCGACAGAATTTAAGTGCTCGAACTGGGTTTACCTTATCCGTCAATCTCTCCAGTCTGTCCATCCGGTTCTGTTACGCAGATGACGACCGTCGTCGCCATCGATGACAAAAAAGTGGTCTCCAATCGACGCTGTGAAGGTGGTTGGCCAGCGAAGCTGTGGTATCACCTGATTCGATAGACCAATGTGACGTAGCCTTGAACTGGGTCCTGCCGAGCCCTAAGCACGACGCCGTTGTGCATACTGACGTTGCTGCTTCTGCCACCGCTCATCGAGTTCACGCTGCGCTTCGGGAGTCTATAACTATACGTGGCCTTTCCATAGGGCTATCACAACACAAATGAAATCAATTGCTAGGCGGGTTCTTTTACATATGAAAGTGTAGAGTGACGTCACCCCTAGCTTTTTATGCTAAAGCTGCCGCGTACCGGCAATTGCTGCTTATGCAACCGAAATCTTTTCTGAAAAATGCTTGCGGCGAACGCTATGCGCGAAGACGAGCTTTCTGGTGCTATTGTTTCCCCGCACGGCCGGCGCCGCCACTGCCATGAATTAGAGCGCCATCTAGTGGTGCTGCAAGGAACCCAGCGGCGCACGCGACGCGGGCCTTCCGCTGTGACTGGTCGATTTGTCTGTCGACGGAGATGAAGAAATCCCAGGATCCTAATCCTTACCAGCTTCGCTGTAAAATGATTTTTTTTCGTCATCAGTCCCCCTCATTATCCCCAGCTCCCAGCTTCGTCATTGGTCAAGAGCGAAGAGAAATGAAATTTATCCGCAACCGCCTCACTGAGATTTGACGGCATGCCAGTGAACTACTGTACAATAGGGAGTAGTGCGCGCCAACCACTGAGCTAAAGCGCAACATTGATGTTGCTCGGCAATTAGAGAAAAGCTGGGCGCTTGGCGAGGACTCTGAAAGCAGCGACATCTCCTGCGCGTAATTCGGAGGCCAGACCCTGCAATACTGCCGTGTAGGTAAATTATATTACGTTCATTGCATAGAATTTGTTCATTGTCGTTCATTGACGTGACCGAGAAAGCAGCGGCGGCGGCACAAAAGAGGCATACATGACAATTACGATGATAAGCCTCCAACCTAGCACATACCCACAATTGAGGATGCACCGGGAATAATGGTTGCAGGTGGAAAACAACGTGGAAAGCATCGACAACGTCACTGCCAACAACGACGTCACCGCGACATCGCCACGCAGTTTACACAGTAGCTCACAGTATCAGCAGGCGCCAAATACCCTAATAGTGGTACGGGAACCCCACAGAGAAAATGAATTCACTCAGACCTCGTAGAAGATTTTCGTCATTTCAATCGAGACACCAGTTGTAGTAGAATTGTTGGCCTCCGAGTCTATTTGAAGGTCCCAAACAGGCCCTTCAGAACCAGCCATCGAATCTTAAAGCATGAAGTCTTAAACACAGTAACTGCCTCCTCACGTGCGACCCAAATATTGATTTGGATAGAAACTGAATTTCTAAAATGGTGTATGGAGACTTCAAATTTGAAGGTAATCTTAAATGTAACGCTGCAGCCACGGAGGGCCGGTAGGTGCTTGTACGTTGTCCTACCGAACGATGGAAACAAAGAATTGACTGTTTTACACCTAACAAACAAACAATTCAGAGTCCTTCTCTTGTCCTGGAAATGGGGGTAAGCGAAGCTTGTGGCAAGACGACGCTGTCGCAAGCGTTACGCTTCGTTTGCCCTAAACTAAGGGTAGACGGTTCTTCGCTGACGTTTGGCCTCAACATCGCGCTCCCGCAACTCGGGGACCGCGGCCCTTCACTGACGTTTCGCCTGGTCTTCGGAAGCCCTCACGCTAGAATCGGCGCGTCGACGACGTGCGGCGCCATTGCTCAAACGCAGCCTGCTCCTCGGCGGAACGCACCACGCGGGGCCTTCCCACCTGGACGCCGAAACTTATCTGAGGCGAGGGAAGCCCGGTGGAGCGCGCGCCAACTCCCCTTTCCTTCTCTTTCCCTCCCCGCGACACACCAAACGACCCTGATTGGTCGCGTGCGTCACGTTATCCGGCACCGGCGCAGCTTTCCCAGCACTTGCTCTTTCTTTCTTCCTTCCTTTCTTTGTCTTTCCTTCCTTCTTTCTTTCTTACTTTCTTTCCTTCCTTCTGAATTTATTTCTTGTCCGTGGCTCATACCCGCTTATTCAATGCGGGTATGAGACATCGTAGTTTTAGTGTTACATCGCTGGCGCAGGCTAGCGTATACAAAGTTCGCTTGAAAAATAAACGTGACGCATTAAGATTAACTGAAGGAAATATATAGAAAGAATAAAATGTTGCACCGTCGAGGAAAAAAAACACAATATATTAGCATAAGCCTTTCAGTAAAACTACTCCGTATAAAATGTTATCTACAGTTGTGCATTTTAACTATAAAATTACGGCAAAAGACAGCATGAGGGCAATGAGATAACGACGACCATATGACGACAACCGGATGAAGAAGCGAGAATGACGACGACAGCACGACCAAGACGGCATGACAGCAGCGGTATCACAACGGATGCACGACAGTGTCTGTGCGACGACGACGCAATGACGAGGATGGCATGGCAACGAGAGCATAATCACGATAGAATGACGAACAAGGGACAACGTCATGGATCGACGAAGGTGGCATGACGGAAACGGGATGACGAGACAAAGTGAGGACGATGGCAAGACAAGCGGCATGAGCACAATGGGATGACGACGAGTGCATGATGACAATGACGTGACCATGACTGTCTCACGAAATGTGTATTAAAGCGAGGATTTCTTTGCCTCTTCTCCCGACTTTCCGGGCGCTGCTGGTGTGATGGTCTTGCCGCGCGTGCCGCTGCGTTTCTTGCAACACCAACAGATGGCGCTCGCCTCCACGCATCCCTAGAATTTCTCCACGGAGGCCGGCGCCGCAACGGCAGCGTTTCACAGTTCGTGAGTATGGCGCGTGCTGTGCTTGCTTTCCTATGGGCTGTGGAGGTCGCGTGCTGGGCAGTACGTGGTAGTGTAAACATTACAATCGTACAGAGCCTGAAGAGAACGCTTGGAGCTAGGCGTCTCAACAGCGTGCTGGCCACGTATGCAGAAGGAGCACGTAAACAAGCGCCAGCAAAATGGCTCCAAAACGTGCACTCAGCGTCGAGGACACCCTGGCCCGAAAGAAGCGACGCGCGCAACAGGGGCGTCTTCGCTACGCAGGGAAACGTGGTGCGGACCGCGAATGCATGCTGGCTCGAAGACGTGAGGCATGACAACGACGCGTGGCGGCCATGAAAGACGACGCGCGTCGCGAGCACCACGACCAGAAACGACAAGCAGAACAATAATTATTGTCAATCAAAGCGAGACAGCACACAAAGCTTCGCTTACATCGAATCCCACAGTGCGTGGGATCCGCGTTTTTGTGTGACCGTGGTTTCATAACCGCATGACGAGAGTTGGATGACGTAGTTGGAGTGACGTTGACGGCACGACCACGGCGGCAGGCTGACAACGGAGACATGATAGCGACTCACGATGACGGCATGACAAGCGCGCAGGCAACCAAAACAAACATAAAAGATGGCGGTCTCCACAATGTTGCTGCTACAGCGCTCAGTATCGAGTTATATAAAGTATCGAGTTCAGAACCGCAGGAATCACCTGCAGATGGAGATTGTTGAAAGAGAGAGAGAGAGGAAATGGGAAAGGTAGGGATGTTAACCAGAAGGGAAGGTCCGGTTTGCTACCCTACGCTGTGGAGAGAGGGGTGGGGGAGGTAAAGTGATAGGAAAGTAGAGATAGAGAAATTGTTGAAAGTCCACGGGGAATCTCTTATGCCGCACAACCCTTCAACCTTCTGCGGTGAAGAACAAAAGCCTGCCAAGATTTATCTTTTATAAATAGCACAAATACACGCAGCAAGACCTCAAACACTGCCGACGCAGCCAAACGAGCGAGTACTCCAACGTAGGGATCTTTCGTTTCCGCAACAAATGTAGCACAAGGCTCTTCTACAACTTTTCCGAAGCTACTCATTTAAACTAAACAACATTTTTAGGTGATAAGAGACCATTAGACAACTTTTCGCAAGCACCACCGAACCTTATTTTAAACTCTTGTATACAGAAAAGCAAAGTGGGAAGCACAGTGGGAAAAGCGGGAAGTAACGTGCGCGTATTGCGGAGTCCAGTCCTACCATGGTTTAGCGTAGCGCAGAAGGTGTTTCAGAACACTGGCGTTCCCAAAACCCTGGGAGAGTACTATCAGAATCGGAAGGAATAAACAAGCAAGCAAAAAATTCAGTAAGAAAACTAAGACGATACGATAGCCTCCAGATTCATAAAAAATATTAATAAATATGGGGTTTTACGCGCCAAAATAAAGACCTGATTATGAGGCACGCCGTAGTGGGGGACTCCGGTAGAATATGGACCACGTGGGGTTCTTTAACGTGCACCTAAATCAAAGTACACGTTCTCTTTTTTTATTGCGATAGCAATTATATGAACACTCAAAGAGGATTTCTGCCATCGGCGTCGCCGTCACCGTGAGGTTTCGTATGACGGCAACGGCGATGAAATCGTCGCCGCGCGCCGGACGCTGTATGTGCGAGTGAAAGGGCTGGAGGGACGCGCGCTGTCACGGGGAGCGAACGCACGGCGGAGAACAAACGCGCGTTCTGCGCCGTGCTCCCTGAAGGGCTGCAGAATTAAGCGTCTCTTTCCTCCTTTACAATCACCCTATATATATATATATATATATATATATATATATATATATATATATATATATATAGAGAGAGAGAGAGAGAGAGAGAGAGCAAACGCGACTTCTTCCGTCGCGCGAAAGGCCGTGGGTGGACAGGAGGGAGGGAGGGGAGGCGACGTTTAGCTGCGGCACCAAATGCGTATTTATATAAAAACGTTGCGAGGCGAGAAGGTGGTAAAGACTTCCGACGCTGCTCGACGAGTTTCCCGTACTGACCTCGTCGAAAACCTCCGAGCCACCCCCAGAGGCCCTGGCAACAGTCACCAACGCCGCGCGCGTTCGGTGCGAACGCGGGCAAAACGGCGACGGCATCGACAACAGTTCTGTGCGTTGCTAGTGCTGCTGCATGTCAAAGATTATACAGCTGATAAAACTACTATCCTTACTCCGTATAGCTCTCTACTAAGTTGCTATCACAATTGATGCTTCGGCTTTCGGGTGAAACTGCGACATTTTTTTTTTTCGCACATCGCCCCCATCGAAATGCGGCCGCCGTGGCCGAGATTCGATCCCGCGACGTGCTCAGCAGCCCAATACCATAGCCACTGAGCAACCACGGCGGGTCCCAGATTTGTCGCCGTCTATCGACGAAGTACCGTCGCATACTCTAACCCACCACGCTTCACCATTCTCCGTTTTCCGAAGATGCAACTGGAGTCGCGACGCCGTAAATCGTTGCAAACGCCGCGAGGTACTCTTTCGAACGTCAATTTCGAAGCCGCACGCGCGCATTGTAGGACTTCCCCCACCTCCCCCGCCCCCCAAGTCATAGAAACGCGACACCGGAGCAAGCCGGTGAAGCTCCGGGGATCCGCGATTGTGCGCGCAAGAGCAGGGTGGCTCAGATGCTGTATTTCCTCGCAACGCACTTCCTCGCAACGCTATCCAAGTTGCAAAATAACGCGGAGCCACCGGTCGGATATAGAAAAAAAAAAAAGTTGCCCGGTTGAGACGAATGCATGTGGCGCAACACCACAGCGAAGTTCAGGGTTTGGCCTCCACCCACGACCACCCACGACCACCCCGATGTTCTTATGAAATTTAAGTGACACAGATTTTCTTTATTATTATTTCTTTAATGGTTGCAACATCATCGTGGAGAACTGCGCTATTGAAGAGGCGATGAAAAGGTGCGTGAATACGCTGCATCCAAGTTAGCGCGAACCCTGCAACATCCACGCAAGGCCGCGGTTTCAAAACGCCGACACTAGGAGCTGAATGGAAGTAAAGACGTGGCAGGGACTTCCTCTTTTCTGCCCTTGCCCGTCATCCAACGGAACCCTCCGCCCACGGGATATCCTTTGTGGGAAAGGGCTTGAGTGGAACCAATGAACGGACCTCTGAACTTAGGACAATGCACTTTGTGGCGGGTACCAAAGTACAGAATCATGTTCATTGCTTATAATATATACGTTTCACCACTCCTACCGTTCTAGCTGAGTGCAAGGCTGAGTACTTCGAGCTTAAGCGCGTGTTAGCGCTCGTATTCTAGCGTTCTGCGTTGTGTTTCCAGGACCTTGATCCAGTTCCAGAGAGATGTGGGGCAAAAGCCGTATGTTATAACGTGTATTCTGGACTGGGGAAGCTTTCAAGGATGTTCCCGAGTATGGGGCAGGTCCATTAGATAGGAGAGTTATAATCGGGATAGCCGCAACGGTGGCTACATTGGGGTACCTCGCAAGACCCTGAACTGAACGTCCTGCCCACACTGTGATCTACAAGAAAACCTTGCTATCCGAATATCAGGGCCTTCCTGGGGCTACCAGCCGATTGGGCTATAGGTATTGAATAACGAAATGTGTGTTCTCTTTCTCTAAACCTTTCACACTGCAGAACTATACACTGTATAGAGCCAACGACATGGACGTTCTCCTAATGCGACTTTTCACTTTATATGTCATCGCTTCTATATCAACGTTTTCAAGAACGGAAAGTCACACAAAGGATAATGAGTCTCACCTAGTGCGAAATGAATTCACGGTGCCAGCACTGCATTGATACGGGTCTACTTTGTCGAGCGGAGGAGCATCGTGGGCCTTGTCACTCCCGAAACTCTCAGAGCAATGCACGGAATTCGAGTCGGCGCGTGGCGCCGAACAACGGTGCTGGCCCGGGGTTCGGGCTCGGCTTACAAACGGCACCGGGAGGGGGGGGGGGGGGGGGAGTATAACGGAAGGGGGTTGGCACACATCGCTGTTTGGTGCTCGCGTTACACGAGCCAACTGCCGGGCTAGGCCGCGCTGTTTTCGTGCCGTTTTGGGCCGCGTGGCCCGGCCGAAATTTGCATGTTATCGGAACGGTGGGAGGGTAATCCGAGACGGCAGCGGCGGCGACGAAGCCATCGACGTCGTCGTTGTTGTCGTCGTTTCGGATTCGCTTTCCCGGACGGTAATACGAAATGTTTTGCGCGTGCGAATGCAGCGAGCCCCCGGCCCTTGCGAGCGCGTCCCTCCCGTTGTCGAATGTACCGCAACTGCCGGTGCATTGCCCGCACACCTTCTGAAATGGCCACAAGGCGGTTGGATCTGAGGAGGAACTATGGAACATATGCCCGAATAATGATGATGATGATGATGATGATGATGTAGTGTTTGGTGGCGCAAGGGCCAGGTATGGCCAAACAGCGCCAAAAAATGGTACGTATAGAGGCCTAAAATTGGTCGCTGTATAGTGAGCAACACATGAAAAGTGTTAGAGCAGCGACAAATCCAGAAGCGCTTGGATTTAAAGTGGACGGAGGGATCAACCGGTCAGCGGTCGAAATAAGCAAGAGACGTTTAGAGTAATTGTGGAAAAAAAAAAAAAAGTAGGGAAGAGATCGATACGACCGAGTCTGCTAAAGGCATAGGTAGCGGGACAAGGTAGATAGAGAAGTTTCGAAGAAGAGAAAAAAGATTAAGGAGATGTATACAAAAATGCTAGAATCAAAATCATGTACGATAGCATACCAGATTGCTGGTATAGCATACCAGAAATTGAGGGGAAAATCGTCCTGTTTTGGTTATGCTTCACGAAGGCGCGAAGTGATACGGTTGGGAAGTCTACCTCAAGCCACATGGTGTTCAGGAAATGAATAATGGCTCAGTTCACCATAAGGTAACTAGGCTGAAGTGTCGAATACGCTGCCTATTATTAAGCTACGCTAATGATTTAACACGAAGTGCAAACTCTTAAGCAGCACTGAACGTTTCTTTCTTTCTTTCTTTCTTTCTTTCTTTCTTTCTTTCTTTTCTTTTTTTTCGGCAATATGGCCAAGTTACTTACATTATATTCCTTCCTTCCTTGAGAGATCAACAAAGTATATGCTTCGGCGGGTTATGCGCGCAAAACTACGGCACATCTCCGCTGCCTTCGTGCCTTTTGTTCGAATGTCGGCGTATCGTGCCACACGAGACGTGCTCGGGTCGGAGACAGTTTGTTGCGCGAGAAGACGAGTCTCGAAAAACGCGAACGTCGGCGGGAAAAGTAGTTTTCTTCATTTTTTTTTTTTTTTTTTTTTTTTTTCTGTATGCGATTACGGAGAGGCATCTGGAAGCCGAGATGCACCCTACTCTCTTGAAAGAAATAAACGAGCCAAACCTTGCGAAGACCGCGCAAAAGCCGATATCAAGCAAAACTGGAATAGAACACAATATTGACAAAAATAAAATTAAGACAAACGTGAGGCTTAAGCTAGAAATTCTTATAGAAAGAAGTTAGAAAAAGTGTTACGTTTCTGTTGAGCTTTTATTATTTTCGGTTGAGAGGGGGGACAAATTGTGATGTCATGTAGAATTTCTGATCGGGAAACAAAGTGAGATCTAATATTTTCGATTCTAAATGAGGTATTCGATAACGTGAGCAACAAACGTGAGACTTATCGTTAATTAGCCATAAGCTATAAAGATAACTATATTCAGTTTTTTTTTCAAATATGTTCCACGGTTAATACGAACAGAAAAAAAAGAAGAAAAGAACAAGACGGGAGATTAATGCCTGCTACATGGTCCATATTTACATTTTACTATTGCTAGAAAACTAAAAATTAATTAGATTTGTGCACGGGAGCTCGAATTTCAAAGAACTGTTCAACAGTTTTCTAGGACCGATTACTGATCACCTGAAGCTGTAACTGCTATTTGGTGCTTATAACATAGCACAGTTAACCGCAAACGATGACAGACTTGCTATTTGGGGCGAAAATTCGCCCTCGATACCGTAAGCCACCGTCAGTTACTTCTGGACGTGGGAGCGCGACGTTAGGAACGCGCTGATCTGCACTTCCTTAAGGACTTCAACAAATCGTGCCACTGTTTACAGCGTGACACCAGCTAGAGAACCTACATCGACAACCGCCCTTTACTATGACGCAAGCGGTTGATAAAGTAAAAGTGAAAAAAATAAATGTTGGCGGCTGTTGATGTCAACAGTTCTGGTAGAAATTCACAAGAATATCAACAACCACTTAGCGAAGACAATCATTACAGCCTTACGCATTATAAAGAACGACAAAGTTAAGAATAAAGGTTTATTCATACGAGGATGAGGTTATGATACATGGAAAGTGAGCGCGCAACATTCAAATTCGTTTACTTGACAGAAAACAATTGAACGTTCCAATGGAAAATCATTTCCAGCAAGCAGTAAAGCTGACCTCCTTGTTCGACGGCTTTTATGAGTATGCCAGTAGCATAAGGGCGCCCGCGCGGAGGCAATTTTCTTTTTTTGTATGAGAGCGGGAACTTACTTTTCTGGAATACATAACGGAATTTTATTAAAACGTCATCACTGCTGAAATTGTACTTTCGCGTCATTACGCATTCAACGCCAACGCAAAAAAAAAAAAAATTATTTAATGTTTGCTAAGAGTAAATCACTCTCGTAGGCAAATCCAACTTCAAGCCTTTCGAACAGTTAGTCTTAATACTTCCTCCGACGTTCCAATAACAACAAGGGTGCGTGTGCTTAAACCGGCTTCAAATAACTTACCCTAGTATTCTTACACGATCCTCGACTCGAAGCTCTTTCTCCACTCCGCGGAGTTGATCACAGCGCCGCTCCTCGACTGAGCAACACACTACGCTTCCCAAGAATTGCTGTGCACTATCAATGAAGTACAGTGACCGCTTCTCTCGAAGGGCGGTGCTCCCATCGACTTTCTCGAGTCGAGCCGGAGTGTGGAGTGGAAGAAGTTCTAGAATACTGGGGTTAGTGGTTCGAAATTAGGCCTAATTCCTCAGGTAAGTACAGAAACGTGAATTATTACACCAAAGACTAGCCTTTAAACAGCATATTCAAGGTATGGTTATTACACAATAAGATGTCGTCGTCTAAATATGAGATCTACAAAAAGCGTGCTTGAAAACTATTTTAGCGTTGGTTTTCTCATTCACTCACGTTAACGCCAAACGCATCAGAATACACAAGCACGAATAATTTCAAGAAATAGTACTTTCCTCCGAAAGGTAGGTTCTTATTCTAAAGGCCCGTAACCCTTAAGCTCTCCCGTTGACTGAAACATCACAGCGACAATCGTTTCCCATTAACCTCCGTTCCAGTGACGTAGATGAAACCTAGGCCGGTATAACGTAAAACTATTGCAATCGGTTTTCTTTCCAAATCGGCCATTAGCACTCCGAGATAGGTCAAAACGGCTCCAGCTCTGCCCATACGGACGTGCATATGGGCAGAGTTGGAGCCGTTTTGACCTATCACGGACGGCTTATTGCCGATTTGGAAAGAAAACAGATTGCAATAGTTTTACGTTATACAGTCCCTAATCGCGACATCTCTGCCTCTCTTTATACAGCATGACGACGACGTATCACGTCATCAAATCAAGGCGTAGGTAAATTTCCCTGCTTATCGAGCAAAGGCTGGTCGACGAGCTTCACAGTCCTGTCATTCGGCACGCGGTCCACTTCGAACAGCATCAGTCTATTCTCCTGCGGGTGTCTCATCAGGAACGGAGCCGGAAGGTACAGCCGCACTTGGGGACCGGCCATGGGCCAGTAACGCCCCAGGTTGACGCCGTTTACGTAAGCGACACCTTTACCCCAACCAGTGGGATCCAGAAAGGTGTCCAGTGGCTCCTGCTTGTCGGAAAGCGTGAAGCTGCCCGCGAAGAAGCCTGGCAGCCTGCCGTCAGCCTTCCTTTCGAACGATGCGCAGAAGCTCCGTGACGTCCTGGTTCCTCGTCAATGGGACCACTTCCATGGTCCAGTCCGTTATGTGGTTGTCGTTGAGCGTAACGTTCTTCAATCCCTTTGGTTTATTGTGCGGAAAAGAAATAGGTAAAGATGTTAGCGGTCAGTCCATAAAAAATTGACTATAAACGAACGAAAACGCACGAATTTAACCTGGAATTCCCAAACGTGGTGGTAGCAGCAGTATGAGTACTGGTTTATTAAGGCCATGGTTTCAAACGCGGTTGGTTTCCGTGTAGTTCTTACAGGCGGTTTCCTGTGCTCCCTTGGGTTAGCATCATCAGCCATCCCCAACCTAATCTTTACGCACTTATATGTGCCATGATAAAAAAAAAAAACACACTCACTACTAGTCTTTCCGACCTACTCGTAAATATATACTGTACATGCTGCCTATGTACACCCGGCGACAAAATAATCCGGGGCATGACATCTGAGAAAATGCTGAGTATCTCCGCAGCTTCACAACGCAGCCTGGTATTAGCATTTCGAGCTTCAACTAGAATATTCTAACAACATTGTCGTATGCAGTTTTACTGGCTACTGCTACAGGCTGCGGAGATATTCAGCTTTTTCTCAGATTTCATGCCCCGGCTTATTTTGTCGCAAGTTGCACCTCACATCAGCCTAATACCTCGACAAGTGTACATGAAGTATCAAGCCCGTTCGGATAAAATCCAGCTATCGACCAATAGGAATAACTTGGTCCAAAGAAATCACACATGGAAGGTCGCATTAGGATGCGGGGAAAATTTGACCAGCAAAGCACAAGGGCTCAAAAAATGTGGATTAGGTGTCATACGTAAGGCAGGGCTAACACACGTTAAACTTTCGACTGCTAGGCTTTCACGAGGAGTTTGGCTAGGCGCGAGAAAGCCACAACAAAAGCAAACACGTCAGGCGTGACACCGCGTAGCCACAGCGACAATCTCTCTACGCACCTTGCGATCATGGTTCCGGTTACCAACTTGGTCTCTTCCCATGTTCTCCACCAGAATCACAAGCTTATCACCCTTATTCACGGGGATGTCACCCTCAGTCTTCGGGTCACCGGAGACCGGCTTAAAGCTGTAAAAGATGTGCTTCGAGTTCTGCACAAACACGTGCGCTCGGTCACGCAGGCCGAGCAACCGCAACTTTCCTTTTCCCTGAACGTTCACGTTCACATTCGCCGTGTACAGGACGAATCCGTAGTCCTGTCCGACCTCTTCGAACGTCATCGGAAACTTGGACTGCTTCCGGTTCAGCCAGTTTATCTTGCTAAAGTGGTTCAATGCATCGTTCATACTCATGTAATGATTCAACTTCACTGCCCCGAAGTTGAGTTTCTTCGCTGGGCCGGGAGGTTCGCCGTTAGGAATCGGCAGAAACTCCTTGATGACCTGCCTGAACTTGTAGTACATAGGCCTCAACGAGCCGTCCTCGGCCACCGGCGCGCCGTAATCGTAGCTCGTCACAACGGGAGTGTCCATGCTGATGGACGACTTGAAGCCGAAGCTGGTGCCTCCGTGAAACATGTAGATGGTCACGGACGCCCCCATCTTCAGGAGGTCTCTAAATTTGTCGACCAACTCGAGGCTGCTCTTGTTGGAGCGATCGAAAGTCCAGTGGTCCATCCAACCCGTGTAGTACTCGGCAACAAACCATGGACAGGGGCGAACCTGGGCCCAGTCCATGACAGCGAACATCTTCTTGGGATCTTGAGTGTAGTCGAAGTTCCCGGCCACAAGAATATCGCGAACCTTATCACACGTGTAGTAATACTCCTCGGGAAAATCGTTCCGGAAGTAGACGACGTCACGTCCGAAGTGCCTCTCCAGGGCAGACAACACGTGGTCCATGTAGTTCACGTCGCAGTGCTTGTAGTGTCCGAACTCGTTCTCCACCTGGACGGCGAAGATCGGACCACCGTTCTTGTACAAGTGCGGTACCAGCATGGGTAGAAGCTTGTTGTACCATCTGTCCGTGAGGTTGAGATAGTTGATATCCATGCTTCGGTACATCATCTTTGGGTGCAGTTTCAGCAGCCAATACGGAAAGCCACCGTTGTCTCTTTCGGCGCAGATGTAAGGTCCGGGCCTCAGAACGGCAAGCAGGTCCTCGTTCTTGACTTCGTTGAGGAACGCGACAACGTCGTACATGCCTTCGAAGTTGTACTCCCGTGGTTCCGGTTCGTGACTGCTCCATTCGACGTAAAAGTCGACGGCGTTGAGGCCCGCCATTCGCGCCTTACGAAGCCTGTCCTTCCAGTAGGCGCGCGGGATCCGGAAGTAGTGCATGGCCCCGGCCACGAACTGGAAAGGCTTGCCGTCCCTCAGGAACCGCCTGTTCGCGTGGTCAACGACGAGCGATCGTCCGCCGCTAGAGGGCAGCACCAGACGGGAAGTCAACCAGACGAGACAAACTACTGTCCAGAACTGAGACGCCATGCGCCGATTCGTTCCAATCGACGTGCTTCCGGCGTGAAGCCATGGGCATTCAGAAAGGAGCACAAACAGAAGACTCATGATAATTCAAAAAGAGTTCAGATCCGGAGAAATTATCTACGTTTTACGTTCATTTCGCTTTTGTTAGAATGCGTACCGTAAGTAACGATTCCTGAATAAAATGACTGGTTTTGATACATATCGACTAGCCGTTTTAGGAGAAGCGTACGTTCCAGGAAGAAAGGTCTGGCAACAAAACACTCTTCTCCGCACGCTGTATTAACGGGCTTCTGTCGTATTTCCGGCAGTAAATCAGTCATCCGTAACGCCTTATACTGTAGAAACAGACAAGGCATTGACGTCAAGAGTAATACTCAAATATGCCGGGAGTTCTTGCATTACTTCTCGTCGAGTCGACGTGAATGGTTTCTCTTTGTAGGAAACACACAAGGACAAGATTTCTTATTTTGGGGTGTTTCAGACGAAACCAGGTGTTGTGAGACGGCCGCGCACGACGCGCTGAACCCGGTTCCAAGGCTTTAAAAACGTTTTTTTTTTCTTTTTTCTGCAAACGTGCCAACGTGACGCAACGCACTCCTGAGATATTTATTGCGCGTTATCTGGAACGTACAGCACGAGGACCGCAATCACGCATATTAACACATACAAGTTCATTTATTCCAATACTGTCGTTTTCTTTCCACGTGAAAACAAAAAAAAAAGGTTTGTTCGCTGTTATTAGTGGAACAGTAGTTTACAAAACTTCTGTCTTGAATGCACTAAATTCCCCGTCAATGTGACAACAAAAACTTCTGGCGCTCTTGAGGCCTAATGAATACATACACTCTGGCAGATTGAGTCTGGCTTTCACAATAAAAATAAACTGCAAGAACAAAAAATCACAGCATATCCACGGGGTGAATGATGATGAGTGGGCGAAGCTCCGGAGGGAATCATCGGATCTCCCGCTTAAGGGGACGCTAGCACAAACGCGTTAGAAACGTGCAGTACTCTCTAGTAAGGGGGAGCGGCCACAGCGTCTTACGCAGCCATTTACACATGCCGGAACGTGCACCGCGTTTGCCGACGCCATCACATGACTGCTGAGAGAGTATACCCCCCGTATTCATAAACGCTCCTCGACTTGAACTTGACTTGCCACCGCCTTGGGCAGCGCGTTCGAAACGCGTTGAAGGTAAGGCGGAGAGGCCACAGCGTCTTACACCAGCTTCTTACACGGGCCGTAACGCGCTAGCACAAACGCGTTAGAAACGCGCTAGAAACGCGGCCTTTCGTTAATGTTGGGTATTTATTGCCATCGTGGTGCGTGTTTCTATGTGCGCTTCGTGGCGTAGTGGGCTAACGCCGCGCGCGCGGAAGCGAGGGGTCCCTGGTTCGATTCCGCGCTATGGACACAACTTCGGAATTTTTTTTTCTAATTTTTCTCAGACTGGTTACACACTATACTACGACGACGGGGACGGAACGGGTGCCGCTATAAGGAGCTTCGCTCCTAATATATTTTTTTCTTCAATCAGAAGCTTTCGGACAAGGAACGTCGCTGGAGACAACGTTTCGGCAGGACTTCGTAAGGACAGCAACTGCTTTCCTTAGCAGCGTTCTTGTACGCGTAGCTTATTGCCTTATCGGCCATTTCTTCCGAGGTAGTAGAACTTAAAAAAGCTGTAAAGCTCATTCGGCATATCTGCACACGCACCTCCCATGCTAGTGGACGCTCGCCTCGCTAACCACCACCGCGAAATAAAGCCACACCAAGAACTTAACCGGCTTTGAACTTATTATCCTAGGCCTGACATCCCATACTAAACAAAAGCAGCGACAAAAGATAGAACGAGTTCAACCACCGGAAACATCGAACACGTTGATGAGAAGGAAGCGAAACAATTCAGAATTCCCCTCCCGAAATGAACACCCCGGGTCTATGCGGCAGAGCACGGGCACTAAACAGGCAGGCCAATCATGCCAAATACCCGCGGAATATAAAACGCGCGAGCACGCGGGCCCGCGTTTTTAAGACTAATGTTCATTCATGCCTTCCTCTCGTCCTCGTCAGCTCATCGGCCGGCTTCAGACAGAATCTCGCGAAAGGCCGAGCATATACGACCCGGAGAACGAAGGGCCTTCCTATCCTTCGTGCAATAAAATGCCGAATGCATATGCGGTGGTGAAAGACTTTCAAACTGCATAGCCACAGGTTTTTTTCTTTTTTTTTTTTCGAACGCGTGCACGAGCACCGGAGAGATATAAACGCTACGGGTCGGCCCGCGGCCAGGCACACGAAAAAAAAAAAGAAAGGCGAAAGCAAGAATCCCGCCCCTATCAAAAGAGATGAGGCTCGCGTATGGGCAGTATATGCAAGCCACAGCGCTGAAAAGGGGGGGAGTCCAGAGGCCTATTATTCTGTTTTATGAAGCCCACTTCCAACCCGTCCGCTTTCGACGGCAGTATCCAATTTCCCGAAGTCTTCCACCCTCTCCCCGGAAGACGGCCGAATTCATCCGCTTTTATGGGGTTACGGGAGGGGGGTGAGGTGAGGAGAGGGCGCAGAGCGTCGCGTATGCGCCACCGGGCATTGCTGTGTGTCTGGCCCCCAGCGCTCAAAGCGAAGCCGCAACTGCACAGAGGCCAATGGGTTTTTACCGCGTCTGCCTGCATCCATAGCAATGGGACTCTTCTTCGTCATCGTCCTGTTCTTCCGTGACAACGTGTACAGCTCCACGCAGTTTCCCCGAGAGCCTGCGCGTGCGAGCGCTTTGAGACACACAATGGCACGCGCGGCCCCGACTGTGTTTTCTTTTTCTTTTTCACGGGGACGTCTCGTCACACAAAAGCTGTAAGAAACCCCTCATGCGACTGGCACAATCAGCGGAAACCTTTCTCTCTCTCTCTCTCTCTCTCTCTCTCTCTCTGACCCTTTCGGAGAGACCAGAACGTGGCTGCCGAAAGCTAGGATGCGTTTTTATAGATTGGCGCTTATTGCGATGGTCCGATGAAATCGGAAGCGTTATGCGGGACCGTAAATTGGGGTCGCGAACCTGGTTTCCGGACGTTTGTTACGTTGCTTCGATCGTGGTGAAAATGTGCGAACGTATCCGCGTCGTATCCGTTTTCCATTGAGTTTCGCAAGTCGGTCCGACGTCTATTTCTACGCAGGGACGTTTAATGCTGCAATTTGTCGGTCGAAGAGCGTCGTCCGGCTCTGAAACGCTCTACTGAAAAACTGTAATGTCTGAGACACGATTACGATGTATAAGTTATCACTTCTTTCTTGAAAACTGCGCTCAATGGCCCAGATTTTATTGCACATCGTGAAACTTCATGCAATGCGTAACTCAAGACAAAGGGGGAAATTTTTGTCAGCCTGATCCGCTTAATATATAAGCAACTCCTCTTAATATTTATGAAACGACTGATTACATTTTTACTGCAATACATTAGTTGGTTTACAAGCCCCAAAATTTTGAGTTTATATCCCGACGACAGGCCCTTTGATATGATCATTCATGGATACTAAACTTTGCGATCAGGCGAGACTACTACCTCAGGTATACGATGCGACACAAGTGAAATATTTGTAATCTCAACTTCTTTCAATTTTATTTGCTGTTGACACACATTTCTGAATTGTTTTCGCAAAGATTAACTCGTTTTCAGTGTATGGCCTAGCAGTGGAAACCGAAAAAAAAATAACAAAGGGTGAGTAATCAAACGACACGTGACCGAGATGACGCAATACACATAGAACAAAAAGAAAGGACCAATCCAGCAAACACGGTAAACCGGCTGAGATCAAGCAGCAATCCCAGCATGCAGCCGTACTCTGCCGGTCCGAGCGCCGGCAGAGTACGTACGTAACCCCGATCTTCGGATTCCCCGCCACGCGTGGCCAATGTCACAGCCACCGGCGGATTACTGCCCCGGTCGGATCAGTAATCGGATCATGTCAGGGGATCGAAGTAATCATAACATTCCTGAACCGACCCCCGACGGGTCGCGCAGTGACCCTCGTCCTATTACAAGCGCACCCGCCTAAGCTGGGTCACGCAGTGCGGTGGACACTGGCCCGACACGGTAGAGACCCAATAAGGGAAAGTGAGCGCCGTAGAAACAGGGCCGGCAACATAAAGCAGCAGGCGATGTGGCATGTACTGCGCGTTCTCCTTGAATATTTAGGCTACGCCGCCAAATCCCTTTCGGAAGTATTGATTACTGCAGAACCTATCGACTACATCAGAAGAGGTGTTAGCTGAAGCCAATGGTTTCAAAATGCGCGTAGGAACAGGGTTGCGCAATTTGTTCAACCGCTGGCACTGATTTCGAATAGGACCGCGTCTTATGCAAGTGAACGTGAAAACGTACCCTGATCAAGATAGCGACCTTGCTGGGACATTCATCGTCATACCTAATTATCATCTGGAAGCATCAGATTGCGAGGACAGCTGACAGAAAAAGGAGACATACGGACGGCAACACTTCAGCCATTCGGAAACACTTCAGCAAAGGAACATGTATATATGAAGTTTCTCACCAATGATATTACACCGCATGTCAGATATCCAGTGTCACGTACTCGATTAGCAGCGGATGCATAGTTAACTACTGGATACGTAGTGATTACGAGATCTCAAATATCACATTTCCAATATCCGCCACCCCAAATATTTGCGAAGAAGTGCCATTGTACGCGCCATTTCTTGAATAATCCCAATCAGACGCTGCCTAGATTAACTACGACATACTCGTGCAGCTGTCGAACCCACCTGAATATATTCGAACCGCAAACGCGTCACGTCCCACGTGACACCCGTGGTTAAAAGGATATATTCCACACCCGCCGCGTTGGCCGTGTGCAACGCTGGCTAAACTCCAAGAGCTAATCTTGTAAACATGCGGAAATACCCAAGGCAGTAGACGGCACCATGGTCGTCATGGTACGCTCAATTAGTAAAGCAACGCATGCGTAATTCGGAAGGTGTTGGTTGGGCTCCCAGCTGCGGCAGGGTATCTTTTCGTCAACTTTCATTTTCCTTATCCTTACTGTTGCTACAATTGCACTCAAACAGCCAAATACCACTATGCCTGTTTTTTGTTTTCTGTAACTTTTTTTTTTTTTTTTTTTTTGGGGGGGGGGGGGGGTTCATTGTCCGTTTTTGCGTACGTTTGTGACAGAAAAATTTTGCCTCTCGAATCCCCGTACAGGCGGTGCCCAAGACATGGGGTCTGTACGATAACACAAAGGGCAGCGCCTTGGTATTCGAGACTCGAGCAGGTTGCCTCAAAACAAAACATACCGGAGCAAATATTCGCAACAAGGTAAGGCATGTGCCTGTTGCAGCAAAAAACCGGAGATCACTCAGCACATCCTAATGGAATGCGAAGGTATTCACCAAGTCAGACCCTTAGGTAACGTACACCTTCCAAAAGCGCTTGGATTTAAGTGGACGGAAGCATCAACCGGTCAGCAGTCGTGATAAGCAAGATCCGTTGAGAATATTCGTGAAAAAAAAATGAAAAAAAAAAACAAGTGAAGAGATTGGTACGACTGGATCCGTTACAGGCTTGTAAAAGGAAGATTGAGAAGTTTTGAGGAAGAGAAAAACGATCAAGGAGATGCATACAAAAATGATTGAATGAAAAGCATGGTGATTAACTCAAGTAGGCTAGGTGACTATATGGAACCACCCTGTTTCAAAGAGATGCCATTAAGTTATCATCAGCATTATGACGTGTTACCGGCTCCGCAACTACATCCGCCACATGCAGTTAGCAACAGTGCTGCCTTCGAGATCCGTTTCCGTCACTCAGTGGCAACCATCAACGAGGTGTGGCTTTGGACACCACCTCATTTCTCTCACTTAGTATATAAAGCTTCAGAGTCAACGCCGTGGTCGGGTGGTCAACGTCAAGCTTCACTTAACTCCCCCCCCCCCCCCCCCCAAAAAAAAAAAAGCAATGAGAGAGAGAGGGGAGAGATAAAGAGCGGCTTTACATCTGGTTAAAGACAATCTTGGCACTGCAAAGTGCTGCCCAAAACGCAGCGTCCTTGCTCGTTCGTCGCATATCAGAGCACTTTTAATTGAATATGTGCGTCGCGATATATGCTAAAACAGCATCCTGTCAAAATTTCATTTGGACAGCGACAGCCTACGGCACGCCTAAACAGCTCCTGTGCATCAATAGCTTTGGTCGGCTAACGTCTGCTAAATTTCTGCAATCCTGTTTAAAATTATATAGCTACAAGCCAGACAGATAGATAAGCGACCCATTTCCGTTTACTCGCTCGTTCCTGCACAGAGTGCATGAGCTGCGGATTAACTAGTTCACTGACTGTCAACTCAATCAATCAATCAATCAACCTGTTCACTCGCCAACTCCCCAAAAGCACCTGAGCAGTGGAGCCCTCAGCAATCTCGTTATAGCTCACACCAAAACAAGAGATTTGATTTGCATCTTAAGTAGTAAGCCAGTGTTTGGCCTAGTGCTCGTCTGTTGACCTTGCCAGCACTATCTCTGAATGCATAGCGCCTGCATGTTTTTGTATGCAATCACAGGACGCGGTGCGAGACGTGAATCAGAAGTGAAAGGCCAATCCCGGTCGTCGAGCTCATAATGCGATCCGGGAAATTTTGGAGCCGAGTCACCCGCGTGTGCACACACGTACAAGCACGTGAAAGTTATTTAACGCTGGAGCGACCCACCCCCAAATCTCACTATTGAAGCGTGCAGGCGTAATCCGTCTCCCCTATTAATGCCAATCCCCCCCACCGTACACGGTCGCCAGCAGAGTGGTTATAATCCCGTCGCGACGTAAATCCTTTTATCTGCTCTGGATCCACGGAAGCATCGATAATCAGTGCGTTGCTTCGGACCGTCTTGCACAAACGACGCGTGACACTCGGAAACGCTGGCTGTCCCATAACAAGTTGAAATGTCGGGTCATATTTTTTTTTTCTCCTCCGAACGGCTGTGTCATCCGCATCAGCGCGTGAAAGCCGTCTCCCCCTCAAATTTTTCCTTTTTCTTCAGTCAATAGCTGTCGAGGTTCCATCAAAATATAGAAAGCGAATTCATCGAATACTATGCAAAATACCACTACCATGTGTCTTTTCACATGCGACCGACATGCGTTCTCAATTCTCTGCTGCCAGCGCATCACGGTGCTTTTGATCGCACAAGAAAAGCATCTAGGGACTTTGGGATCGATAAGGAGGAATGAGGTACAACTGACCGTGAAATACAGAGAGGTTAAGTGGCTTGGCGGATAGGCATTATAATGCACTGCAACCTAGACAGACCGCAATGCCTCGGTGTTCGTGTACGTGCGTGTGTGTGCAACTGATCAACCACAACAAGTTTGGAGGGACCCACACACGATGACCTGGCCTAGACCATGCACTTAAATAAAAGCGAATCAGCTTATATGGTGTTCTTCGACATTGGCGGTAAGTCCCCTATATTGTGCTGATAAGCCCTAACCGGGCAAATCCGCGTATTAAAAGACAGTTTATAAGACTACAAGAACACAACACAAACAGGACATAGCACCATAGAGGAAATTAATATATATATATATATATATATATATATATACTGGTCACGAGTGATTTATCAAGTCACTGTCTACGAAAAAATCCAGAAGAGCCTTGAGACCTCCTTTCTGTCTGTTGGACAGAAAGGAGTCATATCGGATTCGAGTTAGTGCTACGGCAGGTTACCGAGGTTAGATAAGCGTCAAGGGACCTTTTTACTCTTCCTAGGTTAATTTGATGAAATATAGAATAGTTAAAAATACAGAAGAAAATACAGAAGTCTACATGTATACGTTATTCTAAGCATAGGAATTCTAACCAACACTGTAGATAAATCATAAAAGAAATGAAAACCCTCAAGTCGAAAAATGCAAGCCGTTTAAAAACAAATGCGACAGAACATATTGCAGGAACAGCAATGATTCATCGTGTACACACGAAACAACGACTATTACAAACTATTATGTCACGGCGGTCTCGACGTCGCCGAATACATCTGCACTTTTTTTTTCTTTTTTTTTTTTTTTTTTTGCGGCTGGGACACCGGCACGTCTCCACACGGCTCCGCAGTAGCCAATCTTCGACCCACCAAGCGGCAGGAATCCGTTCAAGCGTGAGCCTCAACGTGCTCTAGATTGAGACGTATAAAACGTGACCGTTGTGCCAGGCGGGGGAATGAAAATGACCACCCCACCCGCCTGGTTCCATTTCTCTCTTTCTCACATCATCGGAGCCATCTCCAACAGTCATTGCGTTGGACCCCACCGACTAGGGCATCCAACCAAGACCGCCATTATTCGAGGAGTTTGGGAAAGCACGTGAGTCAGAAAACCCGGGAGCCGCGGCCGTTGCCAAGCGAGCACCGAGGCCCAACCCCGTGCGTATACTACCCTGCTTAGCGTGAACGCCAGTGGGTGAAGCCATCAGTCGGGGGAGCGACGCGCAATCACTGCGTCAGGACAACGCATAAACAGAGATTATCTCTCTGTCAATCCCGGTGTCTACGCCTGCAGACGCAACTTAATTTAGAATGTTCCGGGTAGCGAAGACGCGTAGAAAAGCTTGAACATTAGGTGAATACGAACTTAACTCTCTGCTGTAGCACGATAATGCCATAGGTCACTTTTGTACGGAGGGCAAGCATAAGACCGGTATTTTAATAGCCGCTCTACCCGGTTTATCGGGAAGTTCGACGTGCTGCTATGTATGACTGGCATTAAAGTTCCTTATTGCATCAGAAGACCCCTTATTTACTATTAACCAGCGTGTCTACTGTTAACAAATCTATCAGTTCCTTCCACGGCACAATTGCATCACCTACAAGAGCACAGTATCCGGAATAACATAATTATGAATATGAGCACAGGCCGGAGGTCGCTTACGGATGCTCACAGTAGAGACTGAACATTTTTTTATTCAACGTTTTTCACCGTGTTTCAAGAAAAAATGTATCAACTTGGAGGCCTTTACAACGCTTAGTTGTAATTCGTGACAGACAGTATTATAGTAACACTGCCGACAGACTCGTGCACTTTCTACACGAATATTAATTTTTTTTTTCATTTCCTTTATTTAACCTCGAGGTCAAGAGATAGCAGACAGCAGTGGCCAATATTCCCTCAGGCGCCAAGCGATTTCGTCCGCAAAAATTTAGTTGCGTCCCACTTATGGAATCTTCAGAATCATGAAACGCCTACAGCTGCAGTTCTGATAAAGAATTAAGCCGTAAACAAAGCGGAAGACGGAGCTTCATACGGCGATCCAGAGAACAAAGGCAGTAATTCCTAAACTCTGCCGAAGTTCATCGGGCGCGGGAGCTTGCGAGCACATCTATTTCACTGCCATTGTACCGTCGCTCCGTATCCAGCACTAACCACGCAGGCAGAGGTAGGTAGACTGTAAAATAAGTGACCCGCTTAAAAGTGAATAAGGGCGTACATCGGTCTATAAATCACGCCCTTACACCCTTGCGGTCTGTAAATTACGCCATTACACCCAAAAGGGTGAGGATGTTAGTTATAGACCTCTAGGGAATAAGGGGGCAAATCGATCTTATAAATCACGCCCTTACACGCTTTCGGTCTATACTTTGCACCATTACAACCAAGAGTGTAAAGGTGTGATTTATAGGCCTATAGGGTGTTAGCGCGTTTAGCGTGTGAGATATAGACCGATTTACACCCTAACTCACTTTTAAGGGCGTAATTTATTTTACAGTGTAGGTAGGGTTAAATGGGCCTTAACTAGAGAGCTTAGAGCAGTCCGCCTCTGCCTATACATTCTACTTGTATACAAAAAAAATTATACATTTGCTTTCAAATAAATAAATCTTCAGAATAAAGAGAACATTTTATCACGGACAAACTGTCAACCCTACAAGAGAGGAAAAAAACAAAAAAACAAAAGGGTAGCAACGCAAGCGAGTCACTGCACAAAATCATCCATGGAATTTCGAACACATGTCCGTACTTATTAAAAAACTATTTTTCACATGCACTGCAAGTTGCCCTTTCAATGCCACTAACCGGCCATGGTCCAAGTATTGTCCAAAGAGACAATGGATGGTCGCCCTGACAAATAAGTTTTGAGCGCAGCTGCAATTGCCTTTGCTGGGCGCTTGCAGGCAGAGGACAGCCACCGTGATATCACGTCAGTAGTGATACAACCATCCAATTACACCTAACCAACGTTGTAGAAATGGTCAGAAATAAAAAGAAGACAGTGGAGGGTAACAAAACGCTGCGTATTTGAAAAAAAAAGTAGATTTTGCAACCGAATCGAAGATGAAAAACTGAAAAGACAAATCACAGGCGGGAATTAAATGTCGAGGCCCGCTATACTGAAAGAAGCAGAGGGAGGATGTAACGAGCGGTGCGAATACATTTTGCAATCACAGCAGGCGAAGTCTTTGCCTGACGAAGCCAGAAAGGACGGGCTTGCACACCAAGCTCCTCCTAGCTTTAATATTGCTTACTCAGGATTACCCAACACTTCGAAAATTTCGCTTACGCTCATATTATTCTTGTTTTCCGGCGCGTTCAGACGCTTACAAAACAGCATGAAACAAAGGGACGGACGGCGGACAGACACCGCGGGTGTACAAGCGTGCCTTCGTTACGGCCGTCCGACACCACTTTTTCAAGTATAAGGCGGTTGCAAAATTTTATTCTGTCGTTTTGTACATAGTGACGTTGCCCGCTCATTTAACGAGCTACTCTGCGGCGCCTTTTATTATCTTCACCATATACTTTGATCACCGGTCAATGACACGGCTTACAAAACTTGAAGGTTACAACAAATACGATTTGCTCATATTTGTTCTTCATCGCTTCGACAATGTCAAAGACAGCACTGACCATAATGGTCGCACCGCACGCGAGGTCTTGTGAACGTACTGCAACGGTCTGAAACTTCCATGCCGCTTTAGATTGTTGCGTCTGAAATCGTGCTCAGTCAAGCCCAACACGACAGGGTTCACATGAACTTGATCAAGTCGAAACCTCATCTCGGTGGCATTCGGCGTCCTCGTTGGTAAATGCGAACCGCCATCTCGACCTGTTAGCCTTTGCATGCTCCTTGCGCGAAGGCTACAGTGTACTATAATACTCTTCTAGTACACTGTAGCGAAGGCCGAGGTAACGGGTCGGCTAAACCCGAGTAGAGCCGACTGGCTGGGGGGCTGCTGTGCATGATTGGAAAATCTATCAGCACAGAATGACCCGACCCGTTTTTAGAGCCGAGCGCTTAGACACCCGTCCCTGGGGCGAACGTCGGCGTCCGCCGTAACGAAGGATGAAAGAGCGAACGCGGAACGCAGCAGGGGATGAAAGAAAGCGACAGCAAAGCGAGCGCGAGCAGGAAGGCGGAGGAAGAGGGTATGGCGAAAGCGTGAGAAGAAAAGCGTAGTGCCGCGCAAGACGGGCTATGCGGCGACGATGGATACGAGATGGAGCCAGAGTAGCACGCGTCATCGGTTAACCGATGACGCCACATATGCCATATACGGAAACAAATCGCTGCGGCGGCTGCTGTGAATCGCACCCACGCGTCACCCACGCGCTGCTTCTCGCAATGTCCCGATTAGCGAGGCATTCGCGCCCCGTTTCGCTCTGTTTGCAACGTGCCGCAAGAGACAGATTGTCCGCGCCAGCCAATATATCGGGAACTGCAAAAACGTATAGAGCTGTGCCTAAATTTCGCATTAAGGAGTATCGTAATCGGCGAAATCATTTGAGGGGGGGATCCATCGCTACATTGAGTCCGATTAGCTTTGATACTGCAACTCATTAGGGTCGCGCCGCGTTTCTGCTATTGTGCGAGAACGCGTTCCATCGCGCAACAAAGCTGGACGTTTAATAGTCTCACTGTGCTCCCATATAGAGACGTTAGATAAGAACAAAAACAAAGAATGCGCGAGAAGTAGTTCAACAGCGATTTTAAATCTAGCCGTGAAATAAGACATTAACTTGCCCGAGAACTCACGCGGTTCTCGGAACGGCTATATCTAAGCTCGGCAACAAATTCCCGCACGAACAAAATATTCGAAGGCAAGGGCACGTGGGCGCTCAGAAAATGGGGCCGCCCACTTCAGATGCTGAGGAAGTCCAAGCAAGCGAGGAGTAACGAAAATATAAAAAAATAGCAATAAAAGAAAATGGCAGCCAACAGTACACAAACTAAACCACAACCTTGTTTTCGAGGGCGTTCGGCCGCAGCACTTAGACAAGACCTGGCGCCCTCTATGGGGACAATTCCCGGAAAGCCATACAGCGCCTAAAGCCCAATCTGCGCCAAGCGCGTCCTTTGCGATATATAGGAGTAGGCGCAAAGGAGGCAGAGGCTTTACTGCATCCGAATGCGCTGTATACGGGTCGAGTACGAGTTCTAACGAGGAAGATGCATTCAAAGGGGTAGGGGGGGGAGTCGGGAGAAAAACACGCCGGATAATTGCCAAATGCAGTGAGGTTGTAAGAAAGGACGGTTAAAGGGGGGCTTGAGTGGGCGGTAAGGGAGGCGAGGGTGGCTGGAAGGGGAGGGCTTTGTATTCGCGCTAATTCGCGATCTGGGCCGTCCGGTCGCGCACGCTGGCGCGCGAGTGCGCGTCCATTTGCATAAGTGGGCGAACACGCAAATGAGCGCCGTTCTGCGCATTCGTCGTCGTCGGCTTCCTTTCTGAGAGTTTGTGTCGCGTGTAAGGATAGAGACGCGTGGACCACGCGGTACGAGCGCGAATAGGAATTCGTCGAGTGACCGAGGCGGCAGCGCCGCGGGCTCGAGTTTGAGTCCTCGTTGGCGCGGCAGCGTGCTTTACAAAGCGGGACGCAATGTATTAAAAAAAAAACAGCGCGGAATGGAGTGCGTCGTTGTCCGCAGAGTTTCGAGGAAACAGCGTCTCCGGCGAGCTTAGAAAATGTTCGGCTAAGAGGGACGCGCTTCTTCGAAACGTTCACTCGAGAACTTAAAAAGCGGAATGAGAGAGAACTTGAATTGGCTGCGGAACATACGAATCGACCGAAAATAAAGGAACAAAGAAAGAACGGCAGGGGAAAAGAAATACGTTAACGTTTCGGTTGCGGTCCGAAAGGGTATAGTGAGGGAAGCGTCCTCTTAATATTAAACGTATGTAAATAGATGCTATAGTGCCTCTAAGAGACGGCGGATAGTTTTCAGCTCCAACATCTGAAAAGATAAAGAAAGAAGCAAACAAACAAACACACACAAAGCAAGTGAGACGCATGAAGCAGGACGTTACAAATGGGGCGATATGACTGTATACGTTAGCGGCTGGGTGGAATTAGCAAGCAGGTTATCCGTCCTCTATGCGAGGCGTTTCGCTGCACACTGCTTAATAAAACTGCTTTCGGACGTTAAGATATCGATGGGGTAGTCTCCTTATCAGCATCACGAACAAGATGTTGCACATACATAATCGTGGCTGAGAAGCAAAGAAGTTCTCGCGCTTTAACAGCCAAGTTCCCATCACAAAGTGGCGCTTACGCCCTTCGGCAGTCGGAAGCTCTCCGCGTACTAACTCGCGGATATCAGTACACTAGGAGCACCAATTGTTGTGTATACAATCACGGTACACTGCTTGTTTACCACTCTGCGTGTTTAACGTGGGGACATGCGTGTTTACAACAAAATACCTAGATGCCGACTATAACTTTCCATGTTAGGGAAAGCTCTTCATGCTAGTTCGTTCTTTTGTTCAACGCACTTTGAATAAAGCACGGCACGATGTAACCTATACGCAGAAAGATTACGAGGTAGCAACATCAACATAAATTAGCATATCACCATAAACTATTATTATTATTATTATTATTATTATTATTATTATTATTATTATTATTATTATTATTATTATTATTATTATTCGATATGAAAACAGACACATACAGTGGAGAATAAGGGAGAGAGCAGCTAGACTGGCAATAACTATCACCGACAGGTCCACGACGCCTGCCTAATCTCTAGGAAGGAAGACACAGAAAAAAAACTTGAAGGTAGAAAGAAGGGAAGTAAAGAGGAAAGAAACATCAAGGGGTTAACGCACCGAAACCTATCTACACTTTGATAGCTACACTCCTTAATCATGGCGTACACGCATCTACATGCAGACGCAGGACGGTTACATATTATACAAGAACACCACCAACAACAACAACAACAAGGCACAAACGTAGCCACAGCTTATAAAGTCGGATCGGAACGGATTACAACCTGCCATGCTCTCTCGCCTATAGCCATCAAGCGGCGAGCCATAACAATCGACGACTCGGCGACGACCGAAGACGACCGACGACGGCGCAGTCTGCGCAGTATCCCAGCATCCTCCTCTCCCCACACCACGCAGGCCGATCTCATGGCAGCGCAGCGGGAGAGGTCTAATTATTCGAGGGGCAGGCAATTAACGAGACAGATCGCAGATCGATGCGACATCAATGATAGATACACCGCCGCCTCCCGTAGGAACGACTCGCTAAGGCCCCCCTCCCTACTGGCAAGCAGCAAGCGATCCGATTCTATCACCGGAGGAGGCGCCGGCGCGTGGAAGCTCATCAGCCCTCTCGATGAGAAGCACAGGCGCCGTGCGTAAGGCAGAGAAAAAAAGCGCCTGCTCGTGTTGTCTTCTTGAATACCGTATTCACTCGTGCAGTGAATACACCCATTCCCCCGCATTTGTCCTTGAGAAATTATTAAGGCTAAAGCCTTAGATGGCTCATGGGTCCGAAACCTGACCGTCCGACGTTATGGCGCCTAAATTCACTGGCACCAAAATTGATGGTGCCACCAATGACGGTCGAACTACCGACCACTAGTGGAAGTCGAACCAAGGACCTTTAGTGCTATTAAAGACGAAGCTCATTAAGGTACTATTCATTAGGTACAGGGAATTCAGGTACACGAACCACGACCTTTGGTGGCAGTCGATCCCACGGCCTTTAGTGTTAATTAAAGGCAAGGATAGTTATGGTAGAGTTAATTAAGGAACTCGAACCCACAAACTTTGATGGCGGAAATCAAGTCATCATCATCATCAGCCTATATTTATGTCCACTGCAGGACAAAGGCCTCTCCCTGCGATCTCCAATCGCCCCTGTCTTGCGCTAGCTGATTGGAACTTGCCCCTGCAAATTTCCTAACTTCATCACCCCACATAGTTTTCTGACGTCCTCGACTGCGCTTCCCTTCTCTTGGAATCCGTTCTGTAACTCTAATGGTCCACCGGTTTTCCATCCTACGCATTACATGGCCTCCCCAGCTCCATTTCTTTTTTTCTCTTAATGTCAATTAGAATACCGGCTATTCACGTTCGCTCTCTGATCCACACCGCTCTCTTCCAGTCTCTCAGCGTTATACCTAACATTTTTCCTTCCATCCCTATTTGTGCGGTCCTTAACTTGTTCTCGAGCTTCTTTGTTAACCTCCACGTTTCTGCCCCATGTAATAGAAAACAAGTAATAGGAAGTAACAACGCAATCGAATGAGAATGTCAAGTAATTCACTGAATATCTCGTGATCACGCAGGCTTTCGCTTTCATTCTCTTCAGCGTATGCTAAGGTGACTCAATTTTTTTTAGCCGTCGACTTTCACAAGATCGCCGGATCGTGCCGTGATACAACAAACACATTTTGAAGCGTACGATGCTACTAAACATTGACGACACGAACGCTCGCTACTTGTCTATCTCGTATTTTCGCTGATGTCGCTCGGCCGTTCACCATTTTGCCACGACATTTTCGTTGTTGATCGAGGTGACTGCACCACAACTTCTATAATTTTAATTGCCAAAGCAAAAAATATTTCGAAAATATTTTTCCTGCATAATTAGCCCTCCCCACCCCAAATTTACGTCAACCTTTCTGGGAAAGAAACGAAAAATATACGGATCCGACTTACATCTTGGAATCGAGGAGTGAAGCGGTGTATATTAGACCTATACAACTACAACTAAGTTTACGTTCATCCTATGCACCGTGCAACCTCACTCGATGTTTATGTTTGTCCACCGCAAAGGTCACAATTTTATTGCGATAGCAATTATATGGACACTCAAAAGCAGATTTCTGCCGTCGGCGTCGCCGTCGCCGTGAGGTTCCGTATGACGTCATTTGGAGATGAAATCGTCGCCGCGCGCCGAACGCTGTATGTGCGAGTGAAAGGGCGCGAGGGGCGCGTCTTTCACGGGGAGTGAACGCACGGCGGAGAACAAACGCGCGTTCTGCGCCGTGCTCGCTTTAAGGGCTGATGATAAGTGGTTCTTGAGGGAAAGGGAAAGGTTGGCGCTATCTTCTGCAGCCCTTGAGGGAGCACGGCTCAGCGGGCTGCAGAAGTAGGCGTCTCTTTTCTCCTTTACAATCACCATATATGTAGAGCAAACGCACCTTCTTCCGACGCGCGAGAGGCCGTGGGGGAGGGGGAGGGAAGGGAGGCGACGTTTAGCTGCGGCACGCAGTGCCTATTTATATCAGAGGCTCCGGCAACAGTCACCAACGCAGCACGCATTTTGAGCGAACGCGGGAAAAACGCCGATGGCGTCGACAACAGTTCTGCGTGTTGCCGATGCTGCTGCATGTCCAAGTTTATACAGCTGATAAAGCTGATATCCTTACTCCGTATAGCTCTCTACAAGTTTGCTATCGCAATTGATGCTTCGCCTTTCAGGTGAAACTGCGACAACTTTTTATCTCACGAACTTTTGCATGTTTACGCGTTGCACCACTCACAAGCTATGCCGAACGGAAAACTGCAAATCAGGCGCATGCACATAGTGACATGTCTACGCGGCGATTTGACGAGACCGATGGCGATGTATGACGCTTGTCGCGGAAGAATGGCAGCTGCTATGCACAGGGAAGTATCATGCGAGTGAATACGGTACAGCAGTGGGTAATAAATCGGGCATGGCGGAGGAGAGCCGGCAAGGGGGGGAGGAGTTGGCGATGCTGTTACGCAACGACGTCTTCGAGAGGTGTCTTTTTTTTTTTTTAATCGCCAAACCGCGCAGCGACACTTTGAGCGGGAAAGGGGGATGGCAAAACCGACGTTAGGAAGGCGACCGAGTATACAGGCAGAGAGAGATTCGACTCCGATCAGTTCAATCCTCCTCGTCGTCGGCTCAAGACGAAGTGCGCGCGGGCTGGCCTTCTTTTTTTGAATCGGAAGAAAGTGGGGAGCAGTTCTTTTACAAAGACAGAGCCGCCTCGGCCGGCTCGATGACCGAGCGGGGTCGGACGGGGATTAAATATAAACGGAGAGAGGGAGACCTCATTAAGAAACGTCCTGGTCGGTTTCTCGGTTCGGACGATGATCAATTGGCGGACAATGAGCCTCGCGCGAACGAGGGCGGCGGCTGGCCGTTTGGCGTGTCTCTCGAAGCAGTGGCTTCTCCTTCGAGCACGCTCGGTTGCTCTTCGCATATCGGCAGCCGGTTGCTTGTCGCGAAGAAGACACAGTGGGGTAGGCGAGCGCGCTTTCGTGCCGGTAGCCTTTTCTCGCTTTAAAGGGTCCCGTCTCTCCAAGCAAGGCGAAAGGTGTGTCCCGTGTTAAGTCGAGCGCCGGTGCATTGGAACGGAAATGTCGATTGGCGGCGGCGGCGGCTTTGTTGTTTCTGCACCTGAGACCGCGTACGTTGGCATAAACCGCACGCATTTTGCCCTGCATTACTTACGTTCGTAGTGGGTTTATATGTTGAAGTAATGAAACAGTTGAATATCATGCGCTCTTCAGGTGGAAGGTTTGCGCGCTTCAGAGATACCGACGAGGAGACTATATGCACCGACGAATTAGGTCGTGGATTATTGCTTGATTACGCAGAACAGTGATCCGCTTACTAGCACTACTTCCTGACTGAAAAATGCCTTTCCATATAAGACGCAAACACACGGGACAACCACAAAGAAGAGACGAGACAAGCACTGGCGCTGACTAAGTTTATTAGTCAGCGCCAGTGCTTGCCTCGTTTCTTCTTTATGGCTGTCCTGTGTGTTAGCGCTGATTTCTTCACCTAAAGATTCTGTGTACCAACTAGCCCCAACCGAAGTTTTGTATAAGACGGTTCGCCGGTGAATCTATTAATTGCACAGTGAGCAAATGCAGTGGTGTTGATGGGTAATTATTTATTAGGATACCATTAGAGGCGACCTTCGCCCACTTTTTGAGGGTACTTTACAGAAAATAGGGGCCAGTAACGAAGCAATCGCAGTGTAAAACAGCGTTTCGAAGCGCTAGCTCTCACGAGTGAAGTATTCGAGACAGCGTCACGTGACGCATGCACCAGTCGTTTCAAAGAGCGACTTTGGCACGAGAGAAACATGCGCGCGTGATCGTGGCCTAACGGTTTTAGAATTCGGCTGCTGCGCTGGAAAACAGGCTCAATTCCACCATCGGTCACGCGTTTTCTGGTGTCATTAGAGGTGGACTTGACCCACTTTGGAGATTATCTAACAGGAAACTCGAGCTGAGTTCAGCGTACACGAGTGTGCCACAGTGTGCGTGAAATCAAGATTTTGTAAGAGATACGATGGTAAAGAAACGTCACCTTGATAAATGAGAGTGTGCAAGGTCGCCCGTCAGGCATGCACGCGCACCTGTATAGAGGTGTCAGAATCATCATTCTGAGTACGCTGTGGCATACTTAGAGAGTTAGCGGAGCTATGTTTCGGCATGGATATATATTTCTTTTTTCTTTTTTTTTCGCCCTACGGCAAAGGCTGAAGCGAGCATGACGAGGGTGGCCTGATGACGTCACGATAACAGCAAAGCCGGCTCCATGATGCCGCTCGGAAAGGTCGGAATAGAATAGGAAAGGAGCATATACTGCTCTCACAGCACATATTTCTCTCTATAGGTATTGACAATACTAGGTAGACAGAGATAGAGTTTAACAATATCTGCAGAGGTTAAGCTATAGCCACAGGATCGGCATGCTACTGCAGCTGAGATGGTGAGGGATAAAAGAAAGGGAGCGAGAAAAAAAAAACGAAAAAAACAAACAAACCGAAGCAATCACACCCACCTACCAACTCAAAGTTCACTTAGACGAAAGTTATGTAGAGTATCATCGATGCCTGTATACCGCACGATTGCTGGGTTCGTGCCCCACCTGTGGCCAGTTTTTTTTTTCATCCACTTTCACTTCCATTAATTTATCATTTCTTTCATTCAATTAAAAAGTACAAGTAATTTCCCCTATGCTGTCACTGGTGTCTTTATTTGTTGGCTTCTTATGATATGACTAATAAAAGTCGGGCCCTCGGTTTCCTTTCATCACGATTACTATAAGCACTTTAGTGGGGCGCAAACCTCAGTATACTAACCTATGATTCTACAAGCCGCAATGGCGCCTTCAGGAGCTACAACCACTCCTCATAAAAGGGACCGGGGCCATTGTTCGAGTCCCGCGACATTTTATTACGAACCACAGAGCTGCCTGTTCCGCAAACAACGTGGCCTCGAGTGGAGAGAAACTCATACAGCTATAGCACTCGGTGAGGGCTCGGCCGCGCAAATCAGCCACTCATTCTTGTCTGGCCTACGTGCCAGGACGGCTGGCTAGCCGCGCACAAAAGACCGCAAACGAAGCGAGACACACGCGCACGCACGCGCAGACCCGGGGCAAAGTAGCGACACACGGAGAGGGGGGGCTCCCGCAATACATAAGACGCCATGGATGACGAGGACCTGCGGTCGTCGTAGTACACATATATAGACTCGGAGGGAGACGTGGCGGGCGCCCAATTCGCGAAAAAAAAAAAAAAAAAAAGGAATAACACCGGGCCAGAAAATCTGGGCGGCGCGTTGCAACTACTATAGCGACGCCGAACGGCCGAAAGCAGAAACAATCCAGCCGTGGTAGCGGAGGTTTCACGGACCACTAGAAACGACGGTGCAAACAACGCAAAAATTCCACTGTGCCTCTTTTGCGTTTTTAGCTATATATCTGTAAGTTCTTTAGCTATATACACACGGTTCGCTATCCTGTTCATTTATACTTATGCGCGGCATTTTTCTCGGAACCGCAACACAAAGAGAGCGGAGACATCGTGTCTTTGCGTGACACGCCGTAGAAAAAGAAATAAGGCGAGTATGTCTGTCTCGTGCCTCTGACGCCCAAGACGACAAAGCGAATGACTTCGAGGGCGAGGAGGGACTTCGCTTGGCCTATCCGGAAAGAGGCTGCAGGCGCCTGTCTCGACTTCGGCGCAGAGAAAACATGGTCGCCTGATTTGGTTTTCTGTGGCGTTTTGTGTCCTGACTTTGCTTTCCCTGTACAGTGTTGCTCTTCTAAACGGTGCATCATGTCAGTAAAAACAGCGGAGATCTCTGGAATAGCCAATTACGATGAGCGATTATAAGGTGGTCGCTTGTCGTGATTATGTATGGAAGAGTCGGTATCTATGTGCATGTTGATTGACAGTGCATTTACAGTGTGTGAATCCAACTACATGAACCAACTACTATACGCCATATTGGAAACTAAGCAGTCTAAGAGAACTAGGGCCTCAATTTAAAAATTGGTTTGAACCGTATAAGCGTAGCAGTAGAATAATTGGTTGTTTATTTTAAAATAACAAGAAAAAAAAGAAAAGTAAGGGAAATGACTTCTGAACACGCCATAATTGTCTACCTACATCTGCTTACACATGAACGGCCTAGAACCATAGGAAAGAATGGGTGAAGGCAAATCCGGACACCGAATTAATTAGCAGTTTCGAACAAAGTCAATCACGAACAGTGTTTACGAACGAAAGCCGTTATGAATTCTACCCTACCTGAGTACTAATACAGTACTCAGCTAGGGAACTACTAATACAGTAGACTGCCCAGTGTAGGGAGCAGGAGTGGATGAGAAATAAAACATGAATCGGCCAGTCGCACATAACGTACAGTTATAGTGTGTTCTTTTCCGGTGAGTTGTATCTCGTGGAGCACGATGCTGACGCTCGACTTAAGTCTTGTGAAGCGTTTTATTATGGTGCTGGCGGGAGCTGTTTATCTGGGGCATACAGTCTCGACGGTGTCCAATATCGTTAAGCAGTACTTTGCGATTTGGCGAGCGCGTTTCTGTCAGGCGACGTAAAGCTGCAGACTCACCTGCGGTGTCGTAACTCAACACACGCCTGAAACACTCCTTATGGGGTTTCCGATCAGAACTCGCGTCGAAGAGTCCAGAACTAACAAAGCGCGGGCTTTCGAGACTAATTATAAACTTGCGGTCACTTACGACATCTTCAAGACCAGGTTTCGAAGAAGGCCGCCCTGGAGAATCATAAACTGGACAACTAGTTGTCACTGGTAATATTTTAACAACAGCGCGGAAATCAAGAACGGTTAGACACCAATGAAGGCGTGTTCTTTTCGCTCTCGTGTCTAACCGTCCCCGTTCTTTTGTAACTGATGCTACTGCTTCTGCATCTTTATTTGTCGTTACACCTTACTCCCAACTACGCATGCGCACTAAACCCCATGCCTGCGCAGTCGCTCACAGGTATCGGTAACGGCACTACGGTGGAACGGTATCGTTATGCCAAAATACTCTAACCTAAATTAACAGGACGTCCAGGGGCGTTGCGGCGACTATGGGTCGGGTAGCACTTACACATCATGGCTGTGATGCGCCTTCCGAATGCGAAGATAGGGCGGCCTATAAGTTTCTTCCTGTCCGTTCTGCGACACTATAGTACTGAGCACCTGAACGTAACTCACCAGCTGTGGAGTTGTCCACCACCTTCGTGCGACGGACGTCCTTCTGGTACAGCACACTGGATGCATGACGCTTAGCACTGTTTCCTTATCAGCCACCTGCACAAAACAAATTAGGTTGTCTATCTATAACTCCACAGTTATTGTGCCTAAGCAGGCTTCTGAAAATAACTAGGCTCTGGAAAAAGAAGGGCTCAATTTGTTAGTCTTCATTTTCCCTTTCGCGGAATAAACAAATCACCACCCCTCCCCTCCCCCCCCCTTCCCAAATAAAACACGTCTTCAATCACTCAATAAGAAACAAATGTAAAAAAATCTAATCTAGGTTGAATAAGGAAAAGGAAAATCGAAGCACTTGCCACTAGCACCAGCCGCCCCCACGACTCAGTTTCTTTGTTATTTGCGTACGTCGAGTAAACCTAGCCGTGGTAGTGTTAGCCAGAGCCGCTCACGGGCATGCGGCGGCGGATATAGAATATCCTGTCGGCCGCAGCCATCAAGTAACACGTGACGCCTAATAATAAAGGCTTCACTGCTGAGAATCAAGATTCAAGAGCCTTCTGTTCCGAAATACACTGACCCCGAATTCCGTTTGAACCCGCGAGCGCGCACAGATCAGTAGCTGACGTTTCCAAAAGGGAAAAAAAAAATGGAATTCTCAAGAGACGGCGCCACAGAATACGCCGCTCAAACTCTCGCGTATGTACTATAACTGAAACCCTCCAAAAATAAAACACACGCGAGAGGAGCGGAGGAACGTCAGTCCATTCCGCTGATGCCTGTTTGCCTTCCGATTCTCCGAACATGGCTCTCCACCCACACCACGGCTCGTCCCTTCATAGTATACTTTGTTCGTTTAACTTCTTCTGTATTCTTCTCCAACTTCTCACCAGTTCTCACTTGCTCTGCATCAAACTTTCTCTACTTTCCTCTCTTTTTTCGAAACTTTTGCCGGCTTTATCGAACTTCACCGGCAGGCTTCGAAAGCGACACGTTGCCTCTCTCGCAACCCCCCCCCCCCCCGCCCCCGTCCTCCCCCCTTGCCCTGACATCACCAACCCCGACCCAGCGGCGAACCAACCACCCAGTCATCCGGCGGGATCATTTTTCTCAGTGCACTCGAACGCAGCGACGTCGGAGAAGAGGCGACGTCGAAGGCATCGCAGTCGTCGTCATCTTCGACGCCTCCCCCATTTCGCCGCGACTTGCTTTCTTTTATCCCCGCAGTCATCACCAAAAAAAGCCAAGGGGAGTAGGGGGGCGACGGGGGCCACGGGGGAGGGGGGTCGTCTGCGGAAGAAAACCAAGAGAGGCGCGGTTCTGCAATACTTCTTCGACGATAACAGAAAATTTGTAAATAAAGGAAGATAAAAAAGACAAACCGAAGCGAGAAATCTGTGGGCGATAGTGTGGTGGTGGCGTAGGGAAGGAAGCGAGGTGGGGGAGGGTGGGATGGCAATGGCGGGAAGCCACGTCCTGGCGGCTTTTGTTGGTTTGGCGGAATATATATATATAATTTTTTTTTTTCAGGAGCCTTCCGCAATCCCTCCGTGGTGTTGACGTTCGCTCTCGACTCGGAGACGTTGCCGCCGCTGAAGAGGTGCCTTTAGAGCCCAGCGTGAGTGAGCGCAAAACGCTCTCCGCGCGCGGTTGTGCATCCGTCAAAACACGTTATTGTGGTTCTCCTCGTGGTTCGGCCAATAGCCTTCTCCTTCTCTCCCTCTCTTTCCGGTGCACACAGCGCCGAGCAGCTTTTTTTACTCAGCACAAACTCAGCATCGCCTCCAAGATTGTTCTTCGTTTCTTTTTTTTTTTTTGCGGTTTTTTTATTTCATTCTATTTACGCTTTTCTGTATACCTTACTTCTATCTCTTTTGCCACATAATTTGTACATATCTTTTCTATATAATCGGCAGATATTTTGTACATCTGCTTCATCTGTCATCTGCATATCGTTGGTACTTTTTTTTTTTTTTTTGCATGTCGTCTCCATAGGTTTTTAGTGCATCTTTTCTGTGCTTTTCTTGTCCATCTCTTTTGTTTATCGTCTGCTTATCTTTTTCGTGCATCTCTTTTTGTATACCGTATGTACATCTTTTTCTTGCATCTTTATTGGATATCATCTGTCTATCGTCTGTACACATCTTCTTTTGTATTTTTCCTGCATATCAATGGAAAGAACAAAAGAAAAAAAAGGCCGCAGAGGTTAGAGGGCAACAACTGTACTGACTCGCAGTGCCGGGTGGAGGGCGTCGCTCGCAGAGTCAGCGTTTATGAAGTGCAGTGCTCCGCCAGACTGACGTTGCTGTGTTTGCAGCGACCCAGTGATCCTTGCACGTTTTTCTTTAAATTCTTGCTTCTTTATAAGCTGTATTTGCAGCCAACACCCTTCCAATCCTCCGAGTGCCCTCATCCGCCCCGAACCCTGAAAGGCGACATGACGCTCAGCAGCGATTTTGCAAACAGCTATTCGCCACTTGGAAGTTTTCGAACCGTGCTTCGTCCAAATCTTTTTTCAGAGTACCAGTTCTATGCAGATGCTTCGAACTTCTTTAACAAAATATCTGTCTCGTCGTCGCGCTTCGTAGGTTACGGGATTCTGAATGCTACTGTTTTTTTTTTTTTTTTCCTGATGACGTTGCTCGCTTTGCGATACAGCACGAAAAATGCGAGAAAGAAAGGCTGGAGGACGGATACTTGATAATTTCTTTTTTTTTTTTTTGAACCAGTCGATGAGAAAATACACAAGGCATGGACAAAGTGTCCCAGGGTCCCTGAAGAATCTCCCAAGAAACTGGCAGTCGTGCGTGACCGACATTCACAGTGCTGGCATAGGCGGACCCACTCCAGTTGTCATCTGCCACGAAGAACTTTTAACAATGAATTCTTCGTTCCTTTTTTTTTTCCCTTTTTCATCTTGTAAGAGCATCACGACAAGAAAATCTACGCTGAAGGCGGCAGGAGAACTGGTGGCAAGGCTACCGGAGAAAAGACGACAACTACTTAGCGAAGGTTGGACTTTCAAGAAGTAGCTGACGCTTGCGACAAAAAGTGTGCCTGAGTGTGAGTGCGAGAGAGAGAAGGAGGAACAGTGACTCGAGCAAATGCCTTACGGTAAACAACGAATAGTTCGAAACCCAAAGTAGCACGAAGAAAGAAATAAAACTCGTTTTTCGCTCCACTTAGAGAAGTTTACGAAGTTTGTGCACCCTTTCAAAAGGACGAAGTTGTAATATTCACCCCACGCCATTACAAAGCTAGCAGGAACTTACAATTTTCAATGTAGATTTGCCTTTTGTTTTTGTTTTTTAGTTTGTTTGTTTGTTTCTTATTTCTTGGAAGAACATCTGAGCACACACGAAGTCATGTCTTCTAGCAAATGACATTATTTCCAGTATATGAAAGGAACTTTTTGGAATAAATTGGCAAGACCGAATGGCAGAAAATGAGCCAACAACTTCATGGCCCCTGATCTTGTTTAGGCAAACGAAGACGCGCAATCCCAGCTTTTCATGACTTTCTGATAGCGAATTCATGCAGTCTCTCTGAAAGACGATCTATTGTGAACGAGCACACCATCTCAATTCGCTTATGCGAACTTCAGATATGCTTTATTAATTCCTCGCTGATGCAATGCTTTCATGCCGCGAAAGTTACTCCTCCTTTAAATTGCATTCACACCGCTATTAAAAATGGGGGCTTCTCATCAAGTTAAAAAAATGAAAGAAGTCACCAAGTGGAAGTGAAGTGAGAGAAGGCTAGGGTACTTTAGAAATTTTCCTTCTTTCTGGCGTTTTACGTACCAAAAGCAGTTCCGAATATCAGGCATGCTGTAATGGAAGGCTCTGGGTTAATTTTGACCACCTGGGGTTCTTTAACGTGCCCTACAACGCAAGCACACGGGCGTTTTTGCATTTTGCCTCCATCGAAATACGGCCGCCGTGGCCGGAATTCGATCCCGCGACCTCGTGCTGAATAGCGCAACGCCTTAGCTAACTGAGACACCGAGGCGGCTAGAAATTTTCCTAAAGCCACTAGAAACAAACCGAGCAAAAAGATATATATATATATATATATATATATATATATATATATTCGATTTATTTTCAGAACTAATCTGCATAGGTCGCGCACTCCCCACGGGTGTAGGCACTAAAAGCAGATTTTTACCAAGTTTCGAACATCGAAGCTTGGCCGAATTGGTACGACACACTTGCGATTTAAAAAAAGTAGCAGTTTCGCCCGAAATGCGAAGCATCGATTGCGATAGCAAATTAGTAGACAGCTACTAAGTCATGATATTAGTTTTATCGGCTGTATGAAGTTGTAAATATTCGCTTAATAACTAAATAAACACACACGGTATCAGGCGCGCACAGGTAAACATGAATACATCTCGCTCGATGACCGCGGAAACTCGTCAAAACGCTGGAGTGAGAAAGCGCGCTTCCGGCCGCCTTCTTGCCTCGCGTGCGCGAGATTAGGCTGCGGTTGCCGGCTCACCCTCGCACGGTGTCACTCGCGCACACAGTGCACGGCGCGCGGCGACGACTTTATCGCCGTTTGACTTTATACGGAACCTCATGGCGTCGACGGTAAAATGTGCTTGGAGTGTCCATATAAATGCTGTCACAATAAAACACTGCAGAATGACAGGAGATCAGAGGAAAAAACTTAGTGTCTTTCCTTTCTGTGAAGAAGGGCCACCAGCGAAGCTGTTATGTGTTATTCTAAAATGACGAAATTAGATATATGCATGACTATACATACGCAATTAAACCATCATGACGAAAACACCCTAATCCACTTTAATCAAACCCTAATCCTCCTTAATACACCTTATTCTACCTTAATCCTCCCGTCCTCCTTAATACACCTTATTCTACCTTAATCATCCCGCCCTTCTTAATACACCTTAGTTTACCTTAGTACAACATGCACCCTATATAATCGACCTTAATCAACCCTAATCCTCCTTAATCTACCCTAGTCCTCTTTAATTTACCTTAGTCCTCCTTCATCCACCTTAGTCAACCTTAATCCACCTTAAGACACCTTAATCAGACTTAATCCACCCTAATCCACCTTATTGCTCCTTTATCTACCTTAAGTGGTGGGTAGACCATGACCTAATGGTCGTCCATAACTCGTTTTGACACTTTTATTAAGGAACGTACTTGCATAGGCTACCGTGGATTCAATTCTGTCGACACGACTTTTTTCTAAATCCGTGTCGTCGAAGTGAAATCGTACACGATGACTACACCGACTCGGCATCGTGTCTTACCTATATACAAACGCTCACGCAACAATTCTGATGGCGTGCGGGTCACCGTCGTCATCGTGTTAAATAAGATACGAGTTAACTCAGGCACTCGAACCCACGACCTTCGGCGGGAGTCGAACCCTCGAGCTTATTCGGGAGTCGAACTCACCCCCTTTGGCGTTAAGGCGAAGTTAATTAAGGTGCAGTCAATTATTATAGAGTTATTTAGGCACAGTCAATTAATATAGAGTTAATTAAGGCACTCGAGCCCATGACCTTTGGTGGGAGTCAAACCCATGACCTTTGGTGTTAATTAGGACGAGGTTAATTAAGTCACAGATAATTAAGGGAGCCTCAATTAAGGCACCGGAGCGTGCGACCTTTTGGTCAGAAAAACAAGTAATAAGAAGTAAGAACGCAGTCGAATGAGAATGTCAAGTAATTTGATGAACGCCTCTTCTCTCTCTCTCTTGAGCGCGCAGGCTTTCGCTTTCACCCTCTTTGTCGTATATGCTGTAGTGACTGTCAATTTTTGATCTTGAAGAGGACAACAGCAAGACTGGGCAGGTTTGTATTGTTTCATGGGTAGAATAACAGCGCACTCAAAACGAGGACGAAGACAATCATTTTATCATTCTTTACCTTCCCTCGAACAAACTTCCACTTCTTTCTGTGTAGCTTCCAGAAGACTTCAGCTTCATGTTACGCTGACTTCAACAGATGTCAACTTGATATTCTGCATCGCCTTCCACAGTCTCCCTTACATACATGATTGTTGCGTTGACCACACTACCACTTGATTCTGCGTTGCCTTTGAGAAATCCCTATTCGATGAAAATTCGCATTTCGGCCGAAGTTTGTGCAAGAAAGGTCTCGCAAGTGCTCCCTGCTTCGACAGGGCGTCCGACGCGGTTCGCCGAGCCCCCGTGACACCATCGGGAGAGGCGTTCCAGCTAGAGGGCAAGGCCATGGGCTCAAGCCCCAGCGTCCTGGCGTGCGAGCGATCGGATTTCGTGGTCCGCATACTCTATGGCCGTCGCCTTCTTCCTCCTCCCCCTCTTCTTCGCTGTATTACTTCGCGCAGCGTCGGCCCGGAGCCGGGACCCGACGGCTGCGCAGGGTAAGCGGTTTCCAATCGCATTCCATGGACCCGTGAGCACTGGTTATGGATGTCGATCGAGAAGGCGCGCCCCGCCTAACGACGAGAGACACAGCGTTCCATATATAGCGTCGGGTGGACACGGTGGCTAGACAGGACCACCCTCTCCTTTTTCCGGTGCGCAGATGCGCACAGTAACGAGCCGATTATTCGCTGACCGCTGGTTTATGTGGGCACTCAAAAGAGACAACGGGAAAGAGTGAGAGAAACAGAGAAAATCCATGAATTCTGGCGGAAGGAGAAATTCCAAGGTATGTTGGTAGACAGATAATGGGCAAGAAGACGAGGCAGGCAAGACTATGTTGTCTTGTCTCGAAGAACTGTGAAAGGGGTCTCAGGTCTTTGACCATAAAGAAACAAGCCCGATAGAGAGAGTAGGAAGTTGAATTAGACAAAAGGTAGGGCGGATTGGCTGAATCACGCACCCACACGCACACACAATGACCACTATATAATCAGTCGTACTTTATCCTATAGTTTTTAGTTCCCAAGATAATTATGTGTTCCATAAGGTTAGGAGTTTGGTTTCGTGTACTTCAAAAAGTGCGCTTGATGGAGTATCTCGACAGGTGCGTGCGTGCGTGTCAAACCTCTCTCTCTCTCCATACGTTTAACACTTAACTACCCATACTAGGTCATACGCATGTGTACTATATTACAAAAGAGCGGAACAGACAGATTGCCGATGTAGACCGGGCCCGCGTACTGTTGCTACCTTACACCTTTGAGTCAGAATAAAATTTATGAAAAGAAAGTAGTATGAGGAGGAGGGTTAACACTGCGACACTCTCTCTCACTAAAAGTTGCTGGAGCTGAAAAATTTCTACAAACAAAAGTGGTATTCACGGCTTACTTAAACATGTCGCAGCCTACTCTACTCCTGGCTCGCATTGTCGATCGCACTTTGGTGGACCGTACAGCTCGTCACTAGAATACGTCCTCGCTTACGTTGCTCACTCTGACAGCTGCTACACTGCCGCTCCTAATTGAGAAAACAACTTGAGACATCCTCAAGCTGCGCGGGTTGCAAGTGGGAAAAAAAAGAAAGGTCACGGTTTCGTTGCTCAATGAAGAGGCAAGTTGTGCCTTGACGATGGGACATGTGAGTGAGAGAGGGTCACCTATTCAATTGAGTAACGACTTGCGCTTGACTGCGTCGCCGATGCCTGCGCGCCCTTTCTGTTTTACGTGTCCCGAATGACACCCTGTCGGCTTCGCCGCGTCGCCAAACACAAAGCGAAAGACTTGGACCAGGCCGCGCGCGCTCACGTCGAATGCTCAATCCGGTCGCATTAGTGCGACGTGAAAGCGCGCGCATTGCGCAGTTGCCGGGTGGCGTTGCGGTGCTTCTTCGCTCTCTGCGACGCCGCCTGGCGTCGTGCGCTTTGCAGCACTCGCGGGGCTTCTCTCCTTAGCTCGGTCACGTCGCCGGCGGTCGACCGACGCTCGGTGTCAAGGCTGAAGTCGTGACCGCGCTTGGCCATGCGTCGCCGTTTCCTATTGCTATCTTGCTGCTGTCACTGGCGTCGGTCGACGCGCCGGTTGCAAAACGTCTCGGCCTGTGGCTGGCTATCACAAGTGCCTCGAAAAGTTTTCCAGTCGGCAGCCCTGGACTGAGGGCTCCCTAACTTGCAGTGGTTATCTTTAGGATCAATACAACTTTCATTCATTCATTCATTCATTCATTCATTCATTCATTCATTCATTCATTCATTAGTTGTTTGTTTCAAAGTTCGTGTTTCTGTACGCCCTTCTACTGTTGCTTTTGCAGTTGTATTTTCACCTTATCAAATGCGTTTAAGATATCCCCCTGCAGTCATCTGCTATGGGACCTTCCCCTGCATACTCTTATATACAACGTGAATACGAAAATAACAAACCCATTCATACATTCATACTGGCTGTCGAATTGCCGTTGACCTGCCAGCTCAGTGGCTGTGACGGCACGCTCCTCAGCACGAGGTCGAAGGTTCGATTCCTGGCCGCATTGAGATTGGGACGGAATGCAAAAAACGTTTGCACGGCGCTTTGGGTGCACGTTAGAGAACACCAAGGTGGTCGTAATTAATCCAATGTCCTCCACTACCGCGTCCCTCATATAACCAACTGCTCAGTTTCGGGACGTCAAAGCCCGCGAGTTGCTAACAGAACTGACAGCCGTCATAGTTGGACTTGATTCATCCTTGAATTTAGTTGACCGCGCAAGAAGCAACACGGACGACAGCGCTGGACGCAGGTACATGCGGCAGTCTTAATCTGCACGACCGTATACAGTCAGCGCTGTCCGTGTGTGCTTCTCTGTCGTCCGTGTAGTTTCTTGCGCTGGACAAGTCAATTCAAGGATGAACCGACAATGTAATTTCAAGTTCTATTGTTTCGGATTCGTTACTACACGCACCATCTCTCCACTACTTACTTTATCGAAGACGAAAGAAAGTATGCCTACCTCACGGCGAATAATGCGTGCGAATTCCATGACGTGAGCAAGAATGTGTCAATGTGTGCTGAAGACTAGAAAACTTTGAAAAGTCGGTACATGATATCAATAATAAAAGTTCCTTGTAACCATTGCTTGTTACTCTGAGACAAAGAAAGAAAGAAAAACGAACGATAAGGCTTCCTACGAGTAACAAATGGTAAATGCAGGCATAACAGTGACCAGGAATATACGAATATCCCCAGGGCAGCTTCTCTAAAACTCTAATGTCATTGTTGACAAGCTAGGGCGTACAGAAAGTCAAAATAGAATTCTAATATCAAACTTTATACACGAAAGCTATACCTAGAACCGCTGCATCCAGTAAGACATTCTACAAATTGTAGTTGTTTAAAAAATAATTAAAAAAAACAATCATTCGTCAAGCAGAATTCCAACACACGTTTTATTTTCTCGACCTCTGCGCGGCACCACCGTTTCCACAGCGCAGCCTAAAGATCTGCGTGACGAAATCGGGAAAAACCCTTCTCGCGGTTCGCCAGTAATACCGTCGAAACGAATGTGGTCAGCCAAAGCGGATTACCACTCATGCGCTGCGACAGCATAACAACCGTGATTCGTTCGAGCTTTAGTTGGAACGTGGCTTGAGTTGAGACGCCTGTTGCCATGCGCTCAGACACGGCCAACAAAAGAGCTCAGGGCTTGTCGCTCAGAGCGAAGTCGTAACACACAATGAGATCGCATGACGAGAGCGTAGCAATCCTCGATTTCAAGTAGCTGGATGTCTTAACAAGAAAAGGACTTCTTGAAAGCCAAGGAGAACTTGAGGTCACGACACGTAAATGGCGAATGAACACGAACTCTCAAAATATGGATAGACACAGCGCTGTCTTCCGGCTCGTCCATCTGGAAAAAAATTGCAAGGGCTGTGGACTCCTGCATTTCTCACCGTTAAGCGAGTTGCCCTTTCGACTTTTACAGAGACGTGCCTTTTTCTATTAAGTCATAGACAGAAAAAAAAATGATTTCGCGGTAACTGCTGCTTTGTTCTTCCTCATTAGTTGCAGCAAGACCTCATTTTATGGTCCGAATCGTTCAATATAACACATGATACTGTTGCATGACAGCTTTGCCAAAAAAATTTTAATTCGAAAATAATAATGTTACTGCGGTTGTAGTTGTTTACTGAAATCTACGGTTGTAGTTGTTTACATATACCCGCGTAAATCGATCGCTCGGTCGATCGGAAATATGACTTCGGGTCCCATGACAATCTATTATATAAGCACACGCTTTCCTGCAGCATATATTCTACAAACGTGGTACATTTTTTTTCTCTCTCTTTCAACAACTCGTTAAAAAGCGATTGCCAATGACACTTGCCATAAGAGGATCTACATAGTACAGATGAGAGACGTGAGGGAGGTGTTCATTGTTTCTCGCTTCAATCTACGAATAATTATACAAAACAAGCTATTCGTTTTCTTTTACTTGTTCGTCATAAGCATACGTAAGTGCCGAAACATTGGGAGTTACAAGTACACACGAAAAAAGCTAGAAAAAGAGAAAAATAAACGAGACGCTAGTTACGGTTTTGCTACGCACCTTCGCTAACTCTACACTACCTTTCTTTCATTTTCTACTTTTTGTTTTTTATTTCCTCCATGCCAGACTCCACACAAGTGCCAGCACCTGCAAAGGTCCGCATTCGCTCTCCGCGAGGCCTTTCAGAGGCGAAGGTTCATTTGCAAGTGCAATCAGGACGCTGTGGCCACGCCTCTTTCATTCGCCTTGATTTTCTTCGTTTTCCTTCTACTCTCTTCTTGCCTCTGCCGCGCTGTCGGCGTGCCGAAACGTCAGAAGGTATATATACGGCTTCATTACTAAGTGCGTAAGGACCGTTTTTTAATTAAGGTAAAACAGCTGACCGAGAACTTCCCCGCGGAGAAAAGCAAACGCTGAGATATAAGATGAGAAGATGGCCCTAGAACCTATAATTAGCAGTGAAGTCGCACTAACTTTCAGAACGCTATTTATTTATTTCTCTGTTTTTTCTCGCACAGGATGTCCCTTAAGTATCAGCACTGGTTCGATTTCAGGATTTTGAAAACGGCTGCAGTATAGGCCAACGCTACTCGAACTGTCTTTATAGCCACCCGCCGTGGTTGCTTAGGGGTTATGGTGTTGGGCTGCTAAGCATGAGGTCGCGGGATCAAATCCCGGCCATGGTGGCCGCATTTCGATGGGGGCGAAAGGCAGGAGACACCGGTGGGCTTATACTTAGGTGCACGTTAAATACCTCCAGGTGGTCCAGATTATTACGGAGTTCCCCACTACGACGTGCGTCATAATCAGATCGTGGTTTTGACACGGAAAACCTCATAATTTAATTTTGTTGTCAGAGTCATTCCCTTTGCCACTGCAACAAGCATTCGTAATCCCTCCAGGATGATTTCATTTCCTGCGGCGTAACGTTATGGAGACTAGCCTACCGAGAGCGAGAGAAATGCACGAATACTGCATGGATCGTGACGCCATCTTTGTGAAGGTAGTGTAGTTGGATGCACTATGTTCGCAATACTGAACGGCTGCTTATCACGCAGAGTAATAACAGCCGTATAGCACATGAGCTTTAGCGCAGCTTATCTCACCACAATAACAACTAATACACTAAACAAACAAAAAAGTAGGTAGAAACTCCACTGGAGTTATCTAACCATGCGTAAGCATTGTTCTAGTTGCTCCCCAGGCAGACAGGTGTCATTATCAATCTCATGAAACTTGATCCGAAAAGTTTAAACCCTTATCAAACCTTATTGGTCGTTATCAACCCTATCGGGATCGATGCGATCATTAACAACTCTTATCGGTTGTTATAAACCTCATAGGACTCAATCCGACCCTTATCAACCATTATCACTTGTATAAAGCATAAATGTAGGACGTTATCAACCTGCTAAATGCGGGCGGTTGGAAACCATATTTTACGCGCAGTATCACACGTCCAAAAGCGAAAGAGACGGCCGGATCCTGCATTCACAGGTAGCAGATATAGATTAGGAATATTCAAACGCTAAGAATAGCACTTGAAGGGATAAATTTCACAAGCCCTATACGCCTTTGAAACCGTGTGTCCGTCTAGAGTTACGGTATATCGCAAATGCGAAAGACCGTTTTCCTCACAGACAAGTACCGCCCCACAGGAACACTTCAGTGGGTCTCAAGCTCAGTCGTCCAAATAATTTGTCGGCTAACCATTGTTATATATATATATATATATATATATATATATATATATATATATATATATATATATATATGTCCCCCTGTTTACCATATTTATTATAACTCATTTTATAACAGCATCGTCGGCAATGAAATCGCGAGCTGGAAACGCACAGAAAAGAAAGCGTCCTTTCTTTTTTCCCCCTTTTTATGGATGCACAAAAAGTGACGAACACGACATGGACAAAAGGAGAACAGATCAACCTAAGCTTCTTTCAGGTGATTAAAAAACAATACAACCAAAATAAAACGTGGCGACGCGGCTTTGACGTCCAACACAAGAGCCCCCGAATGGTCGGGGCGGCCAAAAACGGGGGGGGAGCCTAGTGAGCGCGGTTAAATATTTGCTCATTTGCATGCTCATTTGCATATTCTTCAAGCGCCGCGCCGCCTCGTTTTAAAAGCGAAAGCCGCCGAACTCAGTGTACAGGGCCAGACTTGACTTTGCACAAGAAAGCGCGCGGAATACGGCGGGCCGCGTTTTCTGTTCGCACCCTGTTGCCCGGACCCCACCTCGCCTCGTGGGTGCGATTATACCGCTGGACAACAAAGTTCGACGCGAAGACGAAGTCGACCAGAAAGAAGGCGGCGGTATTTAACGCGCACTTCTTCGTCGCGAGCCAAGTTCGTCGGGGCATGCTTCGAGCTGCCAAAAGCGCAAGATTCCACGGTCGCCTCCGAATCGAAGCCCCGGCGTGGGCCTCTTCTACACATATGCAAATTCACGGTTTCCGCTTTTTCATCGGGCGTATCTCTCTACTGAAGCGATGAATGGCATACACGCAGTGCCACCGTCCTAATCTGCATTAACACGTTTTATCACATGAAGAGCGGCGATCAAGCACTGGTTGTTTATAGCCTGGGTGACTATCGCGTTGTGTGTCGCTGACCGCGATGTATGACGTGGGTTTCCTTCCCGGCAGTGCGTGGCAGCCGCTTTGCGATTGGGAACCGGAATACAAAAGCACTTTGCTCGTAGAAAAGCTTTATTTCATTGTTTCACTGCCGGAAGTAGTCCCTCAATTTCGTTATCGTTTCTAGCGCGAAAATTAGGGAACACAGACACAGATGCGTGCAACTTTGATACAGCAAAACATCGTCCTTCTGGCTTCAAACGGGTTTGTGACTTTGCAAACTGATTGTTTTTAACAGAGAAAAACACTAAAAAATGCAACAACTCACAATCAATATGTATGTATGCACAAGCCTATCGCCTTCATGCTTGTTCATGTTTCCTGCAAAACATTATTTTTCGGAAATTCAGAAAAATAAAGCTCACTACACAGCTTCACATGAACATCCGAAGCTACGAAGATACCACAAATTCCACGTACTAACCCACCATTCCAATGATATCTGAACTATTGCAGCGCCCGCGTTTTCAATAGGGACTTTTGGTAGGACGCTCTATACTAAACACATGTCCTCCACGATCACCGCACACCGCCGTATCTTTGAGGCCATGCTGAAACACTGTCGAGCTGCGCCACTTCGCACTTTCAGCCAAACAGAGTAGCGGGGTATCAACCTTGGGAGCCAATCAGGGGTGGCAGGGTATGGCGGAATGCTGACAGCATCGACCATGGACACTTCAGACAGGCCTCAATCGGTACTACAGGGCAGCGAGACGTTTGGGAGCGCAGTTGCACGTTCCACGTCGCGTACGCGCACCACCGACCAGTCCGCGACGGAAGACGCTCGCCTCGCCTCTGTTTCGCCACTCTACACCCTCTCCCACATTACCGCTGTGGAGTTGAGTTAAACGGTGCGGAGGGGACGAAAACACTTTGAGAGCTTTGACAATTAAGCAGATCGCAGAACGTACGGGGCTACGTGAGCGGCTCGCGCTACGCATAGCGGTGTCTCCAATGCAACCGACAATAAATACGCAAAAAAGCTGAACGCACCGAGCGAGGAACACGACGATTTGGCTACATAAACGTAGGGGCAGGGTTGAATAGCAGGAGGTAGAAGGGTAGAGGGAGGAGAGTCTGCACCGAGCGTTGGAGACCGACAAAAAGATGCTGCCTTCTTTAATTGCGTAATCTCGGGAGAGTTGGCGGGCGGGCATTACGCGCGAGGAAACGACACTATACGTTCTGCATCCCGTGGCGCGCGCGGCCGCGTGTAAAAGAGCGTGTCTCGAAAAACGGTGCGCGATATTTAGAGGAACGAGGAGGGTGGGCCGTTGCCTAATTGCGGGCGCGCATGCGAATACTATAGCGCGCTAAAGCAAGGAACGTTCAAAGTGGTTGGCGGTGTTGTTTAGCGCACGCGCGCTCGGCGTCCGTGTCCGCGGATAGCCCTGCGTGTGTATTCGTACTGCTTTTACGGGAAGCACGTCTTCTGTCTCGTCGCGTTTGCGTGAGCGCACCTCGAAGTACCTCGCCGCACGCTTTACGCATACGGCCTATCATGCATGCCTACCCTGCACGTGATGGTGAGGGTTCGCGTGCTAGCAGCGCCCCCTGGAAGCTCCCGGGCGATGACGGAAGACGTACCGTGTCGACTCGTGAATAACCACGTGTTTTCTAGCAGAGATTCTTTTCAAACTATAGTACACGGAAAAACACATTGTTTCCTTCTCATTTCTTAGCCATTTCGTAACTTCAGGTTTCGACCCAAAAGTTCGCCTGCTTACCTTCAGAAAACGAAACTATGCGTAGGCTCCAGCTTAAAGGGACACTAAAGAGAAACGGGAAGTTCAGCTAGAATAAAAGAGGGACCTTCAGGAATGCATGCGGTTTTTGTTGGGTGCAAAAATATGAGTTATTAGCGGAGAAATTCGTAAACAAAGACCAATTATCTCTTCCTCAATTTCTCTCACCCCAGATTTGGCGCTGAAGCAGTGTCGTCACAGATTGCATTGCTCTCGGCGAATCAGAATGCGCCATGATACGTCACCGCTTGCGTAAACGGCCGAGGCGCTGGATGCATCATGGCTGCATGCATGGTCGCTGCGTTTGCGTTCGCCGCGATGGATACCGTTGCTGCCGCTGAACCTTGCAACGAAGAGCTCGCCAGGGAAGCAGGACTGCATTTCAGCGATATTCAGTGAAACGGAGCGCGAAATGATCCTTCGTGCTCGAGCGGTAGGTGTTTCCGCGTGCGATGGCGGTGAGCCGCCGGCCGCGCCGGCGGAATGCAGAGCTTCGTTTTCGTCGACGAAGGCGAAGCGTCCGGTCCGCCAGGCGACGATGTTCCCGACAGAACAAGCGTAGAAAGTTGTGCACGTACTCGGTATGGTTATTTCATGACTTTATTTGATGACATTCAGCACTCACCGAGCCGCCAGTTTGCTGCTGCAGGGGCATCGGTACGGGGTTTGATGAAGGCCGCATTGAGGGAACAGCTGCTCGAGAAAGGACTGGCTTATGGGGCACGCCAAGATACTTTCCGAGGGCAAGATTATACACATAATCCGAGGGCGAGAAATGCAGAGAGCACACCATCGGTTTCTCTGGCTCTTTTGCCGTTTTATCACCGGCAGAGCACTGAGCCATTGCGAACGCCGGGGAGCCGGGGCTCTCCGCGCGACGCCACATGAAAGGACACAATCGAGTCAACACTGCCGCTGCCCCTGATCAAGCGCCTTGGGCCATTTATACAGCCCTCAACACTACACACACGAGGCATTTTCTGGCTGTTTCCCGCGAAGTCAACGTTTTTCGAGCCACGCAACACGCCACCAAACACCGTAGAGCGGAACAGGCGCGCGCGACAATGCATTGACCAAAAACGAAACTACGAAACTATCACGGCCGCATGTATCGACATGCCATTTTTTCTTATTTAATTTTGTGCTAAACTTGTACTTCCTCGCTTGAAATGGTTTAAAAAGTTGGCAAATGCTGTTCATGTACGTTTAAGGTTATTTCATTTTGCGTTTTATTAACAGCGATAAATCGCTCTCGACCAATCGCGACCGGCCTACGTTTGTAATCTCCGACGTCATGAACGTTAGTGCGGGAATTTCGAAGGAGCGTCAGCACCTATCCTTCAGTTTTTCGCTATTTTCTCGCTTATTAAACATCTGTTTGCAGTAAGAATGGTATGGCTGTGATCGTGAAAGGATAATCTACCATTTAAGCTCAACTTCCGGTTTCTCTTTAGTGTCCCTTTAAAGGAGTTGGAACAGTTACTCAAGCCGTGGGCTGGTTTTCGGACCGTGGCAATGTCTGGAACCTGAACTCCGCCCCACTAAAGCGCTCTTAGCATTTCTGCGAGAGCAGGCCTCGATGGAACCCTGTGAATAATTTCGGCATTACTTCATGTATTATCTATGTATAGATAAGGTACGTGTTATAGTGTGTGTGCTTCGCTTTTATCTCATTCTCTTTCATTCATCCCTCAAACTACCTCACCTGGGGTAGCCTGTCGCTAGGCTAAAGTCTCCAAATATCATTGAGCCTCCTATCTCTTTCCAACGAGATACATTTAGCTCAGTATGAGGAACTGAGGGAGAGAGAGCGATGACGTTTATTATCCATACGTGTCGAAAGTACGTTAGACAAAAGTAAATACAAGAAGAGGTCCTGAAGTGAGGCCGCTGTAGTGACATCTCTGAATACTACGTGTTCTAAGGAAGTGAAGAGGGTGCAGATGGGTAGAAAACAGTAACAAATAATGAGCACTAAAATAACAAAAATGAGAACTCTAATATCACAGGTTCACAAGACAAAGGAAAAAAAATGCAGTAGTACACTAAACGAAATTTGATCACGTTTACATCGTTTACATTTAATCACATTTACAAATAGAAAGATTTAGAATAAACACAGTAATTGATCACCTAATTTTAGTGACTGAGCATTCAAATCGCTTGAGAATGGTTGAGTAAAACGCTTGAGCAAGGTAAACGACAACAGGAACTGACAATCATAACTTCATCATTCGACACTAAATAATAAACATATAGAATATTACGTTTGAACGATGATACACATGACTTCATAGAGATACCTCAGAATTTCATTTACCTACATAGTGATAATAGTCTGTGGAATTCGATGACCTGTGATGTAAGAACTTTCTAAAATCACAGGGTATTCCGCAGGATTATAATCACTATGATGTACATAGACTACAATTACACACTGTGTCAGAACTGTGTTCATTCTTAGGGCATACGGAGTTGGATAGCCCTGGTACGCGCAGAACAAACCGACTGCCGAATCAACTAAGTTCAACTAATGGCTACGCTTCCCCTTCAATCACGAATTATGATGAACTGTCAATAAATACGTCAAAGGTAGGTAGGTTTTTTTTTTCCGGCAAGTTAATAGGGTGGGCTTCACTCTGCCTAGGCGTCTGCCACGAGGCCTTGGGCTCTGGCGGCGGCGTCGGTCAGCTGGACTGCATACAGTTGATCTTCCTAATTAAATAACATTATTCCGAGCCTCTACAGATTGGCTGAAGTAAAATTGGGACAGTAAGGTGAAGCTTTTTACACACCCTAGTCAGCATTGACGATTCGGGAGTAGTTACATGTCAATTCGCTGCAAAAACATTCACGTCGCCTCTTTCGATAAAAAGGAAGAGAGAGACAGGCTGAAAGCGCATGAACTAGTTATTCATCGCGTGGAATCTTTACGAAGAAGAAAAAATGACTCCTTCGCCAACGCTAATGGTGAAAGAATCCTAACGGCGAAATAATAATTTGGAACGCAACAGACACAACATTCCGAGAAACATGCCAGTGCCTTCACAGTCATGTGTAGCAATACTCAGCGCACTGAACTGAAATGGGGTGACACTGAGTATGCAAGGGGTTCAATTTACCCATAGTGCAATTTCCGTGGCTTTTTCTTGCCACTAATGGAGAAAACTGACAAAAACAAATCGCGCGCACAAATGTGTATATGTAGAAAGAAGGGGGTATTGACACGGCGGTGCTGGGTCTTCTGCTCATGGCTTCATGCTATATAGACAGGAAAGTGAAGTTCATTTATCTAGGAGTCATATTCCGCATTACACAGGACCGCAGATTTCTTTCACCACCAATCTTGCCTTAAAAATTTGAACGTTGGCCACTACACGCACATGGGTATTGAACGAGTGAACACGGTATACGGGAACCAAGAATTAAGAACACAGACACACACGTAAGCATCCTAAAGAGGCTTCCAAGCTCACGCAAAATAGCGAACAAGGAAGGAGGCCATCTTCTCACTCACGAAAGTGTGTTGCCGGTTCCCGCATTCTAGTATAGAGAACCCCAGCCGCATTCCCACAGTAAAGTGTACCGCGCGACGCCGGAAACGGCGGACGCGCCCTCTAGCGGTCGCTCCCGGAACCTCTCGCATATTCACGGAGGTTACATGCGCTGAACGCGGCCACGCGTTGAGCAGAGACACCAGACGGCGCTGGCGTTTCCTCCCCAGTCCAAATGCCGCATTGTTTTACCTTGATACGCGCTCGCGAAAAATGCTGCTGCCGTTTACGGTCCTGCCGCGCGGCGCCTTCATTGCTCCAATCTAGCGGTAGGCGAAATGAGCCTCTCGCTTGTGAGACCATTCTGCGGTGGCGAGCCCGTTTTTAACAGCGGCCGGGCACTCTACGAGTGCGTTCGTGCCACAGTCGCATTTTCGCGGCAACGGCTAAGCGGTTTTTGCGCCGCCGCTTTGCAAGCTAATCCAAGCTGCAAAATGACCCGCTTACATAGCGTCTTCAAGCGATTACGAAGGTGAGACGCTTGGCGCTTGCAAATAAAACCGTAATCTCGTGGACCTTTTTTCTTCGCTCAAACTGTTTGTTTCAGCATTCCGAGTGCAAGCTCGCGGTGTCATTAAACAATTGCCTACAGCGACCGCGAGGAAAGAATGCTAGGATTTAAATTATCAACCGTCGCATGACAACGGACTCGTTCTCAGACGCATGCGGCACGTGGAAGTGCGAAGTTGTTAGAGCAGATTAATTTGTTAGTAGAGGTTCAAGTATAAATGGAAGACAGGAAAGTGACAGTCAACGCGGGGGCTTGCTAGAAATAGCATTCTAAAAAGAGCATGGCTCCCCCCTTGAACGTCCCTTTCAAGGATATGCAATTAAATTAATATTGTGAACATTCGCACCATCGCGTTGCGCTCTTTCTCGTTTCATTCATTCAGTGCACCTGACAACAAAACGAACGACTGCAAACCTGGGTGTCGAATGCACAGTCGCTGCTAATTGAAAGCTGGAGTTGGGCTGTTGGGTGCATACTTGGGCCAAGAAATGGTGCTTTTGAACAACGAAGACAAGACAACAAGTAAAAAAATTTTTTTATATATTCTGGGGTATTACGTGCCAAAACTGTGATCTGATTGTGAGGCAGGCCGTAGTGGTGGACTTCAAATTAATTTTGACCACCTGGGGTTCTTTGACGTACACCTGAATACAATTGCACGGACATTTTGCATTTCGCCCCTATCGAGATGACATGCTGCGCCCGTACGTGTCCTCTAATCTTGTTTTGCTAAAAAATATATGTTTGCTTCGCCTATTTATGCTGCGAACTGTCTGACTTAATTTTTCTCAGGGAGAGTTTAGTTAAAAGGAGACAGCAAGAATGTTCCCCACCAAAGTCACCAGGACGGCAAGACGCGACACGACACAATTTTTTCTGCAAGAACGGCCACACCGGCGCCACACAAATCTCATGGCGTGTTCCCCAGCGATAACATTGCGGCCCTACGACTATCACCTTTGACAGGCAAAAAAATGCGGCCCATTTGCGGAAGTACCGCGGAAGGACTGCTTGGTCCACCCAGCTATGCCCCGTACGGAAACAGCAGTATATGTTAAAAAGAAGAAGAAAAAAAGCAGTAGCCAGGAAGTCGACGATGCATGGAAACACCACTCCACGGAAGACGGTTACCATATAAAAACCCAGGCAGCATACCAACAGGCATACGCCTACATCTAAATGTTAGCGGCGGACGAGCATTAGAAGTTTCGAATAGGAATTTAATACTATAGACACTAAATAATTGTGTTCGTACAGAAATTATTCGGTGTTTTAGAATACTTCAAACCAGGCACATATTTCGCGGGAACCGTCCGTTGCAGTCTGTTTACTCTGATCGGTCTGCTAAACAATGTATCGCAAATTATCAGAAGAGAGACAACGACAAACGTTTCCGAAGCAATGCAGTAACAAAAATGGGCAATCGAAGCTTCGATTTCGGTTTCGTGGCGGATGCGCCCATGACAACCACTTTTTGCACGTTTTCGCGGCACACAAGTTGTTCAGAAGGTTGTTTTTTTTTTTTTTTTCTCTTCACAACTTCTGATTTTTTTTTAAATTTTCTTTGGAAACCATTCATTAGAGTCTTTTGTAAAAGCTGTTCATACAGCAGCCATGAAAGCTTGTTTCCAACCAGGCTCGGAAGATGTTAAAAGCCTATTCTTGCAGGTTTTTTTTTTTTTTTTTTTTTTTTTTTTTTTTTTTTACAATTTGTGATCTTGAGTTTAAAACTGATCTCAATTGAACCCTAATAGCTGCCTTTATTTCACTAGTAAGTACAAGTGTGGTACCTAATTTCACCGAAATAAACATTCCACCTGTTAATATACACCTCTGCGCATGACTATTCGATATTCGATTCGGTATTCGATTCGATCCTTACTATTCGTATTCCATTCGGTGTAAAAAAAAAATGATATTCGGCCACCTCTACTAAATATCTATTTTCATGTACCCGAACCTAAATGCAGCAGTCACACTAACAATGCTGGTGGCTACCTATAAACGCACGCCTACCTAAATAATGAAAAAAATTGCCAGATTTATGAAAACCTTGGAATACATCAATAAAAGCTGAACGGGAGGACATGTAGCCCACTTAAGCTGCCATTTCAGCGTTTTCAAACTCCAGTGCACTGCTCCAATTTTCACACTGAATGTACATCAAGGATAATGCCTTGAACTGCAAGACAGCCGCAAGAAAAAGGCACGGAAATAAATTCGAAGACCAAATAAATGAAACATCACCGGCGTATAAACTCTAATGTGAACTGAAGAAGTTTTGCTCTTACGTTAGAAAGATGTTTTCTAGGAATGGGGAATAACAAAACTTCGGCTACTATACAAAACACACAGCGTGATATCTTCTCCAGCCCTTACTAAATGCGTATATACGACTTTTTATAGAGAAAAATGTGTTGTTTGAGAGCGCGAAATTCAGTACGCGTAAAGGCATAAATCCTGCCTAACATGCATTTCGGCGCTCCTCTGGTCATCCTTTTGTAACTGATTCATTTATTTTAAACTTTTACGATCCTTTCATGATGGTCTTGGACGCCGGCGCGACGCTGTTTATAATGGAGACTGACCACTCGAAGCTACAGATAGTAGGCAAAGATGAATGGAACACGAAAAGAACCGTTAAAAATACGCACTGTTGGTGGCACTAAATCATTGAGAAGTATTTTTGCGAAAATTGGTATCGCTATCGAAGCTCCAAGGACATCCTGTTGGTTATTATGACAAAGGTAAGAGGAAAAACTACATCGGCACTGAATGGCTTAATTTGCAAAGATACAATTGTCAGTATATCGAAACGCTGTTCTCTGATCAAAAGAGAAATGGAACTGCGTGCTTCAGCACAGCTGGCGAGCATGATGAATGACAGCATGAGGGTGGGTAGCAGCGATACTGTCGGGGAAAAAAAAAGAAAGAAAAGAAAAAAGGAAAAGAACACGTCATGACAGAGAATGAAACAAATTTCTGCAGCTTGTCTAAGAAATGTCAGTCTGTCAATGCAATCGCATGTTCACTTGTTCGAGGCACGAACCTTCTATGTCTTGAAGAAGCTTACCGTTAGTCCCATGTATAGAGATGCACGACAGAGAAACGTATATATACGGATACACATATATTTCGAGTCCAACATTTGCCATAGACGATGAGATCATACCTGCAACAAGTAAGGAAAGGGAAATAACTTTTAGACGGCTGATTGTCACAAGAATTACCACTGAATGTTGGATATTCACCAGTTAAATTCAGTGCGGGTATTGCGAAAAGAAAGAAACAAAGATACAAACACGGAGGGCCGTTTTCTGAAGAGTCCTGTTAACGAAACAACGCTAGCAGCACAGGAAACGCTGCCAATGTAGGCCCAACGATGAGCAACATTGGCTTTATTTTGGGCTATGCTGGCAGATATTGGGATGACGAATATACGTGCGTTACACGCCACATATCAGACGGAATGAAATGCCCACATATGCAGTTGTTATAGTTATTTTTCGAAGTTCTGCATTATCTTATAGCTACGTTACGTGTGCGCAAGAATTAAAACCTCGTGGTTTTTCCTGGGCACATAATCTAAAGGCTAGATTGACTGATTAATCTATGATTATTGACTCTCGCGCACAGTTCGTGTTTTTCGTCGTATTTCTCTTGTGAATTCAGCTCGGCTTTTGAAGATTGTAAACTGTTCCTTTTGAAAATTGTCGTTTTCTATCTAATGTTTTTTTTTTCCTGTATTTGTATTTTTAATTTTTTCTTTATCCGCGCCAGCACTTGGACCTTAGGGTTGGATCTGGGAATGTTAAATAAACAACTGATTGATTGACTGATTGATTGAATGACTGATTGATTATCTGACATTGAAGTTTTGCAGTAATCTCAATTGAGCCATCAGCTCAGCGTTGCCACCCCGTTATCATGCGAGAAGCCGATTAAAAGCACGATAAAAAAGAGAAAACCGCGGAGAGAGGGGAGGATAATTATTCTAGCCTGACACAGGGAAAGAGGAAATGCGACAAAAAGTGTGATGAAATACGATGATGAAGACAGGATGACGTGATGCGTATATATGGAATAACTAGCACTGAAAAGCCTCGAATCGTGTCCCCTCTTCTGCTAAAAGTTCATAACAACCCCTGTAGCCGATTTCTCTGCTGTATTGCCACATATTGGGGCCAAAGCAGCACTTTCCGACAATGGGCGCCTTCTAATACCTGCCAGCGTAGAAGCCAGCGTCTTCCCCTGCTGCACGTAGTCAGTAACGCCGAAATGCGCCCGACAGTCAAAACGGCAAAGCTATGCACAAACTGAACAACCGCGCGCAGCGGAATCGGGAAAAGAAGCCAGCAAAAAAAAACAAGGCAAGATTCCTCAACACAGCGAAGCTCGGAGGCATCATCCCAGTCAGTCAGCTTCCGCGAGACCGGCAGCGCGACAGTTCCGGAAACAGGAGAAGAGAAGGCGTCCCGGCATGAGCAGGTATTCTATAGCGCGGAAGCAGCAGAAAGTACAGGAATATGACACGGCGCGCCGCGGTGCGGAGAGATGACGTGAGACAGCGCCACCTATGCGAGCATGGAGTGTGAGGCGCGCGCAAGGAAAAAAAAAAAAAAAAAGACAAGAGACAGAGAAGAAGGGAGACAGGCCTGTCACGGCAGAGACGTCACCGCGACGCGATCGTGACACTGAAAGACGTCGAACAAGCAATCTGCGCGGCCGCGGATCATTGCGACAGGGACCGCCACCGACGCCAGAACGGGCAGCGTGCCCGTTCGGCAGAAGACTAGACGCACCCGCTTTTGACACTAGAGGAGGCGAATGTGCGGTATGCGCCCGGATGTAAGGCGCAGCAAAATGCTCGCCGAGAGAGCGTATCCTCGTACAGAGACAAATTTAGACGCTCAGCAGAGTATCTGTACACATTTCTCGATTCTACACACACATTACCGTTACAGAATGGGTGCCAAGAGAAGGGAAGCGCAGTCGAGGACGACAGAAAACTAGGTGGGCTGATGAAGTTAGGACATTTGCAGGCGCAAGTCGCAATCAGCTAGCTGAAGACAGGGGTAATCGGAGATCGCAGGGAGAGGCCTTCGTCCTGCAGTGGACATAAAAAAAAAAATAGGCGGATGATGATGATGACACATTTCTCAAAGAATGACTTGGATTCGTAAAGCCTTCTTTAGCAGTACATTCTGAAGGTTCCTGGTTTGGTCCCAGGTTTGGGCACCAAAAACTATGTCGAAGACGGAGACTGGCGTCAGTCGGATGCGGTTTACTATTCTAACTGCTAAGATGGTGTTTAATTGTAGTCCATAACGTGCCCTAAGATGTGTTTTATACTGTATGGCCCGTGGTCAATGCGCTGCATTCGCGTTTTTATCTTGTATGCCGGTAGTAGAGGGACTGCTGCCGTATGAGAACCTCCGGGCCCATTCAAGCTGTCAGAGCTTTTCGCATGGAGCGTGTTGGAAATAATGCATAAGTATAGTCTCCAAAGTCGTTTCAACAAGACCTGCACGGGTAAGTCTATGAAGAGCGTCCGGAATTCCAAAGGCTGCTCATAAAATGACTTCATAAAGAAATTTCTACAAGCTTGCTATAAATGGTGGCAGGCAGCGCTAAGATAACGGGGACCCAGGGGCAACTAAACACGAGGCACAGCGCTAACTTCAACTGAACTTTAATACTTCATATTTACATGTAAGCGCTTTTTTCATTAAACCTGATTTGAAGTTAGCCCTTGTGCTTTGTGTTTCGTTGTTCCTGTGTCCCGGTTATTTTTGCGCTAACTGCCACCATAAATTCGTATCAAATAGCCCGATCAAGTTGCTTCTATAAATGCGTAGGCTTTTCTGACGGTTTGTCTCCGAGCATTCATCATCATACTTCTCGTCTGTAACGTTCGCTGCGTCTTTTGGTTTGGTCGCGTCACAGCGGTACTAACTACTGGAAACAGTAGAAGCAAATTGTTTCTTATACACAGTATTTAACTACAAAATACTGGCGAGCTTTACTGTCTCGCACGGCATATCGTGAACTACGGATTCTGATATCCCTCAAAGCGTTCGTGCAGTTATAGCATGATGGTTGCGGTTTTTTATTCGCGCAGCTATTTCTAAGTAATATCAGGCAGTGCGGCACGATTTTGTTACGACTCTTCCGCAGCTGCGAGCTCTCAGTTATGCAGGTCACACTTGCATCGACGAACTGTTTACATCAAACGACAGCGACAAAATCGTTGCGCAGAAATCCTTCCACGGCTCCATCCCTATACATAAGTAAAATGCGTTTAGATGGCGTTCCACACTGGAACGCGTGACACGCCTATCTGCGCGTGTTGCGGAAGCAAAAAAAAAAAAAAACTTAAACATGCTTCGTGCATTTCTCCACGGTACGACGTCGAGAGTGAACCTTTCCAGGCATCATTAAACCGGCTGAACACAAGACCGCTTTCGGAAAAGAAGGTCGTTCGTCAATGGCCTTGCGCGTCGCTGGCGCAGACAGAAACGATAGCATTACTGCAGACCTTCGAGTAGACAAATCACTGCGACCGTTTGTAGACTTGGTGCGATACTTCAAATGCACGTGCAACTGGTGCTCTCTCTCTCCCCACCCAACCCTCTCTCTCTTTTCGTCCCTTTATCCCCTTCCCCGCGCAGGGCAGCGAACCAGATATCGGTCTGGTTAACCTCCATGCCTTTCATCTCATCTTGGGACGTTTTCTGGGACGATCACTTTCGGCGATACTATCGCCTCGGTCATCAAGCGCGCGCTGATTGGCTGGTTGAGCAACACCGGATGAGCTGATTGGCCGGTTGAGCACTAAGTCACACCAAAACGACAGTATCGCCGAAAGTGATCAGCCGAGAAAACGTCCCCCATATTTATCCTCCGTCTTTTTCAAGACCCGAAATTGACTTGCTCCTGCTCGTTCGAAACTAGTTGTCTACCCGAAAATACGGTATACCCGCGCTGTCGGCTTCAGTCCATTTTTCTATACATGCCACAAAACTCGAGGCGAGAGAAAGCCTAAGCCACGGCACGCACAAACGCCGCTTACACTCTCATACACGAAAGAACCACAAATCCGCGCAAGCCATGCCACGCGACGTGGGAAGTCCCCGCCGCTCGCGGCACTGCCCGTTTCATCCCCGGTCCTCTCGGCTTGCTTCTGACCAGCTCCCGTGCATCTGCATATGCAATGGCCCCGGCCAAAGTGACCGCCATCAAAGCCCCGCTTGCCATCCTGCCTTCCTCGCTTCTATCTCTCCTTTATCCTTCCTTTCTTTCATTCTCCACAACGAAGAATGTGAGGCGCCCGCCCGCCTGACGATCAGGCCGGCCAGTGCTGCAGAGACAAGCAGTTCTGAAGAGATAACCGCAAGCCCATATAGCATATAGTACACGGGGCTTCGTCTCCCGCCAGACCCGAGACACGATGACGGCGAGGAAGCGAGTTGAGCTCTCCCCTATCGAAGCGCGAGTTGCAGGGAGGCCCCGAAGGCGTTTCAATGACACCACGCCACCTATATATCCATGGCACCAACCCACCCGCTCGCCTGCCACGTCTGTGCGCATCGAGATGGCTGGTGTACTACCGCTGAAGGACCGCGAGACCAGCAAAGCACCAAATTCTGTTCCATTCTTTGCGGCAGGCACTGCGATAGAGACGTTGACGTTGCAGTGAGAGAGAGAATTGAGAGAGAAAAGAAGACGAAGGAGAAGAAGAAGGGAACAACGGCGGTATCGAGGAAATGACTTGGCCAAACCAGAGAGAGAAAGAGAGCGACATCTATATAGTCTAACACGGCAATCATTGGCGTGCGCGGCGGTGCAGGTCGTATATGCGCGACTTTGAGTCCTTGTCCAGATATGTGGTCAACCGAAGAAGGGCTGAGGAGACTGGCGTTTGCATCGGGGGAGCAAAAGGAAATAGCAGGGCGCTGCAGTCGACACGACGACTCAATATTGGAAAATCGACATTCCTACGCGTGGGGTTCGGGCGCGGGGACTTGCTCGGTTGCGGTCAGCGCTGCTTCTTCGCGAAGCGTATAACATGGAGTCAGCACGTGTGCGTTCGCGCCACGGCACGCTTCAACGACGAATACGTCGACCGCCGCGCGCCCCCCCTTGATGGCGAGAGCGTGCGTGTGTGTGTGCGCATTGGCTTATATAGCCACTTGACAGCGAGTATTGGAATGGAAAGCGAGACCGAACGTTGTCAGAAGATGATGACGTTCCGGAGAGCTAGAGCTCGTCGCGTTTTGCTTGGTCGTGCGCGACGCGAAATGACTGTGGGTCTCTCTCTCGCCTTGTAGACGAGAGAGAGAAAGGGAAAGAAAGTTGACATTTCTTTCTTTCATTTTTTTTTGTTTTGTTTGTTTGTTTATGCACAGCAGCTTGGTAGGCACTACATAATGCGCCAGACGCATGCTATTGAACCAGTTTAGTTATTTTAACATGGAATAAAATCGGCGTATACGACCAAGTATAAAGCTGTAGCTGAACAACGGATCTTGTAGGGTTTCTGTGGCCTTTAAATGTATGAAAATATTTTTCATGTGGGAGAAGGAGGTTCGTATCCCAGTAAGAGCGTGGGATCAAGAAGATTTCTGTGTTTGCGAAAGAGCTTTGAAATGTAGTTGTCTGCGTTTTTCCAATCGTTGTGGAGGTTGCATTACGGAACGGGGGTTAGATATGAACGAGAATATATGACGATATGGACGCTGATTCGGAAGCAGGGGCAAACAAGGGATAGCGGTATGCTTCTGCGCAACATTGAAGCATTCTATATGAATGTTATATGAATATTTCGCAAGAACGGGCGTTTTATTTCATGGGAGGGAGAAAGCAGGATTTCAGGAGCTAAAGGGGTTGCCGTCGACGTTTACGCCTCGAACAGCGTTGTTATGGGCAAGTCAGTTGTAGACATTGAAGCAAAGTAGTGAAATGAAGACGGTATGCTAAAGAAAAAGAACTCCGTTCTTGCGAAACACATGCACATTCATGCGGAAAGATTGAACGTAGTGCCGAAACATACCATAAGCTCGTGCATTGTCTGCATCCGATCATAGTTCATATCGAAGCGGTCGTTTTGTGATGCAACGTCTGCAATGAATACCGCTTCCTTTCTTACCGAGTCACTATCCGAATGAAAAGATTACACGCTGACCAATAATAATAAACGTACACTGTAATCGACAGAAAATGTTGAAATACTCCATTAGCTCTATATGTTCCGGAGAGCCAGAGCCGCGGACACAAGCGGGGTTCTCAGCACGGAAAACAATTTTGTAATAATTTATATCGGTTGATCACGCCACGGCAGACATTTTGCGATCGAAATATTCTTTCATTCTCTCCAACACCCTAGAGGAGCGTTTCCAACAAAACATTGCGGACTTCACAATACAAAGTTAAAGAAAATGACGAAGAAGGAGAATAACACTCTTGCCTCTCATCCACCCTCGACACACAAGCAGCGCCGCGACAAAGTCAAACTCCGTTTCATCTTCCCCGATACTCAGAAAGCGTCGGCAACGTCATCAGGGCACAATCACAGGCCAGCGGCTAGAGACAAAAAGCGTTTTTTGTGTAAGCAGCAGCGTATAGAACACACGTTAACGACCCAATCATCAAAAGCGGTCATCAACGCTCGCTTTCGCAGTAGCAGCAGGAAACGCCAGTGTAATTACGTGGCTGGCCTCATGACGACGACGAGCGCCACGCAGCAACGTGTATTCAGGTCAGAGTCATCCGTCAACCGATGGCGGCGAGCGATACACAGCGCGACGCGCAGGACGAGCGACGCTTTTGCAGCTACATGGCCAGCTACATAGCCAGTGACCGAGTCTGCGGCAACCGCAAAACGTGTATATACATACGTGTGGCCCGGCGCCAGCGCGGGAGGAAAGGGTGTTTCAGCGAAATGCCGGACGCTCGGTGCTTATAACACTACGTTAGGGACAAGAAACAAGGATTTTCACCGCGCGAACGACACACAAAAACGGGCCATTGCTCGAACTGCGCGCCAAAAGACAACGCTTTTGCGCGCGCCAGCGCGTTGGCGGCCCGCAAGTCTTCGGCACAATGGAGCTGACACCTCAACAAAAGGATTCGCAATAGCGGCTCTGTCGCTGTCGTTGAGACAGAAATGAGCGAGAGGGGGGGAGGGTCATTGTGTACTTTCTCGGACAACGCCCACGCATAACAGAGATACACAGAACGAAGCCGGCCCGCTTTGCTAAATGCCATTGTTTCCGAGAACTGCCCCCTCTGAATGGAGCGACGCAAGCGAGCAAACTCGCGAGAACCCACGCGAAAAGGGACACGAACAATGAAAAAGAAAACAAAGGCAAACGACATTGCCAAAAACAAACAAACAACTGAAGGGATGGCAGGCAGCGCGTTCAAAGACGAGTATAACTAACGCCCAGGCGTGTCGTTTATGATCCGAACGGGTCGACGGATAAACCGATCGCGCGAATGAAAAGAGAAAAAAAAAAAAAAAACAGCCGCAGCCCCCAAAGAGAGAAAGAAGAGCCGGAGAGAATGAAGGTGTATTGCGCGACGACACAAACTAGCTGAATGGCGCCGAAGCGGAGGGAAGAGCACATATTGACCTCTATAGAAGAAAGGCTTATTCTGCTGGCGCTCGCTGTTGCTGCTGCGAATCGGCAACTCGAGAACAGTTGGTGGCAGCGGTGGGACCCCTTTCACTGCGCGTCCCGCTGACTGCTCCCTCCTTTCCCATCCCTCGCCATTGCGGAATGGCAGATGAGGAGAACGAGAGAAGGGAATGAGTGAGAAAGGGTAAGAGAGAATCCAACACCAGCCTCATCCATCCTCACACACACACACAAAAAAGAAAGAAAAAGAAACAGAACATCGATACTTTCAAAAATATTCGCGAGGCGAGGACGCTAGCGGGAAAGCGATAGCGGCTCTACGTACGAACGGGCCAGCAACCGCCAAAAGCCGACGACGTGCAAATAACAGAGAGAATAGGCTGGCGCGAAAAGGCAACATCGGGAGACAGGAGGCGGCGAGAGAGGAGAATGAGAAATGCAAACGATCGAAGATCCGCAGTCACCGTATTGAGGGATGGAAAGAAGATAAAACACCGACAGCATTCGGAGCAAGTGGGACGGGAAAGAGCGATTGAACGCCAAATCGGCTCTTCGTTTTCGTTCTTTCATCTATTCGGCGCGTTGGTCGGTTTGCGATGTGTTCTTTCGACGCGAGTCGGTTGGCGTCCAAAGCAACGCAACAGTGTGCAGGACGAGGCGAGCTAACGCTATCTCGCTTTCGATCCTTTTCCCACCTCGTCCGCTAGAGGGATCTTTTATCGTTGCGCCAGTGGCGCCCTCTATGGGAGGAGCGGGCTTTAGATAACGATGATGGCCGCACCGATATGCTGCTGCTTGCCCACGCTCGCGGGCTAATTCATCACACCCACAAAGATGCTGTAAGTAGACACAAGCGATCATGTGTGGTCGTGTGACGTCTCTATGCTTGAAGCGAGCCGAAAATACAGGCTGGGGCCACCGGCCGCGGTTAGGCGTAGCGCTGGGCACTCGTTGTGGTTGTCTGATCCGCATTGTGATGCCCTCGCGGTGTTCCCAGTACGAAACCGCCTACGAAACTTTCCAGTATCTGATAACGCGACTTTAACAGAGTGAAGAACAACAGGAACAAACCAAAAAATATTTCGTCGATAGTTCTCGTGAGTGTGTTCTGCCTGATTACCTCAAAGGCGAACACACGGCTGAATTCGAAAGCGTTTACAAAAAACAGCCCAGCAGGATGTAACAGACACACACGAACAATGAAAGAAGCAATAGTGAGGCAGACGCGCTAATGTAGACTACTCGTCGAAGGTGACGTCATGAGCATCCGGTAGCCGGGCGACAGATTTAGTACGGGAGTCATCTCCACCAAGTACGTGCGTACCCGAGCTCGTAATCGTTTTAAATAAGTGAGACAACTGGACTGATGCAATCTTTCTGTAAAGACAAGATTACCCCTTCGGCACAAATTCTGAAAAGCTACCTGCGAACATTGTCGTCTTTTGTGAGCATTGTTATTTTTGTTTGTCCTTAGCTTTCATCATTACTGCACATCAAACTAGTAGGCAAGTATATATGCTGTTTTAGGACACATCAAGAAACACTTCAATTCCAAGCTGCGCGCAGCGAGGAATCAGAGAGGCAAGGTGTCGCTTTGCTCTATTTGCTGGGACTCCTGATTCATTTCAATTCATTCCTGATTCAATTCATTTTTCTACAGAAGAGACATACACAAGAGATCCCGGATCAGGACAAAATTTTGCTCAACTGCGAAGAGTTCGTTCTGAGAGAGTGATAAATATACATAAAACACCTTTATTGTGAGATACCTCGTATGGGTTTCCTTTGTGTGTTACATGCTGGTGGATGACAATTTTTTTCCCTTTCATGATACTGCCTACACCTTGCGGGACTCCGCAGAACTGATTTACCAGAAGAAATCTAAGCGCCCCCTTGTTTCACAACATGTAGCTTCTTCGTACGAGGCAGTAATATGGCCTTCAGCCTTTTATGCAAGGTTAACAGGCGACAGAGAGAAACAAAAACTATAGAACAGAAGCCCCAACTGACCAACACCAGCACTCCTTCCATAAAACTTCGTCCTTGTACACTCTTGTACTGTCCGACTACGAGATCTACGACGTGTCATCAAATATGGTGCTAAAACAGTGTTTTCTCTTATATTCTTTATTCTTAAGTGAACATTCTTATCGGACGACCCTTTCATCTTCGTTTAAGCAGTTGGTGTAAGACTCGTAGAAACATTCAGTAAACTAAACTGTCGTCCTACGAGCGGAATACTTTATCTACACGTCCCATTCACCTCGCTTGAATCTCTAATTCGAACCTATGCGCTGAGCACCGAAATGAATTGAAGCCGTTGTTTTTTATCTCTTCACATTCGCACACACACTTCGCACTCTCGTCTTCGACGAGGACGATAATGAGCGCCGAAGACAAACGACAAGGAATTTATCTTCACTCGCCTCTCGGAGTGCGAAACTTTGGAGCGAGACAACCTATAGATCGTTTCATGCCGCTAACACAATTTCTCTCCTCGCGCGCTCTCGCTGGCCTTTTGGAACCCCTGTCTCAGTGGCGGTCTCGAAGTATGCCTTTGTCTCTGCCCCGTCTTTCTTGGGCCGCAATCTTTCTGCCATCTGCCTGGTGACCAGCTCCGAGTGCCCTCCCCGAGAAGCCATCAATCACCGTCTCTTCTTCTCGCCTGTCAGCCGGTGATCGCCGGTCCAGCTTGCAGGGAACTGTTCGTAGAACGGAACCCTCGCGCGAGCGCTAAACACTACACACAGAGTGATCGCTGAGGCAAGACAAAGGAGTGCGCGCGATTGAAATCTACTGTTCTCTATATGGGGTGGATTGGCTGCGGCGGTGATTACGAGGATACCGCGGCGCTGGGCCCTGGGCACGGTGGCGCCGGGTCAAAGAGCGGGGACCTAAGCGACGCGCTGGAGATATCCATCGTGACTCGTTGAGATTGAGCCGCCGCGGATTTAAGGTGACGTTGCCTTTCCGGTTTGGTAAAGCCCTAACCTCTCTTGTTGCATCGGAAATCATCAGCTCTATGTCGCACATTTCGCGAGCGCCCGAGTTACCAGTCTGTTTCAACACGTCTCCGCCGAGATCAATCAATCAATCAGTCAAAGTTTGTTTTTCAGACTTATTGGGTGGCGGAGCTAGTATTATGGACTATAGCGAGGCTTGCCAAGCACTGCTACCAACACCTTTTTTTCTCTTTCTCTTGCCATCCAGTCTCCTACAAATTGGAAAATAACATTAATTTAATAATTGATTGATTTATTGACTGATAGAGCACACTAAATTTTAACAAAATTTGCTTTGAGATGTTAACGCGACGCAGGTCAGCATGGGCCGAGGCAATGTAACGATTATATTCCAGTGGCTATTTATTATTAGACTGTGGTGTTTCGCGTCGCGAAATTAGATAGTGGGTGATGAGGGGGTATAGTATAGTGGAGGGCACCGGATTAATTTCGACCACCCCAGTTCTTTAAAGTACACTTCAATCTAAGCACACGAGCTGTTTTGCATTTCTCACTCGGCGAAACAAGGCCTGGAATCGAACCCAGGACCTCGTGCTCAGCAGAAAAGACGCCGAAGCCAATGAGCCGCCGCGGCGGATGAATACGAAACTACGGCGCCGGGTCACAGGCACACTGACGCAGGATCGAAGAGAACGGTGTGCGAAGCGAGACGCGCTCGAGTTTATCCACTGCGTCTACTTGTTGACACTCTATCCTCCTGCATCGAGAGTTATGAGCCTGTATAAACAAATGTATAATGGGAGCACCGTCTAAACTAGCAGTGAGAGAGACGAAAGGATGCTCTTCACTAGCCCCCTAACGAAAGCCTTTATCAATGTTATGTGAAAGGAGAAAGGCAGGGATATTAACAAGAACGCAAACCAACGTTTGCTACCCAACACTAGAGGACGAGGGATGGGGGAGTAGAAGGATCAGAGGATAGTAGAGACAGGGAGCACATGCACACGATCACAGCTAGATCCCGATCATCGCACACTGACACAGACAGGATCGCACGTACAGCACAGAGAACACCGGTTAACGCTAAACACGTTTGTGCAGGTATGTCGGCCTTCATAATAGTAGCGGTTTCTTCGTCACTCGCTGCTGTGATGGCTTTATGAAATCAGAAAGTGTAGCTAGCTCTAAGGTATACTTGGTGTTGTACTCACACGGGCTACATACCATATGACGGCCAGCCCCAGCCACGGCCGACGTGACACAAAGGGATTTGCCAGCTCAAAGTACGGCACCAAGCCGACCCGCTACTGGCAGCCAGAGCCAATAGTGTGTACAAGCATAAGGCGTATTACTAGACCATAGATCCTAACGTCCAAATCAAAATTTCTAAGAGAGAAAGTGGGGGAAGAGGGAATCCAGCAATCGTATATATTCCAACTATAAGGCGTCGATTTTAAAGTTGTTTATGCCACATACTTGCATGTACTCGAAGGGATACCTGCGGTACAAGTAAAAACTACTTCGCTATCATCTTTTTTCTGAAAGGAAGTGAACAGCGAAATTTGACCTGCAGTCCTATACGCGAAGTTGACGCTTATGAGTGCTGACAGGGCGACCTGAATTAAATCGGAATCTTAACTCTGCAGCAATTAGGACATCTGACAAACTGCGACATCAGAAATGCACCTAGTTACAGCAGCAGGGAATCCTGAGATAGTTGGTGGACGTTCATGCTTCACAAAACAGCACTAAAGCAGATGAGGACAAACAGTGAGGTGTGTGCCATATTGAAAAAGACCCGTATGCCTCGTACCATAATGCCATATGTCCGTATGGATTTGGATCGTCAAGGTTTATATGGGAACATACAGATTTTCGCAAACAGAATACTATATAATTATATAAGATTACATGGATGCAAGGCATACGGGGCAGATGGATTTTTTATATAGGGCCTGCTTCCCTTTTTTGTCCTCCACTGTATCAGCGCCGCCTGGTCGAGTATGCACTTAGCTAGACGCTATATAGTGACCAGGAATAGACAAACGGAAGCACCTAACTAAACGTATCGGAAGAACATAACTAAACGTACACCAGTGAAAGTTCTCCCGGCCAATATTTCCCAGGCATCAAAAACCTAAGCCAGCTCCAGTGAAGAGAACGGCGCGCGGAAGGCGTGGTCGTTGCAGCACGTCCTGGGTTTCGGCATGCAAGAAATAAAGGCCGCACGGAGAAAGCGACGAGTGAAAAGGTCTTTACTGCGGGGAGACGGCAACCCCAAACCAGTGTTCGCCAATCGAAAATCGATGACGTAGAAGAGGGCATTACGAGGGACGATCCGCACTCGGCCTCGATAAACAAGGAAAAAAAAAACGAGATCGAACGTTTCCCCGACGTCCCCCCTCACCGCTGGTTTTTGGTTTTTCTCGAGACGGCAGCCGCAAGAGGAAAAGGCCTCACTTGGACCCTCGGTAGGAGGGAGAAAAAAAAAGTATACCTGCAAATTACGGACACTCTCGGTCGGCTTTTTGCATGCTGCACGCTTTGAATTATTCGCAAACTACGACATGCCATTTCAGACGCCGTCTTCATACACTCATCTAAATGTGCAAGTGAACGGATCGGACGTGCTATGACTGATGCATCGATGTTGCCCCGTCAACGTTCAAACTTGCACCATGCAGGGCCTGTAACGATACAGAAAAAATAAGAAAAAGAAAGAAAGAAAAAGAAAAGGAGATGTAGAGGATTACCGTTGTTATTACCACGGAAAACTTTAAGTACTATACAATGCAGCGATATACAGGGTGTTTCACGTAACTTGAACAATGGGCGTATCTACCACCCGGTAGATACGTCTATGGTTCAAGTTACGTGAAACACCCTGTAAAGTCCAACGTGACCACGACAACAACCCGAAGATGACGACGACGCAAGCAATGACAGAAAAAAAAAAAGGAGGATGGCGCGATGAAGCATGAATAATGATGACGGTCATGATGACGATATCTGCGAAGAACGTCGTAAATATTTGCCTTTTGCAGCTATCGCAAAACTGCCATAGATGTGGTCACTACCGCGCAGCAAACGACGCACCGTCACCGCTCTGTGTGGAGGTATCGACGCACAACTGCCTATGAACAGCCTCGGCTTAATGCGTAGCTATCGATGTAAAAGTCTTTATAGACCACTGATGCAGTTGTGGTTATCGAAGTACAACTATCTATGGCCAACCATTGCTGCGTGTGTTGTATACGGCTATCATTTAACACCTAGCGATTAATAGCACCTACTGCACGGCTATCGGTATACAACTAGCCAAGGACAGCAGCTGTGGCGCGTACCGGTATCGACGGAGACTGCTGTATTTACAGCCATCAATGAACAACTATCATTGGATAGCCACTGCTGTACGGCCTATTGATGTATGCATAACTCTCGCGGGATAACCAACACTGCAGCCGTTCGATGCACAACCATGGATGGACATCCACAGATTTACTACTATCGATGTATACGAACAATCTAATGCAGATGCCGATGCACAGTTATCACTGTAAAGACAGAATAAAATCAGCGCAGGGCACATCTTCGACAGTTATGAGCATTCTGCAGCACGTCCTATCGCAGCTTTGCAGACCAGTTAATCTATGAGTTTTGACTCATAGATTAACTGGTTTAATTAACATACATTTCGACTCATAGCATACACGAACGCATACTGGCAACATGCTTAGTGAAAAAAAAAATCGCAACGACACGGGCATCGAAGGAAAGCACACGCTTGCTCGCCACATCACACTTCTACGATGGAATTCACCAGGTTTCACCAACTCACGCTTGCACTCTCTTGCGACTTCGCCTACCACCTGGACTCTCCCGTCGCACAACAACTTAACTGTGTCGCATGTGGTTGGGCGTCGCATTTACCACGGCCTATTCGTTTCTAATAAGGATGACCAAGAGTGTGGCGTGCAGTTTGTGCGGGTGCGATGAGACTCTCGAGCATCTTCTGTGTCACGGTCCATCCTTTGACACTCAACGACGTACTCTCCAAGCTAAACTCAACCTATTAGATAACGGAGCGCTCTCGGAAGAAAAGATCCTTGGGTCATGGCTTATGCATTCTTGCATGCAAAAGGCCACAAAAGCCCTTCTGCAGGCTGTGAAGAATATTGGATTATACGACCGCTTGTGACAGCGGCGATTTTTCTATGACTGTCTCAGCGAATGACTGACTATTAATTTTCTTTTCTCTCCTTATCTATTCTCCTTCCCCCCTCCTCAAGTGTAGGGTAGCCAACCGGGCACGTCCTTGGTTAACCTCGTTACCTTTCCCTCTTCGTTTCTCTCTCTCTCTCTCTCTCTCTCTGATACCTCTGTTCGGGTATGTGTCAGTAGTTCTCATAATCACTGAATAAATAATTTATTCTTGTAGCCAACGAAATAAAGCCGCTGAGTGCTCAATAGAAGTTCATTTAGTGGCAATTGACACTTTTCAGATACCAGTTGGGACAATCTGCCACGAAGTACATCATGCATCATTTTGGCTACATCATAGCAGTATGAAAACATTTAAGGGGCCCTGAACCACTTTTTACCAAAGTGGAGAAAGGCATTTGAAATGTAAATAGGCTATTTCAGAAATACCTTGCCGCAAAACGCCCTTCAATGTGTACAGCAGAAGCGGAGTTATTAGTAATCAAACACGGCCTCCGCTGTGCTCCAGTTCCTACTTCATCGCCTTGCACTGCGAAGGCTACGGCGGAGTGGGACGGGGCCATAAAGCTCCGCCTTCGAAATGTCACCATGGCGCGCCGTTAAAATTTCACTTCGGATGTTAACGTAGACGCCACGACTTCCTATTTTGGTGCCTACGACGTGCTAAACGTAAGCCAAACGCGGTTACCCTCAGCGAACCGCAATTCACTTAGCCAGTGAACTCATGGCGGCACCCCGCGACGGCCGCGGTATCTACGCTACGTAGCCGGCCGCAGCTACCAATAGCAGCCGCGTATGGCAATCCGCTTTATTACGATGTAAAGCGTCCAGAAAAGACTGAGGAACATGACTTCTGTTAAAGTACGCGGTATCTACGCTACGTAGCCGGCCGCAGCTACCAATAGCAGCCGCGTATGGCAATCCGCTTTATTACGATGTAAAGCGTCCAGAAAAGACTGAGGAACATGACTTCTGTTAAAGACAGAGCGTTTGAGAGAAAGGTGACTTCGAGCTCCGCTTGCAAACTCCACGAATCCTGTACGACAGCAAAGCTAGGCTGAGATGTTCACAGCAGCATGTGCCACCCGGGGACTACGTTATTTCACCAAGCCCGAGGGATGGTTCATGGGCCCCAAATGAATTTTGTCCCGCCTTTTTTTTTTTTTTTGAGTCTTCCCATTTTGTTGTATTGGATATCTATTTCTGTCTGTGTTCACTGTAAGGAGGTTCGGCTGTCCTGGTACCAGAACTGCGCATGCGTGCGATTAATGCGCCTGCAGCGCGCGGAGGGGGCGTCGCTTCGCTGTCGGCAGGAATAACACCGCGGAAGAACCGAAGGCACCGAACAAATGAGAGCTCAGAAAGACAAGTCCCGATCCGCTCGCCAGCAACGCGCACGTGACCTCAAGTTGCTGTTGTTTTCGTTTCATCTGCACCTCACGTTCCGCCCAGAGGAGACGACCGGCAGCATAAGGACTCATCCGTACGCCGCCAACAGCGCGTGCGGCGGCGCGCTCGACAAATCAATCACGCGAACCCGCCCGCCTACGCCGGAAAGACGCCGCCAGACAGGGGCACGCGCAGCCGTCAGCCAGCCAAAGCCAAAGCCGGAGCCAACGCCGCGGAGAGAGAAAGAAAAGCGCGCGGAAAACCGCTCAAAACACGCGCGAGGCCTCCTTTCAATGCAGCCGTCGTTTCTCCGGACGCCTCTTCTTACCGCACCGCGGCGCCCCTAGCCGCCGCCTCGCCTCGAACAAAAAGACGTAATCCGTGGAGCGTTATGGAAGACGTGTCAGACGAGGCTCGATTCATCGTTCCCGTCCGCGGGGCGACGACGAATTACCAGCGGCCTTCCCTTCTGCTACACTCCAACTTGCTGTAATTCCTGCCTCTCGTTGCTCGCTTATTTCTTTTACCGTCCGCTACGCCGCGCTGTTAGCCTACTCCGGGGCGAGCGGACGAGGCAAGAGCGGCACCCGCGAATACGGCGGACCCTCTTACGTAGCTCACTTATGTATACGCGGAAACGGAATGAATCTTTCTCGCGGAGACTGCTTCTTCTTTTTTCCCTAAAGAAACAATTTAGCGAGCTTCGCGTGCCATCCGCATTGCGGAATCCGAAGTAATCTATCAAACGGGGGCACGGTGATTATCAGTGTTTCCTTTATTATCCTTTCCTTTTTTTTTTTCTTTGTTGGTACGGAAAAGTTGCTACGTTTATTTTACCATATAGTGGCGATTCTATTTCGTGCGCGGGAAGAGACGAGTCGTGAATAAGACGAAAGGTTTCCGCGCGGCAACGTTCCCTTTTGCGTCCCCGGTCTGACGAGAGACGGATACTTTTCTGCGATCCACTTATCAAGCCCTTAAGTGGGCCGAATCGAAGGCCAGTGGCGTCAGCATGGCAAGGAGAATTGGAAACTTCGAGAACCGTCTATCTTCCAATTCTAACGCGGCCCGCTTTCGGGAAAGAAGACACCGAAGCTTGCCCGTAATCGTCTCGGCCTCGCAGAGCGAGCCCACGTTTATCTCTGAAGTGATTCACCTTTGCAATCATTATAAACTTGTATTCGGAATTAACGATGTCTCCACGTGGGCGGTGTGTGTAATGAACTCATTTATCAGTTTTGTCGTCGCTGTTCGCAATCTCTGTTCACGGAACTTTCTGACACGCAGAATCTCATTTCTGACTTTTACTACCTATCAGGGTAGAAAACGTCTTAAGCAATCGAGCCGCAGCGTCTCTTCCTCAGCACCGATTTCTAACATATCCAGCACTTTAAGTTCGCGAAGGTGGTGTGCGGCGCATTTCGGAAATCCAGAGGCTGACTCTAAAAAAGCTGGCTTCTCGAATACGGCAAATGCTTCGGCAGCGAAAAGCAATCAATATCGACGTGGAGGCTGATATGAAACGTCACGCATGTCTCGGCAGGACCAAGGCAGCCACAGATTGCGAGGGTCAGCTATCAATAACTCAATCACACTTACACATACTTAATCACCGTATTACTCCGTCGCCCACTTAACTCACATAAACCCCGGAGTAAGTATCATTGCAGAAGAGATTGCAATGATACTTACTTGAACGACTTCCGGGAGGCCTCCAGGAGCGAATGCTTCATCACGGACGTACCTAATATATAGAGGAAGAAATGCAGGCGAATGCCAATAAAAAAGTAAAGCCGCAGCAAAATGTGCGGCGTCGCAACAAAGACCGGTACATTCGTATGTCATAAGCAGTAGCACTTCTCCGGTTGTCTGCTTTGGCTCGAGCACGAAGCCAAAGCAGACAACCGGAGAAATTATGTTGTCCACTTGTCTCTCTTGTCCTTTTTTTTTTATGATTGGTTTTTAGCTATGAACATGTGCCAATTAGCCCAGCAGTCCGTTTTACTACCAATGGCTTTGTAACGTCACTGGGGTCAATTTCTGAGAAACAAGAGGCCGCTGCAATACCTGTGGAAACCGGGTGTTCACCGGTGTGGCTTTTCTTGAAAATCTTGGAGCTATATGGGCGACGAATCCCCTAACAAACAGCTTGGCTCAGTGAAATAATCGTCAACATCTTTGGCTACACAAGGGCCACCAAGGGCCACCAACTGCGAGGGCGGCTATAATTCTAGCAACTCCAAAACTCAGGTCTGCCTCCAGCCAGAAGCAGCCAACGTTCCAGCTGAGCGACAGACCATGATCTCAGCATTTACAGCTTCGTATGCGATCACCTCGACAGATTCGCGACAAAACCCTCTTGCAAAAAGGTAGCGAGACTGCTCGTCTGTTGACGCTCGTTAACGAAGGCATTCCGCGACGGCTTATGGCCCGAAGCGCAGTCAAAATGCCGGTCAACATTCGTCGGTCCGATATACCTAGAACCATGTGTTGTATATATAGCTGCCATGTTCGCTCTCTAAAAGCGGTGGTTAACGAGCAAGTACGGGTCTGCACGTCTAGAGCCCTGAATGCCAAAAAGGATTCGTCTGGCGGGAATGTGCTCGATGTGTGTCACCAGAGGTGAAGGCGTTGTTGCTTTGAGGCCCCGCCGGCCTTGGCCAGCAGTTGCTCTATACAGAGCGAAGAAAAGTAATGTCCATTCTTTGATCCTCAGACTGGTGATACCTTCTGATTTGACTGATCCACTCAAGATTCCACGCGACCTTGTGCATTGTGTATTTCGTGGAGTGTGTGTGACACATGGACACCAGCGAAGACGACACATAACAGTCTCTCCATCAAACAAACTAAAGCACAAACCTTTCTCATGCACCTGGACTAAACCACCTTAGGTACAAAAACGTACATAGGTCGTACAGCGATCGTGCGCTAAAGCTTTCCATACGGGTGGCGGCACCATGTCGTGAAGCCTGGCGAGCGGAGCCAGCATATCTTGTATCGTAGACGTTACGCCGTTCAGCATTCGATTCACCAATCGTTCATATCGAGGAGAGGGTTTTCACATTCTCCGAGCGTAGTAAAACCATCCATTCCATGCGTGACTAATAAGACATGGTCGATATACCCGCCAGCTATGCGTTCTAACGGCGCCGTTGATTGAGCAGGGCTTCGCGTATTACATTCAAGGAAGTCAAGAAAGCGACGCGAGTGTCTTGCTCCTCTGAGTGTAGTCTCATTTCCGTGGTAACTAAAGCGGCTGCCGTCGGCAACACTTGAAGAAAGCTGAAGCAACGCCATAACGCCATCTGGCCAGTACACAGCGCTCGTAAAGTACACGCCAAATAATCCCAAATAAACGCAATCCTTCGATGGTATATGTCCCACTGAGGCTGTCGCATCTGGGAAAGAGAATCTCACGCAATTATCAACAGCGCCTTCGGCGTTACCAACGCATTTGCGACGTCACTATCACTGCAACGCCTACCCGGTCGCATAGATTAACGAGTAACGTCCTAATTAGGCAGTTAGAAGGGCGCCAGAGAAAGACATCATCCAGAGAACTTCGCCACAGGATATGTGCACCAACGTAAAGGAAAGGCGGCCGATCAGACCGTCTCAGGCTGATTAATCAGGGCCAGCATGGCGCCGGACACTGAGGCCAATCCAAGTCTCTATCCCGTTCGCTAAATCTCCATCCTACGCAATCGAATCGACACAGGCGGAAACACCCCATTCGCAGTCGATTTGCCCGGCAATCGATGTGGGCAACTGAAGGCGGTTCTATGGCGCTGCGCACAAATAAACGTACGCGTTCAGTTTCGCGGTCATTTCCGGCCCCCAAAAAACGAAACCTCGGCTCACCAGGCGGTGCAGCCACGTAGGCGAATAGCAGAAACACCATCGCGCCATCTACCGACGAGAGCGGGCAGTGCATTTACGCCTACGACGGAGGCTCTAGGGGTGATTAATTAAGATCCCCCTCACGCGCTCTTGATTAATCGCCAATTATGGCCTCTCACCCCCAACACGCAACCGCATATAGAGGAAGCCGCCACCACGGCGCGATTAATCTCCTCCGAGCTTCGAGAAACGGCCGCCATTAACGCGGCAATTCCTCTTTCTTCTCCTCCTTCTACTTTCCGTCATAACAATAAACGCGTCATCCTTCTCGTCTACCCTGTCGTGTCTTTATGGATAACACTTTTTTCTTAACATAATTTTGCTTCTAATAAACGCACTCCCGACGACCAGCGGGCGAACGTGACCACGAACGCGTGTCCGCCTCATCGTGAGCGAAAAATGAAATAAGCGGCCAGAAGAGCCGGCGAAATTTCTCTATTGAAGCCGAATTTATCTTCAACATCAAACAAACAGTAGTACAAAACAAACGTTGAAGTCTGCATAAAAGTTGAAAGTCAGTACAGTCAAACACGATTATAACGGACTCGGGTACACCATGAGTTATTCTACATACCAAGGACGTACGAGTGGCTTAATTGGGGACATTTATACAAAATAAATGTCCTTTTTTTTTCTATACGAACTGGGCACTAGATATATCGAATTCCGTAGCATGCCATAAACCGGCCCACAGTTGCATTTATTTCGCCTAAGCTTTGCGAGCTTCCTTAATTATGAATTATTGTTAATCAATTAGTTATTTCATTCATTCATTTTGATCCCGCACCCGAGCAAGTTTGGCAAGCTTAAATATGACGAGCAACTTGACAGAGAGCTATATCATATATACTGGTCGCTGCGCCAACTTACACATGTTGCAGCAAGAGTCAGATAGATCACCAGGTGTTTCAGAATCGTCGCGAAGCTTTGTTCTAGCCGTGTATAACGAAATTATCCCTAAAGATCACTGTACTGAGGTTCTAATATGGTGAATTACTTCATATATCAAACCATATGTTAGCACTCGAACCAATTGGTTATTGAAAACCATTCTCTGTTCCTCTCTTTCTGATTGAAGTCATTACACGTACGTTCGGTTGCAGGCTACCAATGCGTAACACGCGCCACCTTAACGCACAAGAAAGAAACAAGAAAGAAACACACTTTCACCCCAAAGACGAAGCATTGACAGCGACATCAAGATTTAGCGTTGCGCTTGAATTCCTCGGGCGGTGTTCTGCAATGCAGCACGTTAAGCAACTCCTGCTTGGGCACAAGGAACAGCGCTTTCGAAGCTACCAGGCGTCTCACAACGCGAGAGCGATGTGTTTTGGCATAGGCGTTGCGCAACACGCGTCGACCCTCAAGGGTGCGAAAGATAAGAGATAATATAGACGGGAAACCGTCGGCGTCGATCAGCGAGCGTTCGGTGAAATGTGACACAACGTTAGCTAGATGTTTACTGCTCAGATACACACAGCAGTTCAGCAGGAACGCTAGTACGTGCGCGTGCGCACAACCCTCGTGCCAGCAGCGGTAGGCTCCCCTTGCTCTGCGATGTAGACGATTGAGGGTAGTGTTAACGGCGAGTCCACTACGCTTGGTCGTTTTACTGCGAAGCTGTATAGCTGTACCTTCCACTGGGTCTGTCGCGTCCGTAGGCAAAAACAGAGCGGCGCGCGCCGCGTGCGTCGCTGGGTTCCTTGCAGCACCAGTAGATGGCGCTCGCCTCCGCGCATCCGTAAGGTCCCATAGAGGGATCTTACGCATCCGCCGTAGCGGCGGCGCCGGCGGTGCGCGGAAAAGAAAAAAATGTCACAGTTTCGCCCTAAGGGCGAAGCAATGAATGCGATAGCAACACAGCAATGTCATACGAAGTAAGGTGAGCGGCTTTGGTAGCAATATGAATTGTAGTAAACATGAGCTGATTAAGTAAGGAGGTGTGCTGCGGCGTAAGTAGACCGACATGACGAGACACTCGATGACCACGAGAAGGCGCGTGTGAAACGGTGGTGTTGATGAGAAGCGCTTCCCGTGGGCAGCGCGTGCGAAGGGACACATCTGTAGCGCTGCACTGGCGATCCGGGCAGCATTGCATGTGTAGCGTGCGTTGGAAAATGTGGCCCGACTATTACTAACTGAATGAACAAGCGTGGTGTGAGCGCGCACAAACAAACATGAATAGATCACACTGAATGACTGCAGACAACGACCGTCAAAACTCTGGCAGCAAGCGGATACGCCGCAGCGGCGAACGTACGTGCGGTCTATCGCTTCAACGGAAACTGAGCACATAAAGTTCAGAGCCGTGTGGAGATAAGAGACGGTGCGAGCGAGCGACGATCGCGGTTGTTGGCAGCGTAGAAGTGCGCCCCCCCCCCCCCCCCCCCCGCTCCCTCCGGCGCTGGCTTACCGCTTCCTTGCTTGCGCGTGGGAGAGATAAGAGACTGTGCGGACGAGCGACGAGCGCGGTTGTTGGCAGACAAGTGCCCCCCCCTGCTCCCTCCGGCGCTGGCTTTCCGCTTCCTTGCTTGCGCGTGGGAGATTGAGTGCGTTCGCTCTCCGTGATAGCGCGCGTCCCCGCACGCTTCCGCTGGGGCATACGGCGCGCGGCGAAGATTTTATCTATACGGAACCTCACGGCGACGCCGACGGCAGAAATCCGGTTGAAGTGTCCATATAATTGCTATCGCAATAAAAAATTGGTTCCACTGGAGGCGCAATGCTAAAGAGACAGCGGAGCTGATGGGCACCTAACTAGTCCTGGCTTTTGGGCTAGGCTAAGCACTACCAAATCATCCCCAGCATTTTCCGAAATTTATTGGTTATTGATCGATTATCGCTTAGCTATTGATTGGCTATCGATTGGCCATCGCAAGGTATTGGCCACGTACTTGGGCTAGGCTAAGCACTACTAAGTCATCCCCAGCATTTTCCGGAATGTACTGATTATTTGTCGATTATCGATTAGCTATTGATTGGCTATCACAAGGTATTGGCCATTTATTTGGGCTAGGCTATATATAAACTACCAAGCCATCCCCGACATTTTCCGGAATTTGTTTATTATTGAACTATTATCGATTAACTATTGATTGGCTATCGGTGACTGCCTAAGCTTAAGTAGTCCCAACCATGCTTAGCTAAACTTATCCAGGCTCAGCTTCGCTAGTTCACAGGTGTATGTGCCATTGCGCTTGGACCCTTTCTTCACTACCGCCAGGATCGGCCCACATTTTTTTCCGACGCATCACGGACTCACGGCCGGCTTAAACAGCTCCGCTGTTAGAAGAGAAAGAACCAGAAAGCTCGCCTTCGCGCATAGCGTTCGCTGCAAGCGTTCCCCGGTAAAGATTACGGATGGATAAGCTGCATTTTCCGGCAAGCGGTAAGTGTAGCATACGAGGCGGGGAGTGACGTAACTACACTTTCGTATGTAAAAGAAGAACCCGCCTAGCAACTGATTTGTTTTGTGACAGTACTATGGGGAGCAGCGTGCATACGAGGCTTGGCGGAAGTGTGGTTATATGCGTTTCTTTTTTATTTTTTTTCTTTTCTCTGGTCCGCTCTTTGTAGGTGCACGAATTAGCGGGGCAAGCCAAGTCGCAGGCCGTTGCAACGTCTTAGGCTGATAATCAGGTAAAGTGCATGTGAATGTCTCCATGTGAATAATTTCAAGCTACGTCGCAATAGGATAATCGTTCTAGTTGTCGTTTACAGCTTCGCTGTCGAACCACCTTCACAGCGTGAATTGGAGACCAGTTTATTTGCAGCCAAACGCACTCCGCGTTTTCGGAGACCCTCCAACTATTTAGGCAGTTGTCGGTACGGCACGACAACTGCTTAATTGACGGTGGCGCAGATGACTCCAATGCGCGTCGAGCGTCCGTGCAATTAATATCGCAATCAAAACAATGAAGATTCAGCGCTCTTTGTAGAGTAAGAAACTCAGAAAGGTCGATTATACCACGATGGTGTCCATGTCGACCGTTACAAAAAAAAAAAAAAAAAAAAAGTCGGCACTCCAATGTGGAGTTCTTTTGTTTCAGACACAGCAGTAGCGAAATGTTTTTCTCCAGCTTTTCCAAACTTTCACTACTAAACTACCATCACTTCTTTGTGATAAGAAGCCGGTAGACTATATTGCACAAGAACTCTATCATTTTTTTTACACTCGTGCATACACAGGAAAAAGCAGGTTTAATACTTCATTATTTGGGCAGGAATACTACTAACAGCTCTTAGAAGAAGAGTGACAAAACATAAACGGCCAGACAGAAACCTACATATTAGCCACAATAGAGGGGGCGAGGTAAGGTAAAGAAAGCTATCAGCAGGGCCCTTCAATATTTTTCGAAGTACAGAAGGACCCTGCTATCACTGTAATAAAAAAAGTGCATTTATTTTACATTCAACCACAAGGGCGTCTGTTACAGGCCCTGTATTGCATTGGCAGTTAAAACACAGTCCAATCCGTCCGTCCGTCGGTCGAATGGTCGGTCGGTCGGTACGATCAGCTAGTTCAGTCAATAAGCATGATGCACATAGTCTTCTATAGACCTAATCCTCCACAAGGTGGTGTCACAGATGCCACGGCATCTTGCCTACCGATGTTGTGGACACTCCTTTCGACAGATCGAGCATACCAATCAACCATTGTCTGAAGAAATCATTGGGACCTTGACCGGATTCTTGTCAGCATGTTGTTATAAGAGCTCTAATCAAATTCTTGCAGGACAGCCGTCAAGATTTGAGACTTTGAGGACTATTTGCTGTTCAAGTACACTCCCCGCCTTCTTCTCCCTCATCATTAACACCTTTCTCTCTCTTTTTACTCCTGTCTTCCTTACCCAAAAGCTGAGTAGTAGGTAAGAACTTTGATTCAGACCAACCTCTCAGCTTTACTACCATAACAAATGCCTCTCTCTCTCTCCTCTCTCTCTCCCTTTCTACAGATGGACGGCACTTTCCCAATCCTCCCATATTTATCGGAATAAAATAAGCTAAACTATAAAGATATGCCTCTCGGATTCGCTAGCGCAATTTATAATACTCTTTTATCAAATAAGCGTCAAACATCATTCTAGAACGAGTAATATTATAACGTATAATGCTGTATGAATATATTAATATAAGCAATGCGGACGCGTTATAAAGCCAGTATGATGCCAAAAAAAAAGAAAATCCGCTTCGCCATTCTTGGACTAGTCAGGATTTCCGAGTCATTCTATACTGGCTGTTACACACATGCGAGCAACAGAAAATGAGCGTCCCGCATGGATGACCTAAATATTGCATTACCTGCAGGAGTACTGAACAGCGCTATCCTCAAGACACTTTTCATTATGACGCTCACTTGCTAATTAGTTCAGATCAGTTAGGCTTATTAAGCGACATTATTTTGTTTGGGCATAGTTATTATACAAAATGTGAGCCTATTCAGACACAACGAATTTTTCAACGGCCCTGCAAAAGTCGTTATACGGATTCTGTTGTGTTTATATTCCGTTCCTGATGCATTTCACTGGACTTGCAGTAGATACTTTCTCTCGATACATGTTGCATTTACGAGTTTCAAGAACACCGCCAATATGTGAAACAATCCCTATAGTATAAACTAACCTGCTGGGTTAGCAGAAAAACTAACTTGAAAAAATTTAACGCAGACATCATTGCTTTTTCAATAACCTACACCCCCACTTCATTTCCCTCGGCGTTCCCAACGAGAATCCCGCTCAACAAAAAGCTCGAAACGAAAGTTCTAGCTTCTATTACCGTCAGACTTCCAACGCGGATGCAAATGCTTTTAACTTTAATGAGGTTTGAGATGCGTTTTCGAAGCCTCATAAAGGTGGGGGAAAGAATCTCAAACAACAATCAGTATAAAGTCAAGTTTCACCTGACCTAAAGAAGCCAACAAGACGAACAAATGAAAGCAGCATTTGCCCACGCAAAAAGCGCGCGGTCTCCGAAATCGACAATTTTCATTTCGCCTTACGTAACCTGCTTTCCTGCCGCCCGCATTCGTAATGTCGGCATTGCGAAACAGAAACACGCTGAATATCTCCTCGGGGCCAGAACACTGTTCGCGGTTCGAAGGCGGATAAGAAGAAAACGAAACAAACAAGCGAAATATCCGACCACAACGTTGCCGACAAAGAAGTGTTTTCGTGAGGACGCAAAGTTCACAAAAGCACTAGCCGGAGGCAAAACGCACATCTATAGTCAGGAAACAAAGAGTACGGGAGATTCAATTCGCGGTCCTGTAGTAACCTCTTCCACTATCGCGTCTGGCCGCGTTCACAGGAAAAAACAAAGAAAAAGTAAAACGCGCAAAAGGGAATAGAAACGAAATGTTCATTTCGAATTTGCATTCCAATCGAAGACTGCGAACGGGGTTCGCGCCAGAGCGGGCACTGTATTCCTTTTTGTTCCCGAAGCCAAGACCTTTGCCCACGGTTTGCTAACGGCGTTCGAGGAACGCTGTATTTGGTTTCTTAGCACGTAGAGACGCTAAAGAGCACGGGGTCGTAAACAACCACAAAAGGCTCGCCCAGAACAACATTGACAGAACACTCTGAATAGAGAGACGTCAGGAATATGCGGCAGCGCTGCTGTCACTTTCCGTAAAAACAAATGTTATATATACATATATTCACCCAAATTATTTTGTACTGCGATATAATGAAAGTGACCGAGTTTTCAAAGATGCTATGCATAGGTAATCATCAAACCGACGTGCAGTGAACAAAAACACAATGTAAACGTCGGCGTCTGCTTTTCTTCTCCGCACTTTATTTTTGCTTACAAACAAGATATTTACACTTACTTATCCCCCTCACCCACGCCTTTCTGTACTCCAACGTGAGGTCTTTTGCAGGTCTATCGGCGCCTAAGAGCTGCAGTAGTACAAATTTCAAAGGATGTCTACAGACGCCATGCGCACACGCTCCCATTGTACTTCCTGTAGACCCACATTCACAGACTCTGATCAAGCTAGCCATCTGGCAAGTCAACAGAAAGAAATATAAGTTAAAACGACTTTTTTTTTCTTTTTTTGGTGCTGTTGTTCATAGACTCTTCGTACACATCTGAGTCAAGAGAGGTCATTAAGAAGGTGAAGCGGCCTACTTAGAATCTCTACTCTGTAGACCATCGAATTTCATTTTTATTCCATATTCATATTTCGGGCTCGAAGTAGAGCACCGCGTGCGTCCTCGCAGCAACGGTACGCCCATAATTTTTATTTTGATGACGTCATACTTCTGATCCGTTCGCGATAAAACACAATGTGTTCACACTCTACGAATCACACAACTCAGTTTTCTTCCCTGCGTGCTTTCCTTTTAATGCGAAAGCATTAAATGCCCCATTACTAGAAAATCCAACGGTGTCACCAAAAGAAGGTACCAAAAAAGGCTGACGGCGCAAAGAGTAAAAACACGTCAAAAAATTCTCGGATTGACGTCACATTTCTCAGGGAGGCTCCTGCAAACAAAGGAAATTAATTGTTTTGCAAAGAAAAGTTGGTACATTTTGGTCTGGGTGGGAATCGAACCCGGGCTTCCGGGGTGCGAGTCGAGCACGCGTCTCCACGGTTCAGGCTTAGTAAACGTGTGCCCAGTGCGTGCGTGATTGCACACGTCACGTCGCAGCCACCTGGCTGACTAAAGGCGTGGCCTAGTGCGTGCGTCATTGGGCCCGTGAAGGCGCAGCCAATGGGGAGGAGGTGGCGCCACGTCATGAGTGCATAAGATGAGCGCGTTCATGACGTTCCGAGGTCTACAAACAGCATAACGTTTTCGCACTCCCACACGCAAGCAGTCTTCAGTGTCTGTGCCAAATTTTTGTCTCCCCGGTTCCTTCTTTCTTCCTTGCTTCCACTTACCTTCTCTAATCTCCAACTTCGCCGTCCGAAATTAAATTGCGGGTAAGTTCGACAGAAAAGAAAGGTAATAATAAAGCGGCAAGGAAGGTCACAAAGCGGGATGCCCAAATAAAAACAACTTCGCGTAAATACGAGAGCGATTCTGAGGAATATAGCCCACACTACACGAAAACATGCGAGGCGCTTAAGACGGCGAGGAAGACGCGAAGAGGAGGAAGCGCGAAGCCTCAGGTGTCTTCTTCACCGTCCATGCCGCTGCCCGGCTACAACGTCGCGCGAAGCATCAGGAACATCGACAGCCTAGCCTGCGGCTAGCAAAATAAAACAACTTGTCGCCGATAAAAGCGAGGCGACAAAACAAACCGAGAAACGGAAAACAGGGAAGGCGACGAGGGTTGAGTGGAAGCGAAAGAATCGTGTTTCTCGATTTCCGTAAGCTCCCTAGCACCTTCGCTCTAAGGCATCGGGGGAAAGAAACGCGGTACAATCAGGGAGCAAACAACCTTCGAAGAACGAGGAACCGGCGAAATCGGTGGCGAACACAACACTACACCTAAGGCCCGCTTCTCTTTGCACTGATCAGAAAGCAGGTCTAAAAGAAAAACAAAATGCGACGAAATCTAAAATTGCGCGCAGGAGACGAAATAAGTTTGCCTTGGGAGCGGCTTTCGCCGCGGGCGAGCGAAGGTTAAGCGAAGATTTGCAGAAAGGGCACAAGCTTGTAAAAAAGGAAAAACGGGAACGAGACGAAAAGAAAACAGAAAAACAAACACAAAGAAACAGGTTACCCATAAACAACGCAGCAGTGAATGAAAACACGGGTTTAGCGAGCATTTTAGCAAAAAGACGCGAGCAAGCAAAATAATATAATAAAATACAAGCAACTGGAGGGGGCAGTGCGTGGGGTTCTAGCGACTCTGCCGCCTAGGAAGTGCTAAGAGTATGCCGATAAACAGTCGTTCGCGTCCTCTCGAGTCATCTCATGTTCAGAAGCAATCAAACATTTCAAACCGCGGGGAACAAGGCTCCAACCCACGCAGTCTATCTCGACAGCGTCGCATCATGCCTTCCGGCTAAAAAAAAAAGTGAACCAAAAATAGCACAAGAAAAGAAAACAGAGACAGAGGTGTTCAGAAGACGAAATAGGCGGTGATACAACAACGTAAAGGTCGCTTCACCTAGCACGCGGGAGCCCCGAGGGAGAACACCACCCACGCGTCCGCTTTCATTCGCTTTCGCGAACTACGCTCCAGCGCTGAAGCTCCTATCTCGAGGTACGAGACGTGGATTGTTGGGAAGCTAGCAGAATGTGACCACCGGTAGAAATACGTCGGTGTGAGCGAATAACGGGACACGGTGGAAGTGTCGATTTGCACATTCAATAACTTCTATTGCCGACAGCGACTCGAGTTAAGAAACCTGACCGCGCCTTCAGTTGTCTTCCCTCTTTGCTTGTATTTTCAGTCCACGTCAACCTGTAGAGCCTTGGCTCCCAGAATGAACGGGCCGAGCAGCCGAGCAGCCGAGTGAGTGAGTGAGTGAGTGAGTGAGTGAGTGAGTGAGTGAGTGAGTGAGTGAGTGAGTGAGTGAGTGAGTGAGTGAGTGAGTGGAGTGGCGTGTGTGTGTGGTGTTTGTGTGTGTACGTGTGCTTGCGTGCGTGCGGACGCACCCGCTCACGCACGCGCTCGTTTTTGCTTGCGTGCGAGTGAGTGAAAATCAGTGGGAAAGAGCTGCTTCTACGAAGTCGCAGCAAATGGTGCAACATAAAAAATCCAATCGAGGAGACGTGGGGAATGAGAATATAACTCATGAAATGTACCCGGCTTCAGAATTAACTGATTTCCGTGAGAGCCATATATATATATATATATATATATATATATATATATAGGATGTGCTTGCGCCAATGCTCCGTGCTTGCGTGACAAATCATAACCTATGCAATCCAACATGCCGCAATTGATCCCTGACCTTGGGGCTCTATTTCCTGGTCAAATTCCGACACGTTCGCGGTTTGAACCAATCAGAGAGGCCATGGCAGCCTTTTGAAGCAATCAGAGCTAACGAGATGGCAAATTTATCAATACATAGACCTGAGTTATTCCCATAAAAAATAAAATAAAAATATAAATAAATAAATTTTAAAAAGGCGACGACCACGCCCAGAATAACTGGCAAGAAAGTGTTGCTTTAAAATATTTAGCAATTCACACTGCTTCGCTTTTGTTCAAACTTCACAGCAGCATGGGCACACTTTATCATTCGTGTCGCTCAATATAACACTTCAATATATTACTGGCCTGGTTTGCCAAGGAAAGACAAATTTGAACTTGCCTTCGTCAACACTCCTACCAATGCGTAATGCTCAAAACATGGCGGGTATGACGTTACATTTTTACTTCCGGCGCCTGGAGTATGGCGAAGTGAGGCTTTCGAGATTAGGTTTCAGTAGGCGTGTTTCAATAGTGAAAGATTCAAATCGAATCCAATATGAATATTCGAGAATAATGACCACCGAATATTACAAACAACAAAACAAACAAACAAAACTTTTTTTTTATTTCGGTTCAGAGTATACACTGCAGACCGAGAAAGATTGGGCTAAAGGTTTTTTGAAACACCTGACAAAATCCCAGCCTTGGGCTGCTGAGCACGAGGTCGCGGGATCGAATCCCGGCCACGGCGGCCGCATTTCGATGGGGGCGAAATGCGAAAACACCCGTGTACTTAGATTTAGGTGCACGTTAAAGAACCCCAGGTGGTCCAAATTTCCGGAGTCCTCCACTACGGCGTGCCTCATAATCAGAACTGGTTTTGCCACGTAAAACCCCATAATTTATTTTTTTTTCCCTTTGGTTGTTCAAGCACATGAGGTAGCAGCATAAGTTTTACAAATTTTTACACAATGTTTACGAAGTCACTAAGTTGAAGTCAAACATGTTTTTGTCACACGTAATAATAACAACAAATACAAAACTAACATGTACGAAAGTAAAAAGGCATTCGAGAATAGGTTTCAGTAGGCGTGTTTAAATAGTGCAGTATTGAAATCGAATCCATTATCAATGTTCGAGAATAATGACCACCAAATATTGAGTCAAAATTTGCATATTTCTAAAGCAACATGAAATATAAAGTTTCTGTGGAGTCCGTTTGGTAGAAAAGAAAAAGAAATCAGGCTTATAAACATTGGCACGTGCATTTCATAGCATTGACATTTATTCATCCGCTAAAACTGGGGAGGTTGTAAATGTCAAACAAGTGTTTTCAATTACCTGGAGCGCTATGGCAATTGATAATAATGAAACAAGCGATTAGAGTGTTCCTAGGTACACACACCGTCGTCATCAATGTAAAAGTTAAAGGCAAGTTATTTTTCCCGTCGAACTTTTAGTATCTTTGAAAACTATAACGAAGGGCGGGTGTGTTTAGCCTACGGTTGTTTCAAAAAATTTAGGTGTTCCCTTTCATATTGATGACGACTGCACAGTTTTGTGCTTGCTGAAGGAGTAAGTGACAGTGAGAGAGGAAAGGTTGACCAGAGGCGAGTTTCCGGTTTGCTACCCTGCAGTGGGTTGGGAGACTAGGGGTTGGAAAGAAAGAGGGCAAACAGAGGGGGGGGGGGACACACAGGAACAGGTAACAGAAAACGCGTTCCAATCACAGGCGTTCACACTGAAGGAAATAAGTGTGACAGTACAGCACCCCACATCGCTTTCAAGAGATGCCAAACACGGTGAGGCTGACCAAAGAATAAATCAGGACAAATTCGTATATAAGTGGCCTAAAAGCGAGCCATTCTTATTGAATGACTGAAAATTATTGAGCAGAAGCTATCTGCCACGTGCGTTCTTCAAGAACTGGTTCCCCTGCGCGACAACCTCGGCTGTATTTTTGCTGCAGAATCATTCCGAACACTCCACTCATCCAACGTTCTGTCGCTCTCGAAACTTCATTAACGTGTACCTAAATCTAAGCAGACACGAGCATTTTTGCGTTTCGGTCCCATCAAAACGCGGCCGCCGCGTCAGGGGTCGCAATCGTGACCTCGAGCTCAGCAGCGCGACGCCGTAGCAACGAAGCTGCCGCGTCTGCCACAGTCCCGATATCGCAGCAGTGAAAAAAACCAAAAAGAAAAAAAAAAAAAAAAACGTCGAGCGAGCCTACGTTTTAAGTAACGCTAAACTAATGAAAGGAAAAGCTAAAATGTGCAAATAAAGATTTAAGAACTCGAACCAATCTGGTCGTTACGAAACTGCTGATCGAAATTCTTGTCGAACGCAACAGCGAACGAAGCAGAAGGGGAAGCGAGGATTAAAGAAGCCGCGACCAAAGTTAGCAATTCGTACCTGGTTACAACGAGGTTTCCCGTTCGTTTATTAACGCGAATCTTTTTTTTTTTTTTTTTTTTTCAGATGCGCAGGGGGGTGGGGGGGGGGGGGGGGGGTTAAGCGTCCCTGTTATATCTATTGAACGGAAGTTTGCCAATCCCGCCAGGTGTGAAAGTTTCCATCATCGACGACCCGCAAGTCGCCATTGTTTCAACAGGCCGGGTTACGAAACATTTAGAGCCTGTCAGAAACCGGAGACCGCAACCATAACTCTCCCTGTGTTTCGCTACGCACCGTTTGACTTCTATCGCAATACGACGGCGACTGACCCGGAAAACATAAAACAAAAAGTCATTGCTCCGAACTAAGTAGTTAAATACGTGCGCTTACGAAACCAGAAAATCAATGTTTGGAACGATTCGGTTGCAATCGACCCGCACGTCATGAAGCAAGAACTTGGCTGTACCGTCTCGTATTGCTCACGACTGTAAAGGCCGAATTTATTGAACCTTGAAATAAAATTCCTGGTTTAACGTCGAGGAACTGCATTGTAGATCAAGAGGGGGCATCGTTGTTAAGGGCTCCGAAACAATTTAGACCACCTGGGGTCCTTTTACGTGCTTCTAAATCTATACACAGGAACGCTAAGTGTTAGTGGCGTTATCGAAATGGCAGCCACCGCGGTCTGGAATCGAACGTGTGACCTATCGCTGAGCCAAAGAATGTCGTAGCCAGTGGGCTACCATGAAGTTGGTTTTATAGTAGCAATTTGTTTTAAAGCAGAGCTTGTTCTAAAGCCGCAATTACTCGCGATGAGCTCACTTTATAGTGACACGTTAATATGTAGTGAGTAGTTCTTTCCGTTTACCACTTAGTTTTATTGCATGGCCACTTATGCGGTTCATTAGTGTAGCCACTGCGCCTTATTGAAAGCAATTTATGTGTCACCTATCCTATTGCTAAAAGGAAGACGGGACACGGGAGGGCGGAATAGTGCTCTGGATAACTGCGAAAATGTTAATCGAATTTCCGTACCAACAACCAGGTTTTACTTTATTGACCTGACATGTCTTGTCGTTCAGTGCATTTCGTTGTGCGGTGCCAGACACGGGACCACGGTCCCGAAGGTTGCGCTGATATAGAGCTGTCCATACTGCTGCGCCATTTTTTGTACAGCGAAATCCCACTCTATATACTCATGGTGTCATCTAACGTTTAAATAATTTCCGAGTTTAGACAAGAACGAGAGAAAAAGAGGCACAGAACGATAGCTACGGGCAAATGAAGTTTATACGTAGCATATATATATATATATATATACCACACTGAAACACTACTGAAGCATATACGTGCATCGCATATATGCACTGCTCACATATATACACAAATAAAATACGCCTGCACTCCCCTGTACGCGGAACAGGGATTCTACGAAAAAAGCAGGTTTTCCTCTCCGCCTGTGCGCGTAAGTTGAAATTAAGGACTGGAGTCTAAACTTGGCATTGGCAACATTAGAATGCATTTGTCAATTTCAGTTCGTGCATCTGAATTACGAATCAATTCAGTTTTTTCGGTAAGTCTGGGGCCTATACACTTTCGCTCACACACGTACAAAAAATATTTATGTGCATATGTATATACATATGCAAACCTGTGAGTAATTGTGCGCACATATACATTGTTTGCTCTAAATACATATTAGTTGCCAGTAGTATTCGTTTGTGTCCGTCGCTAGTTGCCAGTAGTATTCGTTTGTGTCCGTCGCTGGGACCCTCTTCTAAAGCGTACCCTTTTTGCGCCAACCTGCACGTATCAACCGTCTAAGTCAAACTTCGTTATAACGAGGTTTTACTGTTAGTATCGTCCGTCCTCTGTCAGTGCACCCTGCTCGTTATAAGGTGACACCGCGCGTTGCGTGGTGCGTATTGAGGCCAGAACAACCATGTACTACCACCGGACGGTGAAATAACGCCGCAAGATATAGGCACGGATGGAAAGTGACGGACGTGCTGTCACGAAATACGGCCGTTTAATACGAACTAACCTCACGATACAGCAGCAGCACGGGGAGGAAGGAGGAGGAAAGAGAAAAGCAGAAGGCAGGGAGGCTAACCAGAATAGCGTCCGGTTGGCTACCCTACACCGGGCGAATGGGAAAGGGGAACACAAAGATGACAGGGAGAGAGAGGAGGGAAGGAAAGAAGGAAATTAGCGGTGAGTTCGCTGACGCGTGTGTTATTGCACTAATAGTCACAGACGTTGACGCAAGCCCGTCTTCCTCAAGAAGCACAAAAGTGCCTTCACCGCTTTATGGGCCGACGAGCGATGAGGGCGGTGTTCCAGCAGCACCTGCACGGAAAGCGGCCGACTGTCCAATTTTTGTAGCGCGTTAGCAAGTTTTTGACTTTCTGAGGCACAGCAGGTGATCGGTAGTTTCTTCGGTGCCGCAGAGTTCGCATGCTGCACCGTCGGTCACTCCAATTAATGCAGAGTATGCCTTTCTGAAGGAAACTCCTAACCAAATGCGACAGAGAAGCGAAGCTTCACGTCGAGGAAGTCCGAATGGAGGTCGGAGTTGGAGTGAGGGGTTTAATCGATGCAGTCGTGTAAGTCTTCAGTATGGCGAGTTCCACTCGGTCAGTGAGAGACTGCGTGCCAGGTGTCGAAGCTGCCTTGCGGCGTCTGTCCTCGAAAGCGGAATTGGAACGCTGTGCTCTTCTTGATGTGATGTGGAGCAGCGTTATCTGCGGAATCATTGCCACTGATTCCACAATGACCAGGTACCCATTGAAAGACAACCTCGTGACCTTTTTGTTGGACGTGATGGTGAAGTTTCACGATTTCGTATGCCAGCTGTTCATGACATCCGGGTCAGAGAACTGACAGCGTGCACTCCATTGCCGGTTTTCAGTCAGAAAACACAGCCTATATTGTAGGTCTTTCAGAATCAATGAATTACAGTGCACGACGCAGAACCGTTAGTTCTGGCGCCGTAGAGGTCGTGACGTGCGATGTCTTGAACCGCAGTGTTATTCCTCGCGTTGGTATAAGCACAGCACCACCAGAACTGGACGATGTAGTCGATCCATCAGTATAGATGTGCACGTGGTTGCTGTACTTTTCATACAAGAGGAGTAAGCTCAGTTGTTTTAGAGCAGGGGCCGGTAGATCTGACTTATTCTGCAGTCCTGGAATCGTTATACGTACTTGTGGACGGCTCAAACACCACGGAGGAAACACTGGCTTGGCCGCAGGTGCGTACCCTGAAGTAAACGACGCACGATGTGCACTGACAGTAGCGCTAAATGTCGTGCAGGGCCTTTCAACAGTGAGGCTCGCCAGGTGGTGGTAAGGGGTCCTAGCATATATAGTGTCTGAGATGCGTACGCATTGTCTCAACGGTAATGTGCGTCGTTAATGGGTAATCCTGCGCAATGGCAAAGGTTTCAGCCGTTGACGCACTGCGTGGTAAGCTTGGGCTTGAATACTCTGAATCGGATGCAAGTTAGTCTTGCAGGTGTTGGATATTGAAGGCAGGCTGTACCACAGGAATCCAACGAACAACACGGCAGCCCGAATAGACAAGTAAGATAAGTAGCTTACGATGATGAAAGCTTCGCATGTGGAACAAGCAACGGCGAAAACTAAATTCGATTAGCTGTAACATGTTTTCCATCGCGAAACTGCAGTACGTAAAAGAAACGTTTCTCAGAAAACAGAGGCGTCTCACGCAAATCCCTATCTCATAACGAAGGAACGGCAACACCTCACTTGTAAAATAACGTGGAACGGAGTGTGTTAACGTGAGGCAAAACGGTGCTGTAACGATTGTACGCCAACACGAAAACGCAGTCAACAGGTCGAAGTTGCGTGACGGTGGCAACAGACGCCTGGCGCACGCCACATTAAGAGACACTTTAATCTCGGTGCCAGCTTCGATTTGCATAATACAATGCACGTGAAACATAGCAACGGTTGGGTCGGCCAACCCCTCAACCCGCTGGCGGCAAGTTTCTGCTTTTCTTGGCTGCATTAACTGTTGGCTTTGTATCGTCTAACTATCGTTAAACAAATTTTAATGAAATTTGTTTTATACACTATTGCAAAGTAAACTTGCAACCGACTGTTGTTCGAATCGTCGTCTCAACACGCATTTATAAATTTCTAAATTTCCAAAATTCTAAGGAAAACACAAAAAAAAACTGCACCGTCAAATTTGCAACTCAACTACTCCGCAAATTCAGATGCGTTAACTCTGCTAACTGTATCTAAGAGATTTGCCAAATCGGACAAATACCATGCTTCATGTTCCGAGTCACATTGAATGCGAGTCTCACAGAGGCCCTATTCAATTTAGTAGCCATATTTCTGTCGGCATCTATTCTCAAAGTTCGAGAGGATATTTTGTGACGCAGGAACTATAGGAATTATTATCATTAAATTGCACAAAGCAACAACAGAAGCTATGGCTACAGCCTCCCTAACTGTCGAAGAGATATTACTATAGGTTCTTAAAAATTCAACTATGGGGTTTTACGTGCCAAAACCACCATCTGATAATGAGGTACGTCGCAGTGGGGGACTCCAGATTAATTTGGACGACCTGGGGTTCTTTAACGTGCACCAAATATAAGTACATGGGTATTTTCTGCATTTCGCCCCCATCGAAATGCGGCCGCCGTGGCCGGGATTCGATCCCGCGACCTCGTGCTCAGCAGCCCAACACCATAGCCACTGAGCACAAAACCACCATCTGATAAGAGGTACGTCGCAGTGGGGGACTCCGATTAATTGGACGACCTGGGGTTCTTTAACGTGCACCAAATATAAGTACATGGGTGTTTTCTGGATTTCGCCCCCATCGAAATGCGGCCGCCGTGGCCGGGATTCGATCCCGCGACCTCGTGCTCAGCAGCCCAACACCATAGCCACTGAGCAACCACAGCGGGTTGCTAAAGGTTCTTTGAACTTGACCAACGTATTTTGCTTAATGTAAGAACACACTTCGAAAAGTTCGCCACCACATTCGCGAGAATCAAACAGGGGAATGCTTTTCCCCATTCCATGAAATCATCCCACATAAACAGTCTCCATTTAAAAACCACGTTAAGAATATTACTTCATGGAAAAGCTCTCTTCCTCTGAGAAACGATTTGGCAATTGCAGTAATGCTTTATTTATTAAGCAGGAAAGCTTTCTTTGCCATTATTTGACTAAACAGCTTTGTATTTTGTTAAATGCTGTGATGTTGTTTGGTTTCCAGAGAGAGAGAGAGAGAGAGAGCCAGAGAGGAAAGTCAGGGAGTTTAACCAGAGGCGAGTTTCCGGTTTGCTACCCTGCACTGGAGTGGGGGATACAGCAGTTGGAAAGAGGGCAAGTAGAAAGAGAAAAATATATATAAAACTACAAGAAAATCACCACCCATGCACCCCGTGCAGATGGTAAACCAGCGAAGCTGAAATGTGCGGCCTCGGTATGAGCCACACGCGATTTCTTTCTTTCCTTCTTTCTTCCTTGTCCCTGGCTCATACACGGATATCCAATGCGGGTATGCGCCACACGTGATTTTATTATCGTTCATCGTGACGTGCATGTGACGTTTTCGGCGCCGAAAATTGTTGTTCTACTCGTCGTTTTGTCCGCGGACGCGATCCGCCAGAACCTAGTCATAGAACCTAGCCAGAACCTAGTCACTGCACACTGTACAGCGGGCACTCGCTAAGAACATGCCGAATTGTTTCCACGTCACCGCAATCGTCACATGCTGCGCTGTCGGCCAACCTTATGTGGAACGCGTGGGCATTGGTAAACGCGACGGTTGGTTTCCAGCTTCTTATTTGTCTATAGTGCGTTGCCGTAACCGCTGTGTGTTGTGCTTTAGCATCCTGTTCTAATATGGGAGGCCCCTGGCAGTTACTAAATTAGGGCTCCCTGTGAATTAGCAATTATGAACGCGCTTTTACGTACAAGTAACGTCGTTGTCGAATGAACGCGAAACAAAGAGGTCTTGTTGGATAGAGTTAACTAAACTTCAACCTGAATAAACTTAAGACCGCAATGTCCAGCAGACCTGGCCAAGCTTCTCGGCTACATAAGAATGTGTACAAAACAAATGCGCAGCGGTCATTATTCGTTTAGACGGACCCGTCCCTGAACTTGGAGGATATTTGGGAATTTCCGCCAAGTGCTTAGGAACGAGATTGCATGCGGAATGTAGATCGCCCTGAACGGATGTCTTCGAAAGACCAGGGTCATCGATCTGTCGTTATTGTTAGGCTAAATGGATAAAACACACTGTTACGTACCGCGAGCAACACCAAGTGGCATGCGTTTGTAGCATTCAATGGCACATTGAACCACTAAACGAACAGCCTTTCTGGCAATCGCTAGTTCTCATGGCGACTGTGAAGGAAGTTCGCAAAGCATATACACGTTACTAGACAGGGTATGTTTCGGCAACAATTGATCTCAAAGTTACTCCAATTGGAAAAATAGAGAGGCCACGACTTGCCGTGGTTGTAGTGTGACTTGCGTCCGCCTTTTATGTCTGTATGTTCGTGTGTGTGTATAGAACTGTGTAATGTGGGTTTTAGGCCCTAAGACGTTATAATATATATATATATATATATATATATATATATATATATATATTATAGTGACCATCTTCTTTTTTTCTTTTATTTACATTTCAACACAAAAGAAGAGGAAGGAGGACTCAGGGTCAATTTTGACCACCTGGAGCTCTTTATAGCGTGCACCCAAATCTCATACATCAGCGTTTTTTTTTTTCCATTTCGCCCGCACCGAAGGGCCGAGATTCGAACCCGCGACCTGGCGTATGCTCAAGGTGCAGAACGCCACGTCTGAGCCACCACGGAGAAAGAAGACCGATCGTATTTACCCGTACTGTAAACGAGAAGACAATAAAAAGGTGGTTGATCCCTCTTATTTAGGAATCGGTATAGAACACGAAAGTGAAACGTGTTTTGTGGCTAAAGCGCCCTTAGGCGTTGATGCACCCACGCTGACGCCTGGTGGCACGTCTCCTCCATCACGACTACCAACGTCGATGACCATGAGCAACCGTCGTGCATATGGAAGCTGCACTACGCTGCACACGCTAGCACAACGCGAAAGACGAAGCACGTAACTGACACACTAATACAACGCGCAAGACAAAGCACGTAACTGAATCGTCACCGAGTCAAATCAGCGCGTACAGCGCGTCGTAATTGCAGCCTCCGCGATCAACTTCAGAAACATTTTCAGAGCTAATTGCGGAGGCCACGCTTCGCTGTGCTGAGTACGGTGAACGCCACCTAGGTGGCGTTGGTAGTGCTTCTTGATGCCAGCGTCCCTTCGAATGCTGGCATCGAGGCGTCGTAGTGCTGAGGCGCTGGCCATCGAGGCACCCCAGTGCTGAGACCACCGAAGCGTTCACTGTCGGTGCGCGTTAGTGTCATAATGCAGTACTTCTCTTTTCTGCTCGTAGGCGGCGGCACCGCCCCGAGCAAGAGCGCGGGTACACGGAGGAGTGTTAAGCCCAGACCACACGTACGCTTGCGGACGCGCGTAAGCTGGCGTCTACGCGCCTTGAGGTTGCCGCGCCTAGCGAGGAATGGCGGTTTGCATCCACAAATACGCGCGACAGCGCGCGCTCACTGGCCTCACTTGTTTACACCTTGGCAGACGCCACTTCGTATTTCGTTGTTGGCAGTGCTTCAAAATGCTTCGATATCTATAAACGTAATTGTTATCTTTTTGGAGCTGTTAGATCAGCACAAAAAGTGAAGAAGAAGCACTTTCTTTCATGGTATAATTCTGCTTAACTGAGAGTTGAATGTACCGCGCCGTCGCTGCGTAGCCAGGCGCGACGAAGTGCCGAGATTCGAACCCGCGACCTGGTGTATGCTCAAGCTGCAGAACGCCACGTCTGAGCCACCACGGAGAAAGAAGACCGCTCGAATTTACCCGTACTGTAAACGAGAAGACAATACAAATAAAGTCTCAGTTATCGGAACGAAGAGAAAGATTGCCGAGATCGCAGTTCGAAGTGAGCCAAAGAAAGGCAAAATGTTTTATGTCGTCACCCACGCGTTAAACGCGAGCTCGAGCTCCGACTACGAGCGAGCGCTGAAATAGTGTAAGGGTGAGGAGGGGAAGCGAGAGAGGAGGGCACCATTCGTTCTCGTTATCTCTCAGACATCGCGAGAACTCGACGCGCTCGGCACAAGGCCACGTTACTATGCGGGGTGGTGGAGGGGAGGTGGGTTTTCCCGTTCCACCAGGTTCCCAGGAATGTACGGGGGGGGGGGGGGGGGGGGGTCTTTTCTCCTTTATCAGGGAGCGAGGTGAGCGCAGCGCGACGTGTGTCCCGGCGAGCGAGAGCGACGAGGGTGAGGGTGAAAAGCGACTGAGGGCTCGAAATCGCCACGAGTTACGCAAAGAGCGAGGGGGAAGAGCGCTTAGGGAAACAAAAGGCAACTTCCGCTTCCCAGAGAAATCGGGAAGTCGGGAAGAAGGAGAATGTGGGGGGGGGAGGACCTCTGAAAAGGGGGGAAAACGGGAAAGTGCGAGAGCAACTAGAAGAAGGAGCGCGACAGGCCGATAGAAAAGAACGAGGTAAAGTGAGCTGGGGAGAAAAGGTTGGCGCGCTTACCAAATCAGCGTTTAATAGAATCCCCAATCGTCGATCAGACTAATGACTCTTTCAAAGTTCTCGGCGCCTTCGAAACGACGGCCGCGCCCTCACCCACCTCTGAAACCTCCTCGCCTTCACTTTTTTTTTTATTTCCCGGACTACCTTCTTGTTTCGATAACCGAACGACGAGAAACCTGCGACAACGAAAAAGTGTGTTGCTTTTTTCATCAGGTTACCAGCAAAACAAAAAAAGTATAAAAGGCTTATTTCGTCTGCCGAGCAACGAGAAATGGCGCCGAGCCCGTCCGCAGCGCCACCTAGGGTGCTAAACCTTTTTGTTTCTCTCGTCGGCGCTTACATAAGCGGGCGCGCCGTATAAGCGGCGAAAAATAAAGCGCGGCGCAAGGCTGGAGCGAAAGCGGCAGCAAAAAATCGTCGAGATGTAAAAGCGGCAAAAACCGCGCGAAAACGAGCGCGAAGGCAGAAAACGCGCGTCCTAGCCTCAACGGACCGAGCGACTTTAGCTTCCTGTGAACGATGCAAAATGAGAGCGGTGGAGGCGAAGAGAGAGAGAGAGTGAGAGAGAGAGACTGCGAAAAGAGGGCTAGCGGCGCAGCTTTTGGGCAACTACCCCCCTCCCCCCCCCCACCCCTTCCCCCCGGCCCTTGGCTTTCTTGGAGCGCGAAGAACCGTGTCATTTTAAAGCGCCAAATCAGGCTTTAATGTCGAGCGGCGTGAATAATAAATCAAGATCCGGTCTTTAAGGTGTATCTGCTTTCGGGCGCGCTTGAGCACCGAGTGATCAAGTCGACAGGAGGGAGGAAATAGGGGAGCCAAGTACGGAGGAGAACCGATTAAACAACATACACAAAACGGATTCGGGAAAAGCGTATAGGGAGGCTCTCCCGTTGGAGCACGGAGGTGTAGGGGAGACTGAGAAAGAGAAAGGTATTTCTAGGCCAGAAGCGGCGCGGCAAACTGCGCCGCCAAAGAGGTGCAGAGTGAACGTGAAAGCCGGCTTTTGTCTCGATTCAACGCGACGAGGTTTCTGTCGGGCTTTTTAGGCCCGGTGCGGCTAAAAAGTTTCTCGGCCAAGTAAGGGAAAACAAGAAAGCTTTCCCCCGGGTGAAATCAGGCGCTCTAAACAAGAACGACTCTCTCATTCTCTTGCCACGTTAGTGAAAAAAAGAACGCGGCTTAAAACTCTGTCCACGGAAAGAAAAGAAAGAGGAAAAGCGGGGAAAGAGGCGCTAGAACTGATTTGCATGTGCAAAGCAGACGATACAGAAACATCGCGCTAAATGAATGAACGAAAAAGAAAACAATTTTGGAATAGAGATAAGAGACGAAGCTGGCCGAGGTAAAAGCGGGCACTGCTTGCGAGGCTAATCTACGCCTTCGCTGCGAGACAGAAAAACTTTCCGTTAAATTGGAGAATTCGTAATGTCGAGGCTTTCCATTGGCGCCGGCGAAACGCTGCAGTGCCCTTCGTACAGACGGCCTCGAATGTTTCCTCGTTTCTTTTCTCTGTCTCTATCACTTGTCGCAAAGGGCAGCCCGCATTAGGCCTAATCGAGCGGCATGGGCGACAAAGCGTTCGTCACTTTCACACACTATAGGCCGCTTCGCGAAAAAAAAAAAAACGCAGTCCCGACTTCCATACGCGCATTACAAACGACTCCGCCCCCCATCGGTTAAATCATTCCACTATGTAAGACAGAGAGCCGCCCCTCGGACCTTTTTCATCCATTGGAGCTTTCTAAACGAGAAGAGTGCAGAGAACAAGACACCGGTCGTCGCGAACATCCATCTTGAGGGGGAAGCGAATTTCTCGGCGAAGCGAAAAAAAAAAGAAATCGCGCGAGACACGAATTTCTCTTATTTGGCGGCTGGAGAAGCAAGGCGCTCGCTGGTCAGTCAGGAAAGTCGCTCGAAAAAAAAAAAAAAAGCGAACGAGAGCCCATAAGTTTCGCAAGTCGCGATGCAAGGGCAGTTTTATCCTACTTTCCTTTTTCTTTTTCTCTATCTCTTCTGTTGCGACGGTCAGTACCGACCAGAAACGGAACGCGAGACACGTGTAACTTTTTAGCGAACTTGGCTGAAACGTAGGAGGAGATCCTCTTCTCGTAAGAGAGCGAATAAAACCAGGATAAAAGAAAGAAAGCAAAGCGGGTGCCCGTGCAGACGCCATGTATAAATCAGTCCGTAATGGCGTCGCCGGCGCGTGCGGAGACGCCGCTGCGGCGCCCCCTGGAGGGACATTAGCGAATCAGAAAAATGCGAGAAACTGCGCAACTTGCGAGTGGCGCGCGCCGACTCACGCGTTTCATCCCCACGCGCTTTTGTTTTTTTGTTCTACTAGACTATACCAACGGCCTACAGGACGGTATTGGAGAGAAGAACGTACACGCGGTGTATATTGGAAAGGGAAGAGACGCATGACGGTAGGCTTCCTCCGGACACGAAACAAATCGTGGCAGTAGAAACGTCGAGTGCTCTCGTGGAAGCTGCGAGCAGGGTAACCAGTGAGAGGCTAATTCCATAAAGTGCCCCGAGCCGGACTCCATGGCGCCTGCATAGAAGATGACCGCGTGCATGCTATTGCACTTATTTTTGCTCGTCTCTTACGTTGCCGGGTCAACTGCCCGATTTCGACACGCGTCGCAGTTTCACCCAGAGACTGATGGGTCGAGAGAACGAGAGACGGACACGGCTTATGCAGGTGCGCACAAACTGAAAGCGCTGATGACATTGCTACCACTCAATAATGTCTTTGGCGTTCTTAGAGCACCCTCTAAATTCAGCGTGTGTGTTTCTTTTTTTTTTTTTTTTTTTTTTAGGAGCAGCGCCCTTTAGACAGTCTCCGGTCAGATACGGTAGGTCACCTGTCGTTAACTATAATGAAAACCTAACTTTAGTGATCAACTGTCGTCGGACAAGGGATGAATTTGGAGCTGTTGTTTCGACAAAGGAAACTGCCTTCGTCCTGACCGCCCCACCCCGAAGAAGTCTCTGATAACGATGTCCCACCCTGAAGAAGATGAATTAAATTTGTCCGCTTTGAATGTTCCAACGGATGCAGTTCACAGAACTGCGATATCTGTTCTTGGTGCAGAGTTACAAATTTACCGCGTTCCTGCCATTTTCGTAAAATCAATCAAGCCATAATTCCACATTCGTCGTCAAGCAGTCACTAGAATTTACCTTCCTCTCTTAACTGCAACAAATTCCATTAAAATCGACCCATGGGTTGCCTCAGAAAAGCATTACTGCGTTTTACATGTATTTAAATAGGCGGCGTCGGAGTTTAGCCCGAGCTAAAGCTTCCTCTTAAATGTGCCTTCAAGTACAATAGGTACCTCAACAAGAGCGACCTTGAAGACAACAGGGTAAGATCTTCGTCATCACTAAGAAGAGCCACGGGGATGACGTTCACCAGTGTGCTACGTCGATTACCCTATCAGAAGCAATGTTTTTTTTTTTTTCTAATTAAATGTATGCAAGGAGATGCTGCTGCCTCGCCATGGCTGTCAGCACTTTTTGCATTGGCAACAGAGCCAGACACAGCTGGCCTCCGAGCTAATCACAGGTGATAGGCGGCATTGATGAGACTGCACAGAGGGCATACCATTGCGAAATATTACGACCGTACGCATCGATGGCACAGAAAGCCACGAAAGCGTTGTTGCAGTACCTCAAGTCGACAGGTCTCGGCAACCGTGTGCAGACTTGGTACGAGCTTTCGAATGTGCGCGAAACTGCGCTCTCTCTCTCTGTCCTCTCTCCCTCTTTCTATTTTCATCCCTATAGCCCTTCCCCCAGTGCAGGGTAACAAAGCGGACGTGAATTTGGTGAACCTCCCTGCCTTTCCATTCTCCTATTTCTCTCTTTCTCTCTACGCTAAAATTCAAGGGGTTCTCTCGGACTACCAACGAAATTAGTAAAACAACGCGTAGCAACTCATTAGCATGTCTTCAGTGGTTTCTAATGGGCTGTATCATGTGTTCTAATGGGCTTGTTGCAGCAGTCGCTGGTAAAAGTGCGTCGAAATCAGGCTATTGACGCGGCAGGGACAGAAACAAGAAAAAGAAAAGTTTTCGCCATCGCGTGCACGAGGACATATCTCCTAAGCAGGCGCCCTGAGGTCCGGCTGCGTTCCGTCATTTCTCGCCCTCCTTCACTCTCACGGTGCTTATCTCGAAAACAGACGCTTGGTGTTCACACACAGTCAGCAGTCGCATTCCCGGTGCATAGTCACGTCGGGTTGCGTGAAAAAGAAACCTAACTCGACCAGTGGCCGGCGAAAACAAAAAAAACAATGACAACTTTCGTCCGCGGTGGGTCTCCGTCAGCGAGAGTGGAAGGAAGGGCTGGAACTCCATGCCGCGTTGACCATTCGTCATGGTTAGCGGCCAGGACAGCGTGACCATTCCGGCTAATGCGCGTTGCCTGTGGGGGTTCGTTGCGCAATACGCTGAGTTCCAGCAGCAGTGGGAACGAGGAGGGGCGGGGGGTCATCCTCCTGTCGGTAGCCGTTCGGGGATGGCGGCCGTCATTTCATCTTTTTTGTACCATCGTGGTCGCTACCATCTCCTGAGGGCGGAGGAAGAGAACAGAGCGACAACGACAGTAGCAGCAGCGCACGAGGGTAAAGAACGCGATACAGAAGGGGGGAAAAAAAAAAGGAAACGAGCCATACAACACGAGCGCTGACTCCAAACTTTGGTGGTGTTCAAGAAAAAAAAATAAACTTTTTCCTTCAGAATGCTGTTTACGAAATCGAAACCACATAGAAGACAGGCTAAAATGCGAGGATGAATAAAGCACTCCAAAGCGCTATCTTGCATTCGACGCCGTCCTTGACTGATGGTACTCCGAGCAAAAATTTGGTTCAGAATAAGCGTCAGTGTCCATGTCTGACCTTCCTTTAAAGTAAATCTGTTTGTTTCTTCTTTTTTTCCTCCCCCATGCATATGCGTCATTTGTATCCATAAGCATGCATATAAGTGTTATGAGTGACGTCATACTCGGGCTTCTACGCATTAACCACATTTGCTGACCGTCAAAGTATGTAGTGGCAGCGAGCCCCCACGTCCTGCGTAATCAAACAATGTATCACCACCTAAACATGCATATATATTGTCGACACATATTAAAGCCTAGAAACATCTTAGTGGCAACGCGCGCGATGTTGAACAGCTTGTTTAACTTCGTCGGACTTTCTTTGAATTAACCGTTGAAGATCGACCACTACGTATGCGTGCATAATTCTTCTCCAATCCTAAATAATGACCATGCGCCGATGCGACAAAAGAGCTACATAATATTGAAATGTATTTTTTTATATGTGCCATAGTTCTTTGTACATGCAACTGTGATGAACATTCTTCGCTCGACAGGCATCATAGATCGTCTTGGTATTCGTGACATGTCAGCGCTGACGAGCACCCGCCGGGTTCCGTGCATCCCTCTAATTTGCTTTCGACATTTCGGTACAGAACGTGGACCGCGTAGGGGATAAATACGGGTATTCCGTGATAATAAAGCGCGGGCATAAGTGATGTGTAAACATAAGCATTAATTGAGATTAGACGCAGCAATTGAGATGAAATTGAAACGCTCTGACTCGGCGTCTGCAGCAGACGCATCGCCACCTGCTCTGGCTCTGTTTAGAGAAAAGGGACACAAGAGAAATAGTGCTTACACGTGCCAGCATATACACAAAGTACAGACCACGCATACTACGAACAGTTAATTATGGACACTAAGTTATACAGTACACTCACTCAGTATATTCGCGAAGGACTACATGCATTCCTTTAAGAAATATTCATCTCGGGCGTACCAGCGACAACGTCAGTCCCCATGTCGTATATAATTAAGTCTCCCCTATCACCACTGTTTCCCTTTCCTTTTCACCTCGCCACTTCCCAAACCAATTCACCGCAGCCCTTTAAGGGCAAAAATGTGAATAAAGACGTGTAAACAACAACAACATTCATTTAAATAATGATATGCCTTATATGGCAGACCATGTGGTAAACAAAAAAATGATAAAAGAAATGCACGCACAGGAATTAGTTGTAAAGGGCCTAATTAACCACTTCGCTTCACATGTGCACTCGATCTGCGCCACTTTTCTTTCTTTGCGGTCCCAGCATGGTGGCTTGCGCCCTTTGTCGTAGAAACTGCACAGTGATAACTTTCGCCATGATAACATAACACAATTTCAGATCAGCAACACACTCTTTCTCTCTCTCGCTCTTCGGTATTCCGATAAAGAGCATACGCGATGGGCTAAATCCTTTCTCAGTGCTGCGTGCGTTGCAGCTATCATCAAAGTAGGATTCATAATCTGGTAATGCGCGCCCGCAGAATCAGAGCACCACCGGAGGCCGTTCAATGTAGCATATTCTGTTAGAAGCTGTCACGGCTATATGTTCTATACTTATTTTCCGTGTGTCATGTATCGTCGTATGGTCAGTGACAACCCTAAGAACACAGCACAAGCTTCAACCACAAAAATGCTCTGCACTTGCCCTTCACACTTTAAAAGAAGATACGCCCTTAAAAGTGAATAAGAAGAGTAAATCGGTCTACAACTGACGCCCTTACGCAAAAAAAGGGTAAAAATGCGAGTTATAGACGAATTTACATACTTATCTACTTTTAAGGGTGTAAATTAGTTTACAGTGCACCTCTCAAAATGAGCCGAGCCAGTTGGAGTTTGCTCACAGCTTAATGGCATTGCTCGGGTAATGTCAACGCTTTTGTAATTAGAAAATGAAAACTCGTCGTTTCAAGCTAAAATATTCGTTTTGGCTGAGCATTTGATATGACGATCACCCATAAACTTTACCAAGGCGTTCACGTTTGATTCTGAAACCAGTGACAGTCATTTTTAAAGCGCAATACCGCGTGACGCCACGGGAATAAGCGCACCTAATTGGACGGCGTATCGATGCAAATTGTCTTTGAGTTGGATAACGTACATGCAACCTTTTATTCTTAGGTTGTCACCTGCTACAGGGGTAATGTCCCATGATGATGATGATGATGATGATGATGATGAGTCACCTAGCCTGCTTGAGCTACTCAGGTAATGTATACATGTTTGTCAGTCTAGAATATTGCCTACATCTTCTAAACCTTTCCTCTGTTCCTTAAACCTCTATATCTACTTTGTACAGTTATCTGCTCCCTTTTTTCTATTCCCGTTCTCCCTTCCCCCAGAGAAGAGTAGCCAATCGGACTCTTGACTGGTTAACATCCCTGCCTTCTTTTTATCTCTCTCTCTCTCTCTCTACTTATGTGCCTGTAACGGATCAGGTCCTATCAATATTTTCCCATGCATTTTTTAAATAAGCTTTTGGTTCCGCCGTGGAGCGTTAGCAGAAAACTGCGCCTGGCGTTGACGTCACCGTGCGTTCCTACGCAACGCCTCGCAACAGCTGTGTCATCGCTGGGCGAGGTTACCACTCTCTCCCAGGTTATCCTCGCCACAGCGCGAGGCGCGGTCGACGTATCCGGCGTTCGTCGGCCACGCCTCGCGCCGGACGTCCCCGTGCCGAGCGTGCTCGCGCGTCGACGCTGCGTCGGACTATAACGTGGCCTTTAGAAGACTAAATTACCGACCCCGAGTATCGTCCTGATACTCGGGTTCAGCTAAGTTTGGCTAAAAACCAGCCAAGCCAAACCAAGTTAAGCAAAGGAAGGCAAAGTTAAAGCTAGGGAAGAGCCACCAGCTTCTCTGTTTGCGCAGTCTTCGCACCACTTAGTGTGAAGCTGCCCCTAATCTCCCCCCCCCCCCCCCTCAATACTCTAAACATCTCTTGGTTATCTCAACTGTCGAATGCTGACCGCTTAATGCTTCCATCCGCTTTGAAGCACTCGTTTTGTCTTTTGTTGGAATAAACTTATTCTCGACAAGGCGAAGCAGTTCCATTGGCTCTCGATCGGTGGCGCGGTCGGTACCAAAAGTGAGTGGTATAGGACAGCCAGCGACTGGAGAAACCGTCGCGGACTTCCAGGATAAGGTTTCCAACTAAGGACCCGAAACTCGAGGAAGCCGCCAATAGCAAGAGGCTCGCCGATAAATGGGCCCGTGACATTATCGAAGCTTTAACGATTGTCGGGGTACCCCGGAAGTCAAAGCGAAGCTACCCTTGGCGCATGCCTCCTAAGAGTTCGCACAGTCTTGCTAAACGTTTCTCTCCATCTATAGAGAATCTCGCCAGGATAATAGTTAGCGCTGAGTCCCCAAATCAAGCAACGCACAGCAGAAGGACAACCATATACGCAAAGAGTTATCCGAAACACGTCCAGAACAAAATGTTATATGCAATCGGCGAGATAAGAGCACAAATTTTACCACACAACCTCGTTCGAACTCTTTCCTCCCACTCTCTCCCCCCCCCCCCTCCCCCGTTGGCGCTGAGCCGTGCTCACTCAAGGGCTGCAGAAGATAGCGCCAACTCTTCTCCTTCTCCAACCCGAACCACCACACCTCGTTCGAACCCAAGTAAAGTAAGGGACACACTTTACACGAATAAACCACGCGACTATCGCGTTAACTACACGTCATGTTACTGTCAGGCTGAGATAACACGGGTACTATACGGAAGCCTTAGTGACTACGGAACTTCGAAACCAGTGAGGACGGCGTTAGGTGCGTTCACTTCAAGCCCAAGTGAAGTGTTCACAAATCTTCATCAAGCATTTTTTTTTCTTTTGTAAGTCAGCTGCTGAACATGCAAAGTGAACTACGAAGTTTGGCGATCAGCGCTGCCATTTTAATAAAGTTTAGTGGCAAAACTGCCGAAACTTTCTCTCCCTCGAGATATCACTCACTTTCGTTCGTCTAATGAGTTAAATAACTCCGCCGAAGAAAAGGCAGGCATCATTTTCGCATCGTTAAGACCTCCGAAATCATTTTTGTTTGCGGCGAACCAAGCAAACAGCATCGTCTAGCGTGATACGATGAAGGAAAGAGGAGGTGGGGGTGGGGTTTGTAAATGTTGAGCAGTTAACTCCGACGATAGTATTTCCAGAAACCAATAAATCTAACCAAAGCTGTTGTGTGTGTGTATATAAAAGCATGCAGTGAATGATGAGGGGGCCTTCACGTGACGCAGGCGTTTTTCAGGAGGTAGGTGGCGCCACTGCGCCTAACGGAATAATTTGAGCAAGCAGAGATGTTCGAGAAAAATCACAAACGAAAGCACAAACGTGTCATTCCAATATCGCAAAAGAGTTCTGTTCTTTCAATAATGCCGAAACCCTCCCCCCCAAAAAAAATAAACAACAAAGAAACGCTACCGCCACAGACCACGCGTCGTGAAAGTGATTAACGACCGAGCCGAGGGTGATTTATCGACAACCTCTAGACGAAAGTTCGATCGCTAGACGCATTTAAACCGAGCCATGTCGCTTAATTTGGCTTTTATTAATTTTTTTCCAGACTCCATGCAAAGATAGGAAAAAGTATTACAGAAAAAACTAGACTTCTTCCGTAATCACGAACGTCTTTCGAGAGCGCATTTCTCACCTAAGCATTATGCCGTTTATAATACCCTGCGTAAGAGATGTGTAGAGCGAAAAAAAAAAAAAAGCGATCGTCGTTAGCGTTTATTTCGAGCGGTTTGCGATAAGCGAACTTTTCTATATAGATATATATCGGCTATCTGAAATTTGTCTGAGAAAAGTCGCCAAAGTCATATTTGGCCACTAGAAAAGAACGCTTTTCATATTATATACCACGGCTAAGTTTAGATAAAGTTCTTCTCAGTTGCTTTTTTCCTTTTTTTTTTTCTTCAAAGCCCTCTCTGTTAGTTTCTTTCTCTTTTTTTTTCCAAAACCCACAATTTAAGGCAATAATAATCATCTTTGGAAGCGACGCGTCTGCGGGCTGGTTTTGTTTTATCCAACCAAATAAATCACTTTACAATATCACCGACGCAGAGAAAGCGCCATTTATCGCTTACAAAAATTTTTGTGAAGAATTTAGAACCACGCGCACGTCGATACTGTCCAAGTTTTGGTTGAGGCACAACCGTTGGAAAAATGGACAAACCTCGTAAGGGCAATTGCGTATGCTCTCAGGACGCAGGCACCACCAATTCATTCACTGTGGTATATGCTTTACCGAGTGTCTCAAGCGTAATTTAAAACCAAGCTTTAAAAAATAAAACTGGTATGTAAAAGAACAATGAGATCGATGACAGGGAGGTAGCCTTCGCTTTTTGGAAGCGCGGTTGACAGCGTTGCCAAGCAGACGCGCGCAGCGCGCCGCGACCCTCATATATATATATATATATATATATATATATATATATATATATATATAAACGTTGCGGTGCACTGCGACGTTTACTCTGGCGAAACATACACACCTACATATGCTTCTTATTGCGATGGCAATTATATGAACACTCCAATGAAATGTTTTAAATGTTTTCCTTCGCCGTCGTCGTCAGGTTTTCCTCAGTATGCTCCTTCATTCTGAACTACGCGCTTGCGGGGCCTACAGGATATTTTGCTTCGAGAGAGAGTGAGAGAGAGAGAGAGAGAAAATGTGTTTTTACAGAAAGGCACAGAGGTCGGATTGAGCTACGTATACCTTGCTCTGGCCAGCTACTCTACGCTGGGGGAAAAGGACGGGGAGGAAAAGCGCTGTTGAATGATGATCATGGTGGTGGTGATGATGATGATATGAGGAGGAGGCACGTGTATACAAGTTCACAACATTGTGGCATTTCTAAAGCCGCGCGTCTATAGCTCAGTGGCTTGTATAGGAAGGACTCTATAGCGGAAATGTAATCAAGGCTGCGCTGTTTGCGTTAGCCCAAGGGCCCAAGGGAAACTCGTCTGATAGCGACCTCTTATATTGACGTTTGCGATGGAAGAGACCAGTTTCTGTCGTTCTTGCGCGTACGCGGGACAAACGAAAAATATGTGATGAAGTGTTTCTCGCAACTGGCAGTATTCACAATTTGGCGAGGTAGCCCTGCAACCTACGAGATGCTTATAACGCTTGGTGAATGCCACGCCAAGGCGAATACGGTGCACTATGCCTGTTTGGCTTCTTCTGAGTTCGTGAGGCATAAAATAATTTCACTTCCGTGTCCCATTTATGCACTCGCTGGTGTCGTCGATCAGGTTGGGTCCAGTGCTCCAACGTAGAGTCGCGCGTATTCCGCAACGAAGTACGGCGTTTGTGTCTGTTCGTGAGAATACAATGCGTACTTCAGAAGCATTATTTAAAGCAGTTTTTGCTTCAACGTCTGCCTGTTCCTTCCCTTATCACGTCACAGCGTGCAGGTATCCACTGAAAGGTGATATTGTGGCTATGTCTGTTTGCAGGGTCGAGATTTCTAGAGCTATTCAATAATACGGGCCCCCGTCTGAGGACACAATCAGTGGTTTAACGAGCTGGCTTGGAATCGCAGAATCTCGTCCATGTGCGAGGAGGCTCATCGGATAGTAATCGAAGTGCCCCCCCGTAGAGCAACAACTTTTCCGGCACTTGATGTTGACCTATGGTCTAGTTTAAACCGCCGAGCGATGACCATATCTGGGATGACGAAGGCTGCAGTAGAGGCATACGGTGTGACAGATCTATCGGTATCTCCGTACCTTGCCTAAATGTGGAACAGGGTAAGTTTCTTGAGGACAATGGATGGAATGTATGACTTTTTTCTTTAAATTCAAGGAATCTGCAGCGTAACGAAAGGTTTAGGCAGGACCCACGAAGGTTTTAACGGAATACAGGCGGGAGAAAAACTTGACGGCAGAATATTCTGATGGCGCGATACAGTCCTTGAAAAGGGGCAACCTGGGTGGGTGGCAGGAAGCGATGAAAAAGGATGGTGTCTGTCTCGGGTCAACACTGGAAGGTACATTCGGAGAAGCTCGCGGAGCAAGTATACACCAATAGGACAAGCAGGAGCTTCCGCTATTGTTCCATTGGTTGACGTGCATCATGGTAGGCCCAAAAATGTGCGCAATGCTTGAGCTTGAATCACATCCTTGTTTTGGTACGCGAAACACAATAATCTAATTTTTAACGGTATACATTTCGAGTTCAGTATCTGCGACTTCGAATGAACTACGGCAAGATCGTAAACGCGTCTATTTCATGCGTAAAACTTATACTTAAATGAGCCCGCGTTCTCATGTCTAGCCGCGAAGGTCGCGCCGGGTACATGTATCAATCAGCGCCGGGAAAGAATGCTAATCGCATTAAAGGCATTTTTTTTACCTAGATAAACTTCAGGAGACAGCTACTTTCTCTACGAGCACAGCGGTGCTGACGTCTGCACCTAAGCGTGGTATACTATATGAGCAAAAAAAAATGGTTTTCTCGGTTACTGCCGCACCACTCGGTAATTAGAGCTAAATAGAAAAGCTATTATATCCCGGGGCTGTCTTGGCGTGTTAGGAGGATGTACGTAACGCACCCTGCACTGAATTATAGGCGCAGCTGGCTGATTTCGTGACGGAGAGGTATGATAAAAAATACCTAAAAAAAAGATTACTGCACGGCCACCGGTCAGACACGAGAGGCATCGTGCTCGCGCTCCAGTCCGCACGGAAGTCACGGGACAGGCCGGTACCAACGCACGGGGGAGCCACCTCCGGTATACTGACCCCTAGCCGCCTGGCTGGAGGTCAGAGGTCAGCCTTTGAACGGCACCGACACGCCGTACTGCGAGGCGAAGCGAACGTACACCTCTATGCGGTATACAGGCAGGTGCTCCACACTGGAGGACCTCTGCAGCGGCAGCGGGCAGCTGCGCCGGTTTAGCGAACACTGTCAGACAGCGTTTCGTCCGCTGCCAAAACTTATTTAAAAAAAATCGAGGCCCCCTAATTCGTACAAGAGCGGTTTGGATGAAGAATCGCCAGACGTATGAGTGGACCACGACCGTAACAGCATTAGCGAATGCTACTGGCTTAAGTGAATTCGGCCTCTGCTGATTAGATTAGGAAAGGTTTACGCACTGGTATTGCTTCAGTCATCATCGCCACCCATCATACTCTTCTTTCTCAGAGGCTTTATTCGCTCCTTTCCCTTCCCACAGCGCAGAGTATAGCTGGCTAGAGGAATGTATCTCAGGCTGACCTCCTTGAACTTCATATTAAACCGTTCTCTCTCTCTCTCTCATAACTACACAATGCGGCGAGTAAGAGACCTAGCCGTTCCGCAAGGCGGCGGTAAGATCCGGTCTCTATTACGGTTGCCTCAGCGAAGCACCCTATAGTCTATGTTGGGAGCGCGTGCAGAAAGTGATTGCAGAAGGATAAGACCGACTCGCGCTGTAAATACTTTGTAGTCCTGTTATTTCCACTTAAGTTCCTGAAGATCTGCTAACTTTTTTTTTCTAATGCTTCCCTTCATATCACTGACTTTTGGCTTCACATGTTCCTTCCTGTACACAAGACCTTTGGTCCCTCCGATTGATGTCGAAGAGTACCATAAATCTGCGAGGTCACTCACGAGTCGACTCACTCGGACTTAGACTCAGACCAGCCTGTGAGCATGAGATAGCTCGAGTTGGTCCTAGGGGTGTAGGCCTGAGTCCAAGTGAGCACGGCTGTGCAGAATTTTGGTAAGTCCGAGTCCGAGTGATCCCGTTATATAAGCAAAAAGTATATATTTTGTGAGCATGTCTCGGTAAGTTTCGCTTATTTTGTCGACTTCATAAAGAAGTCCCTTCCTTCAAATTATGCCTATGCATTACAGATATCCTGGCAAGTACGTAAGTGGCGGCAGTGACCTGAGACAACTAAAAGCAGCCGATGGTACTGACTTAGCAGAGATGTACTGACTTCAATTAAAAGCTTTAGCTGTTATCATCCAGACTGGCATACTTGCAAGTCATCATCAAGATGAGCGGGAATTGATATTACACAGCACGATCTCGCACGTAGTTATAAGTAGACTTCTGGGGACACGGTACAGAAAACAAGAACTCTTGGTGACGTTGACTATTATGGGGGTCCTGAATTCAGCTGGACAAACAAATATAGTGTTAGTAAAAATACGTAGTAAAGAACCCTAGTAAAAATACTGGCAAGCCTAAAGGCGTCATAACTATTTTTACTATATGGTAGCTGTTCAACGAATCAGTTTGGGTTTCGTTTGCGAGGAGGTGTATGTGCAATGACACAGAAGGCGGTCACGTGACAGCAGAACATAGCGACATTTTCGCAGTCACTGCGGCTCGCTCTCAGTTGTGTGCTATGCTGCTTGATGTAGCAGCAGCGATTTAGAATGCAATATAGTAACGCAGTTATAGTCATCCTTACATAACGTGCCACATAACTACTTAACACATACAGCAACTTCATACTTACCTTACTGCTATGTTTTTTTTTTTAATTTTGTTCATTGCATAACCACGTGCACGCTGTGCTATACGTATACTGTACGCGTATATAGGTTTGAGCGAAGGTTGATGTAAGAACGCGAGCGAAGGCTTTCTCGAAAAGGGACGATCGCCACGGTGGACAACAACGGAAAGGTTCGTCTTTCAACTCCGCAACATTTTCGTGCTTCCCATCAAATCAAAGCGCGGTGGGGATCTTGAAATCGGCAGGAAGCGGCTCAGACTTCACACCTCTGCTGGACGCGGCTAAATCCATTACCAGCGCTCAAATCGCGGAGTTACGACAACCTATAGACGACAGAACTTAAACCCAGCTCCTCGCCACTTTCGACATACCCACAACCGAACGACAGGAGAAGCGAGCAACGAACGTGGGTGTCGAGAGACTTAAAATGCATCCGCACATTTCTCGGGGGCGTCAGAGGACATCTGGCTTAGGCGCCGGTATAAAGCTGCCCGGAGGAAAACAACCTGTTTCGCAAACAGGGCCCTTGAACGGATCGACAAACACTCGCCGAAAAGATGCTCAGGCTTTTACTTTCAGAATACTGACGTTTTTTTTTTTTTTTTTTCGTTTTTTAGCCTGAACGCCTCTAATGGACAGGGAGAAGGAAACGCAGAAATACAGCCAATGTAGGCCAAACGTTGGGCAACGATGGAATTCCGTCAAACAACATTGGCCCATCATGTGGTAAAAATAGAGTCGGCTTCTCCAGCCATTTCAGCACCTCTAATCAAAAAAAGGTTACCAGCGGCCGGGTCCGGAGGGTAGAGCAAATAACGCAAAACAAGGCGATAGCCCTGTGGGTTGCCCACTCTGCACAATTGTGGCGTTTTACGGCGCTGTAAGAACGAGCGAAAGAGAGAGAGAAACGACTGGAAGCTACCTCTCAATGTACGACTCTATACCACTGATGGATGATCATGATGATTTCTATTTGCATCCCTTTCGAAACGGGGCAGCGACAAATACTCACTTAGCCTGCTTGAGCTAATCTGGTTAACTACATCTATTGAAGTCGAGCATTTTGCTGCCTATTTCTCCTTGATAATTTTTTTTTATCTTCACCAAAATCTCTATCTCCATATGGTGAAGTTACATATGCCTGTGCGCCTGCAGCTTGTACGTTGGTAGCGCCGTCTTATGACAGTTTCTTCAACAACGTACTGGAAATGTTTTTTTTTTTTTTTTTCTGTAGCGTCATTGTAGGAGTTCTGTGCACTCGGACTGACGTCGAGTCAACACGTGGCAACATCTGCGCTGTATACAGCACGCAACTCTCTGAAGTAAATGCAAAGCTGCTTCCCACTTTATCGACCTTCCTAAAAATTACGTCACGGCACGTACGTGACCCAAAGGCATGGCAGACATAAACAGGAGGTGCTCGTCCGACATGCTAAACAATTACCCAGTTTGTCCAGCACATTGTCCCCATGACTCCTAAAGGTCACAGCAACTGGATGGAAAATGGTGCGCCACTTCGTCGACGCCCTACAGATGATGCGACGTCACGTGACGGGAAAACGGTGTACACAGGAAGTGCTCCACCGGAGTACTAAAGTATTTCTAGGGCGCCACCGCGGTGTTATCAAACTGTGCCCGCGACTGACATCGCGTCACAAAACGTCCACGCAAAGCAGCGTCCCACTTCGTCGAACTTCCTACAGATGACGTCAGGCCACGTGACTCGCGCGAAGGCGTGGCGCTACACACAGGAGGTGCTGCTCGGTGCGCCGCTGCAAGCTCTCGAAGAACTCTCGCCTGAGCTGTGGGCCGTGTTCGTACGGTATTGTTCCGCGAGCAGTTCGCGTTCGTTCCAGCTGCTCGGCGTGCACACATAAACACGCAACACAAGACACCGCACACCTGAGCGAACACTGCACACATACCAGCCCCAGAGTCTGCAGCCACTGCTGACCCGAGGCTCTCCCGCGAGGATTAAGGGGCCAGCGGAAGCAATCTTTTGTTCCGGCATAGGAATATAAACGGATTACCGACGTCCGCAGCTATGTAGCCCTTATCTGTTTTGTGCGTACTCCTCCCGCGTTACTTCCGTTTTGTTCGTCAGCTCACACTTCCGCGAACCAAACCTTGCTCGCAGGTGAAGCACCTCAGAAGACAAAAGGGGACGTCAGCCTACAGCGGTGCCGGCGGCACCGGCTGCAGCAGCAGCAATAGCGTAAGATGAGCGAATGCCGAAGAACAGAAGAGGTGGCAAAGAGGTGCTCGCTCCGATGGGTCCAAATCGGAGCCTCGCAGCTTCTGGGTGAATCCTGTGCCGCCAAGATAGCGTGGCCAGGAGTGCGCAAAGCTTAACACGATGCGTCCGCACATACAGACTGTACTTTCGCTTACTAACATCGTCCGTGTCTTCTTTCTTCGCTCTCGCGCTTTCGTTGTACGAGTAAACAACCGTCGTGCGAAAAGCTGTTGTGTCTCATTGAATGTTTTTTTTTTTTTCCTGACTCCGCGATGCTACGTACTGTTATACCTCACCTTGATATTTTTTCACCCCCTTTTTTTTTAAGTGCGTACTAAAGCTTTCACTTAATATCCTGCAAACTGTGTGTGGCACATAAGTTGCGAAGAGTCCTGTATCTTCAGGTATTCATGTTCAAGTGAGTGTACCCCTAGAGCACTACAATACCAACCAATGGCGTGTCCAACCAAAATCGTGTTTAGCACTGCATACAAATCTTCAAAGAAAGAAAGCAAGAAGAAAGAAAGAAGAAAGAAAAAGAAAGAAGAAAAACGAAAGAAAGAAAGGAATCAAGACACGCCCAGCATGCTACTCCATATAAGTATGATAAAAGAAGATGATGCATGCAGGATATTACAATAAGTACACTCGGGTATATGCAAAACTCTTATCTCAGATGGTATCTCGTCGAGTTCTCGTTCATTCAGACTATAGCAGATGTTATGGCCTCGAAACATGACACAGTTATGCAATCGGCCATACACATATCATAGTTCAAAGAAAACAAAATCAAACTGATTGCGCCTCACACGGATGTGTAGGGGCGCCTCCAAATATGCTTATACAATGAGTATCCACCCCCTACAGAAAACTGGAACCTCGCGATATGTATATTTAAATAGTAAAAGAAGTAAAAGAATTTATACGCTGAGCCCGCAAAGCGAAGATTACACTATAGGTAACGACAATGAAATGCAATAAAAAGTGACAGTGGGGCGGACTGTACTTTTTAATTCGATAACAAGTGGAACGTGAGTTTTCCAAGAGCCGCACATCCCAAAATCCCAAATTCGCTACTCAAAAATACAAAAAAAAAGAAAACAAGTTGAAAATTAGCGTTACCCACACACACAACAATCCAAGGCGTGTGAACACACCAGGACAAAAATGTGTGCCCGCCCCTCCCCCCCCCCCTCCCGCACGCACGCACGCACGCGCGCGCGCGCGCACGCATACACGCACATCCACACACGCACGCACACACGCACACTAACACGCACACGCACACACACACGAGCGCGCACGCGCGCACGCACACTCTCGAGACGTGGTGAACCTGAACAGTCCGGAGGCGTGACAGCCTCTGAGAGTCCTTAAACAGCTGACCTTGCAACAAGAGACGCCGCGTCTCTCGTTGCAAAATGCCGATTCTGCGCACAGCGTGACGTCGCCTCCCACTGTTGAAGAATCGCACCGCCGGGATTTCGAATTCCGCCGTTGGGTGGAGTCAAGGAGGTTCTATATAGGTGGAGTACGACTGCGCAGCAACGCACTGGCCCCCCTCGAAACCCGGGATCTAATGCAGCCCACGCGCGACCCCTCCCGTGGCGGCTATACGTGCTGGCCACACACGCGGCCGCAAACGCGCGCTTGATAAACGGCCATGCCAACTACTACTCAGCTCGTATGTGCTTAGAATCCACGTTAGAATGAGTCGGAAAGGAACACTAAAGAACTTGGGAGTATGTATGTAGTTCACCAAGTTAGAGCGGCTCCGTTTTAAGCATATTGCTAGAAGGACAACAAGAACAAACAAAAAATAGACACATTAATTATCACTTATAAATAATTGACTCATTTATTTTTGATCCCACGACCTCGTGCTCAGCAGGACAACCAGGTGAGCGCAATGGCGGGTGATAGATATTTGAGACGAACAGACGCTAATATATAGACGGAAGTTCACCTAATTGAAACCAACGTTCGCAACCTCAGGCATACGTTCTCATTGAAAAGGAAAGGTTACAGAGAGCGCCAGGAAACACCCATATCCTAAAGCCCTTAGTCGAATAATTATTCCCAAAATTTACTTCCCTGTAGAATTATATCCTCCTGTGCCTTTTTCAGGGCAACCACGCACAGGCCGATCCCTTTTTCCCATATTCAAGGTTTGGCTTCCGTCGAGAAGCAGTCGGTTTTCAAAGAAAGCTATTTTAGTAGGAAGAAAACGTCAGGACGACGTCGACAAATATTTTTCACGGATGAAGCGCCATGCACGCATGGTGCTATAAAGCGTAACCGTTTGAATATCTATTGCAGAAAAGGCACTACGACAAAAGCAATGAGATCACGGGCTCCAGAGACACTCAACAACCCCATGAAACAGTGAATAAAATTCATTCGACGGGGTCATCGCTTCATAGCCTGAGCTATACGCGTGATTGATAAATGCGACGTACACAAAACTAATAATTAAACAACGTTACCAGCTCCGCAAGCGATTTCACTAAGTACGTCGTTAAACACACACGCAGGCACACACACATACGATACACAAACCAAGCACTACGCACGCCAAACAAGATGAACACTTACAAACACAGAAAACACAGAAACACACACATACACACACGACCCACACTCGAACAAGAGACACACACGAACACGCAGACACACACATCATTTCAAGTTCGGTGACATCGAAGACGCGAATAGATTCGACAGCTCTCACAGTTTTCTAGCCCGGTCGTTCAGTGGGGCCCTCGGTCTCTCGGAGACCGCGTCATAACCCTCCGCGCCCAAACTGCCTGCACCCTCATCAGCGAGGAACAAGTTCTTCCATATACCGGATCGTTCGGCTCATCCGAGAAGAAAGACTGCGGAGCCCGTCAAAGCGAGAGCGTAAGAATCCATCCCGAGAACTGCAGGCGTAGGCCGCCAATGTGTAGTGCGTGTACTACTTACTACGCCTGTGTGTTCTGGTTGCGTACATAGCGGGATCCATAAAGACCCAGAGACGCCGCGCCGCGCCATATTCGAGACCGGGTGGCTCGTACGTTCTACACAGCACTACGTACGGGGGGCGTAATTTCGTGCGCGGGCCCCATTTCTCGGTTTACTGTCTTGTCATTCAGCGCAGGCCCGAGCTTCTATACCCAAAAAGTGCTGTTTAGCACCGACATATACGGAGTAATACCCATCCGCGCCCTTGTTCCTCAAAGTGGGCAATTCCCCTCGTTCCGTCATTTCCTCCCGTTTTTTTTTTTTTTTTTTTTTTTTTTCCCTTTCTCATATACTTCTCGACTTTTCTTTTACTAGACGTTGGGGAGCGTTCGGCGAGGTTGTTCAACGCTTTTACGTCGCATCGTCATCCCATGGTCATCGACATCACTCGCGAAATGCGGCGTCCCCTCCGGCAAAGGCCGACAAGCGCATAATTCTCTTACTGTCTTTTTTTACACGCGGCAGAAATCTTCACGACAATGACGTCGCTCTCTCCGAGAAACTTAATCTGTCTCTTCGCCATTTTCTGGGGTTTTTTTTTTTTTTATTTATTTATTTCTTTTTTTGTCATAGTAGTAGTCGCTGCAGCAACCGTCTCGTGGGAGCGACGATCACGTCTGGGCGTTGATGTTCTCATGACGGACTGTCCGGGGCATATCCCTCGCATTCTGCCAGCTGTGTAGGCCTGAAGAAGCGTACGTATATAGGCTGGAAGGCCGCCATGATGAGTTGCAAATTACAGCGCGCCCAAATGCACGCGAATGACGCTTAATGATCTTGTGCTCGCGTTCTGCGGTGTGCATACGCAACGGCGCGTGCTTTGAACTGATCCGGACATAATGAACCACTCGCGTCGTTAGCAGTTTTGCATATACGCATTTGCGTAACCTACAATTCGTCTCACACTAAAATTGCACAGCGTCGAGGAAAGATTGCGAAATACGCCCAGGCAGTCGGAACTGCGCGAAAGAAAATAGTCCCCGTGGATCGACACCACTATACAACAGGCCTCGTTTCATTTTTGCTTCACCGACGGCTATCAACTTGAAAACATTGGGCTCCTAACTATCGCGATGACTATATATATATATATATATATATATATATATATATATATATATATATATATATATATATATATATATATATATATATATATATACTACGCAATCGCAACCAGTGGCGCGAAGTTGACCTAGGAGTTGAAGATGGAACGTGTCTACTGTCATCCTTTCGAAACTCTCTGACCACGTTTTATACGACGATAAATATAGTTAAGTGCGGAGAGACACAAACAAAGAAACTAACTACGATGTATTTACAAGAGCAGCGTAGACAGATACCAAGATGATAACCAGCTCGTGCCAAGCCCAGATGCCCGTCTTCGTCCTCCTTTGCACCATGTCTCTTAAGCGAAGGTTGCATCCGCAACACAAACCCCGACGGCAAACGCACCGTCCCGGTAGCGTTAGATATATGTGGCAAGCAGAGAGTACTAGGGCTTGAGCCTGGCGACGTGGACGATATCACTGGCGGTCGGAGCGGAGGGCGTTGAGAGGCTGGCGGGAACGATTTCGTAGGTGACATCAGTGACTTGGCGAACCACGCGTTGTGGGCCTTTGTAACAAGACAGCAGTTTCTAGCAAAGGCCTACTCGACGGGAACGCGTCCAAAGAAGTGGCAGGGCGCCCATCGAAAAGTGCAAGTTCTTTTGGCACCTGTTTTATTATTATTATTATTTTTTCATTCCACGAACACATGTAGACACATGGAGGAATGAGAGTAGATGAGTTTCCGCGAAGGAACAGTCTCACGTCATTCAAGCTTACTCCTTCAAGCGGAAGAAGAGAAAGAGTTGAGAGGGCCCTGAAGCGGAACGCCATTTATGTCCGGTAGGGGGGTCGCAACTCATTTTCGCCAGCAAGCAAGTTCGCACATGCGCGGAACAGAGACATGCACCCACCTTCGCGTATCCGCGCAAATGCCGGCCAAAAGAAAAGGAAGTATCCACAAAACAAAGGAAGGGATGAGAGAGAGAAAGAAGAAAAAAAGTGAGGCTGGAGAGACAACTTCTCTGCTCTGGTCATCGTCCTGGTATAATGACCTCACCCGAAGCGCGCGCTTCGACAGTGTTCCACGCGGCCATTTTGCACCCGATGCGCGCCATTACAAGCAGTCTTCACGTGCTCGCGCGGAACGCCTCCTTAGCCAGCAGCGATGTCTTCATCCTGCACCGCCGAGTACGTCGCGTACACTACAGAGCACATGCATGGTGCTCTCGCTTCCTGCCCTACGACCACTTCAAAACAACAGTGCTCCCCCCCCCCCCCCTTCTTTCTTCCTCATCTCTTCTCCCACCCCCGTCCAGCACCTGCAATTATAAAATAACTCCGAGAGACCAGTGGCAAATAGCGTTTAATCGCTGCCCGGTTCGGCTCGTAAATCATCGCATTCCCTCTGCGCGCACCGCCGGGCAGGCATCGGATGGTCGCGGCGCAGGCCGAGCCGTAGTATAGTAATTGTTTCTGGCACGTCTTTCCGCGTCGTATGCCTCTCGCTCGCCCGGTGTCGCTGCTGTATGTTGCAGTAGCATCTCGCCTAATGTAGCTCGAAGTGCGAGGTAGCTAGACCTACCAGTGGTTAGGAACGTGACTTGCAGGAATCGCCACTGTGGCAACTAGGCGGGGAAGCGACGTCGAGTAGTCGGCCGGGTCGGGTTTTTCTGTCAGACTCGAACAAGGCACGAGGTTAGGATTATGAAGGGCGAGGGCTTACACCAACTATAGACCACGTTAACTTGGCACTACATCAATCTACATATGTACCATGAAACCCCGCGCAGTTGAGGGAATGGTGTTTCGGAACAACAATATTTAAAGCATCGTTGCACAACAACGCTAAACGAACACAGTACAAAACAAAAACTGTAGTAAATCAAACGTCACCAAGTATATCAGAGAGAAGCTCCTTATTAGAAGGCAGAGATCTTTGCCGGCGTGCATGTGACCACTGACATTGCATTCTGCTTTCGAAGGGGGACCAGAATTTAAATATTCCAGGGGAGAGTGAAAAAAAAAAAAGGTACAAAGGGGGAAAAGTAGCCACTTCGTTTCGCAGGCATCTCACTGTATACGGCGCCGTAGCAACAGTACACTTTCTCCACGAATACTTCGCGAAGGCCAGCGTTAAGACTTGAGCGGTTCCTGTTTCGTTATCGTACGGCGCGTGCACTTTCGTACCTTCATAGCGAGTCATTCATTGAAATTAAAAGGAAAAGTTTAGTGTGGAGGAGGAATAAACTTTATTTAGGGAAATGAGCAGACGCTAAAATCGTCCGAGGTGGGCGGCGTCCCTAGTCCAGGATGCCGTGGGCCTGAGCCGATATCTTGGCCCTGCTCACCAGGCGATGCTGGTCTTCAGGGCTCAGGCTTGTCAGCTGGGCCTCCCACTGCTCGACGGTTGGTCCGGTGATGGGTGGTGTCGATGCGTTTTGTTGACATTCCCATATCATATGGTAGAGGGTATTGGGCGCAGAGCAGAAGGCGCATCTGTGAGTATAGCTCGTAGGATACATGGCGTGTAGCAGGGTGCCGTGCGGGAATGTGCCGGTCTGTAATTTGCGGAAGATCACTGCCTCTTCTCTTGTTAGCTTGGGATGCGGGGGTGGGTAGATCCTCCTGCCCAGTCTGTAATGATTCAGGATATCGGAGTATCTTTTCGGGACGCTATCATGTTGGTCTGCCGGTGCTCGTGAACCCGGTGGGATAGCCCGGAGAATGTGATCTCGGGCAGCAGCGTTAGCCGCTTCATTACCCGCCAGGGACTCGTGTCCCGGGGCCCAGACAATGTAAAGTTCTTGAAAATTGTCTAGTTTTTCGAGGATGCTCAGGGCTTGTTTCGAAATGCGGCCCTTTTGGTAATTTCTGCATGCTGTTTGCGAGTCCGTGATGACTGTGATGTGATCTTCCTCTCGCTTACCCGTAGTGGCTGCCAGGGCTATCGCCGTTTCTTCCGCGCAGTCGATGTCTGAAGTGCTTACCGAGGCTGCTGCTACCTCTTGTCCTTGGCCGTTGATCACGCTGATAGCGTGGGCCGCTCTGTTCTTGTACTTTGCCGCGTCGGTGTATCTGACTTCTTGTTTTGATCCTTCGTAGGCCTTACGTAGAGCTTGCACTCTCGCTCGCCTCCTTTCTCTGTTGTATTCAGGGTGCATGTTTCTCGGGATGCTGGCCACCGTGATCTTCTCCCTCAGGGGCAGAGGAACCCGCTGTTTTCTGGACTCATATTCGACTGAGTAGCCCAGTCTTATTAGGGTGTCCCTGCCCGTGCTGGTGAGCTTGAGTCGCTCTATCTGGCTCGTCTTGTGGGCCTCTGCTAGTTCCTCCCAAGTATTGTGGATGCCCAGGCTGAGTAGCTTCTCCGTCGACGTTGTCGGTGGAAGCCCCAGTGCCAGCTTGTAAGTCTTTCGTATTAGGATGTTCAATTTGTCTCTCTCGCTGTTCTTGAGACCCAGGTACGGGGTGCCGTAAGTGACTCTGCTGATTATCAGGGCTTCTATCAATCTGATTGTGTCCTGCTCTTTCAGGCCGTGCTTTTTGTTAGTCACTCTTCGCACCAAGTGCGCGACTTGGGTAACTGTCGCTTGCAGCTTTTTAATGGCGGCGAGACCGGCACCGTCCTTCTGGAAAGTGAGGCCCAGAATACGGAGTACGTCCACCTTGGGTATGTTGACTCCATGTAGGGTCAATGTTGGGTCTGGTGTCTTGGTCTGGTGTCTGGTGTTGGGTCTAGTGTGTATAAAATTATTTCATCATATACAGGCAAAACGTACTTAATAAATATTTAAGATTGCGCTGATTTTCTCTCGATGCTGTCGATCGCACCGAATCTGAGCGGATCCGCGATAATGTAAAAGAAAATCTGAATTGCACGCGAGTGAACTGATTACATGGAAGAAGGGTTCGAACGGAAACATATCTTTTTTTTTTTTCTATCGTAAAGCAGTGCATATGCGTTCCTGAAAAGGGTCGCATATATATTACGCCGGAACCTGGTATCAATTTAAAACCGCATGTGGCTGCTTCCTCTGCAGTCAGGTACATTATACCATCAGCTTATTAATTTTATTATCTAATATGAAAAACACACAATGAACAGAGAGGGAAATAAGGAGGGAGAGCGCTCGAAGTAATAGGTAGCGAGACAAACCCGGGATTAGTCACGTGACTTCCAGCATCGCCAGTGTAGTAAACAGGCAGGGAAGCGATGTATCGCAGTATCCCAGTCAGGTCCTTGTATTAGACTCAAACATGCCGCTGTTTAACTAAACGTAGCCTTCACAAACGGTTATCTTTGTCATATAGGGCGCGCCACCGTTCCCTGTATGGGCACTGAAATAAGGATTCACGTAAGAACCTAAGCTTCTTTCGCCACAAAATCGCAGTGGACCGGCCCTCTGTGTGTATACGGACTCCTAAACATAGTTCCCAAAAGACGCCGATATTGAAATACGTTCGCCTCTACCGTGGCATCATGGAAATAAGCGAATGTAATGTGCTGGCGCGTCTGCATGAGTTCTCTCCGAGTTGAACAGCGGTGTATTCGCCAAGGTTGTCAGTGAATGTGTAAAACCAGTGTAAAAGTAACATTTTAAATAGAACCAGTGTAAAAGCTCAGTTTTCAACTGTGCTAACTTCTCCTAATTTTCCTGGCCAGACAGATTTTCGTCGAACTGTAAATTTCTTCCCCCCCCCCCCCCTTATATTAAGCCTCACTCACGCTATAGCATTCCTAGCGAGACAAAATCACAAATTATAACGCGGGAGCGTCGACATTCGTCTCAGGCGCACAAGGTCAGACCAAGGTGACCAGATTATTAGAATCCGGCGCCGGTTTTTTTTAATCACGAGAACTTATTTCGAAAAAAAAAATAACGAATACAAGCCCGTATGCCTTTTCAAATCAATGCCAGCTACCGGCTTCATATAGTCGACCGATTCAAGGAACGCATGTGCACTGGTTAATGAAAGAAAAAAAAGAAAAAGAAACCACGATCCATTTTCGTTCGAACTCTCCCTCCATGTAATCAGTTGACTTGTATGCAATGCACATTTGTTATTGCATTCTAGGGGAACAGCTTCGGTGCAGGGCGACAGCACGGAGAGAAAATGAGCCCACTCTAAGATACCTATGAAGTACATTTTGCTTGCCTCTGTATGATGAAACGGTTCCATATACACAGCAAACTTTTTTCCTTTTCGTCCGACTCACTCGCTGCGAACGGAAGAAGGTGTACGATCCATTCGATATAACGAAACGGCACAAGCCCTCCCCACGCTGCCTTCGGCGAGGTATCCGGAAGGGAAAACTGTAATCAACCTGAGTGCATAGTCCAAAGCTGCAAAATAAATCCAAGATATTTTTTGTTAGAGTGTTGTTGCTACGATGCCATACAGTATGATCACCCCCCCCCCCCCCCTATAGGAGACTATACAATGCGTAAAGAGAGCAAGAACATCGTCATTTACAGCAAAAATAAAACTATAGGGTGTAAACGTCGTCAATCCACACTCGAGCTACGAGAAACACCGCAAGAGGGAACCCCGGAATTATTCCGACCAACTAGGGCCCTTTAATGTGGCACCCACAGCACGGTGTACACGAGCGATTATATATATATATATATATATATATATATATATATATATATATATATATATATATATATTATATAGTAACTGAATTTTTCAATGGGCAAAGCGTATTTAGAAAAATGAGAAGCACAACTTTGCGGTTATCTTAGGTTTATTTAGCTAACAACTCTCGGTTTCCCTTCTGGGAAACCGAGAGGCCCGGTTTTAATTAGTCATATCATAAAAAGCCAATGTTTGGGGTGCTTTGTGTGCGGAATGAAGGTTAGTTTCAAGTCTAACATAGCGCATAAAAATTTGCGTTGTGTATTCAGAGAAAATTCCTGTCCATAAAGTTTTGCACAGGAATCAGGCACCAGGCCTCTTTTCCTTGTGTACAAAACGCGGGAATTCTCACTCGGATTCAGCTTAAATCCATTTTCATTGGCACATTTCGACACTTCGTTCAAGCCGAGTTGAGCCTGCTTCTCGCAGATGACGAGGTTACACGACTTAAAGCCAAACTGTGCATGATCTACGTAGACACAGCAAAACATTGTTGGCAGCAATAATTTGGGCTGAGAATTCATTTTAACCAACAGAGAGGACGCAGCTGAGCACACTTGCCTGTGGCACTCCACTCTCCTGAATAAATGCCCGGGAGAGAGTAGCGCCAATTTTAACCCAGAATGTTCGATTTGACACGTTCTATTACATTCACATGAATGTTCCATTACATTTAACATGTTTTCCCCGATAACTATGGCCGACAAATCTTGCAGGAGGCCATACCGCCATGCCATATCATAGGAATTTTCCAAGTCTAGAAATTCCGAGGGAGAAAACCTTTTCTGCATAAATGCGTCTCTGATGTTTGACTCAATACGGACAACTAAGTGGACGGCTGTTGACCTACCTTCATTGTAACAGCCCTGCTATAGATCGAATAGCCCGGTGATTTCTAAGAAATGAATTAGGCCCCGGTTGAACATTTTCTTAATTGTAGGAGTCATGAGGGAGGTAGTGGCCGAATACTGCACCAGGGAGGCCGATTCCTGTTCTGGTGAGGGAGTGACTTTGTTGAAGCTTAGTGGGCCTTCCTAATTTGGTTGCACCTGGAATAGTATAGCCCCACTAGCTTTCAGCGATATTTTTTGCCGATGTCAGGCGCCACTCCATGCCTGAAAATTTAGTGGACTGGAGAAGGATTGGAACTTACGACCTTCAGATTGGAAGCCGGGTGTTCTACCTCTGCTCCACGCCACCACCAGAAGCTCGAGAACAACTTAAGGACCGCACAAAGAGCGATGGAGCGAAAAATCTTAGGACTAACGTTAAGAGACAGGAAGAGAGCGGTGTGGATCAGAGAACAAACGGGAATAGCCGATATTCCAGTTGACATTAAGCGGAAGAAATGGAGCTGGGCAGGCCATGTAATGCGTAGGATGGATAACCGGTGGACCATTAGGGTTACAGAATGGATACCAAGAGAAGGGAAGCGCAGTCGAGGTCGGCAGAAAACCAGATGGGATGATGAAGTTATGAAATTTGCAGGCGCAAGTTGGAATACGCTAGCGCAAGACAGGGGTAATTGGAGATCGCAGGGAGAGGCCTTCGTCCTGCAGTGGACATAAAAATATAGGCTGATGATGATGATGATGATGATGATGATGATGATGATGATGATGATGATGATGATGATGATGATGATGATGATGATGAACATTTTCTCAAAGACTTCACAGTGACAGCTTGTCAATGCTACTGCTCCTTGGCTGCTCGACAAGGACGGGTGCTTCTCCTCCTTAAGGATAGGAATTAAAATAGCCTCCCTCCAACAGGCAGGAAGGTACCCGTGAAGGTAACAGTGAAAAGAGTGTCATTAGAGTTTCCAAGTGTAGTTGTTTCGTCGTACCGGTAACGATGCGGTCAGGTCCTGGCGAAGACTTAATACAGGAGTGCTGCATGGAGTAAAGCTATATTAAAAGGACTGCTATACTCCTGACGTCACCTGCATTTGCAGTATCTGCCGTAAGGTAACTAAGATATATTAGTGAATTCTCTTTTCTTTAGTCGATTATGCATTTTTATTTCTCGTGCAAGTAATACCTGCCTCTTTAATGCAGCTCAAGGACTACAATTACGCTATCTGACACTGGCGATATTGAAAAATTCTGTATGGTCTAAAAAAAAAAATACCTGGTATACCCCGTCATGTCGTTTCGTGACAAAGCTGTCTACATTAGAAGGCGTCGATTTTTTCAGCTTCGGACCATTTTCTAGACTTGGGACACCACTGTATGGGATCTATACGAAGCAGGCTCTACACACCCGCACATTCAAACGAGGAATTCCTTCAAGATGCCAAAACGCAGACAGCAAGGAAGCATGACGTTCTAATATTTAGGTGGAAAGAGGCATATCTATACAGCGGAACCAGCTCGCAAACAAATCAAAGTTTAAACGAGCAAACGAGAAAGGCAGACATCTTAATCTCACTTCTCGAGCGCCCGTACGACTTCCTATAGACGTGACAAGAGCCCAGTTTTCGAAGCTTTCTCGCCGTCGCCAAGAGGATATATATGACAATAGTCGAACGCCTTCACAGAAATAACAAGAGGTTCTCACGATTTTCAGTACGGACAGAAATTTCCATCTTCTTCGTCCGTGCTTCGTTAGATATGACCAAACTCGCGAAGCTATTCTCCAATACAGCCCATCGTTCCAAACACGAGCGCAAGCGAACCACAACCGCGAATTATTATGGATCTGCGTTCACGTGACCGGGGGGATTACGCGGCTTATATCTCCGCCCATCTTTCTTTGCAGCTCCCTCTCCCGCGCGCCCTCTCGAAGCTGAGATATGTGATCAAAATGATCACGTTAACAGACATTTGACGGCTCAAACTCTTCTCTCTCGGTCTCGCAAAGCCCACAAGATACTAACCCTCCTCAACCTATATAGTTCTCATTTCTTCGAGAAAAATACACGGATTCGGTTCTGGGCGGCCAGACGTGCAGGATCGATGAGTCTAGCTGTCCGAACACCGGAAGCGAGATACGATACGTCCGCAAATACGGTGTTTAAATGAACGCTTTCGCGAAGGAAGATAACACAACAGAAGTTCCGCGAATTCCTGCGGCGTATAATGTAAGCCTCTCTCGTCAGCCGCGTCTATATAACTTCGCCGTTTCTCCCGCCTTTTCGGTTCGCCGTTGTTTCACCCTCCTCCCCCTTCCCGTTTCCCCAACTTTCCAGATTTGACGAGACGTCAGAACGGCGGATATGCGGCGACTGATCTCAAAACTTAAAAAATAAAATTAAAAAAAAAACAACAAAAAAACGGAGGAGCAGAAGGACATTGAAAATTCCGCGCGTCTGCGAGAAGGCGAAGCTGTTCTTCACGCTGCCGCGTATAAGGCAGCATAGGATGAGTAGTGGAAGAAGAGGAAGATTGTAATGATAAGAAGAATACAAGATGATAAGACGCGAGGCGTGAGCAGCATTGCCAAAGTCAAAACCAAAGCAACGGCCACAACCATATAAGAAAAGGGGGAATCGCACGAAGGAATTTGCCGAAATGAAGCATTCTGAGACAGCTATTTCATTTTTGTTATATTACGTTTTTATTCCTAAGTAGAGCGGCCCGCGCTGTCCCTATATACCCAACACCAACCAACACCCGCGTCGCATTATCCATCTTCGTCAGTATTATCCCTCCTACAGCTTCGCTTCGCGAGAAAACTTTAAAAGACGACCGCTCTCCTCTGGCGTCAGTTTTACGTGTGGGTGTGTGTGTATGATGTGTGTGTGTGTGCTTGTGCGGTGTTTCGGAGTGTGAGTGCGTTTCCCTAAGTGTGTTTATGTGTATGTACACGCCCGCGCATGCGTGTTTGCGTCCTTGCCATGTGCGTGCGTGCGTGCGTACGTGGGCCGGAGAAAGATGTTTCCAGTAAAGGGGGCATCCCGATCTGGGCCCGCGAGAATTTACTTACTTTTCCGCTCATACCGGATTTTTTTTTTTTCCTTTAGGGTGCGCCAGCGTATATGCGTCGGCATCGCATTAATGCGTGACGCGCGCTAGGAAGCTCGGCCTTCGGGCTGGCGCGAAAAGTTTCTCTCAACTTTCTGGACAGGAAACACTTCCAAAAAAAAAAAAAAAAACAGAAGGGGTGTGAACGCCGGAAGTGGCGAAAAGGCAGCTTAAGTTAAAAACAAAAGCGATAAAAAATAAAAACAAGTTTGGAACGTATTATCGGGGTTTCGGTCCTGTTTACAAACTATGAGATCAAGCGCGTCTCCGAGACGAGCTGCTTCGTTGCTTCCCTGGAACCTTTTGACGCTTGTTTTACTTCGCGGCGGAAAAAAAAAATCCGTCTATTCGGGATTATATCAACGTTGCGAGATTTCTGGAGCATTCGTTACACCGAAGCCTCCCGAAAAATGAAAACATTTGCGTTCGTATACTGTAGCCTATCAAAGCCATATTTGCAGAATGCCTCGCGTTGAAGCCGCAGATATACCGTGTGCCTCATTGACGAATATTAATAATGGGAGATTCTAGGTGAAGTGACAGTGTATTCGCCGGCGAAGCTTTAGAAACAATAACGGACATCATAATTGTCTCGGTAATGACCGATACGATAACTTAAAATTTCAGTGATCATCTGTTAACTAGCAATCTTAGGAGGCTTCTTCTAATTGCAGAATTAAAGTTAGCCAGTGCTGAAAGCATAACAACCATTACTAGAAACTCTGCGTTGCAACATTTTCAAGAAATGCGCAATCAAAATGTGCCGCGAAATGCATATATGTCCCGGTTAACAGCTTTCCGGTCGGTATTGTTTCGCAGTGAGGAAACATTGTGGCCCCAAAATGTGATGTCCTCCACACCCATGAAGCCTGTCAGCGAAAACACCTCCCTCTTCATAATTTCAGCCTTCGAGATCCATCAAACAACGCGGACACTCGGTTCTCATGCTTTCGTAGCATGCTTTTTCACCAAATATATGAGGACAATCAAGGCGTATCAATAGCCAATAGTCATAGTCAATTATAGTCAATAGCATTTCTTTCATTTCTGAGAAAACGTATTGTTGTTTTGTTGTTTCGTTGCTGGTGCTGTCTTGCCAGGTAGACGCCTGGGAGAAGCGGGTATGTCTGAGACTGAGCGTTATACGCGGCTAGGTACGTCATTCCGTTATTAACGCTACGTTTGCATAACATTTGCCTAAACATCTGCACAAGCATATCAAAGCAAGCTTCGATCGCTCAACATCAATTCCCACATAACCATGGGACCCACTGGATTTTTTTTTTTTTAATTCTCATTCCATCCTTCCGATCAGGCAAGAATTCCGTATTTACCGAACAATTGCCATGCATACTCGGACGCGACTGTCAAATGTTTAGGGGATATTACCGTCATTCGAATAGTCTGCCAGTTGCTTTTACCACAAGCAATGTTAGGACCGCCTCAACATCAAGAGTAGCTTGCACGAAGCAGGGCTCTTAAGGACGGCACGGCGTTTCACGCCACACACTATATATAGACCGCCAACAGGGAGAACCGGCGAATACAGGCGAGTCTGGAGGAAGCAGACTTGTTCGAGGAGTTGGTTTGAATGCCAAACAATGCTCGATCCGCGAACTCGTCATAACGGCTTCCTAAACGACTATAAGCGGTGCCCAAATGCGGCGCACACCCTCGATGATACGCGAATGTGCCTCTGGCGTGTCCGTGGAGCATTACTGCGCAAGTCCATTTCATATGCGCAGCATATAAACGCTGCCAGGATCGCGCGTTTCAGCGGGGCCTCTTTCCAAACGAGGTATTTGGGTCTCTCCGCTATATATTGTCGTCACCGACGGTGCATTTCGTCATTGTCGTAAGTAATAAAAAACCAAGGGAAGTATACGTAAAAAAAGTTGTCGCAGTTTCACCCGAAAGGCGAAGCATCAATTGCGATAGCAACTTAGTAGAGAGCTATACGGAGTAAGGATAGCAGTTTTATCCGCTGTACAAACTTGGACATGCAGCAGCACCGGCAACACAGCACTGTTGTCGACGCCGTCGGCGTTTTGCCCGCGTTCGCACAAAATGCGTGCGGCGTTGGTGACTGTTGCCGGAGCCTCTGATAGAAATAGGCACTTGGTGCCGCAGCTAAACGTCGCCTCCCTTCCCTGCCCCCCCCCCCCCCCCCCCACGGTCTTTCGTGCGTCGGAAGAAGGCACGTTTGCTCTACATATCTGGTGATTGTAAAGGAGGAAAGAGACGCCTACTTCTGCAGCCCTTAAGGGAGCACGGCACAGAACGCGCGTTTGTTCTCCGCCGTGCGTTCACTCCCCGTGAAAGCGCGCGTCCCTCACGCCCTTTCACTCGCACATACAGCGTTCGGCGGCGCGCGGCGACGATTTCATCTCCATTGACGTCATACGGAACCTCACGGCGACGGCGACGGCAACGGCGACGCCGACGGCAGAAATCTGCTTTGGAGTGTCCATATAATTGCTATCGCAATAAAAAAAGAAAAAGAAAGAAAAGCGATGTCTGTTATTCGTTGAAGAAATGGTGCAAGGCAGAGCTAAGCCGTCCGCATAGAGCAGTATGCTTTAGCACGCGAAGAGGCCGTCGCAGGTCTGTCGCACGAATTCGCGCAGATTTCGAAATGAGCGTGGGAGTTTTTGCATCGAAATTGGCCAGCGAACACGGAAGCAAGCCGTAAAGAGAATCCACTTAGGTAAAAATTGGGTTAGTTGTAGTAGTGAAACATGTGTACCCCGGAAATTGAAGGGGAAAACGGCGCCGCGGTAGCTCAATTGGTAAGAGCATTGCACGCGTAATGCGAAGACGTGGGATCGTTCCCCACCTGCGGCAAGTTGTTTTTTCATCCACTTTGGTTTTCCTTTAATTGATCATGTTTTTTTTTAATTCAGTTAGTAAGTACAAGTAATTTTCCCTATGTTCTCCTTGCTGTCTTTGTTTGTTGGCTTCCTTTGATATGATTAATAAAATTGGGCCCCTCGGTTCCCTTTCTTCTCTTTCATCTATAATTACTTTACGGTACATACTGCAATTTACGAATTGTAGCTGGTGAGTTTGCTAGACCCAAACACTTGAAATGAATTTCCAGATTGACACCAGTTTGGAGATATGCGCCATCAAACTCGCCGTAAAAATGCACTGTTTTTCCTCTTACTTTTTTTACCAAGATGTTGTTTTATACATTGAAGCACAAAAATAACTGGAACGCCCATGTATTTCGTCCCACACTTTGGGAAATATCATCTCGAAATTGGTGTCATCTTGAAGATTCATTTCAAGTGGATACGTCTTGCAAGTTCACCAGCTACAATTCGTAAATTGCAATATGTGTTGTAAAGTGATTAACCAAGAAGGATCATTAGTCAATTTATGTTAATTAGTTGCATATGTGTTTCGATTTCTCGTGCTACTAATGCCCGCCTCTTCGAATAACCCAGCTGAACGCTAAAAATCATGCTACCTGCCACAGGCGATTTTAAACAATTCCGTAAAGCTTAATCTTGAACAACTGGTATATATATAATTATGGGGCTTTCAGTGCCAAAACCACGATCTGATAATGAGGCACGTCGTAATGGGGGACTGCGGAATTATTTGGACCACCTGCATTTCTTTAACACGCGCCTAAATCTAATTACGCGGGTGCTTCCGCATTTCGGCCCCCTTCCGAGTTACATTTCGTTGATCCGCCGAAATAGGAGACAATAAAGGTCCAATATATGTCACTGTAACATCCGCCGTCAGGCGCATGTTCGGCGGATCTACGCTTAACTTCTCAACCGAAAAAAAGCAGGGTTATAAGCGCCATTTCTATATATAGACTGCGCACCAAGCCACTACCCAGTTACGCATAATGCCGCCGAGAGAGGGCCGTGCCGCGCACGTAACCGCGTTCTCGGTTAACGACGCAGAACAGTGCGAAGTGAATGATTCCCAGCAGTTGTGCGCCACGCATAACGACAATCTCCGCGTGGTTCACGGTTTCAAGAGAGAAGGACACCCGCACACTCGACGACGCTTCGATGGGCAAGAACAACACCGCGTGTTTTTTCACCAAGCAAACGGGGAGGGACGTCATTCTCGTCTCTCGTGGCCCACCTTTGGAACTCCCCGCGCTCGCGACACTGACCGAGTTCATACGTGTATGAAGACGCGTCTTTTTCGCTGCAAGAAAAATGCGTGCTAAGGTATACGTGTGTAGCCCACCCAAGAGTTACGACCGGGAAGCAACGAGACACGCTTCGGTGGTCAAATATGTCGCTGAGATGGTTGGCGGTGTAGCAGCTGCTCCTCGGGGCATTAATGAAAGAGCGTGCCCCCGAGATTTCCGAAAATATCTCTTTCTTTTCTTTCTTTTCGTCGCGCCACTGTCAAATCCAATTCCAAAGTTAAAATCTCGGGTTGTATAATAATAATAATAATAATAATAATAATAATAATAATAATAATAATAATAATAATAATAATAATTATTATTATTATTATTATTATTATTATTATTATTATTATTATTATTATTATTATTATTATTATTATTATTATTATTATATTTCCCACCGCAATATAAAGGTGGCAGGGTGCCCATGTGAAAGCTGCCTCTTGGACAGCTCGACTTGGCCATGGACACCCGGCCGCGAACTTTAGCAGCAAAAACAGTGGGCAACACTTTCAAATTGCAATACAAATGTGTGATACAATAGTACATACGATCGCGTCAGGTACTTCCCGTATGAAAAAAATAAAAAATAAGTGACTTACACATTAAGCAACGAAGAGAACAATGCAGTAATTTGCTTTATAGAAACAATGGAATGTCAATCAGTAAAAAATATTCCAACAGCTTCTTTCACGAGGTGGTTTCTAGGGGAATATTGTTGTAACAAATGGCATTTAAAAGACGTGGTAGTATGTTTTCCGGCTCGTGGTGTTAAAGTCACGAGCTGACTGAAAGCCATGCGGTATAGTGGATGACTCCCGATTTGGCCATCTCGAGTTCATTAACGTGCTGCATCTAATGCAGGGACGTACACGGACGTTTTAGCACTCGGCCCTCATCGCAATGCGGCCGCCGAAGCCGGGAGCGCACCCGCGACCTCAAGCTCGGCAGGTCTACGCCATATTCGTTGAGCTACTGCAGTAGAAAACAAGATATTTGCAGAATATACGCTTCCTTGCGGCCACTGCGCAAACGGTCTCTTTGGAAGAACAGCTAAATTTGCTATACTTGCTTGCGCGGGACTAACGTAAACTCGGGTCAATGACCTCACGTTCTCCCATCTGTGTCATAGCTCATCCATACTATATACTTCAGAGAATAGTATATTGACGGCACTTTCTCAGCATGGTGACACAAAGTTCATTTTACACTGCGACTCGAAGCGAAGCCAGGTCGCAAATGTGTTCCTTCTGGTGGCCACCTTCCTTTGACGAAAGAAAAGAGAATATTCCCATTTTTTTTTTTTTTTATCAGTACACACCTCTTGTCCGTTGTAGATTACGCCTCTCGGTATACAAGTTAACTGTGCAAGGAACGATAGTACACGCTGCGACCAGCGAATAAATTGGGTTGCTATGACCGGGACTATTATTATTATTATTACCAATACTTTTTTTTTTTTGCTTTCAAAGCCAAGGCCAATCACAATGAAGGCAAAAGGAAAGTTTGCTCGCGCCGGGACAAAGCGCGCAAGGTCTTCAAATGTAATAATTATCCAATCAATACCTATCGAATAACCTGCAATTCCTAGGTTTCTCCCTATGTCGTTTCATATTACATTCCTTAAGACTCGTCCCGCTCTTGTACTATTTTTCTTCAGACAGAATATGGCGCAATCTCCAAGGCAGAATTGCGTTCTATCGCTGAAGAGGAACCTACCGACCTAACAATGCCTTCAGAGAGAAGCGGCTGAAAAACAGCCTGTGAAATATTTAGAAAAATACATGCTAAAAAAATGAAATAGCCTGAATAGACGGCATATATCACGGAGAACCTTGAGACGACAGGCAATCTCCATAACGTTGCAGCAACCGCCGAGAGCCCCTCTTGGAAAACCTATACTCGCCATATCGAGCGGACGGCCCACTTCTGCTAACTGGCGTCCTTCGCTCGGTCATATTGCAGCCTATATCGCAAACGTCACCGCGAACGGTCGGGCCACTACAGCGAACGCGCTGACGCACCCCGACGCAAAAGTCATCTCTCTTTCTTGCGCATGCGCGTATAAAGAGCAAAATGCGGCCCGGAAACGAAACACGAGTTTCCTCTAAGACCGTCCAGCAGGGATCCCACGGATACTTCCGTTTTCATATACGAGAACACGAAAAGGGCATCGACGACCCTCACGTGACACGCATCTCGGAGGACGACGTTTTATTACGGGCCCCGCGCACCGTTAGGTGTCGCTTCGTCGAGACACACATTCGAGAAGGTCCTGCGAATCCTCCTCCTCTATTTCGCAGTCTCTCTCTCTCTCTCTCTTCGATGTTCACCGCCAAAGTAATGCTGTTGAACCGGCTAGTCGGTTGCTCGATATTTCGTTCATGCTACCAGCGCAATACAAACGGGACACAAAGCGAAGATGCACACACGACAAACGCGGGACAAACACTATTAAAATTATCCGACGGCGAGATTGAACACAGAGACTCAAGCACAGAAGCACGATATTGAAACCATTACGTCATGGATGCTTCTTTTCTTTTTTTTTTTTTTTTTTTTGCATGGAACCTTTGTGCGTAGTGTGCATACTACGCACTTGAGAAGCCTCTTCTTGAAAGAAAGACGTTGTCGAGCGAGGTGGCTCGGCATGCCTGCCGATAATTCGGCTTCTGCACAACGGATGTATGCACAACGGATGTAAACGCCCTTATGATTTTATCACGGGCAAGCCAGTGCCTTGAGACGCTCGGCGCGTTTCGATTTGGCCACTTCGACAAGCTCAACCGTTGCAGTTAGTAGCGATTGCGCTGGTTCGCAGCGTCTTCTGCACTTCGAAAAGTACAGACCACTTTCCGGAACGTTTAGGTGCCGCGATCTTGGGCTGATAACACTTCCGTTTTCTGTCTTTAACAACGAAGTTTACGGTACTACAGTCGATTCGCAAGCACGAAAACAGTTGTATAAATGCGTTCAGCGTTTCACGACTTCTCACAAAACTACGAAATTGTTAGTGTAAAAGCCCAAGATGGCGGCGCCCATTAATCGAATATACAAGAACGTCTGAAACCACAAGCACGAAGATGAGACAAATCCACGTACTCCCCATCATTACCATGCTGGCTCAATGATAACAGCGCCATATTTCCCTCTAGCGATTGTTGCAGGAAACTGACATACGCCGACTAAAGTCCCTAGATTTTCTGCTAAAAAAATATCTAGGGACTTTAACGCCGACAATATAGCCACAAGTTGCGCTTCCCGAGACTAGAGTTAGTATGTATGGCTCCCTTCCATATACATAACTCCCGTAGGGAGCATATATAGAGTAAATCTACCTCAGACGTCGCGCGCGCGCACTCTAGGTTTCTCTATGCGCACTACACCCCAAGAGAGATCGTTGACCGGTATACGACATTCAATAGACCCAATGGGCATCGAGTGACCTCACTGGAGGCGCAAGTGGAAAGTGCGCGGGTTAGACGTGTCTCATAAACCAGCGAAGAGTGACCTTAGGTAAGTTTTTTCGTGCGTACCGAAGGCGTAGTTGCGGCGTATTCGCCTTCCCCACGGCTCCTTTAATCGAACCTATTTCCCTTTCTCTTGCCCCTCCGTGAAGCCGCAAAGACGATGCTGGCTCTCCCGCAATGGAGGGCAGGTGTAAGCATGAAATGGCTACCGGCAAAGCACACTGGTGCCGCTTACCGAGCCGAAATGAACCTGTTTTGAACTGAAACTCGCTGCAAGTCTCGTCTCTGCCAAACAACCACCCGCGCCGCGCCAGAAGAGAAGCCTGGAAGAGAAGCCTGGACACGCAGCGTGGCGCCATCTCTCGAAGATTAACGAATACCACGCGCGCCGCGGAACTCGTGGATCGTTGGCGTTGAAAAGAGCACAAGCAACCCTGTCTGCGCCAAAAGACGACAATCAAGTGTATGGTGCACTGTATCTGCCTTTTAAACGTCACTATCGGAAATGACAAAAGTTCAGCGCACAAGAAGCTGCAGCTTGAGTGATATTGCGAACAAACATTAGGAAGAAATGGGAAGCAATATTTTGGTAACTTGTTTGGAGAGTAAATAGCGTATGTAATGCGGTCCTGTACATAGGGTTGGGGGCCAGAGGCCGCATTTTCCTAACATTAGACTGGCTGCCCAGATGATCTCGCTTTGTTCTCACAACAATAGCCGGACAACGGCTCTGGCTTATAGCTCAAGGTCACTTGAGGGTCGCCCACAACGGAAGCCAAATGCCATAAGCATAGGTATAAATCCACAAGCGTTACAAGTATTTCTAAGCAGTTAGACGACGTAACGCAAGCAAATAAATATTATCAAATTAAATTATAAACATCTGAAACCTGGCGAAGGAGACCGTTAAAGACGCGAAGAAAATGTTTGCAAACCATCTCTTTAAATGTATATTATGGTTTTTGTTTTTGTAGGCCTTCTGTTAAGTAAATTTTAGTTGTAGTCCTGCGTTTGCAGTGTCTGCAATGCATACGCTCTTGGCGTCCTCTTTCTAATATATTGAGCTGGAAACATGAATCGAGAGTTCACCACAAGGAGAGATGATGACTTTCTTGTAGAAGTTGAACTGATCTCTCAGCTCTTGCGTAGTCTTCCTGTACAGTAATTTATTTCGCCAGAATGCACATTGCTTGGCATTTAACCAATAACTTCACAGTACAAACGGTCTAGAGTGTCATGCGGCGCATCTATATCCGATCTAGCAATTGTCGTTATGAAAAAAAAAAAAAGGCTTCCCCGGACTATACGAAATTTCCCTGATTGCACATGAAATTTCGTGAACGCTGTTCGGTACATTTGCACAGAACCCCCACAACAATAAAAGGACATCCTTATACTCTCTGAACTCAATGCGATTAAATATGCGTACGCTAACCGCCTTCAGTACGCGAACCACCTTAACCACCGCAAGCTAACCACGCACCTTCTCTCACACACAGCCCACGTGAAGTTTTAGAATCGTCTCAACTCGCTGATTAAACTGTCCCGCACTCAGCGAAAGAAATTTCCTCCCACATACGTCCGAACCACGCGGAAGGCAGCAGCGTCGACGACGTCATCAGTCGCAGTCACAGACAACCACGCCCCCCTCGCCGCTTCAATCCCCCCCCCACCCCCCCACCCCCCCACACACTTCCTATTCCCCGTCACTTTCACTTCCGGCCTGCGGCCAGCGAGAGAGAGAGATTGCGCGCGCGCGAAGGAACATCCGGAGGAACCGGGTTCCTTCCACTTCCCCCTTTTCCGCGGAAGTTTTCCTCGCGCCAGGCGCGTCACGCTGCGCGAGTAGGTCCACACGGAGCGCGCTGCTCAACTCGCCGGACTGAGAGATGCACCGACGGTGAAGAGAGAGGGGGGCGGCGCTCGGGCAGAAGTAGGAATCTCGGCCGGCGTTTCCGTTCGGTCGGTCCCCATATCCCGGCGTCAGTCTCTATCCAGCGCACGCCACCACCACAGACACACACACACGCGCACTCACTCGCACTCTCGACTTCCAGAGCCTAGAATGCGAGACTGCCTACAGCGTTCGTGGCGTAACTGGATCGGTCAAGAAGAGATGATATGAACGTCCGGCGCGCACACAATGACCCCCTACCACCACCAGCAGAGGACGTCAGCGCGCGTCTACGCTGTCTGCGTGCTTCTTTGCGTGTCCACTCCCTCTCAAAGACAGAGACCCCAACTCAACCCCTAAGTTTTGCCTAGCCCACGTAGGGTCTCTTTTCCGCCTAGACCACTACTTCGCTCATTCTTCTTTTTATTATTATTATTTTTAGCTTTATTTTTCGCTCATCTAGGCATACAGTGGCGCAGTCGGCCCCGCCGAACGGTGCGTGCTCGCTAAAAAAAATAAGAAAGAAGATAAACGGGCAAGGACTAACCGTTCGTCCGGAACGGCCACTTCGACAATGGCTGCCGGCCTGGGCGGAAGTAAACTTCCTTCCTTTCTTACTTCTTTAGTTCCGCGCCCTTCCCTCTCGCTCCCGGTCCATGCAGCTATCTCGCTACGAGAGCGGTGAGAGTGTCAGCCTGCTGACACATCGCTCTCCTTGCACGCCCGTCCGCATAGACAATGCAAGCAAGCACACTTGTGTATGCCCTGGCACACATACAAACGTACAGACAAGCGTATCACTGCAAACAGGGATGGTTATAGTCACGCGGCGATCTTTCTTGAACCAATTTAAACCAAGGAACGTATAATAGAGGAAACAACATATCCTGTCTCCCTGAAGTAAGCGCAGGAGGACACAGCAAGACGTATTTCAGAACGTACGTCCACGCGATTTCGTAGATATTCGTTCGCGCAAACAACGACTCACGCGTGAAGGACCCGTGTTGATTCCTGGAGGCCGAAAAATTGACCCTTCCGGCGACGTGCTCGTATCAAGGAAACGTGATGACGATAACTACGACATAACAGACGTATGGAAAATACCCCTAGTAGATAATGTTATGACATATGGTACGTGTTAAACGTACGTTGCCATCCTTTGTCCGACATGTGAGGCAGGCTAACACGCGGTACTCCTCTCAGGCTTGAGATTTGGCCAGTTCTGAAGAGAAGCTGTTTCCTCAGCCTCACAACTACAACAAAGAACACCTACAGCAACAAGGCGCCGACAAATAAGCTGATGTGGTTAATGGGCCCTAACTACGTGAACCCCTGCATTTCCTCAACAGTAGTGTGCTAGTTACAGTGTTAGGATTTAATGTTTGGAAGTAGTTCAAAAGGCAATCAAAACGTGCGGGTTTAAGTTCAGAGGAACGTGCCTGCTTTTCCCCGGAGGAATCCTAAAACCTCGCCGAGAACTGTTGTTGTGGTTGTTGATGATGACTATCCTCAAACATAGCACGTAGTGGGGTATGGACCAGGAATCGGGCGGGTGCAAAGAACACACAGATAATTTTAGCTGCCTAAATGAAACAAAGAGCGCGGGGAAGGCAAAACTAGAATGAAAAGCCTACTTAGTGTGTTGACGTCAGAATTTGGACTTGTTGGCCGATCATCTTGAATTTAGAACAACATAACATGCGACAGAAGAGGAACAGCGCTGTGTGCGTCCTCTTCTATCCCTTGATGCACTGTTCTAAATTGTAGACCTAACGCGTAGCAAACTGCTATGACAAACTGTGCGAGGAAGGACGCGGACTTGGAGCAGAAATGGACGTAACAGGCCCTGAACCGAAATGAAACCGGAAAAATATATATGATTGGGATGGTAAAGTAGCAATTAACAACTCAGAAGGGTTTGGGTACGAGCCAGATAAATATGTATGAGCAATTAACAAGTAGCTTGGAAAAAACAGCGTCAGCATCGTTCCCGTGGACAACATCTATTGTCAAAGCCCCAAGAAAGGCTGGGACCAACACGCATAAATTCAAACCAAGCTCGAAAAGCGGGGCAGTGAATAATCCATTTCTAAGACACTGTGTAGATCAGGCTGACTGCAGCATGACATCACTGCCCACATAATCGCATTCATGTAATTCGAAGTCATGCCACCATCGGCGAGAATTTCTTAGAAGTTAACTGCTTAGGTCTAGTCGGTAGCAATTCATGATAAATGTTATTTGCGGAGTCTAAAGTCGAAAACCCGTTAAAAGTTTGCGCCTTTGTCCGTCGTTCCCGGGCCCTCGTTTCAAGTGGTGCGCAAATTAACATTATCCTAAGGAATTTCTTGCTCATTTATGCTCCTTCTCGCGGCGCACTCTCCCGCTTCGACAACCGTGAAATAACGCCGAGGACAAGATGCACTGCGACCGACACGCAGGGTCCACGAGGGAGGCCCTATCCCAGCCCGGGGGCGTCAAGGTTCCCCTCCCTACGCAGTCGCCTCGAAGCGGCGGCCTTCGACCCCCATTACTCACAATCAGCGGTGCGCGCTTAACCCGGTGGGACCCGGTCTTAATTATTACTGCGACGCATTAACGCGATCATCGCTCGCGCCGATAAACTTCCCACCGACGCTCCTCCGCCGGCTATCGACGGGGAGGCCTCGGGGATACGCCCCCAGCGACGCCTGTCGGCTGCGACGGTAATTAAGGGAGAAGTTTCTTTTTCACCATCCCGAGCCGAGGAGGCGCATTGCCCGGGGCGAAGGCTTTGGCGCGAAAAGGTTTCCCGCCACGGCCTTCCAGCGCGAACCGTGACACGTGACTGCACAGTTGCGAAATCCGTGCACTATCATCTGAAGCTATGCTCTTGCTTCGCAATAACCAGCCACTATGGTGAAACTGGTGGACCATTAGGGTTACAGAATGGATACCAAGAGAAGGGAAGCGCAGTCGAGGTCGGCAGAAAACCAGATGGAATGATGAAGTTAGGAAATTTGCAGGCGCAAGTTGTAATACGCTAGCGCAAGACAGGGGTAATTGGAGATCGCAGGGAGAGGCCATCGTCCTGCACAGGACATAAATAGGCTGATGATGATGATGATGATGAAACTATACATAGCGTCATTCAATAGAGAGTTTTAGGCGACGCAAGCGACTTTGTTACGCAAGAATTAGGGGGCCACTGTACTGCGCATGTGCTGAAGGGTCTGCTCATACGCAGTGCCGTGCCCCCCCCCCTCCTCCTCCTCCTCCCCCCCCGCCTCTCCCTTACTTCTTGCGTGCGCAAGCCGCTTGCGTTCCCTAATCTAAAACTTTCTACTAAGTAAGGAATGCGTAATCACGTGGACAGCCTGCTGCCACCCTCTAACGCTATAAGTACACATCATATAGTTCCCGTTCTCGCATTCCACCACTAAAAAACAGTATGTGCGCATGGTAACGTTAAGGACATCACAGTGTTGCCTTAATCAGTTTTTACAGCCCCTCCGCACGTAAGCAGGACTGAAGCCAGCCTGGGACGTAGAAGAAACTGCTCGCATTGCTGGCGCTGTACAATGGGATAGAGGCCGCGATGACGTCAGTAGATCCCCCTCTAGAGGCAAGACATGGCTCCCTGGAACCGAGTTCTCGACGCTCTTGGCACTCAAGGATATCGTGTCAAATACTGTTCTGGTAACCAGCATTTAATTGGCCGGTACGAACGGCTTTGCACGTCTTCGGGCGAGCTACAAGATCTTGGGTAATAACATGTCCGAACAGAGCTCATTATATCAAACATATGTGTAGTAAGTCTTGCCATGGCAAATCTTGGTTCAGCAAGCTCGTGGATTTCCTAAAGCGGAGTAAATTTACCTATCTTTTAGGGAGCTTTGTTTAGCTTAGCGGATCAGTACCACGATCATGCATGGAGTCCTCTTCAACGAAGTCAACAGCCTGTCCAAAGACAGCGTATTAGCACACGGTCTTGCGTATTAGCTTACCACTGCCTACACATAGATAGTTAATGCCCCTTATGGAAGTACTTGGCAGCCAGGACGTCCCCAGAAGTCTTCGAACAATTAATCAATTAAATCAATCAGACGTGCGATCCTTACCTTTAGAAAGAGTACTATAGTAGGCGTATTAATGTCTTTACTGTGTAAATGGTCCATAGATGTAACGTCAATAAAAAGGTACGTTTAAAAAAAAAAGAACAAATCGCTCATCAAAAGCCTGCAGTGTTTCCGTAAGGGCATGTCTATAGGAACTGATTAGCTGAAGCAACGTCTCGGTCCTACCACATTGCATAACATTAGCGAGAAAAGCAGCGTTCCCTTGATGAAATGGAAACGAAGAAAAAAAAAACAAGGAAGAAGAAGCAAGAGAAGATACCGGCGAGCCTCACCGCGGCATAATTAACGAACGCGTAGTGAAAGCACACGTGCTGCGATCGTTGGCGCCATCTCCTCTGGGGTCCTGCGCGACGGCAGCCTCATAGTACACGACACGGTTGCATCATTGGCAAGCTGGCGGCCGCATATTGTCACCGGCTGTTCCTGATGTGTTAAGGATGCGGGCGGAACATACTAACTCGCCTATGGTGTCGCTAATGAACACGTGGTCCCTTTTCGATTTGTATAGCTCGTTGAGGAACGTTCGCTTTTCCTCGCCAAACGGGGTTTTCGGAGCACCAATCGAGTGGGGAAGGGACTAACGAAGGAAAATCGTTACGTCTTCTTGATTGTAACGCACTCACGAAAAGCAGCTCTTCGCTTCCAGACACGCATCGAGTACTTTGATAACTGGAGCACTTTGGAAGCCGTTCAACTTATGTCAGATCGAAATTGTAGGGGTAAAAAGATAGCAGGAATTTATTATTAAACGCCGAGCCCTACGCTATTCAACCATACAGCAAGGGTTGGTTTGATTCGTCCGACCAGCTCGGAGAATGCATGTAAACGCGGTCGGTTCGGGCTCGATAAGCTCGACTTCTGACTCGACCCGTTTCAGTCGAGTCAACCCACCCCCTTCCAGGCGGCTTGAATGAACTCGCCCCGACGCTCGCTCAGCGCGACTTGGTGTAGTGTTTACATGAACCTGCCGATCGGTTTTCGGCTCGACAAGTCGACTCGACCCGACTTGATCGGGCTAATCTAAACGTAACTTAGGGGACGGAGCCCGCTACAGCGTTCACATCTAGTCGATGCATTTCGACAGGAGCCAAGCGATTTATTAACTTATTACAAGACACCAAGACACCAAACCTAGTCACGCCTTTACAATCCGCCCGTAAGCAGTGATAAGTTGACTTTTCTATAAAGAAGTTCAATATTTATTCACATTGAGCAAAGCAATACAGGTCAGTAATAGTAATTTCAGGCACCATTGTGCAGCATCATTAATTCGAATAAAGCGAGTAACAGTTCTCGATGGGTAGCCAGAAACAAACAGTCGTAATTAAATTAGGAGCACTTCGTGTCCTACAATGCCAAATTATTCGATGGCCTCCCATTACACAATCGTTGGCTGTATGGAAGAGCCAGTGAACGCCGCAATAAACGTCAGCAAGCCTATATAACATAACTCTCTACCCTGAGGCTCACGATCGTTGCGTCCCAAATTTCACAGAACGCCCGCTTCCAGCCTTCAATAACATGCAAAACTCGCCCCCCGAAACCTCCGCGCTTGGTGTCACTGCGACGAACCAAACAGCTATACATAGTACGTCACAACACGGGATTCCAGTTCAATATATTTGGCGCTACGAGTGACAATCTAATCCCGTTTCGTTTTATTTCCTCGCGCCTCTGACAAAAGGGGGCGCTGGCGGCGACTGCAAAGCATGTATTACGCGCGCTTCTAAAAAACACCCATCAAATTCGGGCCCGATAGTGCGTTCCGGTAGGAGTTACTTCTCGAGACGTTTAATCTCTTTAGCGCGCGAGCAAAAGCCCACTGTTCATACACCGCCTCCTCAATCCTTCCGCCTCCACTCCCCCCACTCTCCCACCTCCCCCCTCGCCAGCCAGCGCGCCCATATCACCACACATATGCAGATTCTCGGGGTTTCATTGAAAACGGGCAAGGGCACGACACGCTTAAGACCGCCGATCGCGCTGGAAAGAATGCAAAACAAGAACAAAAAGAGGGTACAGCAACGGGTGAACCAAGGAACACAAAAGGGTTCGGCCGAGTGTTCACGCCCTTTTCAATTTTATCGGTTCCGGGGGGTCTCAAACAAGGCGCCCAGAACGCGAGGAGTGGGGGTGGCTGTTTCAAGAAACCTCGCTATTATACACTCTCAACACCCGAACGCGATCTCACCTCTCGTCGATGCATTTCATCTTCCCCGGGCCTCTCCTTTCTTAATCTGAGAGCGTCGGCGTTACCCCAAAGGGGAGGCTCGTACGCTGGCACGAACTTCCTATCAGTAAAGGTATAGAGATTAGATAAGAGAGAGAGAAAGAAAGAACAGGATCCTATACCGATCTGTACGCGTGGCAGAAAAGCCGTTGTCTTCGATGCGGGCGGGAAAGAAAGAAAAAAAGAAAACGGGAGGGGGATGCTCTTTTCTGGGCAGTGTCATGCAAAACAGCGAGCGGCGATGAGGAAACAAACTCCGAAACTCTAAACTGACGTGGCCGCACACGTAGAGAGAGAGAGAGAGAGACAGGGGGGAGGGTCGAGGCTACAAAACAGGCGAGGGCTTTTCCAAGATTGACTTTCAAAACCAAGCGCCCTCTACCTCTGCTTAGGTTGCGAGAGATGTTACGCGGTGCTAGGGGATGAAAAGGAGGGGGGGGTGTCTGTAAGGTCTCGTGCCTTCAACCGGCACGCGACGAACCCTTTTCGAAATTCACTTCTTTTATTCTCTTTAACGGTCGCCTCATTCTTCAAGCAAGAAGTATACACGCTTATGAAAACGACTCGCCATCACTCCCTCTCCGTTGCCTAGCTCTCCTCCTTTCTCTCGATGCCTTCGCACGCGCGCACCTTTCCGCCAGGCCTTGTCTTTATGATCGCGCGAGCGGTAAAGCACGGCGACTGGCGCGATGGAAGAAGCAGCCTTTGACGGTCTGCACAAGCGAGTCCGTTTCTTTTTTTGTCGCAGTTCTTCAGTTACAGCGGTGTCGCAGCTTTCTTTCAGACAAGCGCGCGCGAGCGCGCGAGGCTATTAAAACGAGGATTCAACACAACAGCAACAAAGGCACGAACGTGCGGACACGAGGTGCCCTTTTACATGGACTGCAGTGTACGCCCAGGAGCAGACAGCTGCCTTTCTCAATCTAAACGCCACCTCCCCCCTCCCCCCCCCCCCTTACCCTATACCCCTACACCCTCTCGCCAATGTCTTCACGTATACTCTTATCCTCTTCGCTACCAAACCCTCACCTTCGAGCATGCCGCCACAATAAACGTTCTTCTTCTTCTTCTTAGTGTTTTCTCGCTCCTATTCACCCAGCGCCGAGACTGCAGCGAATATTTAAATCACATCGCGGGGAACAGAGGCGCGAACCAGGGCCGCTCGCGCTCCTCTCGTTATTTAAATGACAAAGGGCGGCAAGCGGCGGAGGCGCCACTTCGAATTCAAATCTCGTTCTTAACCCTAACGCCCGCGACTCCGACCTGCTGTTATCCCGGCGTTCCTATACTCTTCCTCCCGCGGCGTTTCTTTAGCGCGTTCTACGAAGGAGGGCAACGCTTTGTGCGTCCGCTACCGCTTTACAACCGGTTGCGCTTTGCGAGAGTGGCGACCAACGAAAGCGCTCTAAGAACAGCAAAAAAAAAAAAAAAAAAAAAAAAAAGCGAACAGAAAACGACGACGAACCGCGTTTCTGGCGAGAGCCCATATATACCTGGCGTAAATGCGGGTGCATGACTTGTGTGCAAGACATTGGAAGCCCTTCGGGCAGTTCTTGGCAGAAACACAGCAGAACAGAACAGACCATCCAACCGGATGCATGTAGGCTCCCTAGACCAGATGGAGTGACGGCGCCACCTAGTGTGCGCAGCGTCGTTCGAAACGGACAAACCGCTATCTCGAGCCAACCTTGAAGGATATATGTTCAACAACGGCGAAGTGACATGGGGCCGTATTCTGAAACGTTCGCCTAGGCGAAATCAGCGTGCGCGCTGATTGGCTGGTTGAGCAAAATTGAATATGACGTTGGGCTCAACCACCCAATCAGCTCATCCAATTTTGCTAAAACAGCCAATCGGCGCACGCCTGAAAGCGAAAAAAGAAATTTCGCCTAGGCGAACGTTTCAGAATACGGCCCATGGTTCGGCCAATGGTAGGCTGGTCAAAAAAGCAACGATGCAATTATAAACCTCGATAGACGGCCGCGATCTACCTCTGTGTAGGAGAAGAACAACCGTGGAGCATTTGATCGATTGTTTGTAAGTATGATTACTTGATCGGTTGGTTAGATGACTGTTCGGACATCCGAGGGACTTATTGTTCTATTACTGGTTGGATATATGTCATTATACGCGCAGAGAAAAAGAACGTGGGCAACAAGAAACACCTTAATAAGGGTTCTAGATCTAGCTTGGCGCTTCCAATTGATCCGATTCCACCGTCAGTCATTAGTACATGCGTCAGTTCAATTGTTTCGCCCGATCAAGTGCGTTCGATCGAAGCCGCGACCCAGCGCAACTCAGCGTCGAGGACGGCTTGCACAACAAAAAAGATGATCAAATAATGAATATAGAATATGAGACAACGACGGAAGAAACTTGTAACAAATGAAAATGGCACGCTGCAGACAAGACCACCACATGCATGAAAGTTTTGACGACCGGCATACGAAATATTGCCCGCTTCTTGGCAAGCAAATACCTATAACTCAGCGCTGTGACTGCCATATAACATTCTGTATACACCGTACGATGTCTGAAATGTTGCGGGCGCAAGTCGGGGCCCTCCCATTCATGCGCCTAATGGTCGGCGCAGAAGAGCGCGTTCTCGAAACACGTAGTCTGAACGTGCGATATACGGGATCGGGCAAGGAAGGAGCCAGCGACGAATCTGCATACTTTCGCCACTTGCATACAGAACACGCAAAACGCGACCCACCCCCTCTTCTCGAAGCCTTTACGACTTTGGCTCGCGTTTCGAGGAAAGCAAAACATCACGCAAACTGTCCGACAGGCCTGGCCCGTACACCGAGCGTGAATTTGTGTCCCAAACACGCGCCGCATCTCCGAGAGCACCCCTTTTAGACCCGTTGCTCCGCAGGATGACGCACGGCGCTGTGCAACGCGGAAATACCGGATTTGCTCGAGTATAGGGCCGCTCTTCTCCTACTACGCTCGGAACCTCCCACTGTGGAGCTAGAAAACGTGTGTAGAAAAAAAAAAGATGGTAAAAAACTATGAAGTAGAATGAAAATGTATCAGATCGCATAAAGCAAATCATGCCAAGTTATGACCGGCAGCTTACCGTTATCCTTCAAAACAAAAGAGTACAACCACTGCATTCTACAGGCACTAATATATGGGCAGAAACCTTGAGCTTAACAAAGAACATCGAGAAGTTGTGGACCACGCAATGACTGATGGAACGATGAAAAAAAGTTCACCGCCGATTGCGATACTCCCTAATGCGAAATTTGAGCGTAGCTGTATACGTGTTTTCATTTCGCGATATATTGGCTGGCGCGGATAATCTGTCTCATGCGGCACGTTCCAAAAGGAGCGAAGTGTGCCGCGACTGCCTGGCTAATCGGGAGATCGCGATAGGCAGCGCGTGTGTGACGCGTGGGCGCGTTTCACAGCCGCAGCCGCCGCAGACAGACCTCCGCTCATGCAGCGCTTTGGTCCCATATAACGTATCGGTGGCGTCATCGGTGAACAGACGACGCGCGCTACTCTGGCGCCATCTTGTAGCCATCGTCACCGCAGAGGCCGTCTTCTGCGGCTCGACGTTTTTCTTCTCACGCTTTCGCCATACCCTCCTCCTCCGCTTTCCTCCTCGCTCTTTTCGCTATCACCATCTTTCATTCTCCACTGCGCTCCGCGTTCGCTCTTTCATCCTTGGCTGTTCTCGTTCGCTCGGTTATACCGACGGACGACGCCGACGTGAAACGCAGGAATGAGCGCCTCAAAGCTGCGATCTAAAACGATAGAGACGTGGAGACAGGAAGACAGATGTGTGGATTAGAGAACAAACTGTGGCATTCCAGTTGGCATTAAGAGGAAGAAAACGCAGTTGGAAATGCCATGTAATGCGTACGGTTGATAACTGGTGGTCTACTAGAGTAACAGGATGGGTGCCCAAGGAAGGTAAACGTAGTCGGGGACGGCAAACTAGGTGGCGCGATGAAATTAGGAAATTCGCAGGCATAAGATGGGGTCAGCCGGTCCTAGATAGTTATTTAGAGAAACCTTCGTCCTGCAGGGGACATTAAATAGTATGATAAAGATGATCATGATGCTGATGATGAATGAGCCCTGCATGAAACTGTGCTCTCAATGCGATCTAGTTGGTAAGGCAACAGCGTTGAAAGGAACCCCACAAAAGACGGGACAAGTGAGAGAAGCGCTCTGGGCATGTTCTGACGCTGCATGCCCTGTCCTTTGCGTTGCTTCCTTCACGAATGGAAATTTGCGGGCACAGACTGCAGTCAGCTTACGCAAAGCAGGGCTAATCGTGGATTGCTACGAAATGACTTCGACCTACAGTGGACATAGAACGGGATGATGATCAATAACGATGATGAGATGACGATTGCGAAAGGACAAGCGCGAACGGTTAGGGAAAGCGTGGAGACAGCGACGACGAAATATTTAATTGAATTCCGCCTCGTGGCTTGACAACAGTCCTAAACCATTGTGGTTAATTGGCTATTGTGTTCTGGTGCCCAGCCCGAGGTAGCGGGTTTGACACATGGCTGCGTCAACAGCACTGCAAACAAACCCGTCAATCGAGCTTTGCGAGCACTTAAAAAAAAAAAAAAAACAGATGTCACATTTATTTCTAAGTCAACCATTACTGCATCTCGTAGCCAGATAGCGGGTTTAGAACGTTAAAAATGCATTCGCTTTTTTTTTCCTGTTCTTGCATAAACTATATGCAACAGTCGCGGGTCGGTACAGGATATCAATGCTTACTTACGAGCCTCACACCGTGAAACACACGCATGCGAAACTGTAAAGAGATATAGAATGAGAAAAGAGCGCGGCTCCTACGTGAGCAAGTACGACACACGTGAAGCAAAGAAACGAGCGAGCTACCAGGAAAAGACAAATACTTTCAGAACAGACGGTATAGCTGTTCTCTTTGTTCCTGCGAGAAAAAATACAGCGACGGGGAATAGTCGCAGCTACGCACAAAAGGCTCGCCTCCCATTTTTTTTTTTTTTTTTGCCAACGTTCTGATTTGCATGGCACGTGCGCGCCCCAAGAACGCCACGTTGCTTCCGTTGTTAATGGGACACGTCGCTAATGAAGTGGAAGCGATTTGTGTAGCGTGCCCACACGAGGCGGCATCTGATGCCCCCAGCCCAACGCCGCGGCATCGAACGAGTTACGAGGCGACGTTCCAACGTTTCGGCAAGACGTTCCCGCGTTCTGAAATTAACCCTCTGAGTAACGGTCCCTCCGTGGGACGATACTTAGTTTGGAATGGTTCCAACTATAGTCAAGTTTGAAAAACGGAGATGGAGGGCGCTGACGACAATTTACCTGCTGGGGGATTGGGTGAAAGTCCCCCAAAACACACTGTGACATGGAGGCCACCCGTAAGTCGGATCCAGGATCCTCTTGGCTCCCGTGTAGGTATCCTTCTGAGGGTCTGAAGCAGAGAAGAAAGTCCCGTCGCCCATCAGGACAACAGCAGAGAAGCCAAACTTCCGCATCACCCTTCTGCCATCCTAGGTACCCAACCCTGACGCCTTACGGTCCTTCTGGCGAAGGACATGACACCGCATCACCCTTCAGGTGGAGGACGAATAGTCCAGAGTGGAAGTATTCTTTTAAAAAGTCAGTAAGCGCTGGTTCCCCATAACAACTGAACAAAAAAGGGTGGGGCTCCTTTAGTATAGACTTTCGGGCATATGCACGAAGGGTCGCGCGTAATTCGAAAGTATAGCATACAGGTGACCGGTAGCTCGTGATAGACCATAAAGCCGGCCCCGATGAAACGCGTGCATCTGGTGATTGTTGCGACGTAATCGCCATCTCGACAAACTCCTCCGTAACACGAAAAAAATTTACAAAGACCACGGCAACAGCCAGCCGGCTAGCAATAGCGAGCGCCGATATATTTCCCAGGGGCGGCTGTCTTGCTTCGCGGCGGGATTACTCCTTGGGAGGTCCCCGACGTAGCCGCTGGAAGTCCCGGTCAACGCCATCGCGTCTCGCCGACACGGCGAGTCTTCTTCGTACCGTCGGTCCCGCGGTGGCGACGGTATACGTTGCTATACGGCGAGTGAAGCGCGAGCCCGCCGCTACGGCGTGTAATTGCTGGAACGTGATTAGCATACGCCGCTTGAACCCCCCCCCCCCCATTTTACCCTGTGCTTCTCCTCACCCAAACGAGTACCCTCCTCTCCCCTCATCAACTAAAGCGCTTTCCTCCTCACCTCGTCGGTGAGGGCAGGCGTGTTTCTGTCTCGAGAGATCTGTGCAGCGGAATGGGGAGGTCTTGTTGCAAAAACTTATTTACGACGTCTATAAAATGTCTTCATTTAGCTACGGAGTCGGTATAGAGTGTCCGCTGACGTAGTATGGAGTTAGGTTGTTACGAAAAAACCTATAACGTCCATAAAACGTTTTCCACTTAATTACGGACTCCGGGTATAGTGACCGTATAGGCAGTGAAAATTTAGGTCTGTCTCTTTCTATAACGTCCTGTTCCTTTACGCTGTTCCTGCACAGATTTAGGTTGTTACAAAACCCATTTAAAATGTCTATAAAACGTCTTCACTTAGCTGCGGAGTAAGGAAAGTGTCCATAGGCACAGCAGGGAATTTGTAGTCTTACGCTTCCCGGAAAATTTGCGGATGTAAACGAGATTTCGGATTCACGCAAGACTTGGGTAATTGGAGATTTCTGAAAGGGGCGCCATGCACAGCAGCTGGCTTAATTAAGCCAATTAGTTCTTGTTTCTTCCTTTGTTTTTCTTGCTTTCGATTGCACGCTGCCTGTAAGCATCAGCACTAATCGACCTACAGACGCAGCGATGGACACATGGGCCATACCATCGCGCCCTCTAGTACTTCCTACAAAAGGGCGCAACCCCTAAGCCCGAGATTATATCATGCCTATGTCGTAGACATACGCACGTTGGCAAAAACGAAATTTAGCCAATCCTAAAACCCTCAAACACTTTCTAAGGTGTAAACTGTACATAAAAATCTATAGAAAAGCTCACAGACTGTCCATATGCTCTTCATGGACTACACATACACGCACGGTCTATGGGAAGTTTAAGGGCATATAAATATAGCATGGCTGATCTATAATACACTACTTTCTATAAATCCCGCTATATTAACTATAAATCAAATCATATCAAAGAAGCGAATATGCTCAGAAGTCTACACAACGTCTAAAAAGTGCTTAAAGCTAAGTGTTCCCTAAGGCGCGAATGCGATAATGCAACAAGCGATAAGACACTCGAGCTCCAATGTGACCTGTCCAGCTTTCAGTCTAGGCCGATAGCTAGTAACACTGATAAATTAATTATGAACAGTGTATATCTTTTACGCACGTTTATTTCCCCTTTTCCCGGTGGCCCTTTCATACTTGAGTTCTCCTTGCAGTCTCACAAACTTTACCTTTATTTAATTTCTCCCTCATGCACAAACTTGCTCTGTAGGTGTTTTGTTGTTAGACAATTGACTGAGTTTTACATTTTAATTATATTTTGCCGTGTTCTTGTTCTTTTACCTAGCTAAGATGCTGGGTGGCGTTTTGGAATGTTTTCTTTACATTAGTGCAGCTCAGAATAAGTGAAACAAAAATGGGGAAAACCCTTCGGCAAAAGTGCGATTGTCCGTTGTAGTCCTAACCAACTTACACGGCAGATTACACGCAGAAGCAACACCCATGGCGAGATTAGGCGCTTGAGCTCGCCGTCAGTATGTTTATCGTGCGATGAAATGGCGCATCTTCCTCTGTCGACAAGTGTCACATGCGCTGTGTTGTTGTTTTGTTCACCGATTACAAAAGCGATACACAGGTGTCATGTAATGAACACTTTGAGCTCCAGTGCTCCCCTTATCACCCGTGTCTATTTTTCTTTCTATTTCTCCTTTACTCATTCAAAATTCAGCAAATCGAGCGTTTTAGCGTGTCCGGTATACCGGTATACGCAATGGCGCTTGCCTAACACCGGGTTATCAAGTGCTCCTAGCGACACCTTGTGAAGTTTCTTCAAACTACAAGGCCTTATTTGCACGTTTTCATGCATGATGAGTCTTCTTGTCGAAAAAAAGTCAATGAACAAGGCAACGTGTTCACGTTACGCCAATGCCGAAAATGTTCATCAGCAGTGAAGTAGAATACGCTTGGTTACTGCAATGTCTCGGTGAGTTCTGAGCGATCAAGTGGCACCACGACCCCGGCCTCTCAACATGAAAAGCATGCGTAGCATACCCAATTAACTCAAGCAGGCTAGGTGACTATTTGCCACTGCTCCGTTTCAAAGGGGATGCCAATAAATTACCATCATCTCACGGTTACGCCTCCGGTAACCCGGAAACCGCAAACAGTAAGAATTAAGTTTCCAGACAAACGGAAACTTTCTAATGTCAAGAAAACGTTACGATGTTGGAATAACCAGCCGTTTCTGCTGCCAAACTTCCCGTATCTATCTCGCATCTAACACAGAGGAAACACGCTCGTGCTCCACCACCCGGAAACGACAATTCTTGTGCGGTATCCCTCCTCGCGCGCGCGTGACAAGTACCGCGAGGCACTGCACGGAATTACTGGGGGCGCAGTGCATAACGCTGGGAGCTGCCTGTTGCCGGGGCTGCCTCATTGCCTCCCCACTCGCCCTCGCTCACGTTCTTTTGTTTTGACGAAGCGTAGTCACGTGTACGCGTGCTGCGGCGGTCAAGGCGAGGCTCGGTCAAGGCGGCGGTGGGGCCACCGTCGGGTCCATTCCTCACGCGCCGCTGCGCGCGCCCTCCCGCGAGTGAGACAAAAACACCGCCGCCCGCCTTTTCTCGCCGGCGACTAATGACGCTGCACTCGCTGTAGAGTGCCCCGGCAGGTATTCGACCACTATTCGACCAGGTATTCGACCACGCGATAGCGTCAGTCCTAGCCAAACCCTACGTAGCAGACAAAAATTTGGAGGACGCTTAAGCTTCGCCTTTAAGAGTGGAACGCGATAGCATTCAAAGATCCCTGGTTGTTTGTCAGGCGTTTTTCTCGTATATTCAAATTACAATCCGACGCTGTCACGTCTGTAGGCTGTGGTTAAGTCGTACTCTACGATTTTTCTGACGGATTTTACTTTGAGAAATTCAATTTTTGTTCACTAACGCCTTGCGCCACAGCGAAGGGCCTGCCCATGCAGTCGGGGTGGTCCGGGATGATTATTTCAGCCAACGACGCCGGCGAGCCCCCGCCGACACCGGCGCCGACGCCGGATTTTCTGCGACGCTGGGCCCTTAACGCTCTCCCGTTAGAACGGATCATTTCTGAGAATAATGCGTGGGTCGAATCAATACGCATGGATGGAACTTGAGATTGTACAAGAGTGTTAATTTGGGCTGGATAGTTGAACATCGACATACCGAACAAGCAGCGCAGACAACAGGACTACGAGAAGACAACTGACGGACTCTGACTACCAAATTAGTTGGTAGCCACTTTATAGTCAGCGGTCGCTTCGTGGACTTCTCGTAGTCCTGTTGTCCGCGCTGTTTATTCAGTATGCGCTTCAGATCTATCCAGCGGTCTCGCTCAAAAGGAACACTAGAAAGATATACTACAAAACGCTTTCATTGATACAGCTTTTATTTTCTCTACAAAATTTATTTTCGTTAACTTTGCGAAAGAGGTTGGTTACCTAGGAGAAAATGAAGGTTAAATGTACATTTTTTTTTTTCTCATTACGCGGAGAACCTCAGCACTCATACGTCAGTGTGGCGAAAATATATTTTCGTTTTTCAGTCACTTTGGCTCAGTAAATCTTCTCGAAAGCGTGAACAAGCTGTAAAATGTTAGAACCACTCTCGACAAATCCAAGAAGTCGAAATTGGTCGTAGACAGTGCAACCGCCTCCCCCTGTAACTCGCAGCAACCCCGTTTCACTTAACATCTCGTTCACGGGTCCAGGACCAACGTCCACCGGTCGATCGTGCCCATTACTACTACGCGGTGTCAGGCGTCCGAGCCAATGACGCCAAGGGCGGAAAAAAGGCCGAAATTGCGAATTTACTCTGCATGGCCAAAAGTTCATCAAGTTGTTCTACATTTACTTGATGTAAATGACGTTTTGACTTTGTGGCGTCAATGATTGATTGACGGATATTGCTTTTGGGCGCAAGGGCCAGAAATGGCCAAAGAGCGCCACCACACTTGGTGCATGAATGGTAATAAGAATACGAGTTGCAAACGGTGGATGCGAGATGGCTGTATATCGGCCTAAAAGTATTCGCTGTAAATGCTGCAAGATATTTATCTATTAAAATAACGACAACGAACGATGAGTCATATGGATGGCTACAAAAGCACGTTATGAAGGATTAGATACTAAAGCGTGTCAATTAAAAACCGCACGAGCGGCTCCTTCAGCGCAAGGGCTGTGAGGCATGCGCTCTGCGAGTGACTGCATTGCAGCTACAGCCTCCAAGGACGTCAAACACAGACACAGGGTGAGGTCCGATCTTCGGAGACCAAGATGTGTTAAAAAAAAAAGAAAAGGGGGAGGACACAACTTTCTGTGGCAATGCAGGGAAACGTACGGGGACGCTGCTTCTGCACAAGCATTACTGCGCCGGGTATATAGTCCGGAGACGTCTGACAGAGCTTTTTGGTATCTTCGAACAGGCACACTGAATCACCGTGACTTGCCCGTATGATGGTTTCCTATTTGCCCAGACACGAAGAGAGCCAGCAGGAAAAGAGGCCAAATTTATCACTATGGACTATAAAATAATTTACGACATTAATAGTGAATAAGGATTTAACCCAATTGATAAGTCAGACCCTTACGTACCCTTTATGGTTGTAAGGGTGCGAGTTATTTATCGATTTGCACCCGTTCACTTTTCAGGGCGCAAATTATTTGACACTGAGCGGTAGATATCGTTTTATTTTGTGGTTGTACGTAAGGTGTTCGCGTTTTCTTTTCCCCAGCTCAAGCTAACGCGGATGAAAATGCGGGACTTCTATCAGTAGCGCTTTTACTGGTTCGCCCTTTGCCTCCGTTGCTTCTCCCTTCATCGCCACAGAAAGTTGTCGCGCGAGTACAACTACTTCATATAAACTAACTTTTTTGTTGTTGTTGTTTCTTTCGTGACGCCAGCAAGAGAGAAGAACGCTAGACGCCGCTTTGACATGTGAGACAGACAAGAAGACCGACTTAAGCGGGGGGTAGGAAACTGAGTACGTAATGAAGAGAGCGAGGCGGGAGAGAGAGTCACGAGAAGACAGGACAGGCGTGCCTGCGTGCGTGGCACAAAAAAGAAGCAGCGGCCGACCTCACAAATGGACGCACGCGAGCACCGTGTTAAACGACAGGCTGCGCAGGAGCGAGGCGGCGACCGGTGGGCGGGCCACGGCTGACAAGTCGCCGTCAGGGCGAGGCCCTCGTGACAGCCTCGCAAGTCATCTCCGCCTGCGCGGAGGTGTCACGCCGGTAAAACCGGTAGCTCGAGCCGACGCAACACGCCACACACGCCAGTGGCACAAACGCCTGCCAGCGACGACAAACACTTCGCAAATTTGTTCCGAAGCAATCAATCATCGACACCGATCCATCAGAATCAATTCTAGCAAAAAAAATATGACTCAAAATACCTCCTTGCTTAACGCAGTGGGCGTTCAAGGCTGTTTACAATACGTCTACGAACTGCCTGTAAAAAAAAAAGCAAAAATTATAGAGGATTGTAAACAAGACGATAGTGTGTTACCGCAGAGATGCGTAGTTGTGGCAGACATCGAACGTTGTGCGACAACCGCCAATACAATCTTAGCAATCAACTAGGCTTCTCAAATTACCAATTCGATTCAATGTAGCACACGTGACTCAGTTGCAGAACTGAAGGACGCGCGCTGCTTGAAACCTGTTTACTTTGGGAATCCCGAGAAGTGAAGCGATTTCGAAGTATTCATGCTGGGCGACATATTCGTACACGCTGGGTTCAGTTAAAGCATCCTATAGCAGTAAATAACTCTTGGAGATCACCTTCTCCTGATGACCTAATTACTCCGATGATGGCAATAAAAGAGGGCTTTTTCTTTTCATATATGATGTTTAGAAAGTGTTAACCTCCCCAAGTGGTGCCGGATACTTATTTTCATTTAAGATTACGTACAATTGAAGACTACATGGGCTTATTTGTGATTCAATGTAGCCTGAATTCAGTGGCATACGACGTTCTCTGCACTTCACAGCTCACCTCAGAAGCCCTACGAGCGCCACACTTCCGCAGTACGCGCCACATTTCCACAGCTGAATTGAGCAGCAGCTGATGACATGAAATGTTAGGTGTACACACCTGATCTTTTTTTTTATGCCTTATAATCGCCGCAGAATACGATCAATACTATTTACGAGTTCCATTTCAACAGTGTATACCGAGCGGAACATGCGCATGTCCTTGCGTCCAAAGTCTTCGCGAATCCGACCTGTATCGTCACACACAAAAAAAGGCACCTGCGTGACACGGTATTCAAGACGTGCCTTATCAGGAATGCACCGAGCAACGCCGGAACGGCACGAACCACCGAAAACGCGACAACAACCTCGCTATACACGAGGCAGAGCAAATGCGAACTTTGTAAACCGTTTATGCTCAAACGTGTGCTGTAGACACAATAACACCAAGTAGGGATTAAAGAGGGAATGAACCGGAAACCCCGCGGAACGAGGACGTCCGGTGAATAGGGGGGCCTTCAGCCAGACTCCGTCAAAGGGAGCCGACTCTATTCAGGAAAGTCAATGCGCGCGGAACTTTGGCGGAGGAGGCTTTCACTTCAAAGGCGGTGATGCGACCGTCCGCCTCGGTTATATTCGCTATAAGCAGGCGCGAATAACCCACGTTGCCATTCACGCGGCAACTTAGAAAAGGTGTTTAGCTCTCTAAGCTGCATTGCAATGGCAGGGCGGTGCATCTGCGCGGATTGATGCCACCCGTCGCCTTCCGTATGCGTTCTGTTAAAAACGACGACCCGCAGACGGTTACATGCAATTTCACTCAGACCACTCTTTTGGGAACTTCTGGATCAAAGCGTCGTGACACAATATCAAGGATATCGAATAACGAAACTTAGCAATCGCGATGTCTTCTAGGATTAGGATATAACTCATCCTTGTCACTCTAGATTTGAGGGGCCGCCAACATTCGTACCGTTCAGCGAGTTCTAAAGCGAAGGCTGTTGAATATACTTTCTACAACCCTCTCTGACGTCTGTCTTTGGCGCATATGTTCGTCATCATCATGCTGTCTTAGCAGGAGCCACGTGGAAAGAGCATTTCTGCACCTTCCTTAGATTCTAAAACGGGTCCGCGACGGAGTATCTGTCGCGCTGACCAGCAGGTGAGACCAAACCAGACCAGACCAGGCGAAGCAAGACCCGAGCAGACCGGATCAGATCATACCAGAGCAGTGCAGATCAGAGCAGGCACGAGCAGATCAGACCGGGCAAGGCCAGAGAAGACCAGACCCAAGCCAGACCAGAGCAGACCAGAACTCACTAGGGCACACCACACATGACCGGAGTAGTCCAGATCAGGCCACACGAGAGCAGACTGGATCAGGCCAGATCAGACTAAAGCAGACCGGAGCAGACAAGATCAGACCAGGCCAGGACCGACCAAAGCAGACCAGACTAGAACAGGCCAGGCCAGAGCAGATTAGACCAAGCCAGAGCCGCCTCACACCAGAGAAGACCAGGCCAGACCAGACAGACACAAACAATATTTATTATAGCATTCCGCGCAACCATTTAGGAAGAATTAAGGATTAACAAACGTAATAATCAATTCATGCCTCAAAAGGCTGCTGAAATGGCACAACGAATGGCTTCGGAAATAGGGCAGCCTAATTAGGCTAACGAACATTCTCCTCGTCATGTCATCATCAACGATTGATATTTCGCATTCCTTCTCGTCATTCAGTGTCCCCTGCGTTTTCGTTTTCAGTTCCGTGAGTCGACATCGCCCATGTCACACACGACAAACGAAAGATCAAAGCGGTGTTCCGTCCATGTTCATTCCTTTCATCCGTAAGCAGAAAATCGTTTACCTTAGTCTTCTGCACATTATGAAAGCTCCTGCGCCAACAAATTTCATCCGCTTCAGGTACAATCAGCGCTCAGTAAATGAAACAATGAAACGTTCCTCGAGCATTCGTTCCTTCGTATAAAAGGCAAATACGTAGATTGCATTAACGGACACGACTCGAGGAATCTTCCACTAAACCAAGCAGTCCTTGGTTTCATTTGAATCCCACGACCTTATATACCTCCCCCCTCTTTTTCCCTCCTCCACATATGAACACCAAAGTCCTTCATACCATAGACATTCCGCAGCAAGCAGTCAAGACTGTGCTGCGAACTGCTATGGCAACACAAATAAAGAAAATTGAGAAGCTGAGAAGAAGCCGAATGCGTTCGGTCGTCGTAATTAAGACCAGGTCCCTAAGCTTTGAAGACTTGGTACCGGAGCTTACGAAGGAAGGTTATACAGAAGGAGAGGGAGGGGGCGCCTTGTTAAGCGAATAACGTCGAAGAAAAGCAGTCCACGTTCTCCGGCGACGAATTCTTCCCAGTCGAGTTCAAAGAGGAACGGAACGGTCTCTCTCATTCCTGCCGTTTTCTTTTACTAGCGCCGCATTCTTCCTTAATCAAAATCGAATAACAGCGAGGGAAAGCAGCAAAGCCAGGGGTCAGCCGAGGCATTTAAAAGCGCGCCGTCAGAGTCGGGCTCCTTAAGAAGATAAAGAGAAATGCCGTCTGCCGTCGAGTCAGCGGCGTTCTCGGCGCGCGTTGAGCTTCCTGCAGAACAGTTGAGGAAACAAAACCTGCCGAGCTCCTGAAAAGAAAGGCTTCATAGCCGATGAAAGAATTAGTACAGGGAGACGAAGAATGCATCTGGAGTGAAAAAGAGGTTCTTCACGCCTTGCTTGGATTCCACCGTGAGCAGGAGCGCGGGAGTCACCCTTTGTGGAGTGAAACGAGCCACCGCGAGGCCATACCTTGGATTGAATTGGATTTATTGGCCTGACCCTTAATAACGGGCAGGCATCGCAGTGATAAAATAAAGGTAGCGATGCCCTGGCCTTGGCAGGTAACATACAAATAGCAGGTACATGCACAGATAAGCAGAGTCAGAAAGGTTCGACAGAGATACATACCTGGCGGTCAAAACCGAAGTTACGTTTACAAAAACGCGCCACCAAGCTTTTTTTTCGTTGTCTCGAATATGCCAGATTTGAATTTCTGTTTGTTCATTCGTGTTTGAATGTCTCCCTACTGAAGAAAAAATAAAAAAAACATATTCCCCATAAGTCCAATACCCAATAGCATCATATGACATATAGGAAAAACGGGATTTTTGTGTGAGATCCTGTAAGCTTCATATCGGATTATTGGATATGAGAGTTATGGGGCCTATAGATTTTTCAGTAGGGTCTACCACACATTGATCGATTATTTTGCTATCATATACTTTCTTCTCACGTTTATAAGCAAACTAAGTTGCCTTTTGCACCTGACTCATTTCATAGCGCGTGAGTCCCTTATTCCTTCCCACTTAATTCAGTAAGCACTTCTAAACATTTTTAATGTTATTTTCGACACCCGATGAAGCAACATTTATGGCCACAATAGTATGCGCGTCTACTGCGCATCGCCCGTTGAAAGAAAAACGTTTGACGATGCAGATAACGCACATGATGCTCACATTAAAGGAAATTTATGTATTCAGGCACACGACAAAAAAAGAAAAAGAGAGAAATGAAAGGAAGAAGCTAATAAATAACCATAAAGGCGTTTCGTTGGCTACCATACCTTGGGGAGGATAACGGAGTATCGAAAGAGAAGGGAGGTAGAGGGAGGCGGTGGATGTGTAAACATGAGCGGACAGCACCACGCATGTTAAATGCACTCGCACAAGTCAGTCGCGTCCAAAACAATCCCGAAAGTGTCTTCACGGCCTTCTAGCCCGCTAGAGGCACGGTATGCTTCTAGCGTATGTGCGGTCTCTGGTTTCAGCGAAGGGTTCAGTCTGTGCAGACTGCTGGCTGTTACATGCGCTGTATTCCACTCGGCTAAGGACAGTGCGCGTGTCAGATGGCGAAGCTGTCCTAAAGAGTGGACGTAGTGATGTAGACGTAGTTCATGTGATGTGCGAGCAGCCTTGTCTGAGAAACTATTCAAAACGGTACGACGACGCTACACTCAAAACAGCCATGTAATGTAATGTGTACAAAACACAAAGGCCGCCAAACTTGTTCAAAACATACACTGTTAGTCCTTGTCACCATATATAAAAGAAGGTTACTCCTTGCCTAGTAGATCCGATAGCAGACGTTCGAAAGATGGGGCTTCAGAAGCGAGATCAGGTGGGTTATACGGGGACGTATATCCACAGAAGCCTTTGATTCGAGGACTGGCGCAGAGGCACAATTTCGTTTTTTTTTTTCGCAGGATTGCGCGTCCTGAAATGTTTTTCCGTTGGGCGCAAATACGATGAATGATATTCGGATGTGGTTGCAACTATTTAGTCTGTTCTTTTATACGACATTTCTTTGCTCCCTTTCTATTAAGTCGTCTCCACCGGGCTGCGTTAGGAAATCAAACGCTTCGCCGATCTCACCGCGGGCAGGTGGGTACTGGCGCGTGGCAGTTACAAACCGCGAGCTCACTTTCCCGCAGAAGAGCACTCAGCAAGTATAAAAACTTTCGTACAACCGAGCATCGATACCGCTTTCCGAGTGGGTGGCAAAGAAGCGCCCTTATCTCGCCCCGACAGCCCGACACTGAGTCAGCCATCCAGAGAAGGTGAGGGGAAATGGAGGCCTCATCCAATCTCGTGGATTGGATTGGACTCTGGATTTGTGCGACGGCACATACAACGGTGTAACCTTTTACCGGGCTTCGCGGAGCAAAAAAAAAAAAAAGACAATACGAGAAGTGAAATAGACATTTGAACTCACCGCGTGAGGGTAGAGATTCAATCCCTGCTCTTTTTCTAGCACCTGGTCAGCTCGTAAAAGATGTCCTCATAAAATTATTAGCCCCCCCCCCCTTCCCTCCCCCCAGTGCTAGCTTTTCTTTTTCTTTTTTGTTCCTTCCTAAGTGTAGTCGTAGCTAACGCCCGAACTGCGTTTCACCTTTCCAGCTTCTCGAGCTGGCCGTCACTCAATCTTAAAACAAAGTTTGCGTCACTATATTTGTAACCAGCCTACAGGTTGTCTTCAAACAACTTTGTGACAGTTGTGAGAACAAAGAAATAGCATATGACGAAGGGACGAGGACTTGAAAGTTAACCAGGAAAGCATCGGGATGGCTACCTCACGTAGGGGAAGGGAATGAGAGAATAGAAAGATGAGGGAAACAGAGAATAAGAAATGAACGGTGGACAGAAATACGATAGTAACCGTCCGACTGGCTACTCCGCGCCGAAGCGATAAATAAAGGGTAGATGAGAAAAGAAGACGTAAAACTACTTCCTCAGAGAAACCGGACGTGCTTTACAACACACATTAAGTAGCAACCACAATGTGTGCAAGATCACAATTCGAACTGTACGTCTTACAAACAAAGCGACAAAGTGCTTCAGAATACAGTGTCAGATTCATAGTGTGGCGAAATGATGTTTCAATATTTTTAAGCGAAGCTTTATAGGCTCAAAAGTTTCGGCGGTGGTGGTGGCGGTGGTGGTGGTGTCATGCTGAAAAGTGGGTCGATACTTGCGATAATGCGGAAAGGGTCCAAGCTCAATGGCCCGTACCCCTGTGGGCTCGGGGACCTGTAACGCGCCCTTGGAACTAACCTTGAGACACGTGGGACCCAAAGAGACAAAATCACCAGCCCTTCCCCTGTCGAGAAAATGGGGGTAAGGAAAGCTTCTCGTCCGATTCTAGCGTGAGGGCTTCCGAAGCCCAGGCGAAACGCCAGCGAAGAGCCGCGGACCCCGAGTTGCGGGAGCGCGATGTTGAGGCCAAACGTCAGCGAAGAGGCGCCGAACCTGAGTTTATAGGACAAACGAAGCGGAATGCCTGCGACAGTGTCGTCTTGCCACAAGCTTCGCTTACCCCCATTTTCTCGACAGGGAAGGGCTCTGAATTTTTTTTATATCTCTCATCCGTACACGCGTTAGAAGTTAACATACGCTTAACCACTGCTCTCGAACCCTGGCGGGTAACCGGAGCTGGGTCTCCCCATTTTATGTCCTTTCATTCCTTTCTGCCTTCTTCGTGAGGACATCACCGGAAAACCCATACTAATGCGATAGCGTTAGGGCCCTCTGACGCAGACAATACGGTGTCGGTGTCTTTGTCCGCTAGAGAAAATCATCCCGTATATATTTAGGTATATGTATATGCCACTCCTTGCTGTATGACATGTGGTACTATGCGGGTTATGTTGCCACACCATTCCATTACTAAAGTTGCTCATACCTCGTCTTACATTCTTGACAAAGTTATTCCCTTGGAATTTTGACAATGACAGCCCACAAACAAACGTCATGAAACAAAACAACGACAGCGCATGCGTTTTATGATAAATCTTCTCAGGCTTAAATATTTTGCCTTCTTAATATACAGCAACCTGAGGTTTCATACTAACAGCTTCAGAATAAGACCCTGCGCCTAACACCCCCCTTGTTCACGCAGCCACTGCCGCGCCGGATCTAATCCTGCTTTCAAACATGTTTAAGGGGGAAAAAAACATTGTTGGAAACCGAAACAATGGTAAAGCAAGTATAAAAATGAGCGCTCGACTCATCCACGGCCCACTGAATTTTGCGGGCTACCGCCAAAACCGCAAGGCAGTGGGGAATATACACCACGTAAAAAGGAGGAGGAGGCCAGAGCCAACCGCGCCGAGAGCATCCGGCCGTTTTTATCTCGTACCCACACCACTGACAATCCCGCAGCACTTTCGTCAAAACGTCGCTCCACATCTCTCTCTCTCTCTCTCCCCCCCCCCCCCCCCCTTCACCAACTCTTCCTGCCTCTCAAACTTCCTCAGCTTCCCGCGCGCAGGTGAATACTCGTTTCCTCCCTAGTCTGCCCGGGTTGTGTGCGGCCGACGTGGCCGGCCGATGCGAAAGTTTAGTGCTTAGACCGACAGAAGGAGCGGACGTCGTGCGATACTGCTGTTGATGCCGATAGGTGAAATTTGGCGAATTGCTTTTCCACGCACACTCCGAAAACGTGAAGGTGATAAACCGCCTTCGTAAGGACATAATATGATTCCCCCACCCCCTGAATTGTTCCCTATGCACTACGCTATTACATTGGTTTTCCGTGTATTCGTGCGAATTGCTTCGGAAGGATACGAAACGTCTACGAAAAACACAGAAAAAAAAATCGGACTGTATTGTGAAACATGGCATGTTTGCATTTTATATAGTATTTTGTCTCCCAATGAAAGCACACCTTTATACATACGTATATTCCTCCATTTACGCATAACCTACGCACATCTAGTAAAAACAACATTAGAATTGTCAAGCCCATATAGCGTCGACAGGCAGTGGAAGGTAGCGGGGATTTAGATGATGTGAAGTGATTAAAAAAAGAGAAAAACTTGAGGCGTACGATGAGTTGAGCTGGCGAAAGACAGGGGTAATTGGAGATTGACGAGAAAGGACTTCGTTCTACAGTGGACATCCAAAAGATTATGATGATTATGGCGTCGAAAGTTTGCGGACTCCTCAAAGTCTACATGAGGCTTGCACTTGTAGACAGCTCACTGACTTTATTGGCTATAGAGTAACAGGCAGTGCACAAATACAGTGATTACAGTGATTTAGCGCACATACAGACACCAAGGAGAAAAATAGAAGCGTGCGTGCACGTTTACTTTATTATGCGTTGTTGCTCGAAAATATATCAACGGCACTTTTCGTCAACCTTGCAGCATTAATCTGTGTGTAGAGCGTTACATCACGGCAACATTTCTGATTATCACAATTTCTATTTTCGTTACTTTTCTTTGTCATTCCATCAGAAGCAGTAACATCAGTCTGTAGGACTTCTCTAAACGGCTTACTCAAACTTCGCGAAGCCGCTTGGTGTATTCGCATTTTTTTAATTTCGGGTAACATCCTATAAGCTGCTATGATGTAGCGATTCTATTCCAACGTTATTCCTAGTCGCGCTTCGTTAGCGATCAGAGCGGTGCCACGCCCGCGTTATCAACGGGACCAACCTGCCCGGAGCGGTGGATGCTAATAGTGGTGGCACAGAATCCCGACATTATACTGGTCTTAGCTGCCTTGGCGTAGCCATCAGGAGACGACTCCCTCGGGACGTGAAATCCGTCGTACTGCCAGTCCGCTCCACATACACCGCATGTACGCGTAAAAATGAGTGAAGCGGGGCCAGCGCACCATACACCTCGAGCACACCTCGTAGTCCCATTGTCAAGCTCTGGAGTGACAAAACGGCCGGCCGGCGGTGTCGGCGCGTTCAGTGGCTTACTCGTGTTGTATTACGAACGCATAGACACACACACACACGGAGGCAGGCACGAACAACAGATTGAGAGGAAGGCCGCTCTACCATACTGCAGCCGTCGGGTGGCGTTGCCTCCGCTTCAAAGCTGCACTCGCCTCCTACGTTATTCTGTACGACTATTGCACCTAACCTCCTTTCTCGTCGCTTGGGATGGTGAGGACAGGTAGCCGGCGGAGTACATAGAACCTGGCGGTATATAGACAGGCACCGGTAGGGAGCGCTGTTCTGGGAATCAGGAGAAGCGTCGAAGCGAGGTCCTGGCGTTAAATTAAGGGAGGCCCGCGCTCTTTTGGCGCCGGTATATGGCCTCGCCATCTTCGCCATCCCACCCCCTTTCTATTTATTTATTTATTTAGCGTGCCCGTTCTTTTGCACAACGCTTTTCGGCTTCCCGCCTAGCCAACGGCCCTCATTTTATCCCCCCGCCCCCACACACACACCTTCCCCATCACCCAGGCGTGCCTTCATTCGTCCAATCTCTGGAGACATGCGGACACTTTGAGAGTCTAGGCGCATTTCGGCGTCTAATTTATCTTTTCTTCCACGCGTCTTCACTTGGGGGGGAATTTCGGCGGCCTCTCGACAATATAAGGACAGCGCGTGGGTCTTTCGAGGAGACAGGAAAACACGACGCTTCACGTTCGAGGCCGCGCCAAGCGAAAGGGAGGCCGAACAGTTAGCTCTTCGAAAAACTTCTCTAGGGCCGTCAAGAAATAAAAGGAACACTAAAGAAGAGAAGGAGAGAGCAAGAAGAGAGGAGATAGCAAGGAGGAGAGAGAGGGAAGGGAGGAAACTAAAGAAAGCAGGAATACAAGAAAGTCAAACAAGAACAGAGAAATATTTAAAAACGATTACGATACTCCCTAATGCGAAATTTGAGCGCACCTTATACGTGTTTTCATTTCGCGATATATTGGCGGCACGTTCGCCAACGGAGCGAAGTGTGGCTATCACGTCTGTAGGTTGTGGTTAAGTCGTACTTTACAATTTTTCTGAAGGATTTCACTTTGAGAAATTCAACTTTTGTCCACTAACACCTTGCGCCACGCGAAGGGCCTGCCCCGTTGGGGTGATTCGGGATGATGTGGTTCGGCATGGTTATTTTCCCGCCAACGACGCCGGAGAGCTCACGCCGACGCCGGATTTTCTGCGACACCGGGGCCCGCGTTAAAACTTCAGACGACCCATGGCTATGGCGCAGCAGCAAGTGTGTCTCACAGAGATGGAATACTCGGTGTTCGGCGACGAATGAAGACGGCAGCGCTGCTGCGCGAGAGCACGTGACTTTTCTATCGGCAGTGAAAGTCCGACCCCACCATGACCACCACGAAAATAGGCGAAAGCCCCCAAAAGAAAAGTATAAGCTTGACACAGACAACGGGGGTACCCACGCGAGCAGCGCCGTTCGAGGCGCACCTCTGTATGCAGGCGGGACACATTTGACACAAGTCGCCTTTATACAAAACGTAACAATGCGTTCATCGGCCTTTTGCTGCAACGACTGGTGAGGACGGCACTGCGTAATGATTGGTGCCAAAAGTGGGTCTCCAGTCCAAAATGTGCGAGCACAATCACGAACGACCGACCGCCTCTGCTGACTATATCGCGGGAAGTATATAACAAAGAATGAGCTTCCGCATTCGAGAACATCCCATCACTCACCTCTCCACAGTCTCAATGTCGACTCAAGAAAGTTTACAATGACGATGATGATTTATTGGCATCCCCTTTTAAACGGGGCGGTGACAAATAGTCACCTAGCCTGCTTGATTTAATTAGGTATGCTATAGATGATTTTTTTAATCTAGCATTTTTTATACATTTCATTAACCTTTTTTTTTCCCTCAATATCTACCCTGTACCGCTACCTATGACTGTAAGAGATCAAATCAGGTCGTATCAATCTCCTTCCCTGGTTTTCCCTGGTTTTCTTTCCACCAATACTCTAAACGTCTCGTGCTTATCTCGACTGCTGACCGGAAAATAGATAGCAGAGCCACCCCTCCACGGAAGTGGTCACTGCTTCATGATCTTTATGATCTTAGTCAAGAGGTTGACTCAACGGGCTCAACTCGGTGGTAAAGCCCCTCTCGCTGGAGAGGCCGAAGTGCTTCGAGTCGAGGGGCGTTTGTGAACACGGGGATGAATGTGCTCATAGGTCGCCTTGCAACCACAGTGATCACGAGCAGCATTGCTGGCAATTTTCATACAGAACGAAGATACGGTGTACGATACTGTGCAAAACTATGCGCTGACGTTGTTGTTGTTTCAATATTTGCGATGACTAAAACGAAGCAGTGTGAAAGAGACACCTCCAAGAAATTACAAAAAAAAAAAACAGCAAAAAGACACTCCCAACCAGGAGTTCACTATACTTTAAACGACATCACAAAAGCGCCGAATCAGCAATCTTTTAAAACTACTAGACCAGTCGCGATGACGATTACGCCCTCCAGAACACACCATTCATGTGTACGCAATCCTAATAGCGATGTTCATGTACGTTCTCGAGCGAACGGCTCGGCGAGCAACGAATAAAACGACGCTCTCAAAGCGAAACACGTTCAAAGGACCGGCGCGTCTAAATACGTAACGAGGCGGACCTGTTGAGCGACATGCCCGCGTTTTGAAAGCGCATAAATGCCCACGTGTCGTCCATGTATAGAAGAGACGTTTGCGCAAATACGTCTCAAAGTACTCGGCAAATAGCCGTGCCGACGCGCGCGCGCGCTTAACGAATGTCGACCATTATTCAGCACGGCGTAAAGGAAGAACGCAAAAATAAACAAAAAATGAAGCGATCCGGCGCCTTGGGCATAACATTGGCCTGAAATGGCAAGCCGACGCAGGCATCCAGTCTGTAGTGTACGCAGGATTTCAATCGGGCCACCGCTTTTCAAAAGGACGCACGCGCGCTCATTAAGACAAACACGCGCTGAATGAGCATCGCTGAATCCGTCCGAGTGGCGAGAGCCGAACGCCATTAGCAGCAAGCAGCAGCAACAACAACACCAACACCAGATTCGAGAGCAAAGCGGCGTGGTCTCAAAAAGGTTCCGCTTTCTATCAAAAACTACACGCGCAAAAGGAACAAACGAAACAAGCGAGGCCCGGCCGGCTGAATGGCGTGCGTCCCTTCGGTTCTGTCAACAGGCGGCGCTGTCCCCGCATCGTCCAGAAGCACTCGACAGCCGCGCGAACCCTAAAAGGAACAAACAAAAACTTCGCCAGCGGCACGGCGTCGTTTTCGTTGCCGGGGGCAACCGGCCCACGCTACAGCAGCACGCAGTCGCGCGCGCAGGCTGGCGTGCGTGCGAGCTGCCATGTGTGTGGGGTGGGGGGTGCCTCGGTTTCTAATCGACAAGATTGGTCGAGTGCGTCTCCCCACAGACATTCTCTCAGCCTCCTCCTCCTCTTGTACATCGGTCGCCTGTTGTAGGTCCCCTTCCTTCCTAGTTTCCACCCCCTCTTCTTCAACTTCCACTTCTGACTTCATCGTTGATCGCCTATATTGCGCTTCCACCTAAGGCGATCAAAGTTGTACGCCTCCCTCCCAGTCGAAACAACTCTTTTCCTAAGCTGGACAGCAAACAGGATCGAAACCTCTCAAGTGCGGTACACGCCGAAGTCGTAAACACGCCAGACTCGAGAGGGATGTCACGTGAAATGAAGTCGCTGGTCTGTCGCCTTCGGTGTCGCTTTGTTCTGTGTCCTACCTCGCCATATACAGAGTAGAGGGGGGTAAACAACGGCCGCAAGGACGACAACACAACGCATCAATATATTCGTTATAATTATCGTGCAGGCTGACGCATAAGGCACGGAGAGATTTCCACATCCGCGAGAACCAGTGGTGCGAAAGATAGCGTTCGTGCGTCGAAACATACGTTTCCGAAACTGCAAATCATGGGGTCTCGACGCTCGATCTGCTTGAGACACATCCGAGTGTCAGACGGTTGAAAGACGCATCGGATATGTTGTTGCGCCTCCTCGTAGGGTCAAGCTTTAGCCTTTCATGTGCTGATGCGCCCGAAAGCAATTAGTTGCGCAAACACAAATATGTTGGGTTTGTGTCCTTTAATGCATCGACCAAATGTACCCTAGAAAAGAACATTGTGACGGGTATGACCGATGCAATGTTATTGCCTCTAATCACTTATCTTGTTTATGACAGCAGTCATATTCGTGCTGTCGCGCATTCTATTTGACAGCGGCGGCCACGGCTCCGCTAATGCGATCATCCAGCGCGACTTCCTCGCGGCTGACAGGAGGTTGAATTTCTAATGGCTTCGAGCAGAGAAATCTCGCGCTGTCTAGACGCTCATTAACACGCTCGTCGCGTTCACATTGCACGATGCAACGTCACAGCGCGCATTCCATCCTCATTAGACCGCAGCAGGGAGTGTATCACACATATAAGCAACAACAACAAAAGAGAAGTTATTAGCGCAGCCCCCTTGATCGAGAGTAGCCATCAAAATGCGCGGCCAACGACGTCCCTGCCCAATTCTAGCCGGTGGTATACGGGTTACAAGAAGCGGAACGGGGCAGACAGATTCAGGTAAATACGAGAAGTGTTGGCGGGCGTTGCGCTCTTCTAATGCAAGTGTAGTAGAGCAAAGGAACAAGGTCCCCCCCACCCCCGTGTCTTCATCGACAGGCAGACACGCTACACCTTCCAGGCAACGCCAACAGAGGGAGACTGCTGACTCCCTGCTTCCCCGTGGTCTCGAGGGAATAGGCAAGCCAGGTCCGTGTAGTAGTACGCGTTTCTGTGCGCGAGTAGCCAGCCTCGAAAAAAAGAGTGGAACAAGTGTAAACCGTATCATCGAGAGGCAATCCCCCAACCCCAATCTATGTAGGCAGCCCCACTCAGATGCACCCCTCGGGGACGTCGAAACGTGCCGCTAGAACCGTGCCCGATGGACCGCACCAGTATTCGATACCGCCACGGTTAAACACGCGCCGTGACACTTCGCCTAGCAGCACACGAACCAGGGCCAATGTAAGGCCTAACACAGAGCAGCCACATCGCTGGCTCGGCGACATTTGACAAATATACGTCTTCTGCTCACCTGTGTCGTCTGCTGTACAGGCGGCCTGCTTGAGAACGTCGCCGCCAGGAGTGACGTCGGCGCCCTGCGAATGATCAGACGTCGTCATGCAAGATTCCGGTGGTCACTTCGCAAGGACAAAGAGGCCGTATTCTCGGATTATCTACACTCGGCGATGCTTTCACTTTCGCGAGACGTGGCGTGATTAGCGCCGGACGCACTAGCGTCCATAAACGACAGCAATCTTGGCACAAGGCAAAGCTAACGCCAGCTAGATCGCACAAGGCCTCGCTGTGCACTCTGCTTTATGACGTCAGGCTACTAGGCCCGAAATTTCCATTGCCAAGCCCGGCGTGACGAAAGCGGTGACGTCAAAATACCCGCGGCTTGCTCGGGAGCATCCTCGTTGGATTCTATGGCAGCCGGGCCAGGTAGCATGACGTCATAGACCGGAGTGCACTGGCCTTGCCTTATCTAGGTGGCATTGACCAAGCGCGCTGTCTTATCACACTGCAACGAACACTGTCAACCCATAGACACCGACACGTCCGACGCTAGACACGGAAAATTTTATTTATTTATTTATTTTATGCATTTATTTTATTTATTTATTACATACAGCCAAAAAGAAGACACGAAAAAGAAAAAAAGAAAAGGAAGAAAAGATAGGAGGAAAAGGTCAGAGGTGCGAATACAGCTGTCAGAAAAGTATCTAATGAAGCGATATTAACCTAAGCGGTTTCAGTGAGCATTGGTGTGTGGGGAAAAAAAAAAGAAGTTTTTGCGTTAGTTCAGGCAAAATAAAGAATAGGGAGCACTTTTGTGCTTTACCTTGTCACCAAAAGCAGGCAGCCAAGTTTGCATCTGTGCTAAGACGCTGTACTACCCGTCGGCAACCCAAGCCGCCCATATCGACTACACACTGCGCAGTTCCTTCATCGCATTAATAATAAAAAAAAATGGAGTTGAGCAGCCGTATCTGTCTTTTGTTCTTCTGTCAGCTTCCAACTAGGCAGCAGAATAGATCCCCCATCAGAGCTAGTTGTAGAAGCGAGTGAAGCATTTATCATCGAAACTTTGCAACCTCTTCCGCGGAGCTGACAACCCGATGTCCACCATAAACCCCCCCCCCCCCCTTTTTTTTTAACCGTAAGTTAGTAACCGCATTAACGACGTGCCGACAACACGAATGGTGAAGATGATTAAACGGCAAGTGGTAAAATAAATCATAAAATGACATCTAAGTATCGTTGGATACCTGCGTGGTATTTTCCTTTGCCCATACACTTGCTGGGCGCGCCGGTATTCACATTGTTTTCTACGCACAGCACGCGGAAGGGCGTCGTTCGCGCCGAGCCAGCTAGCGCCTCCTGCTTCCAGTATAACGACCATTTGCCACGTATATACGACACCCAGAGTGTACGAGACGGGACGCGCGACTTCGACATTCTCGCCCGCCCAGCCTCCACCCCAAAAGCAGCCGTCAGGAATGATTTCTTCAGCGTATATAAGGCTGCGCACGCCTGCGCCACACACATACATAGACCCAGGGTTACACGCCGCGGACTCTTCTTGTTCTGTCGGTCCTCCCCCTCCTGGCAGACAGCAGTTTCCTTCCCGCGTCAGGGCCAGTTGTCAATGTTGGCCAGCCATTGCTGGGCCACTCCGCCCCTCCCCAGACGAACCCCCCCCCTCCCATCACATAGACATGTCTCGCCGCTGCTTCCCACGGGGAGCCGTCCATTTTGGGGCGAAACCGCTAACTGGCAGCCAGGGGCGGCAGAAGAAGCCGTGACCGACTTGCTGCTGCGTTGCTTCCTTCGCCGTGGTCCGGCGTGCACCACGCTGCCGTGTACGCGCGGCCGCGGTTGCGAGACCCAGACCGAGGGTGGGCCCGTCCAAATTGACGACGCCATCCGCCGCTTTCCCGCTACCCCCCCCCCCCCCCCCTCCCCTGCCCCACCCCACCCAGCACTACGCGTGACAGGCCACGTCAACAGACTTGGGCCCGGCCAATTCCCGGAGCCCGAGCGTGGAAGACAAGACACGGCGCAGTTCGGTACAGCGACGCTAAACCGCGCCGAGATGCATCTAAACACTCACGCGATGTTTCATCGCACGCGACGCAATATGTAGTTCCGTGATTATAGGCATCACTTATATATTAACGACATCTCTCACTTCTCGGCCCGTTTCAGAGCGCTCCGACATCTCTCCAAAGGCCGCGTATGCAAGCCAGTAACTACTGTTTACAACGAGGCCTAACCCGGGCAGCATCATATACTGCAAAAGGAAGCCCCGCTATACATAAATTGGCATCGAGCACCACTGCAGAGGTCCTGTAAGTCGGCAACTGAGCTTTGCAACGAGAAAGAGCCAGCTCCAGTATGTACTGCAAGAAGTCTATTGCATTTAGCTCCGGTGTAGCCTCCTCATGTGCCTTGAATTCTGCTTTTCACGATTTTGTAGCATTGTTGGAGCGCCGTCAAACAACCGGTCGAAAGATAACTAATGGACTGCGCTGACCTCACAGAAATGGCCACCTTGTGGGGTCAGCATGGCGGTGCAGCAGCTGCGGCCTGTATCTCTTCGGCGTATCTTCAGCGGCACTGGCAAAGCTATTCTTTCTGGTTTAGGGTGGTCTTTAATTGTGATGTAACATGCAAGTCATTTATGGGAACTTCTTTACCGACTGCCATGCAATACGCTTAACCTTCGAGTTTTCATTATTGCGATCACACGGCACTGCAGGCTGGGGAAATATGCTCAGATATTTCCTCAATCGACACTTCCACCTAACACCCTACCTGGGAACCGCCACATCTGCGATGGACGCCGCTATGACCTGGTATTTGGAACGGGTTTCATTATTGTAAATGGCGTTACCATTCACTTAAATTAATAGGGACAGTGGTGATCCCGTTTCACCATTTGGCGCTGTTTTTTTATATTCAAGCAGCTCTATATAATACCCAGGATTGCCGGTTTCCGTAACATTCCCAAGCGCTCACTCACACTTCGCACACAGCCTCTTGCAGACACTTTTTCTCGAATGATCCCAGAACCCAGATTCTGCGAAGTGAATACGTGTAAGGAGCTGCTGGCCCAGGGCCTCTCACACTGCTAGAAGCAATTCTGGAACTGCGATCTTTTAGCGACCACGAAAAGAGATGTGCCATCCACAGATTTGCCTATTCCTTGAATCTGTGGCTTCAGAAGTTCCCGTAGGAATATTTCTTACGCTTTATTTTGTAAATTGCCCTGCGATCATATATTTGTTTCTGTGTACGTCAAGGCTTCCCTGCGCACATTATAACGCATGGCGAATTGGTGGACTTATACCGCAATATGTTGATGCAAACTTTCAATTTTCTAAATCGCAAAGCCATTTGAAGGAAGAAGGCAGAAGTTTCGAAAAATGCATGCACTGGCCATCAGTAAGTGCGTATGTAGAATCATGGGACCATTTATTCCTCCGTTGTCGAAGATTTAATTCCCAAAGAAAGGCATATTTAGAGAACCCATTATCGCGTAGTTGACTTGATCTCTCAGAATTTGATATTTTATCTTTTGATGCAAGCCGTCTTGGTCGTTCCCGAAAGGAAGTGTGTCAGATAAGTACATCGTGGCACAACGAGGCTGACATGTTAAACACTTTTTTTATATATATACGGTACTTTTTGCTTTTGATTTACAATTCTTTTTTTCATTCCCAAGCGAGTTCATCAAGAATTGGCATGATCGCCTTTCAATTATACGGACCATTAAGTTAGCGGGAAGAAAGGCATTCCGTTACGTTCCTAATGCGAACTATTCTTTGGAGGCAACAACAATTCCCATCAAAAGGACGGTACGTTGCGCACTTTGGTAATCTATACTATGTGGTGGCTGAACAGCAACCATGGACTCCGAGATTGGGCAGCAATCGTTCGCCCCTAATCTCGGAGTTCAATGCTACAATTGACGCTCCCGTAGGCACTAGCGCCAAACTTCCTTCCAACAGAGAAAGAGAGGCACAGACGAGAGGAAGGAAAAAAAAAGACAAGGAGTTTAACAATCACTTCGGTTTCCTCCCTATACTGGGAAAGAGGTAGGCAACCTAGGGTAAGTATATCGAAAGATAAGATAGACGTTCACAATACAAGATAACAGATTCCATCTAGTAGAGATAGAAAAAGAGAAAGATCAACTAAAGGCCAGACCAAAACTGAGCCCGGTTGGCTTCGCTGAGCAGGGGAAAAGAGGATGGAATTATTAATCGAAGGAGATAAAGTCACGTGTTCATACTGCCGACGTATAGTGGAAGTATTCTTATCGCTGTGTCACAGACGGTAATACAGTCCGGCCTACTTCAGGAAGCGCAGTAGCTCTGCCGGGGGGCCTTCTGCGGTTCTGCTATGCGAGACCATGGTGATCAGATAGTGTCCGACGGAAAAGGCTTCCCTCTAGTAAAATTGTACGAAACTCTATAGGCGTTCAATAGAGTATACAGAGTCAAAGAATCCACGCTCTAGTGCACGGAACACTCTGTGCGCCGTGGTCTCCGTGCGCACAGGCGACGCGACCTTTTGTCACGCGACCTCTCCGGGGCAAACTCGGCGTCCGAGGCGAGTTCCCCGATGTCACGACACAGCAGCCCCTACTGCACCGCTTCGCGGTCAATCACTCGCACCCCCGCCACTTTCTCTCGCTTTCTTTCAGCGCCTGAGTACACCCGCTGCCTTCGAGACAGCCCAGAGTCCACGAAGTAGAAGACATCGGGAAATACATTCACAGAGTGAATTTAGACACTCTATACGGATTTAGGCAGTACGTTGAGCATAGACCGCTTTGGCCGTTCATAGATTTTTCCCAGTTTTGACACTTCGTGTTGGCGCTTTCAAGCTGCTGCCTGCTGCTTTTTATTGGGCGCCCGCACAGTTTTTTTTTTTTCTTTTACCCATGAAGAGAGGAATTTATTGTTTTCGGTGCTACAGCATGGAATGACGCACCCTTGGAAATGACACCTGCGATAAACTTCATCACCATAGGTAAGAGCTAATTCTTCCTTGGTCAAGCATTGTTGTAATAATTTCCTGATAACTTTTCTTTGATATAATTTGTGCATATCCGTTATTTCCGGTAGATGCTTTCTTTTTCTGGTTATTGTGTGGTTCTTCGTGTTGCAAAAACACCGTAAATGTATATTAATCAGTTGTAGCGTATGACGATTGTTTGCATTTATTACTATTTACAATTAGTAAAGTATTTTCAGTCGTTGTTTGTATTGCACCGGTCACCCGCCATTCGGCTACCGACCCAAATGTCTGCATTAATTTTTTTTCTTAATTAAGTAATAACGTTTTATTTTATTATTTTATTGACTCATTGATTGATTGATTCAATAGACGTTTCATTTCGAAGTGTACAGATTGTACCACCCGGGTCAGAATTTTACGGAATGCGGAATTTGAACAAAAAATTGGAGAACGCTTAAACGCTTCGCCTTCTAGAGTGGAACGCGATAGCATTCAAAGATCCCTGACTGCTTCTCACGCTTCCCGGCAACTGCAGCTTATGTAACCGTAATGTTTACCGGCAAACGCTGGCGGCGAACGCTATGCTCGCAGGCGAGTTTCTGGTAAAAACGCGGCCTCTTGCGTGGGGCGATGCCGGACGTAGTGCACAGCAGCGTCCCAGAAATTAGACCATTTTAAGGTTTCTGTTATTGTTTCGCACTTTTAATATTTCAGTCTGAGAAGATTTAACATAAAAGGCGTGCGCTGTCGGTGTTTTGATTGATGTCGTTTGTTTGTGGGCTGGCATTCTCAAAATTTCGAGGAATACTTTTGTCAAGAATGTTAAACAAGGTAAGAGCAACTTTACTGATGAATGGTGTGGCAATTAATATAACCCGGATATACCGCATTTCACATAGGAAGGCGTAGCAGACACAAATGCCTAAATATATGCGGAAATTTTCACTCACAGACAACTCCGACGAAGCCGGCGACTACCCCGACACCAGATTTTCTGCTACATGGGGCCCTTAACGCAATCGTGTTAACAACAATCCGCAGAATTGCACGTACAGGAAACAGTTCAGGATTTACTTAACCGCTTTGTTTGACATGAGCGTTTTATCTGCGTTTCTTTTCTTTTCTTTCTTTGCGTTACGCCCAAATGCAACTTAAGGCCTTAAAGATTGGCATGTCCCGTGAAATCCCAGCTAGGTGACCTGCGCCCTTTGTCGTAGAAACTCCGCAGTGATAACTTTCGCCATGACAACATAACATTTCTGATCAGGCACACACACACACACACACACACACACACACACACACACACACACACACACACACACTCTCTCTCTCTCTCTCTCTCTCTCTTGATAGTAAGATAAAAAGCATACGCTATGGTCGAAATCCTTTCTCAATGCTAGTTGCGATGAAGCTATCGTCAAAGTAAGGTTCATTATCTGGTAATGCGCGCTCCTAGACGCAGAGCAACAAGGGAGGTCATTTAACGAAGCATACTGTCATGTTACAAGCTGTCACGGCTATATGTACTGTATTGTCTTCCAACCTTTGGCTCATACGAGATTGGCCAAGGAGCAGGCGGTTTTATTTATTCGTTAGAAATTTAATAAAAACAAAATTTTCATAGCAGTCATTAGAAAATACTATCAAAATTTTTCAGATAAAAATATTTTGACACAAAGTGAAAGAATAGGAATAGTTCATAATTCCAAAAAAAAATGTGGTTGATCCCTCTTATATAGGAATCGGTATAGAACACGAAAGTGAAACGTGTCTTCACAGAAGTAGTGTAATGTTTATTGCACATTGATATATAATGTCTATTGGTGTTTTGTGGCTAAAGCGCCCTTAGGCGTTGATGCACCCACGCTGACGCCTGGTGGCACGTCTCCTCCATCACGACTACCAACGTCGATGACCATGAGCAACCGTCGTGCATATGGAAGCTGCACTACGCTGCACACGCTAGCACAACGCGAAAGACGAAGCACGTAACTGACACACTAATACAACGCGCAAGACAAAGCACGTAACTGAATCGTCACCGAGTCAAATCAGCGCGTACAGCGCGTCGTAATTGCAGCCTCCGCGATCAACTTCAGAAACATTTTCAGAGCTAATTGCGGAGGCCACGCTCCGCTGTGCTGAGTACGGTGAACGCCACCTAGGTGGCGTTGGTAGTGCTTCTTGATGCCAGCGTCCCTTCGAATGCTGGCATCGAGGCGTCGTAGTACTGAGACCACCGAAGCGTTCACTGTCGGTGCGCGTTAAGGCCGGAATACATGGAGCGAATAACCGGCGTCCGAGCGAAGAACTTCGTCGGGCGGCGAACGTCCGACGGCCGGCGTCAAGAAATTTGCCGTCCGCAGCCGATCTGCCTGTCCAAACATTTTCGTCGGGCGAACGCCGCCGCCGGAAGCGTCTAGCGCGCAGCGGTGGACGACAGCCAATCAGGAGGCACTAGTTCCGGTCGCAATGCATGCTGGTGTTTCGCGCGCGCGCGCCTTTTCGCGTCGTCTGCAATCGCGTTGGTGTTGCCGTGTCTGCATGTCTCTGCACCGATTGAGTAGTTCCTAGTATGATCTCTCAGGAATCGCGTTGTATTTGTACATCCCATATCCGCTGATCTGCGAGGAAACAGACAAGCAGTGCAAGCTCTCTACAACAACCTTCAACAGAAATCTTCTGATCTCAGAGGCCACATGCTGTCGTCATGCCTATCTCCCGACTTCCCCGATAGATGGCGTTGGCATCGGATATTTCTTTCGCTAGGCTTAGACGCGTTCGAAACGAGAAGCGATCTCGAAAACTACTCAAGGTTATCCATAATACTCTGTCGTCGAAGCGGCCTGAGACTAAGCGAAAGCCGTTTACGCAGTCATTTGCTTCCAACTAAGTGAATTCTACAAGGACAACGCCAAATTCAGTTCGAAGCGGGCGGCCGGGACCGCCGCCAACACGGCGGCCAACGCGCGGCGGCGTTCGCCGCATGTATTGCAACACAGCAAACATCCTGCGTCGTGTCGCCGCGTCGTTACTTGACGCGTGAAGTTCGTCGAGAAAGTTCGCTCCATGTATCCCGGGCTTTAGTGTCATAATGCAGTACTTCTCTTTTCTGCTCATAGGCGGCGGCACCGCCCCGAGCAAGAGCGCGGGTACACGGAGGAGTGTTAGATATATAAGGCGCGTCTGTGTAGCTCTCTGCGAATGCGTTTGTGGCGCAATGGGTTAAACGCTCGGCGATCTATCGTCGCGGACCGAGAGGTCGTGGGTTCGATTCCCAAATTTTGCATGTTTGTGGAACTTTTTCTTCTGGTTTCTTTCTTTGTATTATGTTCTATGACGTATTTCCGTGACGGAAATACGTCAGTGAAGTCTTGGTGGACCCCGGAATAAAACACTTTCGTGTTAAAATTCGGCAAGCTACTCATTTTGTATCTCTAATGAAATTGTAAACTACAAGAAAAGCATCCCTATGGCTCAATGAAGTCGCCCCAAAGGAGAGAATGGTTGGTGAGGTTAGTAAAAGGCCATGTTTTCGAAATGAAATTTCTAAGTTTTCTTTCTCTTACATATCGGCGGCACAAGAGGAAAAAATGCTCAATGTATTCGGATTCATTGCAAGAAGAACATAGAGGGGACACAGCAAGACCAGACCTGTGTAAGTAAAAATTTACAGGCGGTATAAGGCATCTAAATTTTCTCAAGTGATGGTAATCAAGCTCCACTCAGTGGCAAGGAATGCCCAGTCTTCTTCAATAATTTTTTTTCATCCATATTCACTACAGAATGCCATTCAAGTTTGCCACAAGTCACTGATCTAGATTACGAGTAGATGGAATCTATCGGATGTAACAGAGGGTGGTATCGCAGGTCTCATAAATAACCTGAAATTGTCTAGTTCTTCAGGTTTCAGGTACCGGAGTCAACTGTGTTCCAGGAGGTGATAGAAATGCTCGAGCTGACAAACGTAAGATCTAGTAGAGAGCGTCACTTAGCGCGAACTAGAGTATTACTCCCGAATTTAAACACAAGAAATGATTTGATAAAGTTCAATCCCACAACCGTTTGCCACAAGTATCCGTTCGGCAACCCCACGATACATGCTGGTAATTAAAGTCGCCTACTAGTATGACGATCTTCGGACTGTAAGCAAGAGCGGTATCAAGATAACGGGTATCTTGCACCCCTGCAGGGAAGTACGTGTTAACTACAGAAAATGGCGTGCAACCAGGAAGCGTCATATTCCATACTAACATTTCACACTCTGGTGACATTATCTGATGTGCTATCGTAGCTTTATGGCAGATCTTTCCTGATACAAAGAAAGCTATACCCCCGCCTCGGGAAAAACGATCCAATCGAAAGCATCGAAAATTTTTAGATGATGAGTTTGATCCGCAGCAAGCCAAGTTTCCTGTAGAATAATAATATCTGAGGAATATTTAGAAGAAAGATATAATAAATCTGTTTGCAGCAGAAAGTATGGAACGACAGTTCCACTGAATTACTGTTAAGCTTCCCATGGTGAAGAAAACGGAGCAGCAGAGACCGCTTGGTCCAAAACGCTCTCTGTAAAGGAGTCCTTCTTAGTAGGAGTCTCTCTCACGTACTTTTTAGCCTTGGAGTTGGTGAGAGAGCCAGACTTTTTCCCTACCGGTGATCTCGTGCGTTTAAGTGATCGGGGGTCCATTTCTACATCTTGATTTTCCATCCCAGTCTGTGTCGGAGAAGCAGGTGTGGTCAACTTTCTCAGAAGTTGATGGCTTTGCAACATCGTTGTTAGTCAATGGTAGCGCGGTTGACTCTTCACTAGGTTGACTATGTAGTAGAATAGGCACCTGACCCTAAGTGTTCGCTTCATTAGCAACTTGAAACCACTGAGCGAATTGTGTGGATATTGCCTGAACAAGGGAGTCAGCGAGGTTTACTATAATGAGTTCCATTGCTTTTTCCAGCGAACAGACGCTGCGGCTGGGCTGCAATTGATGTCCCGGGAATGTACTTTGCCACTGTGGGACTCGAACGCTTTCACCATGTGTCGTTTGCGTTCGTTGTCCCCGGATATATGGATGCATCTACCGCATGGGTTACCACGACGTGAACAGACCATGCTGTACCGTCTGGGGCTAGGCGTTGCATTAACGAACTCATATGCCTTCCTTATTGGAATGGCCAACAGACCCACGTGCGACATGTGCAGCAGCGATGAGACGATCACACCCATTATCTGTGTCTGCCCGCGCTATAGTGCCGAGAGACAAGTGATTTACAGAGTGCTGGACCAATTGGACAATCAACCAAAAGCTCAAGGTCAGTGTTCCCAAAGAACATCCACGCTGAAGGCCTTACTCGTGTTATTAAGATTCCTGCAGTCTGCGGGCCTTCACGATAGACTTTAAGAACGCCGCCCCCTGCCACTCTATAGTGTACGCGGTTTGTTTGTGCTCGTCTCTCTCCCCATTTTACTCCCTCTTTTTATCCCCCTACTCCTTCCCCCCGTGCAGGGTAGCCAACCAGAACTACCTCTGGTTAAGCACCCTGCCTTCCTGTGCATCCTTTGTTTTTCTAGGTGGCGTATGTTAATATCAGAGTCCTTTGCTAATAGAGTATCGACTAATAACACAAGCACAAGCGTCACCCACAAAAATGCAGTGCACCGGTCCGGCACCGGATTTTCTGCGACACGATGCCCTTAACGCTTTCGCGCTAAATCCTCAGTATTTCCTAAACGTCAGTCTAGATTTCAAATGTGATGCGTCTACTGCGGTGTACGCGTCGACTACGCGTCCAACATAGTGTTTGGCTGTTTTAATGGCTGCAAGCTAAAACTGTGCGGACTACGATGTCTGTTGCCTACGGTGTAAGCTCTGGTCTTTACGGGTCCTGACAGATTACTCGCAGGGTCTGTCTACGTATGATAGATCAAAGAAGAAGGAGGGAAGGAAAGAGTGGAGAAGGAAAGGCAGGGAGGTTAACCAGTTTAGCACAACCGGTTTGCTGAGTAAAGAAGAAGAAAAGTTCATGGCTGTATGTCACAAGCTGCCTATGGGCAGCTCATAAACTTCATAGCGAATACTTATAAACTTCTGTAGGTCTTAAGTAATATTAGCTGAGGGACAACAGCTGCAATGTACAGTGCATATGATTGACTGATTGATTGAGAGACAGCGAGAGAGGATAAAGAAGAAGGAAGGAAACTGTTTACGTTGTATGCAATGAGGTAATAAATAAATACAGTAAGACCTCGTTATAACGAATCGGAATATAACGAAACAATGTATATAACGAAGTAAGTGAAATTTCCCTTAAAATCCCCATAGAGATTCCTACTGCAGTACATGCAATAATGAAAATGACAAAGTAATTCTGGCTCCCTGTACTGTAGGTTTTACTGTAAATAAATCTCGTCATCTGGTGCATGCGTGGACAGCGCAAGGAATGGTTAGGTCTTCAGAGACGGGCATTGCATTTGCCCGCAAAAACGACGAAGCCAAGATGACGCGCCTTCGCGCACCGCTCAATCAGCTCCGGAGCGAAGCCAGGCCACAGCCTTAATCTCATTAATATTTTTTTTTCAAAATATACCTTGTACCGCTACCTATGATTTTAAGAGATCAGGTCCTATAACCTCTTCCCTGCTTTTACCTACTATACCGGTGCAACGCCTGCAGCGCCACTGGCGGCGATCCCTCATCCCAACAGCATTACGAGGCGCCTGTCAGGGCGCTGTTTCTACTGCGAAGCAGAAGTTGCCACGAGTCCTATACGCCGCGCCAGCATGTCTCCGTCTATTGTTGAAGCACCGTCCGAAAAAGCTTCAATGCAACGCGAGACCGTACTGTCGCTTTCAGTGCTTCGTCCTTCGCAAGAAACCGCAGTTTTCTTTTTCTCTACAAGTCTGTGCATCAGATTTGAACTGAAGGGCACAGTTAAATGGGTTCACAACACAGAATAATTTCACAATTACACAAATGACAAAAGTAGCGTGAACGTGGAACACTTTCTCCGTTTACCTTTCTTTAACTGAGACCTACTCAATATTTGGTTCCTTAGCTCCTGTGTCTAAACACGTACTCTGATGTGAGCGTTCTTTATATTTTTAAGGGACCCAATTGCTAATAAATACAGCTTAATTTTCATTTGCTTCGCGCTGCTCTTTTTCAACACTCCGTCACTCAAACACTAAAAACGCAGGACGCCTGTTTTACGTTTCAATTATGACCCTTCCCGACAACTGGCGAAAAAGCGGGCCCGCCCAGAGATGCCTCGCAGAAGACAGCTTCAAACGCAGGGGATGTCAGACTCTCATAACACGCCAATTTCTCGACGGCTGCTCGTCATCTTCGTTGCTGATTGCTCCTTAGAGGGTCTCGTTTGCGGGAGACCGATCTCAAAGCAGCCGTCAATCGCCGCTAGGCGGCGGAACTGTACCTTCGGAATTCCACCACCGTAAAGGACGTCGGGCACAGCGCGCCGCGTTATCGCCCCTGTGACAAGAAGATTGGGAGTCACGTCACCAGTTCAGGTCCTCATCTCGACCGCGCCTCGTAGTGAAAGCGTTATACCACTGGCACATTTCAAAGGAGAGCAGCGGAGCTGGGAAATTCGAAACGCCGTGGTTTTGGCTTGTGGGAATCTGAAATAGACATCGACTGGGGCTGCTATTCTAGATAGCACAAGACCTCCGCCATTTTACCAAATTCCGCCATCTCTTCGGCACCAACATGGCGCCATCTGACAATGTTCATAGGCGGTATTCGCCGGTCGACGACTTTCGGGGGCACAATCACGTTCGCGAGGGCGCGTCTGGCTAGCAGCGGACTCGTCGGCCGTCTACGGGTGACAGCTTTCCAAGTACTTCTTGTGGAACCCGCCCCTGCTGACTATAAAAGAACACTAGTAAACAAAAATTTAAGACCATATAGGTTCATGGAAAAACTACTGTAGAGTTCGTATTGACTGACTAAACAGATCTTGGCGAAGGCTTCCGGCAGAATGTTAACGCATTGTAAAGACTCGGTAAAACATAAGTTCCCGGGTACAAATGTTAGAGGCCTTCATAATGAAGACGGATTGCGTTTCAGTGACGACAACTATACACAGGTGGGAGTGAACCATGGCACGAAAGAGGGGGACGGATCTTTCCCGAACGACGCCTCTCAAAACACTCCCGGAACTTTTGACGCCACCCATTTCGCCTGTTTTATTAGCCAGAACGCTGGATTTCGTGGCACAGTGTGAAGCTGAATAGGCAGAAGCACTGGGCAGAAGCATTTGAAAAGCATCAGCACCAACGAAATGAAAGAAAGAAAGAAAGAAAGAAAGAAAGAAAGAAAGAAAGAAAGAAAGAAAGAAAGAAAGAAAGAAAGAAAGAAAGAAAGAAAGAAAGAAAGAAAGAAAGAAAGAAAGTTCTCGCTTCCGCGCGATGAACAGTGGCGTCTACGACTTCCACGGGGCTGCAAGCATGAATCATCATTCCGGCAGACGGAAAGCCTTCCAAATTAACTGAGAACCAGCTTTTCCTTATTTTTCTTTTGTTTTTTTCTATCTCCTCCCCAACTTCCCGTTTCTCCTTTTCCTCTTTCTTTCAGCGTTGTCTTAACTTCGCCTCCACCGAGGCTACAGTTGCGTAGAAACGAGAAACGCACTCTGCGGACTCTCATTAAGTACAGGACCGGATTTATACCTGCGCTCGGTGCACGCAAGCGCAGAGGAACAGAAAGCACCAAAGTAAAGTTCCCGAAGAGTACGCAGGGGCAGTCGTCGCGGGAAAAAAGCCCAGTCGGGCTTCCAGGTAGTGTGGTGGTGAGTGAGCAGCGAGATATTAAACGCGAAACAGAGAGGAAAAAAATGGGGGAGGGGGGTGTACTAATCAAGAAAAGGAAGATTTAAAACTCAAGGCGACGACGCAAAAAGAAATCGAACCCGCATCGGCAAAGCCTGCAGGAGGAGCTGTACAGTCTCGTAGACTGAAGACAGAAGCTTCATTTCAAAAAGAGGCGTGGAAAGAGGGAAAGTGCAGAGAGCGTACGGGAGGCTTTCGTGAGCCGCAGTACGCCGCGTCGCTCGGGCATTCATCACCAGTCTAGAACGAGCAGCGAGAGCCGGAGTCCAAACTCAGGGACGGTCCAGCCCCTCTTTCCCTCTTAATCCGCGAGGTGCTCGTAACACAGCTGTACGAAAGAAATAAAGAAAAGGTACGGACACCGAAAACAGTAACGAAGAACCACCGGTAGGAAGTGAAACAATCTACCCTTGCACCGCACAAAGCGGACCGACTTGGCCAAAGGCAAACCTGACACCGCAAGCCCGCAGACAAAAGAGCCAGTGTTCGCCGGGATCGGGAAGCGAGAGCTACTATACCACGCCGGGCCGTCAACCCTGACAACGAATCTCTCTCTCTCTCTCTCTCTCTCTCTCTCAACCTCGCCCTTATTCGGAACCTGGGCGGAGAGGCACCTTTTAATTAAACTTCATTTAGACGAAACCGAGAGAGCGAGAGAAAGATATCCACTTCCCCCAGGCTCGGCAGCAGTCCGCTGCTCCCCACTGGGCCTTTTCATTCAGGGATTAAGGAGCTGCGGGGGGGTTGCGCTGCTGTTCCTGCTGCTGCTGCTGCTGCGGAAAGCTGCAGCCCGCGCATCCTCTCCCCCAAACGCACGGTCCTGCCGGGCACTTCGCGTCTCCATTGAAAAGAACGCGGTCGGAAACGCGAAACACAGCGCTCTCCACGCCAAGCACAAAGCTGCCGCTTCTTCGTCTAGCTCTTGGCGTCCTTTTCCAAGCTTCGTCACGTTGCAGACACCCCCTGCTCCCAACCTCTCTTATCCCTGACCTAAGCAAAACAGCGGCGCACTCTGCTACTCCGCGGGTGGTACTGGTGGAGAGGGTGTTCTCGAACAAAAGCTTCAGAACGGGATGAGCTGGAAAGCTGACGCTCGTCGGAGAGCACGAGTCGAGCGAGCCAGGAGAAAAAAAAATGCAAGTGGGAAAAACAGGGAGCGAAAGCAATCAAGAGGAAGTCGCGTTTAGGGAACTAAGGTGCACTTCTTCAATAAGGTCCTCCCTCCTCCCCAAAGCCTTAATTCCTTCGCTCCAGTGCCAGCGTCTCACTCGAGGCATAACGCGCTCTCCTGTAACGCGAGGAGCTACCCAAGCGGGACGCTCTCCCAACTCCCAGCCAGGGAAGGGAACCTTAATCGCCGAAACGTCGGCAAAGTGTCCCCTGCTAACTCCGGCGCACCCGGCTCGCATTCCAGAGTCAATCGCTTCTGCATTCTTTCATTTTGTTTTCTTTCACTTGAATATGAGCCGGTGCCTCGAATAACAAAAACTGTGAAGAGCTCGCGCGTGCTCTCCGATCTGACAATGCAACCTTCTCAGAACGTCTTTGCCTTTCCGCCTCCCTAGGGAGGGATTGTCACCGAGACGATTCGCTTCCCACTCCCTAAACCATTCTTCGACAATAAATGGCTAAGTCTTCTTCTTCCCACTTGCCTCAAGAGTGAGTCTAGGGGAATTCAGAAGAGGGCTCAAGGAGTCTCTCCCAAACCCTGCTGGGGAACAAATGACGCAGCAAGAAAGAAGAAATAAGGAAAACGAAGGGTGGCGCGGCAATATATGCTCAATTTATAAAGTTAAGCTTCTTCCTCCGCCCCTTTGCCCCATAGCAGAGGTAGGTGTACGACTTCACCTCGGTATCCGTAGCAATTCACGCGGCCTGAACGTTTTTTCAAGCCCGTATTCCGGAGTGGTTTTATAAGGCCACCACTCAAGATTACCACATGTATATTGCTTCCTGTTGGGACAGGGAGAACAATGAAGCCTAATCTCGTTTGCACGAAACCCTCTAGAGCACCGGAAGGGCTACTTGGCCATCTGCCGGCCGCTATACCTCAAATACAGGAGGCTTAAGTGGCCAGCGCCGAACTCTTCCTCGTCGCCGGGGCGCTGTACGGTTCTCTGAGAGCCCATATATTAAATGTGGACTTTTTCTTCAATCGCCTTGACGTGAGTGTTAATATATGTAGACCCAGAAGAAATGTTTGTCTTGACACTTGTGAGACACCTCCCATAGAGATAAATCCTGTACTCCTCAGGTAAGCCGCGTTTTCTTTTTTCTTCTTTTCTCTTTTTCTTTTTTTTTCGTATCGCAATCCAGAAGGCTGGTCTGGTGGTGCAATACGAAACAAATACGAGACATTTGTGCGCGTTTTTCTGGGTATACGGTGAAGTGATTAACTGAAGTCAGTGCCAACCTAAAATTGTAGTGGCAAACATAAATGCGCCAGCCAATTGCCAGCCAATTACGTGCGCCCATTTTCATGACGTCCCGGCGATGGAGGCCTACTTTCACGATCCTCGTCCCTCTGCAACTATAGTTTGGAGTTAGGAGGTACGGACTGTAGGTATACAGTCCGGCTTTTTATACGCGGTACTTAATTTAGTTAGTTATGTAGGGTTTGATGGCGCTAAACTTGAATTATAATGCGCAAGCCACAAGGCGGGGATCTTATAGCTAGATAAAAGCGCTTGAAGAAGAAGAAAAAAAAAAGAAGCATTAGTTCGCAGTTTACCAAAACAAGATATTGCTTTTAAAAACTCGGAACGTCGTCAGGAAGAAGATACAAGTGCGTTTTTTTTTTCTCTCGATAAGATCAAACACATATGAAGTAGCCGATAACGTTTTGTAAAGTTCAATATAAAAATACTTGTATTTTCTCCTCAAACGCCGGCCACGTTCTAAATACATGAAGATGGGCTCGTACTTGTATTTTGGTGCTTAACGTCCCAAACTGCAGAGTGGATTATGAGGGACGCCGCCGTGGTGGGCTCCGGGGTAATTCGATCCACCTGGGGTTCTTTTACATGCACCCATACCCCCTGTACATGAGCGTTCTTGCATTCTGCCCTCATCAGAATGCGATCGGAGCGGCGGGGATCGGACCCGCGACCTAGAGCTCCGCAGTGCAACGCCGTATTAACTGGGCTACCGCGCCGGGTGGCAGTATCGAAAGTGCAGCAGGTAACGCAATGCTGAATTGCCCTATAGTTATTATAGCGTCACATTAAGTCCCATCACGCAGTATGTGCCCTATATTAAGTTGAAAGCTGCGACGTCGCAGTGCAATGCGTTAGGTAAGCATTAATTGTCTCTATACGTACTCTGGTCAGTGTAGATTCCGCTTATCGCAAAAGACGTCCCTTTCTTATCAAGGGAAGTGCGCCGTAAGCACAACATACCTTTCCGTGCCCTTCTATCCCAATACCCCTTCTCCCAGTACAGGGTAGCAAACCGGAAGTGCGTCTGGTTAACCTCCCTGCCTCTCCACTCTTCTATTTCTCTTTTTTTTCTCTCTCTCTCTCCTCTCCGTGCCTTTTCACACTGCCTGCACGTAGAACATATTAGCTGTTACCTTGCACACCACACCTACAATCCCCCAACCCAGCCTGCTCTGTTTGGTCACGTTGTTGAGCTCCTGCTCGAACGACATGTCTCGGTTCGCCGGTCGGGCCCCCTCCCGAACGAGTTCAAACAAACCGCAACGCCTATATAACCCGACACCGTATTAACCGCGCACGCATTTCGCCACTTAGCGGTCAAATGCTCTACGAGCTCACGGCAGCTGCAACGCATCAAAGCGCGAGATCGGTTCAAGCACGACCCACGTGTTTGGGAAGCGCATCTGCCGAAAGAACAACGCTGCAGACAACGCGTACACGGACGAAGATACGTGCTACACAGGGCATGTGGACGGATACACTGGAACGCAGACGCCTGCACAAATGAAACTTCTGACACACACAACGAGACTCCGGCAAATAAAACATCGAGGCACGTATGTGACCACGCATAGACGCGCACACTCATACGTACGCATACAAACGAAAAAGCGAGTATACAACTCAGTCGCACGCAAGACTCATGAGCGAACGTACAGCACAAAGCCCACCATGCACACACGCATGCGCACGAGCACGCACGTAGGCAAGCATGGCAAGAAACACGGAAGGGTAGACAGACAGACATGCATAGAGACACCGTACACAGAAATACTACGTACAGATGCACGCACGCACTGCACATACGCACACATGCAACGTAAAGGAACCTACGCCACAGACAGGCACAAACAAACAGACACGCAAGCACACACGCCCGAATAACAAGATGTGTGTGCGTAGGAGCTCCACATACACACAGACACACGCACGCACGCACGCACGCACGCACGCACACACACACACACACACACTCACACACACACACTCTCTCTCTCTCTCTCTCTCTCTCTCTCTGTCGCGCGGAGGACTGAACTCTATATAGGTAAATTCGCCTGGGCGATGTCAGTCGTGAGCCAATGAGGCGCGGGCCGCCCCACTTCCGGAAGCGAGCAATCAGAGAAAGTGAACGCGGCGTCGGCACGTCCCGGACCGTCGCGACGCGTCGCCAACCGTCATGTCAGCCCTTCCGGTATACGGCCCGACAGCGGAGCCGCAAAGCCGCGGGACAAATAAAGGCACGCAAGGACACGCGCACGGAGGCCGAGGCATACATAGGCAGCGGACCTCGCAGTACATACATGGGCAGCGTCGTATAGCAGTACGGCAGCCATGCGCGGTTGTACTCGACGCTGGCTGAAGCTTGGTACTGACTGCATACAGACAAACGTGCTGTTGAACGTGGGAAGCGCACATAGCGCGGTTTACCCATTTGGGTAAACGGAGATGACAGACAAAGACCAAGGAGGCATACTTAACTCGTTGTAGAGCTTCGCATGCGAACCTTCTACAGTGAGCTATCAGCCGAGCTCTATAACCATGCACTTCCCCCGAATAAGCAATCTCTAGTCGTCAATTACAGGGTGTTACACGTAACTTGAAACATAGGCGTATCTAAATGGTGGGCAGGTGGGATGAACCTGCCCCCCCCCCCCCCCCCCCCCCGCAACACCAGAAGTGGGGGTGGAAGGGGGCTAGTGCCCGGCAGGAGTATCTACAGGGTGGGCAGGAGTATGGAAGGCGAATCCCCCCCCCCTCCCCATCCGGTAGATACACATATGGTTCAAGCTACGTGAAACACCCTGTATATACGTTCTCCCTCTTTGTACGACCATGTGCGGCTGCGGCTGGACGTCAATTAGGTCTGATTCCCACAGCCGTTGCCACGCCGGTCTCTCTTGAAAAATGGAACGACGGTAGGGTTGCCAACACTCCCGAATTCATTGGGACGGTCCTGACTATTGAGTAAACGTTTTGTGTCCCGACTCGATCCAGTCGGGACGGCCAAATATCCCGACTTTCCCCACCTTTTTTTTTTTCTACTCAATAAAAATCAATAAAACAGATTTATTTTTTTATAATGCCTGACAGCTCGGTTGCACATACTTCTCGTTTGTCTTCTATTGCGTGGTCAAACACAAAGCAGGTTTTGTAGTTGTCATGGTTCTTCTATAGTTTCTGTTTTAAACCCTAACCGTTCACAGCACCTCTATCTTTACTGGTAGCAGCGTGAGCCACATAAGTGCTGGCCCTTTCTTGTACAAGATCGCGACATAGCGGGGCAAAAAAAATTAAACAACAATTGTGCAACATTGCTGTACCTAAAGACTGGCTGTTTTCGGCACTGACAGGGTCGGCGTCGACAGACGGTCGACAAAAAAGAAAAATCTGCGAAACGGAATGAAGGCTACGACTCGGACTTCCCAGCTTGTTCTGCAGCACAAGCTTCGCATCGTACAAATAACGGCCCTGCCGAGCTCAATCTCAGATTAAACGCACGTACGCCGTCAAGCTAGTACCGACTGCAACCCGTATGCCCTCTTGACGCCAGAAGAACTTCAAAGCGCCCGCAGGCAAATAAATGAGGACCCAGTGAGATCCGAGCGGTGTGCTGAACAGATCAGGAAAAAAAAGAAAAAAAAAGAGGGCAAGCGCCGCGCGTGCCTGCCAAGAAAGCTATACGGATGACGAGGAGTGTACAAGATATAGCGGAGGAGGAGTCCCATCAAAACAAGCCTTGATAAACCATCCAGGCGAAAGAGTCGGACTTGGTGTCTGCACGTAAAACGCAGGCAAGCGCAAACGCTTGCCGTGCCGACGTACAGTACACGGTTACTCCGAAGTCGCAAGAGCTTCGCGAGCATGCTCAGTCGAGCATTCGCTCGCGTGCGGCTGCAAAGGCACAAAGCAACGCCGCGACACTCCCCTGTACACTCACGACGAGTTTGTGCGGCTGCTACTCCGATCGTGACTGACAGTCGAGCGCCGTGAAGCGCGAGTCAGGTGTATTCTGAAAACAGCCCTGTTCTTTTTAAGCCTTCGAGCTGCAGTCCCAAAAAAGAAAGTCGTCTGTTGACGCGGAACAAACACGCGTTTCCGTTGCAGTTGATTTCATCGCGAGCTTTTTTTTTTCTTTTTTTTTTTTCTTAATTATTAGTCGCAGCCTCTTGTTACGTTTTACAGGTAACAGAGCTGAGCTTTGCGCTGGCAAGGGTTAAAAGACGTCGTCCGGTTCCTGTTGTCCCCATGCTCGCACCGACGATAGCTCAGCACGTGACATATGGAGGCAGACATGCATGGAGTGATAATATCCTGCTGCCTCGGGACGAAAATGGGAGCGCAATTTCAGCCGGGAGGGCCCTGCTGCTTTACATTTGCCAGCCAGAACTTCGTCACTCTTCGCCTCTAATATCTCGGCTTTATCCTTTCTTTGTCCTGTTTTCTTCTTTCACGTCCTTTACAAATCATTTCTATTACACCATCAGAAGTAAGGATCCCTGAAAGTTCAAGGATGACATCTTCAGGTTCCATATAAATTTCTCTTCCTCCATCGGTATATCTCTGCCCTCAAGTAATATGAAATTGTGTAGAACGCCTGTTTTCCAATAAGAAACCCGTTATAATCGAGTTTATTATAACCGGTATTAGAGGCACGCGGGGCACGATCTCCTTGCGAACACATTGTCATACTCTTAACACAATTTGCGAGTTTGAAACGGTTATTCAAAGCAGTAGAGTTCAAGGAATCGTGGAGTCACTGCAGTCTGAGTTTTATCTCTTCATACCTTTATTTACACATATCTCTCTATATCTGTGTTATCGCTGACGCACGCGGTAGCTTCGTGTTTTCACATCACCATCAGCCTATATTTTTATGGCCACTGCAGGACGAAGGCCTCTCCCTGCAATCTCCAATTACCACTGTCTTGCGCTAGCTGATCCCGACTTCCGCCTGCAAATTTCCTAACTTCAATAGTCCCCCCAACTACTTTTCTGCCGTCCTCGACTGCACTTCCATTCTCTTGGTATCCATTCTGTAACTCTAATGGTCCACCGGTTATCCATCCTACGCATTACATGGCCTGCCCAGCTCCATTTCTTCCGCTTAATGTCAACTAGAATATCGGCTATCCCCGTTTGTTCTCTGATCCACACCGCTCTCTTACCGTCTCTTAACGTTAGTCCTAAGATTTTTCGTTCCATCGCTCTTTGTGTGGCCCTTAACTTGTTCTCGAGCTTCTTTGTTAACCTCCAAGTTTCTGCCCCATATGTTAGCACCGTTAAAATGCAATGATTGTACACTTTTCTTTTCAACGACAGTGGTAAGCTCCCAGTCAGGATTCAGCAATGCCTGCCGAACGCACTCCAACCCCAATTTTATTCTTCTGTAAATTTCTTTCTCACGATCAGGTTTTCCTGTGAGTAATTGTTCTAGATAAACGTACTCCTTTACAGATTCTAGAGGCTGACTGGTAATCCTGAATTCTTGTTCCCTTGCCAGGCTGTTGAACATTATCTTTGTCTTCTGCGTATTAATCTTCAACCCCACTCTTACACTTTCTCGGTTAAGGTCCTCAATTATTTGCTGTAATTGGTCCCCATTGTTGCTGAATAGGACAATGTCGTCTGCAAACCGAAGGTTGCCGAGATATTCGCCGTCGATCCTCACTCCTAAGCCTTCCCAGTCTAAGAGCTTGAATACTTCTTCTAAGCATGCAGTGAATAGCATTGGAGAGATTGTGTCTGCTTGCGTCGGATTACTGTCGCAATAATGCAATCACGGCTAGGACGTAGAAGACACACGGAAGCGTATACAGGGTGTTTCAGCGAACACTTTCAAAATTTATTTAAGGTTGCCTGTGGCAGATAGCCCAATTCTAGTTAATGAGCTGGTCTTCGCGAAGAGGTGGACATTACTTGAAAAAAAAATTGAAATGCATAATCGACTAACAAATATTTCCTAATTAAGCTTTAAACTAATTACCTGATGGCCCGTATTGCAATTTACAAATTGTAGCCATGGAGTTCGGAAGGCGATAGATCCACTTGGAATTCATTCTCAGGATGACACCAGTTTCGACATATTCATTCCCGAACTTTGTGGAGAAATGCATTGGCGTTCCAGTTAATTTTGCGCTTCAATGCAAAAAGCGATGTTTTGTTAAGAACCTAACTGGAACGCCAATGCATTTCTCCGCAAAGTTCAGTAATTAATATCTCGAAACTGGTGTCATCCCGAGAATTCATTCCAAGTGGATGGATCGCCTTGAGAACCAACCCCACGGCTACAATTTGTAGATTGCAATATGGGCCATCAGGCAATTAGTTAAAAACTTAATTAGTGAATTTCTGTTAATTATTCAATTATGCATTTCAATTTCTCGTGCAAGTAATGTCCGCTGCTTCGAGTAGACCAGCTTATCAACTAGAATTTTGCTATCTGCCAAAGGCAACCTTTTAGAATTTTTGAAAGTGTTCGCTGAAACACCCTGTATATTGCGTCCACAGGAAGACTGTTAAAAGCATAGCAGTGCTTTCATTTTTTTTTTTAAACGAGTACCAATGTAGTAGGCGGCGCACGCCGCCTGAACAGCGGCAGCAGAGAACGATGCGCTTTCTTTTTCCAGGTGCCAATGCAGCGCCTTCCGGCTTGCTTTATTTAAAGCCACCAGTGCCGAAATCACCGCCACGGAATGAACGAATCAAGAAAAGGAATGAATTCAGGAGAAAAAAAAGAAAAGAAATAGAGAGAAAGAAACGCACAGAAAAATAAACGAAACAAGGAAACACCGGCCGAGGACGAGTTCCTTTCGGTACTCCCCTAACATCGCGCACCGCTTATCACAGAGGGACCGCGAGTGGATCCCCGCCGACTGTTTCTTCTCGTCGACTCCCTTTTCTTCTTCTACGTACTCGCGCTCGGCTTCTTTCAATCCAACACAGGGGGGAAGCTGCTTGAGCGGTCTCTAGCGACGGCCGAGAGAAAGCTCGGGGATCGCATTAAAATTAATTACACACTCGGCAGTTTCCAGAATTAAACCGCTGCTAGCTGCGCTCGCAAAGGCGCGCGAGAGCCCGGGGCGCGGAGGCGGCGAACAGACCGGACCGCGGCTCGCGAAGCACTGCCAGAACATCAGACCCTCCCCCCTTTCGCCCTCTACCCCCTCCTCCCTTTCACTCCCCCATCAACTCGTCCCTCGCTCGACTGCCGGTCCGATCGCTAATAAAACACGGAATCGCTTCCGTGTTCCCGGAAACCATTCTTTCTTACTTCCCTTGCGGCCATTTTTTTTTCTTGGCGCTGTATGTAGGCGCGGTCGCATAACGGGAAACCTGTTTTTCTACTTTTAAAAGATAGTCCCTTAGGTCCTTTTTTTTTCACCCAATTCCCTTGGGCTTGTATGGGTCGTTTTCTGTTACCGCCGACGGCCCAAGACTTACTGGAGACACTGCGCCGTTGACGTCAGATTCCTTAACGAGATACTAAAGAGGTATACGCCCAATTTACTTGACAAAACTTCACTGCTAACGGGGAAAAGAAAAAAAAAGACGGCGCAGTTTCGCCCGAAAGACTAAGCAGCGATTGCGATAGCAAATTAATAGACAGTTTAACACAAAGTAAGGATAGAAGTTTTATTGGCCGCATAAACTTGCAAACATTCGCTTACTAACTAAATTAACAAGCATGGTATCAGCGCGCACAGGCAACCATGAACACATCACATTCGATGATCGCGGACAGTCGTTGTCAAAACGCTGGCGTGAGGAAGCGCGGTTGCAGCAGCGAGTGAAGTGACCTTCGTGCCGCCTCTCGCTTCAACGCAAACTGAGTGGCGAGAACGCAGCACGCACAAAGGTAGGAGCTGTCGAAGCATTTAGACTCTACCATCAACGCAGATAGCTTTCAAGATATGGCGCGTGCGGCCCTTCTCCTCCTCCCGGAAAACAGCGCGCGACGGAAGACGGCGCGCTTCCTTCCCGCTTTCCTCTCTTGCGTGCGCGAGATTAAGCCGCGATCGTCGGCTCCCCTCGCACGCTTTCGCTCGCACATACAGCATACGGCGCACACCGACGATGTTATCGCCCTTGAACTTTGATGTTCTCCAAATCCCCTAATCTCATGACGTCACGACGAGCTTCGCGCGAAGACTTCCAAGTCCGTCTTTTGTTTTCGCACCTTTTCCAGCTCATTTAGACTCCGCTCACAGTAAGACTGACGCCTCTGGAATTTCCAGGTTCAAAGAAATTGGTCATTTTTTTTCTTCGAAGAAAATAACGGGAGAGAAATCGATGCCACTACGCATGACAATGTCCAGTGTTCCTGCAACCGGCACTGAACTCTCGTCTTCAGATAGTGAAGAAAAACTCGTGTGGCTTTCTCAGCTGATATCAGCTCAGAACTTTCGCTTCGATTCAAGACCGATCGTCCAGTACGCTGAAAGCACAATGCAGAGCAGTGGCTTAGCTAGAAATTGTTTTCGAGGAAGGGGAGGAGGACGAGGGGTGGGAGGTGCACGTGCCCCCCCCCCCCCCCTCGCTACGCCCCTGATGCAGAGTCTGCTGGTGTGCTGGTCGAAGCGGGAACAGTCGCGGAGGTGGTGATCAATAGTCTTCACATCTGAACGAATGCACACGCGTGAGTCAGTCATTCCAATGCGATAGCTGCATGAAGTAGTGAAGGCAAATCAAACACAGAGCCGGCAGAGATGTCTTGCGTCATATTCCCACGTGCTTAATGAGTGCGTGGCAGTGTGAGTTTGCGTGTGCACTGCGAAGTGTGCATGCACAGTGTATGCGTCGATGCGTGGTCCCACGAACATTCGTTTTCTTCTCTAGACACTTGTCTGCCACACCATGAGGCATGGGATATTGCGTGCTACTAACTGCAATTGTATTGATGGTTCGGGGCAGTAAGCAACCGATCGATTACTGACGACCATTTCAGAGAGTGGACGAGATGTTACGCGCAAGGTGGCGAATGTCTGTTGCACCGTCCGCTCTGGATAACGGTATAAGGAGGGTCGGCATTCCCGTGTGGCCACAACGGGAATAGCCATAGGTGACACGGTTACCAACCATGTCACAATGCCTTCTCTCGCTCTCTTTCACTCTCCCACCTCCCCCACTTTTACGATAGCATAATGGAAAAAGTAAAGTTAGCCTGATTGCCTTTTCCAACCGTCTCTCTCACTCTTGCAGTTCGACCAAATGTACCAAATATATTTTTGTTGTTGTTGCTTATTTCATGCACGTGGCCAATAAATAAACCTTGCTTGCTCCCCTATCCATGAGGCAACAACTCCGGGAAGTGTGTTTTTGCGCTATTTGCTATCCTCAACTGCTTTCTGCGTTGCCACAGAGCGCTAATGCGGGCGCAGTAGTTCGCAATTTCGCGGAGTGCGCGTTCAAATAAAGGGTCTGGCGCCAATCACGCATGCGCATGGTCTCCTACAAGCACTCAACGTGCGGACGTGTTGCAACGGAGGCGGCTGTACCAGCTAGGGCATTTTCCCGAGACAGTTACGAAAGGTTCCCGTCGGCCACGGCATGACAAGGGATGGCAGAGTGAAAGCGTAAAGCGGCGGGGAGAGCGTGGAACGTGTAAACATTCATGTATAGCCATTAGTCGACGGCCGAGAACGTCGGTCCAGGAATGTACGCGGACGTTGTGTGTATGATTCAAGACGTGGACAGTGTTGCTCGCGGGCGATCCACACGCCAACCCGTGCTTGCGGGGCCAAGCTCTGACTAAAACCGCTCGGCAAGCGCTAGAACCCCATGGCGCGAAGTTCTTCGAAAGCACTCGCGTCCCCGTATATAATGCTAGTACTCAACGTGCAGGAACCGAGCTACATAGGCGCGTAAATAATTTGCCTGGCGAGATGCAAGCAACCGACCCCGGACATCCTCCCCTTCCAACCTTCGTGCAAACTGCTTAGCCGTCAGCACTTCGTGCTGCAGGTATGATACATTAATGAAGCCCTCGCAAACCACCCGAGTCGGACCACCATTGAACCCCAGGCCCGGAGCCGCGGCTCAGAGCACCTATTTTGCCTCCGGGACAGGATTCCGCGCCCTGTTTGTAGGGCCCAGAAGGACGCACTTAAGAGTGTATAGAGAATGCATTATACACCGGAGGTTCTCTCGGGCTCTGGTATACGCCTAACCTCCCGATCATTCTTCATACATAAATCTTCCTTTCGATTGCCCCGTCCAGGGAGCCCAAGCTTAAACATCGACGCAGTCATAACGACCTGAAAGCGCGTCGAAGCACCGGTAAAAAACGGAATAAAGATGACGCTTCCGAACCCTACAGGGTGGACACCATCGCGAAATATTGAACAACCGACGCGCAAAAAGACACCGGCCGTCTGCCGGGATTAGCACGGGGCAGCAATAGGCTTTCCAATTCTGACAGTGCGGGAATCACCCCGAGGTGAATGCGATGAATTCCTCAGTGACCGATACCGAACGTCGCGGAATAAGTATAACGCGAATAGGGGTACGAAAACGGCCATCTCCCCCACGAACGTACATTCCTGACTGTCTTCAACTGAGGATATAGGGGTCTCGCTATGTAAAGCTACGCAAAATGTATCAAGAAGAAAGCTGGAATGAATCGTGTCGCCAGTTACCCGAATTCGGTCCCCCGCATGCTATAGGCAACGAACACCGGATGTAGCGTTTCATTTTTAATACGAAAGGCGAATGACATCGCTCGAAACCGAACGTTCTCTCGGATATGGCAATATTCGGTCATACTGCCGCGGAGCACCTGAAGAAGCAGCATGAATGATTTCTTGCGGATGGCACTCGCTAGCACCGCCAGGCGTCGCTGGTGCTCGTCTCTGAGATGAACCCTGCATAAGTTATAGCAACGCTTCCCGGGCGAATAACTCGGCTGGAACTGAATATCCGGTCATTATAAGACATGCGCAAAAATATATATAGCACTAAGTAAAATAAAACTGCTAATATTTCATTTATACCTCCAGCAAGGGCGCAGATACGCTGCGCGAGACCGGAATGATTTCACGAGTGGTCACAGTTGGCGATGGCTACCCGGGAGCACCGTTCTTTTATCAAATACGGAGCTGCCTGTGAGATGAATGAAGGTTATCATCTCTAGGCTTGCATTTAGAATAACGACATTCCAACATACATTCGCAGTCCCTGCTCCGTGATGCATATGCATCACGCAGATAGTATATGCCGGCCAGTTCTGTTTATAGTAGAGACTGCAAATGAAAGAGCGCATGGAATATTCAGGAGGTGGACGCAAGGGTGATCGAAGCTGAAGATGGCGATCAATGATCATCGAAAAATAACCGGAGACCACTTGTTATGAGTCAGTAAACATGAAGAGGTTCAATTTCATTTACGCGCGGGCAAGCAACCAAGTACCCTGCTTCTTCCTTCATTCCTCCTTTTCATTCATCCCTTCTTTCAATCTCCCTTCGTTCATCGCTTTCGTTTTCCTTATCTTCTTTCCTCCCAACCTTCCTATCCATTCTTCCTTTTTCTTTCTATTATCGCTTCCTTCCTTCGTTTTTCCTTAATTCATCCATCAGTTCCTTCTTTTCCTCCTTGCCTCCCTCCTATCTTGGAGGCAGGCAAGGACGCGCTGTAACTAGACTGTAACTTCCGGTACAGTGCAGTTTGTTGTAAATTTCGCGACGCACTGCCCCAGTGACAATGCAAGGTACCCTCAGGCTTAGCGATCGCCAACTCAGAGGACACCAAGTTGAGCCCGACCGCACACCTACCAGCCTCGCCATCACATCACCCGTCAGAAAGGCCGCAGGTATCACTCTGTACTACGATTTCGGATTATTACACCCGCCTTCCATCAGGCTTCACCCCCGCAACTAAGCCATCGATTCATCCATAGTGTTTGGCTCGACTTACCGTGCACCTCACCGTACCAGGAATCAGAAAAAGTCTGAGCTGTCATCACCTGCTCTTAAACAGCTAACGCTGCTCCTTTTTGCACGAGAGGTACACTGTTCACGTACATATTTATACGGACGGATCAGCAACTCTCCAGTGTTCCTCTGGAGCAGCGGTTTTCCCAGCGAGAGCCACCGCCATCAGTTTCAAGACGTGTCACCCAACGACATCAACGGCTGCGTAACTTGAAGCTCTTCGTCTCGTCAGCGAAGAACAACCTCGAAGATTGTCCATATTCAGTGACTCGAATGCAGCACTGCAGTCTTTGCTATCAGCCCTGTGGCGCGGACCACACGAACAACTCGTATTCGAGATCAGAGAGCTAATCCATACCTTGGCTGAGAAAGGACACCACGTGACATTTCAGTGGCTTCCAAAGCACTGCGGCGTCATATGTGACGAGCACGCCGATAATGCTGCTCGGTCGGCTCTTCAAGGTGACAAAGAAGACTCGATGCCGTTATCAAGGACAGATGCCGCTAGAAAAATTCGAATGCTCACCCGAGATATCACGCTCTGCATGTGGAACACACGAAGTTTTCAAAGCAACCGGCTGCACCACCTACACTCTTCAGTTCGTCTTCGCATCTCAGCTGGTCTCTGCCGACGCGAAGCTACCCTGCTTTGTCGAATACAGCTAGGAGAAGCCTTTACCAAGTCATTTGCTTTCCGAATCGGATGGGCCGACGACGCCTCGTGTGATGACTGTGGTAGCGAGGAAACTCTTCAACACCTTCTCTGTGATTGTCCTCGCGACAATTTACAGAGACGACCGCTCACAATCGCGATAACGCGCTTGGACCTAAGACATTTAACAGAGGAAACCATTTTAGAATGCCGACATCATAAGACATCGCAGTGGAGGGCGGCGAGGGCTCTGTTGCAGCTGTAGCTTGTGAGGCTGTGCTACAAGTGCTACTGTGCTGTGCGGTGATACAGTATGTGGAGACAGTGACCGACTGTGATTGTGTATCTGCGCTCCCTTTCTTTCTTTCTCTCTCTCTATTTTCCTGTCACATTACGTCCCCCTCTCTTCTCTCCCCAGCGTAGGGTAGCAAACCGGATCTTCCCCTCTGGTTAACCTCCCTGCATTTACCCTTTCGTATGTCTCTCTCTCTCACCATCACCCCCTGCCACCCCCCCCCCAAAAAAAAAATTGTGGGTTATGATGAACACATTATGAAGAACTGAAGGTCATTTTTGACCCCTTGATATTTTGATAAATAATAGAGCGACTGGAAAACTAAATTGTCAGTGCCGAACAGTTGTCGAAGCGCAAACAAAATAGCTTAGCAACCCGGCTAAATTCCGTACAGTGACCCAGCCACAACGTTCAGAGAGTTCAAATACTGGGTGTTGACAGAAACACGTATTCAATAAAGAATCCAATGAGGTTTGCAATCACCAAGGCCGAAGGCGCCAACTTCAGTTGCCGAAGTACGAAGCGTACAGGCAAACAGTTCGTGAAGAACAAACGAAGATGAGCAACGCCGATTGAAAGATAAGCCGTAAGGGCGAGCACTCATTGAAGAGCGAAACTAAAGGAGCCAGCGGTGATCCCTGAACCCGATGCCGGTCCACAGGCCTCCGCTATAGACAGGTATATAATAAAGCCCGCGCGCTTCCCGACCCGTAGACACACCAATTGAGTCACAAAACTTTTTCCTTCGCAATTCGGCGCCGCCCACAGCATTCCCGAAGCGAACGAAAAAAACAATCAAGGGGTCGAAACACAAACAAAACAAGCAAGCGAGCGCCGAGTTCACGCTTTCGCGTCGATTTCTTCATTGCCTTGCCAGCGGGGTGCCGACCAATTGATCGCATCCCTTGCTTTCCGGTGAAGCTCCCGCTCGCTCGCACCAACACACACGCAGGCGAGGCGTCAGCAGCAATTGAAAGTACACAACCGACTCCGGCGCGTCTCTTCTTTACCCGCTTTTGTTTCTTCCAACGTTGCAGGCGGCGAAGCGCCGTCAAGAAACAATGCGTCCGGTCTGCCTTTCCCGCCTTCTCACCCGGAACGTCCGAGGGAAGGACTCTCGAGTCCCCGAAAGCGGAAATCAACGGCCGAGGAAACCGGAAGGAAATAAGAAGCTAAGAAGAAACCCGTAGGGGGGCGTCGCCTCATCCAAGGCTACACACCGGGAAAGCGCGGGGCCCTGCAATTGGAGCAATACAGCGCGCCTCGCAAGCGATTTGGCGGTGGCGAAAGGGCGCGGTTACTGTACATCGCTATACGCACTCCGTCTGACCAACACGGCGCAGTGCGGTAAACGCATGGTGGAAGGAAATAACTGTAGGAGCGAGCGTCACGTGATCAAATTAATGCCACAAGATGTCGGCCCAATACACGACCATGGCGCGGTAAGTTCTTAACAGCGAGTTTTAGTATGTACGGTATTCCGGAAAGCGCAGGCTGTTTGGCTGGAATGCCGCGTAACTGGAGGCGTAAACGTTAGCTGCTGGAGTTGACGTCAGAGGATGACGGCCTGCAGTGCGTCACTGCCTGATGTCAAGCCTTTTTCCAGAGTTAATTTTCTTTTCCTTTGTCCGTTAATCAACGGGCGCGGGATACCGGTCCATCGGAAGGATCACGTCTGGATTAGCGGCGGAGATATGGACGACGAAATATAACCTAGACGTTTAGCGGGTTCTCGTATCTAGGCCGTAATCCCTATAGATCAATGTTGCTGTTACCTTGGCTTTATCCTGATATACAGGTTAATTTTAAGCTGCACCGAATTTTAAAAAAAATTGCTAATGATAGATAATACAATTCTAGTCCTTGATCTAAATTGCTCGATGAGGTGGCCATTACTTCTACGAAAAACCAAAATGCTTCATTGAATAATTACCATAATCACGCTAATCAACTTTCCAATTTATAACTTCATGGCACATATTTCAATATGCGAATTATTGCTTGTGAATATGCGAGGCATATCCAGTTGGAACGAATTCTCAGGGATATACCAGTTTCGAGATATTAATTTTTATTGTCTCCAACGAAATGCATTGGCGTTCCAGTTACTTTCTTGCTTCAACGCATAACACAGCGTTTTCTAGAAAAAAAAAAGAAAAAAAAAAGGTAAGCGGGACAACAGTGGATTTTTACCACAGCTTTGACGGCGCTTATCTTGAAACCGGTGCCATGCTCAGAATTCGTTCTAAGTCGATATGCCTTGCATAATTATCTGCAGTAAGGAAATTAATTAGAAAGTTAATAAGCGTAATTATGATAATTATTCGATTAAGATTTTGATTCCTTGTAGAAGTATGGCAACCTCACCGAGTAATTTAGGTAAATGGTTAGAATTGCACAATCTGCCCCAGGTGATCTTTAAAAATTTAGTGCAGCAAGATAAACATACCCTAATAACGTCCAGCGCGACGTCGAGCACAGTGGAGAACTATGCGACTTGCAAGAAGAAAAAAAAAACGTGTTTTAGTGTCACAGGGGGAAAATTATCTGCTGAAACTAAATTATCAGTAGTTTGCCCAACAACAATGACAACGGCACGACAACGAAACGACAGCGACCACACAAACACTGACGGCAAGGATGGCTGACACGCTGCGAACTAATGCTCGAATCCCGGATAACGCCATATTGAATTTTTTTTTCCAGAGGCATCTTTCATAGCGCCAAGAAATCGTGATGATTTTAAACACAACACTGATGCTGCGACAACGGGCCACGAGAACTGCATGAAGTACACCTAACAGTTATCGCACTCACAGAGAGAGAGAGAGAGAGAGAGAGAGAGTGAGACAGGGAGGAAGAAAAGGCAAGGAGTGCAACCCGACGCACTTCCGGTTTGCTACCCTGCACTGAGGGATGGTAGTTAAGGGATGAAAAAGACTGACTGGACGATGTCGGGTGAACATCCTCAAGTCAAGTTCAGTCAAGTCAAGTCGAGTGAATTCCAGTCAAGTCAGTCAGCCTGTCAGTAAGAGTGAAGAAGCTGACGAGAGAGGCATGCTACATCTGTTTCGTAACGTACGCTTCCGCCGGATTGCTTAATATGCTTAAATGAAAACTCTTAACAGTACGCTAATACGCTAAATAGCCTAAATTAATGCGCAACGGTAGTAATGATCGCGACTGAGAATATACAAGCCCCGGCTGGGCCGACGGGCCCCGTGTACTTTCCGGCGCACTGCACGGAATTTGGGAGTCTTGTAGTTAAGGAAAGGCCGCCATACCAGCCACGGCCAACGAAGCGCCGCGTTTCGCGCACTGCGGCCTTTATTTTAGTGCAGCCACGAAATTGGGACGAGGAGAAAGAGGCGGGCGCAGACCGATGGTCCTCAAAATGAGATGGTCGGTTCGGCTGCTCGGAGACGATGTCAGCGGCGGGAGTCGTATACCAGTATCGTGGACGAAGCGCCGCGGGAACGGCTGCTCGACAACGCTGATTGTTGAGTGCAGACGATCGTCTCCGAGACGGGCAGAACGCAGGGCTGGCCGCTCGACGCCTCAATCGTTCTCGTCCGAACAATACGTTCCGGCTAAGTGACCGGCCGCTACGCTTCGCCTCGGAAGTAGAACGTTCCCGGCGACAGGGGGCGCGCAGTATTGCAGACGGCCGCAGACTACCACTTCGGTCGGTTATTCCGGGATTATATTCTGGACAAGGTCAAAATCCCCGCTATACTGGCGTTTTGCGCCACTCAGAGAAGCCGTAGCAACACCCTGCGAGCCTATGAGAACTGAGAATATCGCGAATTGGACAATATGGCGGAATTTTATTGACTCTAGAATCTCCGCTTCGGCGCAGCTTGTCTCCTTTGCTACGAGTCAGAGGCCGATCATTAAAAACAACGCAAACGAAACGTGTGGGCTTTGTTTCATCAAATTATACGCTACGCAGATCCTTTTTTGTTTGAGTTAGTCAAGGACGGTTGAGATCTAGGTGGTGTGATGACATCAGGAAATTCGCAGGCATAAAATGCTGTCAGCTGGCGCTGGGCGTGGGAAGGCCTTTGTCTTTAAGATAGGGGGGCGGGGGGAGGTATTATGTAAGTGTCCACCTAGTGGACATGTACATTTCGTCGCTGCTAAAGTGCTGAATTGCCGGGGTTGCCTGGCTCCTCCTGAAGCGGGTCCCAGCCCAACCAAGCAGAACTTCCAAGAGCAGACGAAACGGACATGTCCACTAGGTGGACACTTACAGAATACCTCCCCTGCAATGGACAAAAAAGGGCTCGTAATAACGATGATGAAAGTCCAGAGATGGCAAACCTGAAATAGCACTGCTCACGCATTCCGTGAGGGCCAGAACGCAGTTCGTCAACGAAACATCTTTCCAGTCGCTCTCTCTCTCTCTATCTCTCTCTCCCTCATTCAAGCTTCTACTATTTTCTCGGAATGGGCACCTTCTTTTTCGAAATATCTTACGGCATGCTCGATGCCGAATAGGTAAACAGGGCGCACAAACAGTAAGCTTCGAAACGAGACCATCGCCGGCAACTGAAGTGGCGCGAAGTCGGGGAACGCGAAGAAACAAGCAAATGACGGGTGCCTATAATTATTCTTGTCTTTGTGCAGTCCGGGTTGGCGGTACTATGCATACTTCAGGTCTGGAACAACCATGGCTGGCCAAGCAACGATAGCTTTAATGCTATTAGCATTTTTATGATATTTCACGCACCTACAAGTTAACCTCAACCTGCTAGATAACAGAGCGCTCTCGGAAGAAAAGATCCTTGGACCACGGCCCATGCATTCTTGGATGCAAAAGGCCACAAAAGCCCTTCTGCACTTCGTGAAGGACACTGGATTGTACGAACGCTAATGACTGACTATTATTTTTTCTTTTCTCTACTTATCTATTCTTCCCCTTTACCCCTCTGAAGTGTAGGGTAGCCAATGAATTGGCGATCCAGTTAGTTTCTTAACAAAACGTCGCTTTATGCCTTGAAGCACAATATTAACAGGAACACCAATGCGTTTCTCCGCAAAGTTCGGGAATTAATATCTCGAAACTGGTGCCATCCTGAGAATTAATTCCAAGTGGATCCGCCTTGCGAACTCCACGGCTACAATTTGTAAATCGCAATACGGGCCCCATCAAGTAATTAGTTAAAAACTTAATTAGTGAACGTTTTTAATTAGTCGATTATGCATTTCAATTTTTTTTAAATAATGTCCGCTTCTTGGAGTAGACCAGCTCATTAAGTAGAATTACGCTATCTGCCACAGGCAACCTTAAATAAATTTTGAAAGTGTTCGCTGAAACACCCTGTATATACGAGAACGTAGTTCATATGTCACAAGGCTCTTAACCATGTGTTGATTGGTGTCTTGCTCATGCATCCGCCAGTGTACATGCAACCCGACGTACTTGACCCAATAGAAGACGAAAGTAAGGCGAACGAGATAACTCCACCAAACATATATAGAACAGATGGAGCAGTTGCGTACAGTCGGAGAGTATACAGGAGAGTAAATGCCATGGAGACGGCCATCTTTAACAGTTAGCTGACCTTCCCTTATTGCGAGAGACTGTACACGTATTATTAGAGGAGCCTCTACACTTACTGAATCAACAAGGGACATAGCGGTTTTGTTCCACTCCATGAAGCAACGCCATAGCGATGCAATGTCATTAGGTCGGCCTCAAAGCTGGCCGGGGCTCGAAGCACTACGGCGGGCATAAACGCTGACAAGAAGTAGGACGTCGTACGACCATTCATATACGAGGCTTAATGCGCGTGGTGGGAACCACGTAAACACATATCCCACATCCCGCTTGGTTAAGCAAGCCAAGAAAGGAACCTTCGCAGCGGAACGCATAACCGCCCGCTCGTACATCCGACGTCGTAATGTACGGCTCGGCCACTGCATTAGCTAAGAACATCGGCAGAATTGACGTAACATATATAGCAAACAAGCAAAACACAAGTTGCTATAGAAAGGAAACATTTAGTGAAGTTTTGATGTGCGGGAGCGGTTTAGTGTGACTGCGTCAAAGGCAACATCGGCAGCTGTGTTCAACCTGCATAAATTAAAATACGAACTACCAAGAAGTGAACTAGAGTTATAATGTCACACCAGAAAGTTTGTCTGTGCGCGGCATCAATACAAGTATCGTGTCGTCAAATATTCTGAAGCCGTAAAAGTGAACGTCAGAGCGTAAATCACGCCTGCATCAAACGCGCTGCAAAAAGTAAAGCAGGTCATGGATACTTCTGGCAGTTGGCGTTTAGTTGCAGTCGTTTCGTGTTACGACGATACTACTATCGCCATAAATTTAAACACGAATAAGTATATAAAAAAAACTACTATGCGTATTCGCGTTTCCGCCATTCGCCACTTAGGTAATTCATGCTCCATCAGGGAGCAGCAATTTACGGGTTCTCAAATCTCGCATACACATTAATCAGACCAATTGTGTTGTGGTTACTCTTGTTGTTCTTGGTTGGCCTTCATTGAGGTGCAGCCTCGATGACCGAGATGAACCTCCGATATTGTATGTTAGCCGAAAGACATGAGCGTGCCCAAGCATAAGGCTAAAGTGGAACATCAAAGTTTAGGTGGTATACGTATATAAGCCCATCCTGCCAAAGCACTGTGGCAACGCAGAATTGCTTAACTAATTGCTTACTTGACTCAAAAATTGAGTGATTGATTGATTGATTGATTGATTGATTGATTGATCCAGTCGACTACTGATACACTGATCGTTTGATTTATTGACAAAATTGCGAAGGATGGAAACAACCCCCCCCCCCCTGCCCCCCCCCCCCCCCCCCCCCAGCGTCCCTACATCGACTGATCGGTGCAGTTAACGCTCGATGTTGTTCACCATGCATCTACGTAGTCAATGTCCGTTAATTTTCATGTCTGAGAAATCTATAACAGTAGTGTATGAGGCAAAGTCAACATTGGGCCACACTGACATTACATCGGAGATAGCTGGCCCATCAATGGACCCTCCTACAGCGGCACTAGGCGTATACAGAGAACAGCTTAGTTAAATGGGAAACTAAGAATCATTATCCACACGCAGTGCCGTCTGCACAACAAGCGAACAGACGTTGACCATCGTTCATATAAAGATAAACCTTTAGATGTTTCTGACGACCTCGGGCGGCCCCGTTTCCGAAACGCTTCCATACCACGACGGCCTTAAGTACAGACGGCGCCGGCGGAGTATACGAAAAGTGTCTAAGCATAATGTACACCATTAAAGCAACAAGCAACGATACTACCACATCACACTCGAAGATTGCTCTGCGCGCAGCAAACGAGGCGTAGCACTGCTTTCGTGACCTCTGATGCAACGTTTACACGGAGGGCTGCTTCTCGGAAAACCCTTCCGCACATTGGGCGAAGTGTTCGAGGCGTTCGAAGGACCAAGTTCCGCCGGAAGTCAGCATCTTTCTTGCCCATAATAAACGATGGCAAACGGGCCAAGATTGCCGTTCACTCCTTCCGTTCCGGTGGCCCTCGCCGCTTTTCTTTCTTTCTTTTTTTTCGTAGCTTTGGCGTCGACACTATATAGAGTTCACTAACCCCTATTCGAGCCCGAGGCGGCTGCGTTGCTTGGCTCCGACCGTTCGTGCCACCATGTGTATTTACCGCAGAAAGGTTGCGGCACAACACTCGCTGCTTTTCCGCCGATGCTCGTGCGTTACGCCTTATATTCCGAGGGTAATGAAGCGGAGAGACCCGACGTCACGCAGCGAAACGTTCTCGCGATACGCGACGCGTATAGGCTTGGGGAAAACAGGCATGCGTACGTACTACACACACACACACACACACACACACACACACACACACACACACACACACACACACACACACACACACACACACACAAGCACCAAACGAGAAAAGGGGCGGGATTGTAATCGCGAAAACTCTCGACAGGAAAGAACGGCCCATGCACAAGAGAAATCGTTCGCAGTGTCGAGAAACGCCAATTCGGCGAAAAGGGGGTGGAATGGATTCCTAATATATATGTCCCTGACATGGCGGCAGTCGCGAACTGCCGCCCATGCTGAGATTGGAAAAGAAACGCAACGGGATTGCGTTGAGTGTCAAGTCGATAGACTTGGAAATACATGTTGCAACTCGATGGAGCCTACTGTGCAAGAGTGGTATGTGAATCTTTCAGCTTGCTCGAGCCGCAGCGTGAACAAAAAGCCTGCTCTTCACTTCGCGGTGGCAGCGAGAAATAACACTTTACACTGGGTGAAGCGTTTAACAGTTGCGGGCTGTTTTCTTTATAGTAACCTCGATGTTAGGTGAGCTGGCCTTCGAGCCATATCCAAAAACGGATTTTCTAAGCGACTGCAACTCCGATAGGCTTTCCCGTTTCGCCATCGTAGCACAAACTAAAAGTTATCGGCCGGCAGCACTCCCTGAAAAGCCGAGGTTAAAAAGGATCCACTACCGCCAAGCACCAAGAAGCAATGTCACTGCTGGCTTTCAGAATGAAGTCCCGCCGGCCACGGCAAGCGTCGACAGGCATCTGCAACTCTCATGGGGAGAACCTGACCCTGAAACAAAGTTATAGTTTGTCAACGTTATGTCTAAGCATCTGTCGCAGCAGTACGCTTAAATTATTTGTTTTTTTCATGTTAAGCCCTCCCCATTGCGCCTTCGTCTGTCTACCCTCGACATTCGAAAACACAAATATGACACAACCTTTCTTCTTACTTTCGGTGGCAAGATATACTTACGGTATACATTTCACTGGTTCATACCGCGTTCCTACTAGTTTTGTAGCGATGTGGAGCCCTCTAGCGATTGGAGACAGAGAAAGCCAGCCATAGCCAAGCGTTCAGCTGGCCCCAGGACAATTGGAGAGTCACGTGATCGAGATACTGTCGGATCTCGGTTACGCTTCCAGGTAGAAGGTGAGAGCCCCTTCGAGCGCTTTGCACTGGAACGCGGTACCTTGAACGAATCAGACCATTGTGTTCCGAGCACTCGCCTTCAACCGGCCGAATGTAAAACAGACGGCGAAAGCGCTCTATAGAGCCCGAAAGCGACCAGTCCAATGTTTGCACTGCTTCGTGAAACCTCTTGTCCGAAGCTTAATGTTTGTCATATGGGCCTCTGAGATGCGCGCCAAGCTTTTGTTTTACTTGCGGTAGTAATTTATCGTCAGGGTGTCACTTTCGTCGTGTATCATTGTGTCTGAAATACATTGTGCGTCATATGCCTAATCAACCGACAAAAATAAACGCGGGAAAAGAGAGCGAACCTCTGCACCGTAAATCACGGAGGAAAAAGTCGTAATTCAATGAGTGCCCGCTAGGTGGCGGCCACAATACCAAGCCGCCATAAACACCGCTGCTTCACCAAGGTAGGTATATCTGCGCTACCTTGTGGGAAATTAGTCAACGTGCTCCTGAAGCGACAATTAATGAACAAGAAGAGCATCTACGGACTCTGTCGAAAGTATACGGGCAACTCCTCGCATACACCAACAAAACCTTTTTTTCCGCTGTGCGTTTCGGTCTCCGAGACACTCCTGCCAATCCCCACCTCTTCTTGATGAGCATGAAAGTTCGTTCTATTACGCAGGCTGTTGGAACTTATGGCGCACCAGACCAACTATACCTCAAGCAGCTTGTAGTCAGCCTGACGATCACCGGCAACGCACAGCCGCACACTTTTAACAAAAACCCAGTGGCTCCGAGCGCAAGAAAGACCTGAACTTGCCATCGCAAGCCCTTGCACACCCGCATGTTTCACGCGTACCGCGCGTATTTATAACTGTTTTACTGCAAAGTGCGAAAGACGCGACCGCTCCCAAAAGTCCCCGAAGGCACTAGGCGCGCGCGCGCGCATCTGACGAAACCCTATGAGCCAGCGTCCTAACGAGGTTGCGACAACTGCGGGGCAAAGGCAAAAGAACTCTTTCTCGGGGCGTGTACGAGCAAGATTTTTCTTTCTCCTTTTCTTTTTTTTTCTTTTTTTTTTTTCCTTTTTTCTCCGGCCCCAGTAGATCACCCGATGCCGGAGGCGGAGTAGAAACCCTCGCTTCGTACGCCTTGCTGAGAACAAACCGGAGTTTGAACTAGCGACAATCTCTCCTAATAAAAAAAATAAAATAAAAAACAATGAGGCATGCAAGAACGACACGAAAATAAAGTTGGAACTGTGAGAATAAGAGGTTGCGAAGAACAGCGGCTCGCAACGACGGGACGACGATGTGCCGCTTGGGAGAGAACGGGCGACAGAATGAATTGCCCCCAATTTGCAAGTTGAGAAGCGCTGCGCTCCCCTCGGAAGCAGCGGAGTGTCGGTGGGCTCACCGTCGCTAGATGCGTGCAGTGTTACGGATGCTGCGCGGCGTACTCCGGCGTTAACTAGCTCCCAGCGATAAACTACAACAAAGGTTCTCCCGTTTTCGGCTAACCATATTCCTTACATTACACTGTACAGCGCGTCTGAAATGGCTTTAATGCGTCGCACGATGTATCCATATTGTTAGAATGAATTGAAGTGCGGACGTCAATAAACGGAAAACAACAGATCATACGTGTGGTTTTGTTAAAGAAAATGCAACGTTGCTGCTCAGCCAGCCGCTAGAGGAATCCTAGATATACACGAGTATCACTGTAAACATGGCCAATGTTGGGCTAACGTCATATGTGGGGCCAGTATTACAATGCATTGCGCTCATGTTCGCCCTAAGTTACACTTATTTCGCCAGCCCCACCTAATTGAAAAGGTACGGACGCGTTGCAGCTTTAGCGCTGATTCGTGCTGACAATACAAAAATTATAACTCGAAAACCTGCCCGCCCCATCTTCACAATTTCTGTGTCTGCTTGATTCCATGTCATCTGTACACGCGTGTCAATCGCTTCACACAAAATATGCGCCAGGAAGGGAGAGAAAATGGTTTTAGGCAGGAGAAACACCGAGCGTACGTGTCAGGCGACCGAACGTCGGACATATCTGTTCAGTGCTCAAAATTCATGACAGACTCGCAGACGAGCTGTTGCGAGTTCTACGCGTGTATTTCCTTTCTACCTTCTTTACCCAAGTTACCAGTGTCGTCTGCGTGGTTTGAAGAGCAAGCAGACGACACGCAACGAACAATATACCAAGGCGCATTGTTTGCGCTGGTTTTAGGTTTAACTACGAAGCATTGTCTGGCCTGTAAAGCAGACGACACAGAGCCGCGGAGGAAGAAACTAAAAGTTCGCGGTGACTTCTGGCGTTTGCGTCAGCTTTCGTAACGCTGCACGCATTTTGCGAACACTATACTTGAAGACGACGACCCGTTCCGTGGGAATCTAGAAGCTGGAGGCACGCTGTGAACTGAACGCCCGCGAAATTATTGTGCAATACAGATATATCGGGGGAGAAAATAGAATGTTTCACGGGAAAGCAGGCGCTATACAGTCAGTCGACCGACCGTTCCTAGAGAAATACGGTGTCAACGAGCACTTACGCTCGGTTTAGCAAGAGGGCAAAGACGTGTTATTGTTACAAATGGCCCCCACTTTATTTTTTCTTCGAAAGAACTATTTCTCAACGCACGCGCACACGCAAGGAGTGTCTGCACTTGCTTGTTATCACGTTGGCTTCTTAATGTTTCATTCAATCTCGCTCGCAGCGGCGCGCATTTAGGCCTGAATTGTCCCCGACGCCAAATGGTCAGCTTTCGAAATAAAGTTTCTGGGTGTTCGTCGTCGTCTTTGCGTTGAATTAATGATAAGCGCCAGGCCCCCAAGAGGTGGTCGCGCGAACTTGGGTGAAAAAATTGTGCGGACAAAAATTCGCTTTCGGCGTTAACGCTCCGCAGGTTGCGACCACAGAAAGCGCCCTCTAGGGCGCATGTGAGTTACGAAGATTGCGTTTGCGAAGGCGATTGGGACACAGTGGGAGGAATGTCGAAAACGCACATTCGTAGGCACAAAAAGACAAGGTTCGTATTAATAAATTCCGCTCTAGACTTTTCGAGATTTTTACCTTCTCAGTGCATCCCGCTGCATCCTCAGGCCAACTCGAAGCTGTACAACCTGGTACTGCACTCACTGTTGTAAATAAAAAACAAAAATACGAAAAAAGAACAGCAATTAATAAATGAGGATTGCTAAAAACTGCATCATTCTTTTAAATAAAAAAAAAACCTTACGTAAGACATACGCAGTTGTCGTTTACGAGTATTTTTATTTTTAATCTTTGCAGCAGCCTTAACAATTATCACAAAACAAAAGGTGAGAACGCTAGTGGTGTATCTTTATTTCGCAACCCTATGCTGGGACATTGTGGCAACGGCACGAGTGTCAACATAATTGCTATCGCTATAAGATCACGTCACAATACCAGTAGCCAGTACAGTACACCCTGTACAGCAAAGAAAAACCCGGCACGGTAGCGCAGTAACTATGGCATTGCACTGCTGCGATCGAGGTCGCGGGTTCGTACCTGGCCGTGCCAGCCGCATCTCGACAGCGGCGAAATGGAATAACGCTCGCCTACATTGATTAAGGCGCACGTTCAACTACCCAACGTGGTCAATATTTAATCCCGAGTTCCCACTGCAGCGTGCACCTGACAATCAGATCGTGGTTTTGGCACGCAAAACTTATTTTAGTTTCGTTTAAATTATAACTGTGCCGTTAGTTTCTACGGGAGCTACAAGTATGGCCGTTCAGTGAGCATGAGAATGATGGGCAGCACATCAATTTGCCTAAACTTGGTTCGACCTTCTCGCTTCGAACGGCTTTGTGCACGTGCATCGATCACTTTCAACAAAATACAGCTGTACAAATTTCAAAATTCGAAAACGATAATGTTCCAGTAGGGAGTTATTGCCTGGCCTCCTTTAAAAGATAAACTATGATTACTTAGAAATCTTGAAGCATAAACCGTCGGCAATAACGAGACGAGAACGTGTCAAGCCAAAAGCAGCACATGCACGAAGATTCGACAAATCCATGTAGTATTACTCAATCCACTGGTAGGTGAATAGGCGCAGCGCGAGATGTTTATATAGTATTTGTTTTGCTTTTTTGTAAAAATATTCTGCGCTGTATAACACACAGCGCTCTGTGCGTAAAATGGGTGTCAGTCCAAAATTAACTACGTCATCCGTTTTGAAGACATTAATAATCCAAACAAGATAGGTGTTCTCCGGAAGCTTGAAGTGGTTAAAAGTGGTCGAACAAGCCAACGTTATTTCAAGGGGGACTAGTGTTTGCCGTTACGACCACGACAAGACTAAGTGTCTCACGAAGACAAAACCCTTTATCCAAACCTTGGCTCAAGCGACATTCCTTGTTCGAGCACTCTTAACAACATAAATGAAGAAACATAAAATTTCGGCTACGAATGTTAAAACGTCGCAATTTATGAACGGTACACTGCGATACGACAGTATTTCGATAACACAGCCAAGCCAACCGAGCAATCGCATAACTCGGCAAGAAATTGTCGCAGTAGCTGGAGCGCTAATCTTCCAGATGTTTGCCGTGTCGCACTCGTCTTCACTGCACATTGGATTCGACCAACGACATTTGAGCGAACACAAGACAAAGCTATACACACATGCGTAGCTGGCTACAGAATTGACTCGAAAACAACCAGTCGACGCACATGACAGGCTATATAGATTGGTGCTTTGCGTGAGCGAGGTGTAGGCAGACGGACGTTCGATCCTATTCACCGCGTGCGTCTCCAGATCAATGCAAGTCCTTCAGAGTCCGCTCAGTAGTTTCGGCGCTTTTGTATGGCGTGCGCGCCGACCTGATTGCAGGCAATATCCCTCCCACAGCTGATCAATGCTCCTTACTAGTACGCCTATAGTTCAAGGCTTCACGTCACCGCTGCCAGTAACGCCGTGAGAACTCTTACCTATAAGAGTGGCAGCATTACCTATTTGATGCTACCGTGGTACAGTCGAACCTCCATATTGCGAAGTTGTACTTGCAGAAAAAATTTCGAATTTCGTTAATTCGAGGTTTCGTTATACCTAGGTTTGACTGTAAACGTAGGAAGATGCAGTGGTACGACAAATGAGCTGTTTTCTTTTTTCAGATTTTTTTTTTCGCACACGGTACACCCCTTTGGGCCTTACACCACCCGCATACTGTTCCAGTGGTGCCCGGGAATCAATAGCTACATCCCGTTCAGCAGCAGCATGCCACGTAGGTCTGAAGCCTGCGATGCGGCACATCACTGTTACCAAGGTAACTGTGCTGCGGTTTCTGGCATAACGTTTAATGTCACATAAGAGAGAGAGAGATAAAGAAAAAAGGAAGAAGGAGAGACTGAAGACAATGGGAAATGAAAGGAAAGAACCCCCCTCCCCGCAAAAAAAAAAAAAAAGGAAACTCTAAAGGGTACCATGCACAGGACAGAGGGTGACCTGAAGTTAAGTGGCAAGGATGGGGGACTTTCTCTCAAGGTGGCACGCGAACCGGTGATCCAAGTCGGTGGGCAAACGTGCTTGGATCCGCAATAAGACAAGCCGACCAACAAATGTCCGTTCAAAACTGGCGCAGAAACAAAAGAAGGGCTATACATACAACATCGTCAAAAGGAAGAAGCAAAGAGAATAGGAGAACGGAGGAGACCGCTCGTGATCGAGGTCGTTCAACCCTCGACTCTCGTCACCACCGCCATCCACACTATAAAAGCGCCGGCGCACAACACACAAGCACACCGCCCGGGGAACAACCCGGCGCGCTGATCGCCGGCGTTGCAAGCACGTCGCGGCACGCGTGTAACACCGTGCGCGCGGCGCTAGCGGATCTTCGGTCCTGTCACGACAGGCGATTGGACAGAGAAGCGGTGCCACCTCGGGGCCTCAAAATGGCGCCGAGCAGCGGTGGTGACGCTGTGCGTTTTTTTTTTTTTTTTTTTAAGACCTTGTTTCGCATGCTGATGTTGATCGAAGAATGCCGCGGGTGGTGTTGCCAGATTGCCGGCTCGCGTGCCCCAGCGCCTCCAGAATACGCAGCGACTTGCTGTGTATTTTCGATGGCCCCGCGGTTACTGCTTTGAAGACGCGCGAAGCATGTACCGACGTCGAGGGGAAATCAGTCTGAAATCAGAACTCAAATTCGAACTACTATATTCAGGAGGTTCTTTATTAGAGTTGGGGAGATATCGCTGCCATTGCTTTGAACTTGCGCTGAACAAAAAAAAATCTAGTCATTGCTCCTAGGGCAACCACATAGAAGGCTATATTTGGCGTGCTATAATTCCTGAAGTCTACACGGGCCTTCATGACAAGCTTTAAGAACAAAGTCTGCTACCACTGTATAGTGCACACGGTTTACTTCGTTTTATTGCGATAGCGATTATATGAACACTGCAGGCGCATTTGTGTCATCGCCATCGCCGTGATGTTCTGTATAAAGCTTGTATGTGCGAGTGACCGCGCGCGAGGGTGAGCCGACGATGGCGGCCCAATCTCGCGCGCGCAAAGGGGGAAAGCCGGGAGGAAGCGTGCCGTCTGCCGTCGTGCGCAAGACACGGGGAGGGAGGGGGGCATCTTGTAAGCGATCTGCGATGTACGCTTTGTTCTCGCCGCTTAGTTCGCGCTGGAGCGAGAGTCAGCACGAAAGTGAATTCACTCGCTGCTGCCGCCACGCTTCCTCCCTCCAGCGTTTTGACAACGAGTTTCCGCGGTCATCGAGTGAGATAAGTTCATGTTTGTTTGTGCGCGCGTGGAACCATGCTTGTTAACTTATAGTTAGTAAGCGAATGCTTACAAGTTTATACGGCCGATACCACTATCCTTACTTCGTAAAGCTGTCTACTAATTTGCTATCGCAATCGAAGCTTCGCCTTTCGGGCGAAATGCGATTTTTTTTGTCCCTATCATTTCTTGCTCTCCCCTTTCCCCTCGCCCCTGCGTAAAGTTCGCCAGTCAAAACTACCTCTCGTTAACCTCCCTGCTTTTCTATAAACAACCTGCCTTTCTACACATCCTTTCTCTCTGGCAACGTCCAAAGACGCTACGTGCTCTCTGCAGTGAGGAAAGAACTGCACCTTATATACGAAATGCATGAATCAAACATTTCACTCTCAGTTCGCATTTATCAAGTTGCCCGTCTGTGCCTCAGATACGCCGGCGAACACGTGCATCAATTAACTCGTTTCACGTACTCCATACACACCCACCCACGCATACGTTCACGCACACACACAGAAACTCACGCACGCACGCACACAAGCACACAATACAAACACAAACACGCAGGCACCCACGTCCGCGCACTTCAACAAACGAAACAAGGTCAACATTTTCTCGCCAGCAAATAGAAATAATTGGTTAATTAATGCGTCGCATTCATATTGAGCAACGGTTCCTAGTCACCCTGTCGCATGACTCTACACCGCCCCGCAGCAGCAAAAGATAGACGTAGTTGAAAAGTCAATGCGTGATCGCAGCGCACTTTGGCGCCAGATAAACACGGCTGTTTCACGGTCCACATCATCCGCTAATTAAAAGACATCCCGCAGGCACAAGCCATGTATATTGTGCGAAAAGAGCACAAACGCAGGGGCAACGACATGGCAAACCCTTCCTTTCGAAATGCCCATGGGCTTACACACAACTTGAGCGATTGCGGGAATTTGGGTGTCAGGAGAATCTGGCGCCAACCTAACGGGTTGCTCTTAAGGTTTTGGACATTAAACATTCAATAGTAGGAAGTTAACGTGCCAACACCACGATATCATCGCGAGCACGCCACAGTAAGGCGGGGGGGGGGAGCTGGAATTATTTGCACCACCTGAGGTTCTGTAACGTGCACTCAATAGAGGATACACGAGCGTTTTTGCAATCCCCCTCAATGAGAACGTTGCAACCGCTTCCGGCGGGATCGAACCGGCAACCTTTGATCTCAGCAGCGCAACGCCACAACCACTGGGCTACAGCGGCAGTTTTTCTCTTCCCTGTAATGTCCAACGTATATCATATAAGCTGCGTACTAAAAACCAAAACTTCAACGTTTCCTCCTCACAGGCCTTCGTTTATTAGAATTGAGCTGCTAAGCATTTGTCTCAACTATACGGGTTAAGTCTGACCACGACCAGTGTCAGTAACGTTTTTTTTTTCTTTTTTTTCGGTGAAATTCGCCAGGTAACGGTCCAAAACACTCAATTTTCGCTAAAAGTCACTAACTGATAATAATGGTCATTCGGCTGAAATGTATTTTTATGGTTGAGTAGTTCCTAGTTTCCTCTCTCCCTCTCTTCTAATCTACAGCTTTAAATTACCTTAGTGTGCCGATTCACTCACACTCGGCACGTGAAGAGTGAAAACAACCCCCGATTTTCGAAAAGGGTGGCAAACCTCAGGCTCGTGCTCTTCCTAGAAAAGCATCTTCGATGTACCTTGATGGCTCTCTAATAAGCTCTTCGGCATGTCCTTGGATGTAGCGAAAGGGTTAAAAAATGGCGGCGAGACATTAAGCTCAGCCCAAGTTCATTGAATAATTTTACCAGGGATATTTAGCGGTCATTTACGTCATAAACTTCACCACTACAAAATTCGACAACACTCAAAAATGGCAAAGTTGTTCGTAAGCTGATTAAATATTCGTTAGGTTCAGCGATCACCTCGTGAAGTTACCAACACTGACGACGACCATGCGCGTACATTCAAAGGGACTTTACAATCATTTATTTCTGTTTTTCTTTTTCTTTCTTTCTTTCTTTCTTTCTTTTTCTTTCTTTCTTTCTCTTTATTTTATGTTACGCTGCAGGCGTTCAGAGATGCTTACAACTGCGCAATTTCTGTCACGGTGACACTCACTCGCCTGCAAATTAAAACTTATACACTGCCGTGTCGGCTTAATTCCTCCCGCCTAAATTCCCGCGTGTTATTCAGGTCACGGCCCCATCAGCGGAGGGCACAAGCAGCGTAACGACGGGAGAACGTGGTACTAGAAACACGGAACAGAGCTTTCAAACAAACAAACGAAGCAAAGTACATGGAACGCTTATACGCACGACACCAAAGTTGACAGGCTCGGGCCAACGGCGTCAGCATCTAGCGTGAAAGAGAAATTGCGCAAAGGAAAACAAATAACAACAAAGAAACCGCACGTTCCCAATTAGGCGGCAACACGCATCGCTAGAACAAATTCGTCAGCACGCGTGTGTTTACCCATCGAGTTTCCATACAAGAATTACTAGAGGGAGCCGTGGCGCTAATGTGGACGGAAGCAGCGAGTATGGTGGTTAATCCAGCGTGGAAATGATGGGTATTACGTGGATTTGTCTAAACTTGACTCTTTCCGGCTTGGAACATATCTTTCCAGATGATCAATTCTACGTTTTATGGAACTTTTAAAAATCCCCTGCGGCAGATAGCATAATTCTTATCGTTGAGCTGGGATATTCAAAGAGGTGGACATTAATAGCAACAAGAATTCGAAACACATATTCAACTAATTAACAAAATTGACTAATGAAATTCTTAGTTCATTAATTTACGGCACATATTGCAATTTACGAATTGTAGCCGGTGAGCTTGCAAGTCAGATACACTTGAAATGAATTTCAAGGATGACACCAGTTTCGAGATATTATTTCCCAAAGCGTGGGACGAAATACGCGGGCGTTCCAGTTACTTTCGTACTTCAATGTCTAAAACAGCATTTTGGTAAAGAAGTGGAAAAACAGTGCATTTTTATGGCGAGTTTGATGGCGCATACCTCCAAACTCATCGACACAGACGTCCCATGCAGCCGCCTCTTGCTGACGTCACATCCTGTAGATCGTCTTCAAACACGCCGGCGACGACGTTCTAAAGATGGAGGCGCAATTATACGGCACCCTTTAGTCCCACTGTTTGGCGCAGGCATTACCCGGCCATAGTCAGCAGCTCAGCAAGAGCCAGCCACATCTGTCTAAAACGCAAACCTATAGACCCTTTCACTGTTTACAAACATAGGCCCTGCACGGCTTCCGGTTTTGCCCTCTGACGTAGCTGCGAAGTGTAACTGGCAAAGAAGCAGCCATGCGTTAAAACACACAAGACTGATAAGGCACGTGACCGGAAGTTTCTTGGGAACGGCGCGCTCGCTGCTGTTATAGCGAGCATGAAACCGTCTATAGGATAAAATTACCGCGCGTAACACGGTTCTCAAATGCCCACTTAATCTGGTAGCCGGAAATCCTGAAATAATTGCTCGTTCCATACACCCTAACCAACAGTGGATAGAGTCTATTACTCCTTTCGGACCTCGCATGCAAGACGCACTGGAAGAGAGAGCAGCTTGAATCGCTTCAATCGGGATAACAGTTTTTGGCTCTGCCAAATCGGCGTTAAGGATGGGAAGCGTCGATGTAGACCTTAGCGCCAAAGCGCAGCTCGGCATTGCTGACATGCGCCGATGCGACGATTCGGTTCAGGGACAGTCGTACGGTGTCTCTAAGCAAGATAGTGAGGCGCCATTCAGGTTCAGCGCGAGTTGGGTGTACCAATAGATTGATCATTCATTGGCATGCAGCGTAGGAAAGAAGCACGCGAGAATGAAAAATAACGTAGCCCGCGGGCGTTCACTAACAACTGCGCTGATCGGCGTATGCATAAGATGCGAAACGTCGACGTATACAGGATCGAACAAAGCGAGCAAATTATAAAAGTGGCCGGAATCTCGGGACTGACATGGCAGCAGCAAGAAACCTATACTAATTATCCAGAAGTAAAGAAAGTGAAGTTTTTCGACCGACAAGCCTTGAGCGATGAATTCATGGCGTTTGCAACTTTCGAAAGCTATACAGTAAAATATTGTCACTGCGTATATGAGATTAACAAAACTTTCAGATTTACGAATTGTTTTTAATGCCCGCCGAAATGCCTATATTTTCAATGTAAAAAGCCTCTGAGTACTACGAATTTCTGAATACCAAATATTTGACATTAACGTACATAAATTAATTCCGCCATCACCAAGGCGCTTCGTTATATTCCAAAATACCGAATTAAATTCGGCAGTCCCGCGAAGTTCGTTGTAACGAGATTCTACTGTACACTAGACTTACGAGAGCTGCCATACGTATTGGACAGTTCCGGATTATATTTGACGACTTGGGCTGCGTTAACGTGTGACTGAGTTGAAGTACACGAACATTTTTCTATTCCGCCTCCATCAGAACGTACCCGCTGGAATCGAACCTTCGACCTCGTACTCAGCAGCAGAAAGATGAGTCACCACACGGCAGGTCCGATTAAGCAAACTACCGCTTTTACTCAAATACAGCTTGAACAGGAATATGGGTTGACCTCGCTATATTGCATTCGCCATGAAATAAAACAAAATATTTGGATATAGGTAGATCCGTATCAATTTTTAGACAAAACGAAAAAAAATTTTACAGCCCTTCCCCTGTGGAGAAAATGGGGGTAAGCGAAGCTTGTAGCAAGGCGACGCGTTGCAGCCGTTCCGCTTCGTTTGCCCTAAACTCAGCGTCGGCGGCTCTTCTCTGACGCTTGGCCTCAACATCGCGCTCCCGCACCTCGGTGTCCGCGGCTCTTCGCTGACGTTTTGCCTTGGCTTCGGAAGCCCTCACGCTAGAATCGGCGCGTCGACGACGAGCCCTTTCCCTAGCGAGTTCGCGGCGCCGTTGCTCAAACGCAGCCTGCTCCTCGGCGGAACGCACCACCCGAGTCATTCCCACCCGTCGCCGAAACTGATCTGGGGCGAGGGAAGCCCGGCGGAGCGCGCGCCAACCCCCTTTCCTTCCCTTTCCCTCCCCGGGACACACCGAACGACCCCGATTGGTATCGCGCGTCACGTGATCCGGCGCCACCGCAGTTTTACCGTTTTACCCGCACCTGCTCTACTCTGGGAGCATCCTGGTTTTCTTTCTTTCCTTCTCTATTCCTTTATTTCTTCCTTTCTTTATTTCTTTCCTTCCTTCCTTCTTTCTTGTCCCTGGCTCATACACGCAAATCCTGGCACAACACGGGTATGGGCCACACGTGGTTTCTTTCCTTCTCTCTTTCTTCCTTCCATCTTTCCTGTCCCTGGCTCATACCGACAAATCCAATGGGGGCATTCGCCACACGTGATTTTATTATCGTTAATGGTGAGGTAACTGACGAGCATTTGTTTTTATTAATGTCATGACCTATCAGTAAGGTTAGTCATACATTCGTACCCTTCAATGGCAATTTTAGTATAAACCAAGTGAACGAGACGCGAGTTTCCGACAGGTTTTCGATAGGGGTTTAGCGTGACACCACCACCACCACCGTCCGCCGCCGCCGCCACTTGTGAGGCCAATAGAAGCTTCGCTTAAAAGAAAAAATAACTTTAAACATGACACAGCTTCATTTACCGTAAGCTCGGCTACTACGCCTCGCTAGTCGATGCCCCAAGCGGTATTCTCTTCGGATCTGCCACATACGTCATCCTCGGACCCCCTAAGCGACGTCGTGCTAGGTGCCGTCGAGTGCAACGATATGCAGCATTCATAATGCAAAAAGGTAAGGCGTGCAGACACGGACACAAGAGAAGTGAACAACACAAACGCTTGCCTCTTGTGTTGTCCACTTCTCTTGTGTCCGTGTCTGCACGCCCCTTACCTTTTTGCATTATGAATCCTTACCAACTAGCTCAGCTTTCTGTCGTTCTATGCAGCATATCTTAACGCCAGTATGGAGGAGTCTCCAGACTGGCTTTGTATATTCGGCGCGCACGACAGAGGAACTCCCTTAGCTCGGTACTTTACTTGATTTGTTCACATATATAGGGCGAAAATTTTAGGCCACGAAGAGAGGTCGATAGCTCATTCGAAATTAGATTTCGGAAGAAAGGAGGTCGACCTACAGTCGAATAAATACGGTAATGAGACACTTTTCTGGCTAACATCTCTGCCTTCTATCTTTCGCGCTTCACTGCCTTCTCTGTTCTGTCCCCTTTTCACGAAATGTATTTCGCGCCACGATCAAGTATACTTAAGACTTCTATCTTCTCTCCCTCTCTCGCTCCACCCCCCCCTCCCAACCTCTCACTCTCTTCTCCTGCCTTAACACGCCTCTCTTTCACATACTCCGCACTCTGTCTTCTAGTTACGGTGCCCCCACAACCGGCACAACGCTGCTTACTTTACGACGCAAGACGTTACCTAAGAAAAAGACGCACCTCCGAGCGCGTGCTTCATCGCCCGCGCCTCGCGTCGCCTTTCCCAACAGTGATGGCCACGCCGCGCATGCATGCATACGAGTAGGAAGAACCCAAGAGAGACGCAATAGCACGCAACGCGAGCGCGTGCTTCGCCCGCCGCCCTGCGCAAGGCGTTGCGCAGAAGCACCAGCGGTTAAGGGACGAGAAGGCATCAATGTTTTACAGCCCGGTGTCGGCGATCGCCGCGCCAACTCGCCGATGGGCACACGCGGAGCAGTCACACCGAGGACGCTCGCGAATTCGTCTTGCTTCCCATCTCCTGAAGGTGCCTGCGGCTGATAACGCCCGCCGCATAAAAGCGAGGACCCTGGGCGTCCCATACAGCGACACGCGCCCGAGAACGTGAGCACTTTGCTGCAAGCCTCGGAATATGGGTGCTTGCTATGAACGAAAGGCTGCTGTGCGCGCTCGAGAAATGAATAAATTAAGATGTATGCCGGCGGTGGCCTTACGGCGGCCTTGCTTCAACCGCCACCTGGCGGCCGGAGGGATGCTGGAAGCAGGTTTATGCATTCCCTTCGCATGCTTTACTTGAATAGCATGCGTGGTTCGTAAACTTTACAGGAGTCTCCGGCAACATGGCTGTTTGAGTGCGAGTAACACGGCACGTGGGTAGTCGGCTTACGCATCTAACTTGCAAGCCGGAGTTTATTACCAGCGGTTCATTAGTTTGTCAGTGAGGGGCACGGAAGTCAGTCGCAAGTGTGCCTAAATATTAAACCAGATTCTGAGGTTTTACATTGCAAAACTACGTTCTGGTTACGACTAGTGGGGGACCCCGCATTAATTCTGACCACGTGGAGCTCTTTCTCCTGCTGACGCGCACTACAGCCCAGTCGACCAGAACTTCAGCAGCAGACGAAATGGACATCAGGTCCACTAGGTGGACACTTACATAATAGCCCCCTCCCCCCCCCCTCCCCCGTACAGGTTGTCACGATGCGATGTCACGAGAATGCGATGTCACGTTATCAGCGTGACATCGCATTCCCGACAGGAAAGTAGCGAGCGCAGAGTTTTCAAGAAAGGAAACGCAAGTAAGACGGACGATGATTATTGTTTGTGGTACAAGACACACACCGAAGGGTGCAAACATTTTTAAGAGTCTACAGCTCAAGCTGTCAATCCGAACGTAACTTCCAGAAATCAGAGCACACTTGATATAGAGCAAACAACGGATTTGTCAGCCCACCGAAAATGTGCAGACATTTTCGCTGCAGCATCACGTTAGGAAAAAGAAAAATCAATAGCATTTCCACCGTCTTCAGTTTATCTACACACAACGTATCAATCACCCGAGGCGCCAGGGAAGTTCGCAAGTCAGCGTTCACAGCCGAACATGGCCGGTACGCAGTGAGCAATCAATTCCGCCAGCGCTGGTGCAGCAGCCAGCCTAGTAAATAAAGAAAAAATTGCAACCTCGTCGAAGCCCTCACCGGTGGAAACATGACGCGTTAGCTTGTCTATCCTATCCGTGACGAGGCGCGGGCCTCGGGGGAGGAACTAGGCAACCGTGATGCAGCACAAACAACGTCGTTTGCTCGAATTTCCGAGACTGAACCTAGCGGCTACAAGATACGCACATACTCCGACGGCGGATCTCTAAACTTTCTCAGCAGCTTTTGATTGTTACTTTGCCTGCTTTCGACCACCATGTGCTATAGGCACTGCGAAGAAACTGAGAAGCTCAGACACAGCTTCAACCGGGGCTACTATTCCGTACATCGCCACAGTCCACCATATTGTTAAACTCGCCGTATTGGCAGCTCCGACTGGCTCATAGGCGGCTACGGCTTCTCTGTTTGGCTTCAAAATTTGACAGCGTGGCTTAATTTGGGTGGGTAAAAAAATAGCAACCGAAAAAAACTAATAATAAAAAGGTGGGTTTGGGACTGTTTAGACTGGCACAGATTGTCTGCCTGTATACAATAACGTTCTCTCCCAATAACCACGGCTCACATCGAGGCAACTTTAAGAGCTGCGTAGACGGCAGGTTTTTCGCAAGGTGTTCTAAAAGTCCCGAGTATAAATGAAGCTCCTGCATATACAAATACACAGTTGTGTCACATAACGCATGGTGAGACTAGAGAGCAGACACGACGCGCACAACACTCACAAAAAAAGGAGCTCGAGGCAAACTACAACCTCATCACTGGAAAGCAAAGAAAGGCCTCATATGTATCACACAATGAAAGCAATGTTTGGATTTGCATTTCACTGTCAGCGGAAGCTCATCGAGTAACCGCTGACTTCAGCAACAAGAACAACATCGGATCCTGGTGGACCACCCACTGCAGAGCGCAGGAGCTACCTACGCTCGTGTGCTCGTTTGCATAAAGTTTATTCTCTCTATCTCTTTCTTGGATCCTGCTTACACAGGAGCTGATTTCAACACAGAACGCGAAATGCGTACTTCGTAAAAAAATATCTGCATGAGGTAATTTATTTGCTGCTTCTTCGCAAGGACTCGTCTGCGCAAATGAAACCCGCTAAGGCAAAATTGAAACACCCTTACAAAATAGTTAGGAGCAGTTGGGATGAGTTGTATTTTCATTCCGTGGCTCATAGCCACAATGCAGATTCGGCCAAGTTAGAACCGCAGGATCATGACGTCATCAGCGTTGGCGTGTCTGCCAATCGGCGGCAGCGTTCAATGCCGCATTTCGCATGCATAACTACAAACATAACTAGAAAGAAAGAAAGAAAGAAAGAAAGAAAGAAAGAAAGAAAGAAAGAAAGAAAGAAAGAAAGAAAGAAAGAAAGAAAGAAAGAAAGAAAGAAAGAAAGAAAGAAAGAAAGGGACGTATGGGGGTACATTTGTACAGCCGGTCACAAAAGTTTACTCTTCACGGGTTCCACAGCAAACGATACTGATATGTTAAGCGTGGAGCTTCTAATTAAATGGATCACTGTGTAGGTCGCAAGAGCTACTGCAGGATCAAACTTCTAATTCGAGACTGCTAAACCGCGTTTCACGCGATATCAGCTTTTTGGCAAACACCGCGTTCTGTAAACCTTCATAGCCGACTGCATATGTATGTATGTATGTATGTATGTATGTATGTATGTATGTATGTATGTATGTATGTATGTATGTATGTATGTATGTATGTATGTATGTATGTATGTATGTATGTATGTATGTATGTATGTATGTATGTATGTATGTATGTATGTATGTATGTATGTATGTATGTATGTATGTATGTATGTATGTATGTATGTATGTATGTATGAACACAACGCGAACGCGCGTGGCAAAGCGGTCGCGAGTTGTAGCTCGTACTGAGCGTGATTGACAGAAACAAAAACATCATGCACTTGGTCCTGCAGCACGAATAGATATACTGAATAATATACAGCACCACCAACATAAAAAACGCGGCTGTTGCTCGTCAACCGCAGGCGACTCTCTCAGCGTTCCTTCACAATTTGCCTCTATACTAAGGCTTCATTCACGTGCTCGAACTTCCGCAGCAGCACAAGGCCCACACTCGACCTCGAAATTTCGCAACCCAACCCGCCGACACCCACAACGACAAAAATCGGGAATCGACGCTGCGTTATTATGTGCAACGAATAGATAACGCGTCATCATAAACCGCAATGTGACACCGCAGGGACAAGCATGCCCGCACTGCCGTGTAACGATCGAGCAGGACACTCGGAAAGTTCACGATTCACCGCCCGGGGCAACTAACGTCTGCTAGGCGGCTCGCGAAAAGTAGCAAAAAAATTTTTAAAAAAGAAGAAACCACCTCGGCCACCGCCAGAGCTATATAGACCGCGGGTGGTCGCGACAAGAGGACGGAAGGCCAATTAATGCAGCATCTGGTCTTTATGGGCCCTCCCGAACCCTCGCAACTCTGCAACGTCCTTCTGCTTACGAGAGGCCGCGTTCGAGGAGCGGAAGTGTTTCTCCGTTGCCTCGTTACACGCTTCGTTCTTTTCCGCGCCGGGTTTTTATAGCGCGCGCCCCGTAGGCCGTCAGCTGCAGCAGGCGGCAACGGCGTCGGCCATATTGCCGCTCTATGGCCAGCTGTATCTCTCTCCTGGCGCTCTTCGACAAAGTGCGCTTGGGTCATAGCATGCCTCGCTGGGCTGGAAGCGGCCGTTTCGGCAGTCATCGCTCTGACCGTGCTTCTACGGAAGCACTTTCTCAACCTCATACCATGCCCCTCCCTGCCTTGTCCCAAATAACTACCCGATATCATTACATTAGCCCGGCCTCACGAATAAACTGTGAAGCGCCGTGAAAGTTACGCAAGTCACATCAGTTAACAGCTGGCATAAGTCAACATTCCCAGAACCGCTTATATGCTCTCTAAATGAGTGGTTCGTTACAAAATGTCAACAGTGCAGCCTGGAGAAAAAAAAAATACGGCTATTTTAGCTCTCGAGTAAACTAGGTGGCCGCAGGAGCTGAAGCTGGTGAGCGCTGCAGAAACAATTGAAGTGCTCACACATATGTGTGCGGTTTGTACAACTCAGGGCAGTCAGAGCATTCTTTGCTTGGTCCTAACTCCCTCTGCCTGACGCTTCGTCTGGTGCTTCGAGACATAAAACACCCGAAATGGTGTCTTATTCTTCTGTAGCTGAAATCCTTACACCAGTTGCAGTTGGAAATATCTAACTGAACCACTTTGAATTGGCGCGAAATTTCCGACATTACAGCCTTGGTAACGTCAGCTATTCGATTGGTCTAAATTCCAAATTACGCCCTTCAAGCCGAATGAAACGCAATTTAACAAGAATGCAGTTAACTCTGACAGAGTAATAGACACCTCAGGTAACGGCTTCCCTCTCTGTCTTTCCTGATAAGTGAACGATCTATCCTTGGACTCACAAACGAAATCTACAGCAAGAACACTTCGCGATCGAATTTACATTTCGGCGCGAACACGAGCTCATAACAGTTGACGCTCGCCAATTATTTATAAAACAGGCAACCTTAATCGCGCACCCTTGGCGGTGTATGACAGGACATGACACAAGTTACCGGCCACTTCGCAAGAAGTATGTAAGAGCTGCCCAATTAGTATACTTACAGTCACGAACTGGCGGGCGCCGATCTGAGCGGCGAGCGCCTGCACGTTTTGCATAACTGCTTGGTCATTAACATACTCAGACCTTTGCGAAACATATAGCAAACACTTCCGTGGGCGCGTGAGCAGCACATCACTGTTCATTATGTATCATATCAATACAGAGATCGACAGAACCAGTTCTGTCACGCCGACATGAGCGTCACATGCATTGCCAAAATAAAGCACCCTTGCACCCCCGGAAGGCCTAACTTGCGCATGCTCTTCGCACATCCTTCGATGTCACAAGAGCGCAGCGTGGGTGCTTTCGTTAACGTATCAAACAAAGATTCCTGGACGCATTCATTTCAACTCGACAGAAAGAGAGGAAGGAAACGAAAAGACCGGGATGTTAACCAGCGTCACCTAGACTATCTAGGTGGTGTTGGGTTAACTAGAGCCAAACATTCGCTTTGTTACCCTACACTGGCCGAAGAAGGATATCGAGCCATGGGAAGGAGAGAGAGACAGGAAACACAGAACTCGACAAAAAGTGTAGGGACAGAAGTCCAGAAGGGAATAGGTTTGCGCATGTTGGTAATTCATCGTTATAAAGAATACATAGCGCAGTAAGAACAAAGGACATGTCACTACAGGACCTTTGTTCTGTCCAGCACAGGACCGCCGTTGAAAGACAGCGCTTGTACTCTCATTTGTTCCCTGTCATTTGTTCTTAATGCGCTATGTACTCTGCATAACAGAAGTCCAGGCTGCATATACATATTATAGACTTTCTGCAAGCTACCCAACACTTTTTTCATGGGGAGCACATTAGAGTTGTAACCGGCAACTATATAAGTAGGGTTTCCCAGCTAACGTTAGCCAAGCTGCTGAACGAATATATATATATATATATATATATATATATATATATATAAACAACACGGTGCAATATGCAATTTTAATACCTCCGATGTTCGGATGTCAGAACGACGACCGCCCAACACAGTAGATCTTATAATTGTATCTTGCACTGCAGTCTTCATTAATTTTTTTTTTTTTTTTTTTGAAAGCAGCTTGCCTAACATTAGCAAAAACACACTGTATATAAGATAAGTGTACGTATTACGTATTGCGAGACGAATATCTGCAGTGGGACACTGTAACCACCTGTTGTTTATGAAATGATGAAACTGCGGGCAAAAAGTCCACCCCGAAGGGGTGGCTATACCAATCGACACAAAACAAACTCCAGCGACATACGAGTGTAGGAAAATAAAACACGAAACAAAAAGGACAAAAAAATAAAGGCAGGAAGGAAAAATAGCGATGGAATAGAAGATCGCTTAACTGCTGCACAATGTTCATACGTCAGACACCCGAACGTGCAGACAAGCGTGCGTTATCAGATCACTCGCCATGTGCACAGCTATGGCAGGATAAACAAAACGCAGCGAACAATAAAGCAAACACACACACGAAAAAAAAATTGTGGCAGTTCGCGTGCCCGTGCACCCGACACTGAGCACATTTACGGTGGATTTTCCTTCAAGGACACCGCAGAAAGTCCCTTTCTAACAGACAGTCACGAAGAGCTGTGACGGCGTGAGTTCGTTTTTCTGGCATCGGCTGCCTTAACATTCTGGTGTGGAAACGGCTAGCTTCCGCGGCGTTTGTACGGTTCTAGTGGCACGCCAGCATGCAGGCAATGTCTCTGAACAAATCAGAAAGAGAGCACCCAACCAGTGACTCTGCATTGCTTCCGTGATGCCATAATGTAGGAAGGCTACATATCTCGTTGCACCCGGTGTTCTCCTCTCAAGCGGCGCAACTCCGGTTAGCCTTCGCTATAGCCCGCAACTGCTACAGCGCAGCGGACGAAACGAGAGACCGCGCTGTTCGTTTTCGCAAGGCGACGTGTCCGGAGCGGGTGACGCTAATGTGCCCCCGTTTTTAACGATCTCTTTTAACGATCCCTTTGATGCCCCACGCTGCTTGCTACCTACATTATCCCTTTTTTTATCGTTATTATTATTATTAACCTGACTCCTCCAAAGGCACCCATGCGCCAGCAATATAGTTTGGGAAGCTCGTGCCCGGTTAATAGACAGCTTAGGTTTTGCGAGCGTACAACGACCTCTCAGATGAGAGCCGTTGTATAGTTACTGACTATAACCGTTAGTAAATGTTACTGGAGCCGCTAACCATCGTGACCCGAAGTATACAGTTGAGTCAAACTGGTGAATACGCATCGCTTACACGACCGTAATTATGACATTTCTCTACGCTATTAGTTGCAAGCGTGTTATAGTACAAACAAAAATAAGCGTCAGGTGACCACGGTGCGCGGACCTGCGCAAACGCGTTCACATAATGCGGACTCTAAGACGTCGAAGACTCAATTATATATATATATATATATATATATATATATATATATATATATATATATATATATATATATATACTTCACTCTCTTCAGCTAGCAGGTACAAAAACGGGACACGAAAAAAGCACCCACAGGACAAACGACCACAAGGCGCCGCAGTGTCCTTGGACGAAACATGGTCCCGTTAACATCGCACCCTTTTCAAAAGTTTCCACCACGCAATCGAGCAAAACGGAGCTGCCAAAACACAAAAACGAAGCATGCACAGGAGGACCAACTGGTTGCGGAGAATTAAAAAAAAAAAAAAAAACTAAACTCAAGAACAGTCGCCACCATAAGCGAGGCCAGTGCTCTCCTTAATTGACCGTATACAGAGGATCAAGTCCACGCCAACCGCGACTTGTGTGTCCTCTCGCGAAAAGCTAACAAGCCTCGCCTCTTCCAAGATTAATGCTCTTGGCGCCTCGCGAGAAAAAGTAATTTAAAAAAGAAAAGGCAGTATTACTTTCTCCGCTTTTATCCGGAAAATTTGGCGTCAACAAAAGAGGCTCGGGAAGCGGGTAGCCTTTCACACTTTAAATGACTCCACCCCCGCTCTCTGCCCACCCCCAATTTTTTTTTTTTTCACTCTCTTTCGAAAATCAACCAGCGTGTCTCTTCTTTCATTTCGCCATTCCCCGCAAATGGGACACGAAAGGAAGCGAAAGATTACCACACACAAAAAAATAAAAAATAAATAAAAAGTATAAAGCACAACTCGAAGAACTGATAGAGATATAATAGGTCATCCTCGGACCGGCAGAGAGCGCTACAACAAGCCACGGGCGAGAAATGAGGCAAGAAATTCGACGAAAAATGAAACAAACAAACAAACTTACGTTTATAATGAAAAAAAAAAAAAAAAAGGAAGAGGTGATCGATCTGAAGTCAAGAGAGCAGAAGAGGTCGCGCCACTCAGCGGCCACTTGAAGCACGAGCGCTTGCGCGCGCGCACACACACACACTCGAAACACTTCTTGAAGCGCCCTTCCTTCCAAACTGCCCCCCCCCCCTTTTTTTTTTTTTTTTTTTTTGGGGGGGGGGGGAGGTTGCTGATAAATGACTCCCATAAGCTGATTGAAACGCGCTCGTCAAGAAAACGAGCGCCCACCACCACCACCGACGACGCCTCTTCGTTTTCCCGACCTTAGACAGCCTCTTTCTGCAGCAGTCGCGCTATATACACAATTCGAGCGATTCGCCATTTTGAGATGTCCTTCTGCAACTTTTTCTTATTTTTCGTCTGCTGCTCCTTCCTTCCTTCCTTGATGGTGTTCTTTGGTTCTGTCGAACCGTTCTACGGACCACGTCGTCTGCTCTCAGCAAGTTGCCGTCTGCTTGGGACGCTTATATAGAACGAATAAAGGAAATCAGTACCGACCCGTCCTAATGACTCTCCCTGCTGCTTCCTGTTTGTTGCGCTTACTGTTCTTTTTTTTTTTTTTAATGCTATAATACGAACAGCAGACGTGAACTAGGAGACGGGGGCTGAACGTGTTTCTCTGTTGACAGGAATTTCGAACGATTGACGCAAAACAAAAATATCGCGACTGTGTGGAAGAATATAGTCCCATCTTGTACATCACGGTTCATTGTATTAACAAAATTAGGCCTGAAAGACTTTCAGATGCGCAGTCGGTCAGTAATTCGGCGGGTATACAGGGAAGTTATACGTGCGCCAAGTGCCAGTGCCAGCCAAGGTGATTATACCTGTATAACGCCTGTATGCTGACCGACCAAATAATGCGAGTGAGCGCACCTCACTTTAAACCACTTTACCCCCTTAGGTGTGTTGTAATGTGTCCATAACGAACACATTTACACCCTATAGCAAAAAGCAATTTACACAAATCAAATCACTCATTGAATGGCTTCGTTGGGTTGCCATTACACCCTTTTCTGTAAACGGCGCAACGCATGACATAACACCCATTTCTTAGTAGATTCATCCATGAACGCGCTATTAATTATTGCACATCACTATTCCAGTGATAGATGGATGGATGCTAAGAGCGTCCCCTTAGTATCGGGGTGGTGGGTTGCGCCACCAAGCTGTTCTTATTTTCCCTAATGACGTAGTCTTTTTTTTTTTTTTTCAAACCCGCAAAGAATTCCTAGTGTAGTGGTGATGAAGCAACGCACGCAGCAGTGGGGCACTGTCTGGGCTAGAGGTGCGAGTGCAAATCGCGAGCTGTTGACGCCGGCTGAGACTGTCTTTGAGCCCGTCGTGCAACCCTTCCACCAGTATCAAACTTTCTGAACCACTGTTTGGAACTTTGTTTTTATTATTATTATTATTATTATTATTATTATTATTATTATTATTATTATTATTATTATTATTATTATGTTTTTTTTACGCTTCCGTTGTTTCTCGTCTCCCTACCTTTATGTCACCAAACCTCCAATCGCCTTTTGCAAATCTCTATTGCGGACATGCTTACTTTCCCACTTCTATCCCTGAACCCAAGGGCTTCAAGGAAGCCAGCTAACTTCAGACGACGGCGATGAATTCTTGCAAAAGGGCCGTCACCATGACGAAACTTCAATTTATAAATACAATCTCGATCTGAAGTCGCAAAGAAGAAGAAGAAGAACGCGGAAACAGAAAGCAAAAGTGATGTTGATGTTTTTGACTGCCATGGAAATGCGAACCACCAACTTGTACCTGGAGGTCAAACTGTCATTTCAGCTTTCAGCGCGGATTGCCTGAGGCGTCTGACAGATCGTGCACGCCACGTGTGACCAAATTTGTCGAAAGAGGGGTGCTGTATTCTGTTCTACGATTATGCCCCTACGCACACTGCATTGATTGTGCAGGAGTTATTGGCTCATAATTCCAGCACTGCGCTGAGACGCTCATCCCGCTCGCCTGATTTAACCCCCTTGCCGCTGTTTTAGTTCCGCAAATGTGAAATTGGAGCTCCGGGCGAAACATTTCGGAGATGTGACCTTTCAAAACAAAACGACATCGCCGCTGAATCACTTAAAATGATTTCTAAGGGTGTTTCCAGCAGAGGAAGAACTGAAACCAATGTACTGTGTTTGATGATGAGTATTTTGAAGGTAACCACATTAACTTTAAATGTACTGCACGAACTTTTGGGCCAGATCACGTGCAAAAATTGCCCGGTGGTGTGGGGGGTCGAATCCCATCTCGTATATTTTGTGGCGCGTCTTATTAGAAAAAAATTGGTATAAAAGACATTCGCAAATAAGGAAATGTTATTCTTTCCTGTTGAGCGTGTAATCGTATTGCACTTCAGTAAAAATTTGCCTTTCTCCAAAAAGAAATAGTAATCACACTGGCGCTAGAACGACAGTTCTGCGAGATATAACATGCGGAGCTGGAACCACAAAATCGTCAAATTTTAATCGTTAGCTTTGGTTTTCAACTTGTAGAATGAGGGACCCTCGCGCCTAGGGTGACCCCGAGCTCAAATGCTCGGGAGCACTGTTTTGTAAATAAGAGTTTATTTCATTCATTTTTTGCTTTTCAAGGAACTGATATCTTGCACCTGTTTGTCTTTCAACGCGTTTCGCACGTACTTCTGTCTTAGACCCAGCTGTAAACCTTTGTGAAAACATCGACAACCTAAACAAAAAAATCTCACTCCCACAGTCACTTGATTTCAGCCCTTACTTTCAAATGCAAGAACTTCATCAAAATCAGTGATGTAGATACCGATCAAAACGATTCATTCATTCCCATGTAATTGGATATGAAATCCTGGGAGGAAGCTTTAGATCCGGCCCGACTCGAATGCGGCCTGTTCAACATACATGTAAAACGCAGAAATGATTTTCTAAGACAACTCCTACACCTATTTAAGTGAAATTTGTTGCATTCGAGAGAGAAAGTTATATTCTAGTGACAGTAGGTAACGGATTTTATATTTAGGACCTGGGATCTTTTAGAAAGCTTTCTTTCGAAAATTGGGACGTTTAAAAGTATGAAGCATGAAATTCACAGATCCTTAACTCTGCGCTACAAACAGCTTATGTGAATTTTATGCGCTGTTTATAAGGGTTTTGCAAACGTCCTACTTACATATTATTGGAACATTTCTGAGCGGTGTATAATGCATCAATTTTGTACACTTTAGATGTATTATTAGCTGCAGGTCACAGAATTACGATATAATATTTATTTCCGACTTACAAAGTTATTACCTTGATATTTTATAAATTTTATAAAAGGATCGACGACCTAAATAAAATATCCGCTTACTGCTGTTACTAGAGTAACATTTTCTTTTAAATGCAACAAACCTCATTAGATTCGGTCCAAGGCAATTTTTTTTTCATTAGGTATTAGGTGTATGCAAAGAGATTTTGATGTAGCGCCAGCTACTCCTTATATCTGACTTAACTGTGCTTTCAACGATGATCGTAATTGAGGCAACGATTAGAAAAGTCAACAACGACATTATTCTAAAAGTTCATACAAGAGACAAATGTTCAATTAGAGTATTCATAAAGCACCGATGTTCCCGGGTAGTCCGAGTGAGATTCCACCCGAGAGCCACGTCTCAAGCAGAAATCTCGGGAGAACAGACACAGGAGCCACGCCAAAAAAAAAAAAAAAAAAAAAAAAAAAAAAAAAAAAAAAGAATAAGGCGAACGCAATGAAAGGTACCCTGATCAGATTACGTTACAATTTTTCTGATGGCCATATAAGCAAAAATCTTTTCCTAATGATATAACGGGCGCGAGTACAAAGAATGCAGCTTTGCCGAAAGTCGCTTATGGTAAGTACCATATTAAAGCGAAGCCTTAATTCTTTGTCTACCATCCCGGGTTTGGCGCACCTTCTGGCTGCTCCTGGCTCGGTCCATACCTCGGAGGATATGTTTGTGGGTATACACTGTGTGTTCATGGCGCCTCGGTGCATTGTAAGAATGCCTTCCGAGGAACCCGAGCGCTACGCTAAGCCTTGCGGTTCCTTTCAATGCTTCGCCTTCGGGCGAAACTGGCTTTTACTTCTTCCCGTCCCATCCCCCCCCCCCTTTTTTTTTTTTTAACGATGTGAATGGGGATACTCGATGTCTACATCAGCCTCTTCACAGGAGAACGCAGCGCTAACTGTCAGTTTCTGATATAGCTTATTACGAAAAGTATTTTCTTATCTGTTCAGGTTGGCTGAAGCAACTGGAAGGTGCGGAGTTTGTGAAATAGAATTTGGGAATCAGAGGCGGCATCGGTGGCGCCTCCAAAAGAACAGCCGAATGTATGGAAGCGAGCTCGCCGTCTCGCTCGCCGTCTTTTGAAAAGAACCGACGAGACGAGTGTTTCTCCGTGCCGTGCCAAGGAAAAAGGAGAGACGACTTGGCTGTCACCGCCAGATGACGGAACCTTCGCCTTCCCCCGTCGCTTTCATCCCACGAACGGTCTCGATCGCAACGCCCCCGGCTATTTAAGCTTCTCAAAAATTGGTCTGCCATCGTCTGCTTCGGCGATTTAGAGCCGGTTTCTTTTTTTCCACAAGCTGTACTCTCTGCTGCAAAAGCGCAGTCGTTTGATCTGCGTTTATATTGTATATTAGATATTGTCTTATATTGCCCAATAAGATGTATTCTAGGCACTAAATCTCGACATGCTTTCTGTGTTTTATACACAAAGCAGTGCCTAAAAGACTGTTGTCTCGGCACTGTATACACTTAACTAGTGCAGTAACTAATAAGCAATATCTCATGCATTACAGAGCTATTCCACTACTGCTATAGCCCCCAAATATCTACTGTTTACACGCACTATACTATGTCAAACATAGTGTTTGCAATACCCCTACTACGGTAATGTAATACCCCTACTACGGGGTCTTTAAGTAAATGAAATGAAATGAAACGTCGCATGTTGGACGTCCCGTCGGTTGGGCGTCCGCTTTTCTATTCAACAATAATGTCCTTGCTCCGTCGGCGCCATTACCGAGTTGCACTGTTAGTGCATAGGACTCTATCCAATATTTTTTTGTGTCGCATTAACCTTTAGTTTTTTTTTTTTTTTTTTTTGAATGCTCAGTAATGGTAACGCTCGTTCTGTTTCTGCCAGTAAATTACTGGTTACCCTTTGCCCATAATAAATATATGGCAAACGCCGTTTCGCAAATGAAGGGGTAAAGGTTTGGAATGCTCTTCCGCAAAGCGTAATACAGGAAGTAAGTACAAGCTACTCGCTCAAAACTTTCTCTTTCTCTTGCACTGAGCCGGAAGACTGGAATCAGATACAGCAGAAACACTCAACGTTATTATGTTGTTTCATACAATACATTCTTACGACCGTGCCCGCATAAATGTCTGTAATCAGCTTTCAGGGTTGGCGTAGAGGCCTGATATGTGTTATTGCCTTAGAAAGAAGTGTGTAAAATTATAGTGTGATCTCTTATACTATTTGCTTCTCCACCTTATTGTAGTCTATATGTGTACGAGGCAAGCAAACTTCGTTTTCTCGTTCGTCTTTAGCATTAATACACAACAAGCCACTGGCTAAGGATCCAGACATTACTGTCTGTATAATGTAAACATGTAAAACGGTCACTTCTCAATGCTTCAAGCAGCACCAATCTAGTAGCGTTTAAAACACTTGTATTACCAATCAAGATTACGCGAGCATTGTCTGGGATCCTTTCACTGGTATTAGCATGGATAAACTGACTACAGTGCAAAACAAAGGCTTAATTTTGAAAGCTATGAAAGCACTTTGGTTTCCTATTTGCTTGCAAAAGTTCGTTTATAAAAATCTGAAATAAATAGAACAGGTCGCCTGAGTTTCACATTTAAGACAGTAATAGCACTGCTAAGCAACCGAACTTCCGAGTACGTCCAGTTTTCGACGGGTTATGCTACCGGGCAGCGTATCTTCCTTAGTTTAGTGTCATTCAAACATAGAAACAATGTTTTTAAGTGTTCCTTTTTACACCTACTCTAATTGAATGGAACAATCTGAACGCCAATTTGGTAAAGCAAGATGAATTGGGCCTATTCTAGGATCTTTCTTGATAGTTCATGCCGTTTGCAAAGTGTTTTATTTTATTTAAAATTCAATGCTGAACACAAGTGCATAGCAACATTGTCTTGATGCATTTGTGTTTTCGTATATTTTGTTCTTGCATTCTGATACATGATTTGTACAACTCTGTTATGACCGCTAGCGCTGGGGTTGAGCGCTACTTGAAATAAATATATTTTTATATTAAATAAAGAATTGCTCTTTTTTATTCTTCTTCTTGTCAACGTCGACAAGAATTTACTGCTTTCCCACTAACACTCCCGAGAACCAAGAAAAAGAAAGGGTCCTCACCAGGCGATGTTCACTATAGAAAATAAAGCAGAGAGAGAGAGAGAAAATTTGGATGGGAATACTAGACCATAAAATTTCCCACTGCAATTTTGGAGACGAAGCATTTTGACCGTAATACCCAAGCGCTTGTGCTTATAGCTAATTGCGTGCGGGCGGGCGTGCGTCCGTGGACTAACGTAAACAGAATGCATTCAAAGAGACAAACGCGCAGTTCGTCAGTGCCATCAACGGAAGGCCGAAACACAAACACGCAATGAAATCTAAGCATATCACTGAAGCGATCGAGTTTCAACTCGCGAGAGAATTCTCGCGCGGAAGACGACAGTGTCATCAAGATGGCATACAAGGCGAAACACAACTCGTATGGCAAAGCTTTTAGTGACCAATTTGACCATTTAGAAAAGACAACAACTGGCAGCATTAGGGGCGCGCACCATTACAAATATTTCGCGAGACTCGGCAAACGCAGCCGCCGCTCTCTTCGTTGCGTGGAGCTTAAGACGCTGCCACTTAAAGCTATAAGCTTCAACGCTCTAAACCGCCGCTCAAAAACTGCGCTTCAGCGATACCGAGCAAACGCGTCCAAATTGAGCAAACGCCCTCGAGGCCTCATAATCTTTGTCCCTCGCCATGGACTCCACGCTTCCAATCTATATCAGCTAGCGCTCGAGAATGTTTGCGCAGTCTAAACAGACAGACGACGTTTTAGTTTTTAGTTCCTTTTCTTTCGTCGAGTCGCGAAATATGCCCCTCTGTTTGCGCAATCCCGCAAAAAACAATTCTTCATTTATGAAAGACAAATACTAAACGCGAGACAAAGGCAAACAATCTTTTTACACGGCCGAATACACACACGAGGCGCTCTCTAGAGAGTACGTGATATACCACATCCAGGGGGCCACGGAAGTTGATCGCCCCGAGAGACCCAAATGCGCCTAAATGGAAGCGGATAATCTAAACACTTAGGGACAAACGGGGAACGCGATTTACGAGCAAACGAAACGTGAAAACCAGGCACATAGAATAGCAGAAACAATGAAGCCGGAGCGGGGACACTGCTAAGTGTTCTTCTTTTCTTTCCTTTTCTTTCCTTTCTTTCTCGTTGGAGTTTTCCTTCGAGAGCATCGGTACAAAGTGGCAAAGAGCGCCTGCATCGAGCGAAGCGAGAAGATGACATAAACTTAGCATAAAGGGTCAAGAAACAAACCCCCCCCCCCCCCAAAAAAAAAAAAAAAAACGAGAACAAAAAACACTGAGTCGTCGGTTGTTTTGGACGTATATAGCGCTCATCTAGAGGCTTGCAAGTCGCTCATAAAAGAGGAGCCTCTCGCCTCCTTCAAACGGAGATTACGGCGGGAGAAGGGAGGGGGCGCGCAAGCAGACGACGAGGCCCAAACAGTTACGAACAACACGAAAAAAACACACAAGAGCAAGATACCCCAGCGGGGGCTGCTGGCAGCGTCGTGTGCGAGGTAATTATGAAGTTAAGTCGATGCAATTAGCGCCACGCCAGGCTGTTCGTGTGCCATCCGGGTCCTTAGGAAGAGAAAGGGGGGCTGGAAGCGCCGTTCTTCTGCAGGCGCCTGCCGGACGTTGATGGCCGCTTCGCAGACATGTACAGACGTACCATACGTATTATAACTCGTCTGGCCAGCGTCGCTGTGTTGTAAGCACAGTGACTTACGTCATGTATGTCGCGGAATCTCCTCTCTCTCTCTCTTCTTTTTGGAGACGCTCGCCCCCATCAGAAGCGACATCTCTCAGCGAAGTAACGAGCGTGTCTGCGTTGGACACGGCTCTGAATATACGAGGTGGACCATTATAAAAGGAAACACATTAACCGTGTTCAAAGCCGCTGAATGCTTTCATTTAGCTGCAGAAATGTTGCGCTGACAAAAACGCAAAGTCCTTGAAAGAGAGACTGCTTCCCAGGTTACAGGTATCCTATATATATAGTGAGCTTCCCACTCGCGTTTCTGTAGTTAATCGATCGTCGATTCCACATCGGCAAGCTGTTCCCGTAACGATGCGCAATTGCTGAAATGACATGCTGATAATGAGGGGAACTGCGCACAACCGCGCTAACCGCGTCTTATTTACAGCGGCATTGGGAAAGACAGCAATCAGGAAAATATTAAAACGCTGCCACATTCGAGAGCACGCAAAATTACTGCGAATGCAGGCCGATAGGAAGATGAGGTGATGCAATTAGCGCCACGGTTGGCATTGCTATTACGTCATTTAGGTCTTTACCGGAGGAGAGGTGGATGCGGCGACCTTATTTCTAGATGGCGCCACGGTCGCTCGCTCACTCCCCTGCCTGATGTTTACGGCACTGCCGAGAAAAAGCCTGACGTACCTCGTCTTGTTCGCAAGTGGGTTACGTCAGTTGATGTCGTTGAATCGGCGCTACATTTTTTTTATTTTTATTCTTTTTTTTTTTCATTAAAGGTCCTTCACGCTGTGAAGAGCCAGACGTCAGCATGGCGTCAGCTTGACGACAAGCACGTGTGCGTCAAATGTGGCCAGAAAAGCCCATACAAGGTGGGTAATTATGAGAGGCAACACTTGCAACCGAAAGCGCTTGAAGCGCCCGTTTTTATGCTAACACCTAGAATTTAGGTCGAAGGAGCGTGATTGACTCTTGGTCTATATAACAAGCATCGCGAAGAGAAGCTTGGGCTAATGTTTCTGTATAGTGGTCGTTGCTTCAACAGTGACACGCCATTCCTCGCTATACCATTGACAGCAGCGAGTCAGCCACAATATTTCACTGAGGTGAGTGTTGCACGCCAAATGGCAACAATGGCGTCTTGAACGGAGTTCCAGCTCCCTCCGCACTGGAGGGAGAGAAAGGAGAGATTCCTGTATTTTTTAACACATGGGATTGATTAACAAGCACTCTTATAAAACCGTTTTCACGTACCACTGCTGTCAAAATGCGACAGTTCAGAAGCACAGTGCACATGGCCATTGATAATGCAACAAGCTTCCGGAGATAGTTACAACCGTTCCAATTCCTACGAACGCCGAGGGTAAATATTGGTAGAAATTCTGGTAAATGGGACGCAAAAACATTGTAATAGGTGGGCAGGTTCCACCTTGTACTTTGACTGATTCATTGAGTGACCTATTGATTCATTGGCTGACTGATTGACCGCTTTATTAACTGCGTGAGTGGTTAGCTGGCGTATTGATTGCGCATGTGATTGCTTGACATGATTGCCTGAGTCTGCCTTGGCTGACTTGTGCATTGATTTGGTGACTGACCTATTGACGGACTATTTCACAGCCAGCGAGACAGCCAGCCCAACCAGATAGCCAGCGCGAGGTTTACTTGCGCAAAAGCAACTTAGTTTCTTCAAGGCATCGTTTGGAATAATAGATCATGCAACGGGATTTTGCAACTCGTACGTTACGAAGCATGTCACTGCACACAGCACTTAGGAAAAAAGAAAATGGTGGCACTCATCGCCATTTGGCGGTATCAACGGCTACAGGAGGCTAGGTCCTGTCGACACCGTATACGTTCGCAGCCGAGGAACGGAGAGACGGACGAGCGCCGTCCCCTACGCAGAAGGACCGTCATCCCAATTTCGACGACCCCGGCGCGCCTATTATACGCCTACTGTGTACACGTATTCGTGCAGGCAAGCCGGTGGTCAGAGGACGCGAATAGCCTGCGTGTCCATACATAGATCGTGAAACGCCCCCCCCCCCCCCCCTATCTCTCTCTCTCTTACTCCTTGCATCCGTAGAAGGGGATCGCAGCCATTTGCACGCCCGCTCCCTTTTTGACGGTAGCGTTATCGGCCTTTGATCCGCATTAATTTCCGGCCGGTCGCTGCACGACCAAACGGGACGGCGATCCATAACGATCCATCTCAGCGCGCTGCCGTAAGCTGTGGGATTGTGTACTGGTAGCCGTGGAATGGCGCCACGAAGTCCCCGGCGTGCGCGACCTCTCGAGCCAGAGTTTTCCTGAATTGGGCTCGCGCATGTTCGCCTAATAGGGGAGGGCGCCATTAGTCTGACATCCTTCTTCGAGCTTTCGAAAGATCGAGAGAGGCGTCTCTCGCGAAAATAGAAGGAGGAAAAAAAAAAAAGAAAGCGAACCAAAGGCACGGAGGTCGACCAGAAGCACGTCCGGTTTGCTACCCTGCGCGGGGGAAAGGCGGTTTGAAAGGAAAGAAAGCAATAAAGGATGGAAAACACCGAAGTTTTCGCTTCGTCCGATGGCACACGTCAAAACAGTGGCTCACTGAGGTCTGTCGATTTTTGGGAAGTGCTGTACACATCGAAACTGGAGTCGCTCGACTCCCGCAACTGCCGCAATGCACGCATCGCTTTCTCGGGTTGTAAAACAAGTGACCAATGATTTTGAATCCAGGCGACCTATCCGACGTGCTGAGGTGCTGGTCGTCACAGCGGGGACAGACGCAGAGGAGATGTTCGACAGAATCCTCACGCCGGCAACTGTCCCATAAAGGTGTGTCACTCATCTCAATGAGGAACGACGGGCTCTTTGTGAATTCGAGAAGAAGAAAAAAAAAAATCGACAGTTTCACCCGAAAGCCAAGCATGGAAAGCGATAGCGGCGTGGTCATATCAAAGGTTAAACGCTGCACTAAAAGCGTCTCAGAAAGCTGGCGCAATGAGGAGCACCTCCAGCGTAGTTGCAGGAATCGCACCTCGATGTTGCACAATATAAGATACAAGGAAAACAGCAGGCCTTAATCAGCGTCAAAACAAAGGACCAGATAGATTTGTCCTGACGGTTGCTGGCCGTTCCGCTGAGAACAGTCAGCCAAAAAGAAGACAAACGTCTTATTAATACAATGCTTACATTAAAATAAGGCACAAAATACATCACTCAGTGTTAAATTACATTGTTTTTTTTTCCTCTCTCTTAGCTCATCCCCGTTTTGGTGGATGCGAAACTGTCGCTGGTAGCAAGCTACACTGATTCAGCTTTTGCTCCGAGTAACCGAAACAGAAATCACCGTCCAACCCTGCCGTACTACATCGGGGCAATAACGCAAGTTCAATAAGCTCCGGCTCTTTCATTGCCGCCGAAAGTTGACCGCGGATGTAGCTTTCAGAGAACATCCGCGAAGTTCGATACACGTCGCTCCCTTTTGAGCAAAGGAAGCCGGCCCTAAAGGATATCCCGAGCGGGGAAAACTTCATTCAGAGAGATAGAACTCCGCCCGTCGCACCGAGAAAGGACCCTCTGTACACTCCCTTCGCAACCATATTCGAGAGAAGTTCGACGGGTGGAGAACCGGCGCACTCCGACCTCCTGCCACCAGCCCTGAACGAAGTTGAACCGCCCAGAAAAGTTTCGTCCGTCGTCAGCGCAAAGTTTTCTGAACCCGTCGTCGTAGCACCCTTCCTATATGCGTCGGCGTTGCGGCCCGATCCCCGGAGAGTGATCATTTCCAGGTCATTTATCAAACAGATCGTGCGACGCGTGTCTGTGTGTGTGTCCGCGGTGAAGACAGGGGTACGTCGGGGTTGAGGTTCGCGCGTCCCGCTGCCTACATCGAAGACGTACTGTATCGGGAAGGCCCCGATTTAACGAAGGCCGTGCTAAACAAAATGACCCTATTTTTTTTTCTTGCTGTATTCTTGTGCTTCAAATACTTTTGTGCCCAAAACTGCTTCGAGTTGCGCATGTCTGGGCCCTTTCGGACGTTGGATGGATTGGGGCGGCGAAACGTCGCTTATTCGCTGATGTGTCTAATGACGCGAGGAGAACCCTTAACTCTGGTGTAATCCATCTCCTCAGAAGACTCGGGGAAAGGCGGAGCAAAGCTATATGCATCGATTCTGAAAGAGGATGGAAATTTGCGCCCTATGGGCTTGGCACGGTTTAGCATGTAGTAATAATGTTTAGTGCATTTACATCCGAAACCCTGAGTGCAGTGTGAGAGACGTGCCATGTGAACAGGAAGTGTGATCTCGTGCTATAATAAAACGCTGATATATCGAAGAAGAGTTATTCTCAGTTGGAATAATCGACCGTTGAAATGAAAATCGTGTAGTGGCTTCCGGCTGAAGTCGAGACTGTCTTTCGCATGACAGCAGGCAATACGGGAAATGATTCTAAAAGTAGGTTGCTCACATACACGCTTATTCAAATAGACAGCCGACTGAGCTGAAAGGCTGAGGAACCGAGGAGCCCATCGACTCAAACATATTTCCAAGCGATGAAAGACACTTCGCTAGCTGTAGAAACTGCCACACAGTCATTGCAGACAAAAGGTTGAAGGTTGTGGAACACCTTATTACGTGTTACTACTTGAGGCTGAAGTTTGTTTCGAATGCCATACCTGGCGTCATCGACATTATTGTTACAGCGTATCACGCGGAGTAAAAATTGCTTACTTAATGTAGTAATGAGGTGTCATGCTGACGTAGTACGCTGATCTTATTCATGCAAAAATAAAACAGAGTGCTGCGGGTTTTTATTCTTGCGGCGCTTGCATGGCGGAATTAAGCCTGTGTTTTGTGACGTCATGACACACCCACCACCTTGGTACCGAAACTGGACCCACATTCACGAAAAGCTCTAACGCAACAATTGTTCCTAAAACAAATTCGAGCCAATCATGATGCTGGATTTATTGCTACAGAAGGAGGCCGGCCAATCGCTAAGATTCCTTACCAAAGAAAAGCTTTGTGAATTCAGCCTCTAATTCGCGTAAACAAGTACATTATAATAATCTTTAGGGCACTCCCGACACTTGCCAGTACCTTTATTTGGCTTACAGTATGTGTACCTTCGTTTAATATTATTAAATCACTGCTTCATCCAGAGAATTCGGACCTTGACTTGGAATTCGAAGGTATCATGTCAGTACACTTTGAAATCTCTGCCTCACGAAATGGTATACGCGTGCCTCGTGAAGCTATGTACCGCAAATGTACGCAGCTTTCAGAAATGCGATGAAGTGCAAACCAACAGATACTGGATAGACATAAAAAGCACACAGAAACATAGATAGCTTTCGGTAGCAAGTGATTTTTATATTTTCGAAACAAAACCGCCAACGTGTACCATAACGAGAGAGAGAGAGAGAGAGAGAGAGAGAACGAGAGCGAGCAAGGGCAGAAAAGGGAAGGAGCTCAAACAGACGAGCGTCCGGTTTGCTACCCTACACTGAGGGTAAGGGAAAGGGGGAACAGAATAAGAAGAAGAGGGAGAGAGCGCGCACTGAGTGCACGTGGCATGATGCACAGGGACACTATTAAGCGGTCTCTCAAACCGGTGCACTTCAAGTAGCGTACTACAGTGCACGAATCGCTTTTTTTTTTCCTGCCAGTGACGGTGTAGCCACGGCCCGAGTGGCTACGCCACACCGAAATACCTACTTATCCCATCGCGTGAGGAAGTTATGATAGGCGTTACGGCCACAGCATTTAACGACGAGAGCCTATACACCCGAGACAGAGAGGCGACAGGCTTAACTAACGATTACAGAGGCGCGGTGGCCTGGCAACATGCGAGGCACGTCCACACTTCAATATCCTGCGGAACCCCGCGCCCTGCGCTACGCCTATGCGGCTGCCACTGCCGCCCCTCCGCTCGGGACCCAGCCGCCGGTCTATATGAAATTGGTCAAACGAGCAATCAAGCACGGACGTCCGGCACGGACGGGCATTCGGTTCACGTCCGTACGCAAATCGGATTGAACGTGCGGCCGCGGCAGCCACCCTTCGCGTACGCACCCAGAGCGCCGAACGTGAATCGTTGAGCTGCGTCGAGGCCCGAATAAGAGCCCGTATTAGAATAAGGCAAGAAAGAAGAGAGAACAAGAATAATAAGAGACCGAAGCAGCGGTCGCCGCTGGAATGCGTAGCCGATGAAGGGGCGGAGGCGTATTGGGCGTGGAAGGCGAGGTTTTTGCGAGTCCGTTTTCATAACGCCGGATTAGGCTCGGGTTAAAGTCGATGGCCCCCGTAATTCGCTTTATCATCGTCTCCTTCAGCGCGGCCTTCTCCATGCGAAGAATTGTTTGAGGTGCACCCTTCGGTGAAGGTTTTCTTTTATTATTATTATTTTTTGTTCTACAGACAACTTCTCGCAAACGTTATCACGTTTACGTTGTCTCACATTTTACTGGTGACTGTTTTTCGCCGGATTATCGCTGCTATCAAGTTATCGCTAGGCGAACACGCAGCAGCTGCAACCGAAATGTTTTTAATATTGTCACTAATGCTACATAGCGAAATAGTTCTGTCTATTAACATTGCGCGCGCGACGCTAATAGTGTTGTACATTCGGGAAATGTGCGCGAGCGATCACTTTGGAACGTACGGCGATACGTGCATAAAAAGCTAACGGGAATGACTTATGAGTTCAGATAATCGGGCACAAGTTCGCTCCAGAAAGAGCTAAATGCTGAACTCACACTTGTGGCAGTGTTTTCCCTTCTTCTCCATCTCTAGAATGTGACAATTCCCGAATGTTTCATTGAAGTAAAAATCCGGTAATTGTGCAATAAGGCATAGCAAAAAAAAAAGAAAAAGGCATAATTGCGAAAAGCGGTTCAATGTTCGATGTTTACAAAAAAAAAAAGTCCTCTGCTAAAAGGACCTCGCAGAGCGAGAGCGCGTTGGACTCCGCTACCAACCCAAACTTTCGACATTTTTTATTAAAATTTGGTATTTTTTATCTAGACTAAAGAGAAAATGCTGAACAAATTATGCTGATCGTAGCAAATAATAGCGCAATTACAAAGACACGACAAACAGAACAGGACCATAACAGGCGCAATGACGTCCTGCGCCTGTCCTAGGGTTATGACTATGAACCAGCGCGGATTGGAACCATCGGCTGTCCTTCACTGTCAGTGTCTCCATCACAGACACCTCACTGTTCAGATCATCGTTATGTGATCACCTGTTGTAACTTCTCATTTGCTGTTCCCAGCTCTTCACTCTATTGCCGAAAGGCATTGAGAGTAAGTAAATGACATGAACGAAATGAACCACTCCTCCAGCAACACGTAATGGACAAATGAGCTCGCACAAGCGAGTGGGAAGGAATCAAGACGATGAAGAGGCAAGTAGTTCGACTTCCTTTCTCCAGGTGGAGCCACATTACAATCAAGCGGTAGACTCGGGCGGGACTGGGGAGCGACTAAATCCCCACCAGAACACACCAGTGTTGCCAGATCTCGTCTTGTGCGGTTCCCTAGATTTGCGAGGCGGAGAAGTCCCTAGTGAAGTCACGCGACTGCGTGCGCGCTCGCCTTCTTATCGCCTCCCCCTCCTCGTACGTGCGTGCGCCAGATTTCACCGTGTGTGTACGCAGGAGATGAACGTGGGTGCAAGGTTTACACTTGCAGCTTATTCTGAAGAGAAATGAAACTATGTTGCATTTATTTATGAGAAATGTAAGTTAGCACGTGTAACGACAGGGTAGGTGAGCCTCAGCTAGGCGACTGGCCACGGCCGCCTGGTGTTGAGCGATCGGGCAGTGACGACACGCTCTCTCGAATCGTTCTTGACGCCTTTTATACGGTCCCCCCCCCCCCTCATAAAATTATTTTCTGTTACGTTAGTCACTGTCGCACTCTTCAACATTCACCTGATTTTTGAACGGTGAGGCGGCGCCTAGCATTCCTATATTTGTTTCTGCGTGGACTTCAAAGCCATTCACCTACCTGCCCTCCCACCTGTTTGTTGTGGCGGTTTCTTAGCTTCCCTGGCCCAGCCCACCCGTCCTTGACATATCTTGCTGTGCGTAAATCAGCGTTCTGCATGTAGGTCGTTCGATCTTTTCGATGCTCAAAACATTTAGCAAATGTAATGCTAAGGAAACAGGCCAACCTAGAGGCAGTAAGGGTAAAAGCAGACCAATTCAGGCTGGTGCTTGCAAACAAATATGCAGCTTTAGAAAAGGAAGATAAAGAGAACATAGAGGTAATGAATGAAACCGTAACTAGGTTGATTTCAGAAGCAGCCATTGAAGTGGGAGGTAGGGCACCAAGGCAACCAGTAGGTAAGCTCTCCCAAGAAACAAAGGACCTAATAAAGAAACGACAGAAGATGAAAATGTCCAGCTCAAGAGATCAGATAGAATTCGCTGAACTGTCAAAACTAATCATCAAGAAAAAAGTAAGGGATATTCGAAATTATAACGTGGTAAAGATTGAGGAAGCCGTAAAATATGGACGCAGCATTAAATCAGCAAGAAGAAAGCTTGGCATAGGACAAGGCAAGATGTATGCACTGAAAGATAAGCATGGTAATATCATCAGCAATTTCGATGACATAGTAAAAGCAGCGGAAGAATTCTATACTGACCTGTACAGTGCCCAAAACAGCCAAGCTACTTTCATTCAATATAGTGATGAACCGGATACAGAGGCTCCCTCTATAACTAGCGCTGAAGTTAGAAGGGCCTTGAAAGACATGACCAGGGGGAAAGCTGCTGGAGAAGATGGAATAACAGTAGATTTAATCAAAGATGGAGCAGATATCATGCTTGAAAAGCTTGCGGCCCTTTATACGCAATGCCTCACAACTTCATGTGTACCAGAGAGCTGGAAGAACGCCAACATTATACTAATCCATAAGAAGGGAGACGTTAAAGAACTGAAGAATTATAGACCCATTAGCTTGCTTTCAGTATTGTATAAAATATTCACCAAAATAATTTCCAATAGAATCAGGGCAACACTTGACTTCAGCCAACCAAGAGAACAGGCTGGCTTCAGGAAGGGGTATTCTACGATGGATCATATCCATGTCATAAATCAGGTAATCGAGAAATCTGCGGAGTACAATCAACCTCTCTACATGGCTTTCATAGATTATGTGTAGTAATACTTAATCGTTGTTGTCGATTATCGTTGAGGAAGGCACTGCCGTTTGATGTAATACTGTCGTTTATTCTTTTCAAGTTCCAGTCGTACAAATGAGCACTTCCTTTAACATTTTTTCATCTCGTCAGAGCGTCCGTTATAAGGTGCTTACGCACCAGCTCCTCCGAGTGGTTCTGGTCTCCGTCCGCTCTCCCCGCCTCCCACAGTTCCCCGCCTCCTCCCCGAGACGTCCCTCCCGGCAAGCCCAACCAAAGTCGTAAATTTGAGGAGAGTCTCGGGGTACGGGGAAGCCGTCGGCGGAGGGAAGCGCCGTTCCATTCTTACGGCAGAGCGTCTGGAGTATCTCAATTCACGATACAAACAAGGGAACCAGAAAAACACAGCAAAGAACACCGGTGCGTACAAATGTCTCAACACATGTCTCAACACTGCCCCGCCGAATGAGCTCGCTCATTCTATGGTTCACAAATCTCCAGCGGGTATAAGTGCTGAACTGGGCGCCTCACAAGTTTGCCCTGCGGCATCCTGACAACACATGAGCGGACATTCCCGTCTCGCCCGGGAACAAGAGAGCAAATGACCCCGCGTTTCCACAGAAGGCGCGGAATATTTTCCTGTACCAAGACTACGTCTCCGATTTTGGGCCCCTCGGTTCTAGTTTGTTTAGACGCATAGGCCGAGCGCAGCTGTCGTAGATACTCGTGTTGCCATGCTTGCCAGAACGCGTGAAGCATCTGTTTTCGCTTCTTCCAAAACATTCGAAGGGAAGACGCGTTAGACTCGAGCGCTCGGGTTTCAGTTCTTGGCAGGGCCGTGAGACGTCTGCCCGTAAGGAAGCTGGCCGGCGTTAGTGGTGCGCCGTCGTTTGGGTCGTCTGGTACGTGGGTCAGAGGTCTGGAATTTATGACTGCTTCCACCTCGGCTAGTACTGTCGACAGCTCAACGAAGTCAAGAGACTGGCGGCCGATCACCTTTTTTAAAGCAGTTTTTACGCTGCGAACTAGCCGTTCGTAGAAACCTCCCCACCATGGTGCATGCTCTACGATAAATTTCCACTCTATGTTGGCGTTCGCAAAATAACTCAGTGTCTCAGGGTGCCGCAGGACCTTCCAAAGAAGTGCTAGCTCTTTTGAAGCGCGCTTAAACGTGAGTGCGTTGTCTGAGTAAATGATTTTGCATAACCCCCTACGCGACACAAAACGACGGAAGGCCTGCAAGAAACTCTGAGTAGTCATGTCGTTTACGAGTTCAAGGTGCACTGCCCTAGTCACCGCGCACGTAAAGAGTACAATGTACGATTTGACTTGCACATTTTTCTCCTTGACAAAAAGGGGGCCGGCGAAGTCAATACCGACCACCTCAAAAGGGTCCGCCTTGGTGGTCCGGTCAGGTGGGAGCAGTCCTGTCGCAGCGTCAATACTCGTGGCACTGAAACGCTTACACACCACACATGACCGCACAACTCTTTTCACCAGCTGGCGTCCGCGCACAATCCAGTACTTTTCGCGCAATTGCACGAGTGTGTCTCTGGCGCCGGCGTGGAGAAGTTGTCGGTGGGCCCGTTGCACAAGTAGCACGGTGTAGCGATGTCGTTTGGGCAGCACAACAGGATGTCGTTCGTCGTGTGTCATATTCGAAGAACAGAAACGTCCTCGTATGCGAAGGAGACCGTTGTCGTCAGTCCAAAGCGTGAAATCCCTAAGTGTGGAGTTTCCTGGTAACTTGCTTCCACTTGCGGTGTGTTGTAGCTCCACAGAGAAGGATGAGCTTTGTGCTTTCTTTAGCCAAAGGACGTGGGCAGTATCGATCTCTGTCGCAGTTAACGGGCCATACCTCTTGACTTCTCCGCGGATGTTGTTCACGAATCGGAGAACCCATGCCGTAACCCGATCCACCCTGGAAGCAGAACTAAATCTGGCAAGGTCGAAAAGTTCGCCTCCGTCATCCACAACAGTGTGCAGTACCTCTATCTCCCTTTTCTGTTCGAGTTGTTCCGGTGTGAAGTCCACGTGTTGTTGCTCGATAGGCCATCTCTCTTCTTCCTGCGTGATCCACACCGGCCCGTTCCACCACAACTGGCTTGACTTCAGGTGGTTTGCTGTCACCCCCCGAGTCATAAGGTCTGCCGGATTCATTTTTCCAGGGCAGTGTCGCCATGCCGCTGTGTCGGTGTTCTGTTGAATTTCTAGAACGCGGTTCCGCACAAATTCCTTCCATCTCGATGCATCCCCTCGGATCCAGCTTAGTGCAATCATAGAATCGGTCCACAGGTAGAAATTATCTATTGCCAAATCGATATTCGACCGCACAAATTGGTAGAGTCGGGACGCTAGCAATGCTGCCATCAGCTCCAGTCTTGCAAGTGTGATCGTTTTTAGCGGCGCTACACGACATTTAGCCAGGACAAGCGTCGAGTAGTGTGCGCCAGTTTCTGTCTCCGTACAAAGATAAACCGCAGCACCGTAAGCTTTGGGGCTGGCGTCTGCAAATATATGTAGCGTTCGACGCGCCGATTTCCCCTCAGCGCCAGCGTCGTATGTCCTAGGGACCTTGATTTCACGAAGACAAGTGAGCTCTTCACACCATTTGATCCACTCGTTTAGGAGGTGGTCTGGCAGCGGCTGGTCCCATGACAAATTTTCTTTCCATATTTCTTGGAAAAGAGCCTTTGTTCTCACCGTATAAGGGGAAAGGAGTCCCAGAGGGTCATACAGACGCGCAGTCGTCTGTAGAACAAAGCGTTTCGTGTTCGCTTGTGCCTTAGCGAAGTCGATCAGAGTGTCAGAAAAAATGGTTGGAGAATCCACTCTTGGGTCCCACGTAAGGCCAAGCACCTTCAGCAGGTTTGCTGGTTGGCGCAATGACCCCCCATCGGGGTTTTCACGAGCGAACAACTCTCTCATCTTATCACTATTGGACCCCCATTTGTGGAGACGCATCGACGCTGCTTCAAAGACGCGATTGGCCTCTTCGTATATCTTCGTCGCCTCTTCGTCGTTAGCAGCTCCGCAAAGCAAGTCGTCTACGTAGATGCACTGCTGCAAAATGGCCACTGTTTCTGGATACTTTTGCTTGAACTCTTCAAAATGATGTTGAAGCGTCGCTGCAAGAAGAAAAGGGCTCGATGTGGTTCCGAATGGGACTCTTGCCATCCTAAAGACCACGAGCTCAGGAAGCGGCTTGCCGTTTTCGGGCTTTTCCGCGAACCACAGAAACCTCAGCGCATCTCGGTCCTCGGGCTGAACGCCAATCTGAAGAAATGCCTTTTCCACATCGCCAACGAGCGCCACTTTGTGACGTCGAAAATTAAGCAACACACGGAGGAGGTCAGGATTTAGGTTAGGTCCGCTGTCCAGATTTTCGTTAAGGGACTTAGCACCTGCTCCGTGTGAGGACGCGTCAAAAACGATTCGCAGCTTGGTCGTTGTACTGCTCTCACGGAGTACTGGCTGATGAGGCATGTAATAAATGCGCTGGCAGTCATTATCGCTACTGTCAAGTGCACTTTCGGCTACGTCTTCAATCAATAATCGCCTCATTTCGTTGTCGTACTCATGTAGTAGGCTTGGCGCTCTCAGCAGCCGCTTGGTCAGTTGGCGGAACCGTTTCTCCGCAACAATGCGGTTGTCTGCTAGTTCGACTTCTTTTTTCCACGGTAGTCTCACCTCATAGCGCCCGTTCACACTTCTGATGCTGTTGGAAAATTCCTCGACTGAGCGTTCATCTGGGTTGGTCTCCAACGAGTGGGACACTCCAATACTTTCAAGCTCCCAGAACGACCTCAAAATCGGCGCAGTTTCTTGATCTACAGCACTCGTCCTCAAAACAACTGCATGGCTGCAGTTTATTCTTGGGCATCTGGTTGAGGTCCTTCCCTGAACTGCCCATCCAAACACTGTCTCCATTGCTGTCAATGCACTGTTTAGCCTCTTTACTTTCCCCGCGAGGAAATCCCAAAAATGATCCGATCCGACTAACACATCGATACGGGGATTCTCACCTTGCGGGGAATCGTCGCCTAGAGGTAGCGAAAGCTCGACAAGGGTTGCCTTGATTTCTTCAGTAGGACAAGGTATGACCTGCTCGCATATTGAAGGTGTTTCTAGCGCCTCGATCTTGTACACTTTGTCGCTGTCTGTACAGACAAGGCACACCTCTACCCTGCGGAACGTGCGTTGGCTATACGTTCCACCAAGAACTCCGACTGACAGTACTTCAGTGCCGAGTAATTTGCATCCGAGTGTTCTGGAGCATGCTTCGGTTATGAATGTCCGTTGGCTACCGCTGTCGAACAGTATCCTTGAAATTTGCCTGTTATTCGTTCCCTTTGTCACTGCCGTGACCGTTGGCATCAAAATTGTTTGAGTCAGGCGATTTTCTCCAGTTTCCGAGGCATGCAAAGTGACCTGTCCTGCGTTCTTTTCGATAGTTAATTGTGCCTGGGCGGCACTGTTGAAAGCTGGATTGCACATCGTAGTTGCATGTCTCCGTTGACATTTCTTGCAGATAACCTTGACTCTGCAAGTCCTTGAAAGATGGCCATGCTTCGTGCAGCGAAAACAACTTCCCTTTGCCGTAAGAATGGCTTTCTTCTTCTTTAAATCTAATCTGGCGTCGCACTCTTGGCTTGTGTGGACCTTTGAGTCACAGATTTTGCATTCCATGCCCGATGTAGTGCCATGCAATGCTGCTGCGGACGAGGTGCGGGCATTCCCTCGTTGCGGCGTCTTTGTATCATATTTGGGAGGTGGCTTACCACTGGTGTCGTCCGGTCGGTCCTCCAGGGTTCGTTCTCGGCTCTCCAGTTCCAGCTCGAAGAACCAGAGTAGATGACGAAGTGGCACTCGCCGGGATGATTCTGATGAAGATGAGGTCGTTGACGAAGCGTCGTCATCGTCGGCCGAGTTTTCGCGCTGTTCCTGCTTTTTCTCTGCCCGTGATCGATGGTAGTTCAACACCAACTCCCGTGGGAGTGCGCGGAGTAGCACAGGGTACAGCATTGCTTCATAGGATTCCTCCCCAACGCCCAGAGCTTGCAGACCTCTCATGTGCACTTGAATGCAATCGAACATACGTCGCAGATCACGAACATTCGTTGCAGATGTGACTGGCTTTATGTCGATAAGACGTTGCATGTGGCCCTGGATCAAAGTGGAAGGGTCCCCGAAGCGCTTCTCCAGGAGGTCGATGGCATCAGCGTAGCACTGTGAAGTCGCCTGGAGTCCGGCAATCACTGAGACAGCTTCTCCCGTGAGCAGCGATCTTAAGTAGTTGAATCGGTCGATGTTACTTAGCTCCGGATTCTTATGAATAGCGACCGCAAACTGCTCCCAGAAAGGTTGCCAGTTCTTTCTTCTTCCGTCAAACTTTAGTAGCTCCAACTTCGGGAGTTTCGTTCTTTGAATTCGCGTGGCTGGAGGCTCTTGGATCGTTGGTTCGTTTTGGCTGGCACTTTTAGTTTCCGTCTGTTGGGAGCACAACTTCATTCGATATTCTAGTCTGCCCATGTAAGTTGTAATCTTGTCACGGTATTCCAAAACGGTTTCGAATTCACTTTCTGCGTCCTCCTCTTTGAGATGAGGCTCTATCGCTGCGTCTACATCCTTTAGTTGCTGCTCGGAAAGCTGCAGACGTTTTATAAGAGCACTCACCTCTTCCAGGCTGACAGCAGAAGTGGCGCCCAGAAGTTCATCCGCTTCTTTCGCGAAACGGGTGACTTGAGCTCGGATGACCTTGCGTTTTTTCTTCTGTACATCCATCCTCGTTGTTCAGTGAATCGTTGTCGGGTCCGGTCGATAGGTCTCTATGGCCTTGTTTAATCCGTTCCCGGGTTTCGGCACCAAATAGTTTTGTAGTAATACTTAATCGTTGTTGTCGATTATCGTTGAGGAAGGCACTGCCGTTTGATGTAATACTGTCGTTTATTCTTTTCAAGTTCCAGTCGTACAAATGAGCACTTCCTTTAACATTTTTTCATCTCGTCAGAGCGTCCGTTATAAGGTGCTTACGCACCAGCTCCTCCGAGTGGTTCTGGTCTCCGTCCGCTCTCCCCGCCTCCCACAGTTCCCCGCCTCCTCCCCGAGACGTCCCTCCCGGCAAGCCCAACCAAAGTCGTAAATTTGAGGAGAGTCTCGGGGTACGGGGAAGCCGTCGGCGGAGGGAAGCGCCGTTCCATTCTTACGGCAGAGCGTCTGGAGTATCTCAATTCACGATACAAACAAGGGAACCAGAAAAAACACAGCAAAGAACACCGGTGCGTACAAATGTCTCAACACATGTCTCAACATTATGAAAAGGCATTTGATTCAGTAGAAATACCAGCAGTCATAGAGGCATTGCGTAATCATGGAGTACAGGAGGCATACGTGAATATCTTACCAAACATCTACAAGGATTCCACAGCTACCTTGGTTCTCCACAAGAAAAGTAGAAAGTTACCTATCAAGAAAGGGGTCAGGCAAGGAGACACAATCTCTCCAATGCTATTCACTGCATGCTTAGAAGAAGTATTCAAGCTCTTAGATTGGGAAGGCTTAGGAGAGAGGATCAACGGCGAATATCTCAGCAACCTTCGGTTTGCAGATGACATTGTCCTATTCAGCAACAATGGAGACGAATTACAACAAATGATTGAGGACCTTAATCGAGAAAGTGTAAGAATTGGGTTGAAGCTGAATATGCAGAAGACAAAGATAATGTTCAATAGCCTGGAAAGGGAACAAGAATTCAGGATCGCCAGTCAGCCTCTAGAGTCTGTAAAGGAGTACGTTTATCTAGGTCAATTACTCACAGGGGACCCTGATCACGAGAAATAAATTTACAGAAGAATAAAATTGGGTTGGAGTGCATACGGCAGGCATTACCAAATCCTGACTGGGAGCTTACCACTGTCGTTGAAAAGAAAAGTGTACAATCATTGCATTCTACCGGTGCTAACATATGGGGCAGAAACTTGGAGGTTAACAAAGAAGCTCGAGAACAAGTTAAGGACCGCACAAAGAGCGATGGAACGAAAAATCTTAGGACTAACCTTAAGAGACAGGAAGAGAGCGGTGTGGATCAGAGAACAAACGGGGATAGCCGATATTCTAGTTGACATTAAGCGGAAGAAATGAAGCTGGGCAGGCCATGTAATGCGTAGGATGGATAACCGGTGGACCATTAGGGTTACAGAATGGATACCAAGAGAAGGGAAGAGCAGTCGAGGTCGGCAGAAAACCAGATGGGATGATGAAGTTAGGAAATTTGCAGGCGCAAGTTGGAATGCGCTAGCGCAAGACAGGGGTAATTGGAGATCGCAGGGAGAGGCCTTCGTCCTGCAGTGGACATAAAATATGGGCTGATGATGATGATGATGATGAATGCTATATATTCCGCAAGGCAGTTGCTAAGTTTATGGTGGTGCAGTTTATTTTGCAATCAGCATGTCATCAGCACTGCATGGTTCCAGCTAGCAGGCTGATCTGAACCGATTGTTGTAAAAATTTTGCACGTCTGAGAAAACTCGATCTCGGTTCCGTTTGTGCCTTTGCATATTCTGCATCTCATAGCAGCACACACTGCGCGACTTATCGATTCACAAGTTCAAATAAAGTCAGCCTATAATCTGCGTTGACAAACGCGCTCACGATCTACAGGTGCATTGCAACAGTCGCCTTACTTTTTCGACCTGCCACGCGGACTTCCCGTAGCTCTAACCGGCAACAGCTTACTGGTGCAAGAAAACGGAAAGTTCATGTTTCTAACGTGACTTTTTGGAATCATGAGGTTAGTGGGCGCACAGATGTGAACAGATTGCGCAATTTGAGAACATAGAAAGAGCCTGAAGCATTACGGCGGGGCGAACTAAATTTCTGGTCAAATAAACACACACACAGGTTAATGCGACTAACCGATTCCTTATCACGCACAATCGACCACTTACATACACAAAAAGGGTCAACAATCGTCGCCACCAAGACGATTCATCCAAATGATCGCACATGCCGCACAAGACATAAGGCATCGCCGAAGAGGAAGTTGTTGACAGTCTTAACAATCTACGCGTGAATTCATGTGAGCGCTCGCGAAATAACGCAATCCTGGCTAAAACAAACAAACACAGAAAATATTATAAACAGAACAATGCGCATTGCCAGGTCCATCATTAATCATATGGGCAGCAGCGAAAAAATATGCACAGCGAGTTTCACTTCGCCCGTTCAACTGGTCGACTTGACTAGGGAATTTCGGCCTCCATTCTGGGTACATGAAAGAGCCAGTTTTGGTGAGCAGCCCAGAGTTGCCAGCATGATGTTTTCTATGCCGCTAACTTTGGGCGATGTTGTGGTCGGTATTTAGTCTCGCGCGACTCGGGCTTCCTCCTCTCTACGACGGTCCGGCGTGGCGGCTCGGAACAAACCACTCTTTATGCGAGCGTCGAAGACCCCAGGAAAAAAAGCCTCTCAGACTTACAATATCTTTTTTTTTTTTAATTCGTAGATGGTACGCATTTCGGCCCATTGCAGCGTAATTATACGTTGCTTCTGTCTCTTGTCCGGCTTTTTGCATTGTTTAGGTTCTTCACACCATGAACCAAATAGCCTAACAGCAAACTCTCCTGAAGCCTTTAATAAAGCGCACAAAATATTACATTAGCGCGTTGTCCTCTACATCTTTCTGTATGCCGTCTTTCCGCTCTTCACTTTGACGCAGCTTCTGTTGGTTTGTGTTTGTTCGGTACAAATTCTGGAAATTTATTCCAAGAGGATACACCTTGCAAACACGCCGGCTACAATTCGCGAATTGCAATATGTGCCATAAGTTAATTATTTAGGAAGTTAATTAGTGAATTCTGACTCATTAGTTCAAGATGTGTTTGAATTTATCGTGCAAGTAATGTCCGCCTCTCGAAATAATCCAGCTCTAACACTAGAATTATGTGCTACAGCCGCTATATTAAAATTCCGGAAAGACTTAAAGATGATCAACCCGTACACGACATACTGCGGAACACAGTGGCTCATTTCAAGTCTCGGGTTTAATTCAGTGCTCTGAAAATATACCATTACAGCCCTCACAGCTGTATTTCCTACCGTCCTATTTTTGGCCGCATTGTGTCATTATTAACATCGGTTTCAACGTATTCCTCCATAATCGATACAACTAATCAATTTCTTTATGGTGGCGTTTAGCACAACACGGTCACGGAGTACAACACGGTCTCTTTAAGTAACAGATAGGCAATTCTATCAGTTGGAATTATATCTATCAGATAGTCTACCAGTTACTTTAGGTAACAGTTAGAATGATAAGCAAATAATAAATTACTTGCCGATCATTCGCGAATGTGGTTGTCTATGGGAAAGCCACAGACACGCACGTGATACAAATTTCTCGGTAGAGTAGCTCAAGGACCACAGCGCGACTGGTCATCCTCTAGGATCAGGACCGCACGTCTCAGAAAGTCATCACTACACAATGACAGCTAGACATTCGCGGTGAAGCAGAAGCCTTCTCGCAACCAGCTTGCGCTTGCAAATGCCGAAATCATTCGCTCGGAGTACCGACAGCTGTTCACCGGGGTGTCGGCGAAAGACGAGCGCGTTTCCCAACGTCGTTGAAGGCATCGCCACTGACCACCAAGACGAAAGCAGGCCCGACCTCTGCAGCTCCCCTGAAGCGACAAGCGACAGCTAGTCGCCATGACAGCTGCGCCGGTTCTCCAAACTAAAGGGACCGTATCCAAACACTCGGGGCGATAGACGGGACCCTGGTGTGCGAAATGGCCGGCTGTCGCGAATCCCGCCTCGACACTCCGAAACAAAACCACAGAATGGAGGCGAATAGTTCCGCGTCGACGATTCCGTGCACTGCGGCGTAAGCTACCAGAAACTGACGAGGCAGTAACCCTCCTGCGAAGAAGGAAGCAGCGCCGAGTTCGCGAAGCGCGTTTCCTGCACAGTTCCTGACCGCTCAGAGCCTTCACGGAAGCCCTAATGAGAGCATTCCCAGTCCATAGGGAAGCTGCACCTGCACGTTGCGAAAGCGCTTCTTGCTTTCCTATCAACAGGGACATTGAGTTTAGCTTTAGTTTGTACGTGCGTGTTCATGACTGCTCCTCCCATTCGTATTCGTGCGCTCACTGCGTTTATCGCATTCGCTCGCCTAACACCTGGAACACTATGTCATGCCATCAGCCAGGCAGGCATCTCGAGCCATCTCCCTCAAGCTACGTAACGCGCCTTTCGAGTTCGTCTGCTTGAAGTTATCGACGCTAGGTGTCCAAACTGTGAATGGCTATCGGTAAGCGAACTTCACTAGACCCCTGTTAGAACGCAACTACGCTACTCACGTAGATCGTCCAGTGGACAGGGCTGAATCAGCACGAACGATCGTTTGAGCTGTGTGGATGAACGAGGCACTACCAGAAAACGCACCGATAGCGACTTCTATACGCACTCGAGCAGGGCATAGGCACCTCATCACGCTTCTCGGCAGTCTAATGCTATAAACTCTTCACGCTGCTAAAGTCTGCTAAAGTTCAAGCTTTAAATGCATGCAAGCGTTTCGTGAAGTCTCAAGACCTCGTCCAAAAAATTCAGCAAAAGGCAGAAACCTGAGGTGCACGCTGGCCTTGGCCTAATGCCTTCTGAACATGGCTAGGCACACTACCTACGAACGAGTCAAGCAACCTCAGAATGCCGCACAAAGCACGCAACACGCTGTAATATAGGATCGAGCTTGTGGCGACTGCCTCCAAGTTTGTCCTTAGGAAAAAGTTCACGCGAGTCATCAGTACAAACGAGAACGCTGCACAGAATTCGCGAAGTAAACGCTCGCTTCGTCTCGCACGAAGCGCGCACCGCGGCAGTCGACGCGTCAACGCGGTGACGCACCAACGCCACCGCGGTCGCCGAGACGGACGCCGACCGCGAACCCCACACATCGAGACGACCTTGCACTCACAGCCTTCCTTGACCGGCTTGGCTTGTCTCGGCTGCTCGGCACGGTCGGGATACCCCGCCGGCGGCGGCACGCGGAGGTGGCAGGCCAAAACAACGTTCTCCCCTCCCTTTCGTTTCGCTCTCTATACTCTTCCTCTCCGGTTTCCGGAGGAAGAGCAAGAACCAACGGCCTAACCGGCGAGGAAGATGAAGACGATGCGGTTTGCACGCGAAAAAAAACAAAAAAACGGAAGGGTGAATGCGCCTTCGCACTCTTTCTAGCTCGAGGCAGTGGAGAACTACGACGACCACGTCACCGCAACGCTAAAGAAGAAGTAGAAGACGAAGTTGTTCAAAACAAGAGCCCCCGGTGTGGCGATGAAGGGGACAGGGATGAGAGACAGGGCTTGCAACCTTCCTCCCTCCATGCAGATCGCGGTTCGCGTTCTCTCTCGCGTAGCTTCTCGTGACCGACGCGCAGACGGCGACACTGCCGCGTAGGGGACACGATGAAGAAGAAGAGGCGGTGGCGGCGGCCGACGAGAGAGGAAGTTTCTTCGCAAGACCTTCCCTCGAGCAAGGATGAAGCGGCGTCACTCGACTCGGCGCGCGCACGCGCTCACAAAATGAAGTTATAAAGGTGGGGGGGAGAGAAGGAGGGTTCTTCATAGCCGCCGGCTCGCATATGCAAGGTTAGGCCTAATCGACGACGAAGAGGAGGAGGGTTGTGGGGGGTGACCGGGCATCGGCGGTGGGCCGCGGGAGGCAGTTGAAGCAACGCAGTTCGTGAGGTGGTGGCGAGGTAGAGAGGAGGAAGGAGGGAGTGCGGGGTGGAGGTGGGGGGTCAGAAGCAGCAGCAAATTGAGCGCCCGTCCGCCCGCCCGTTCGGCTGGACCCCTAAGGGCCGGCATGATGTCTACATAGACGGCGATCCTTTAATGATATGTTCTGGGTGGTCTTTAGGGTCCGTCTCTTCATTGGGTCCACTTCACCGGCCGCCGCCGCCGCCAGCCACGCTGCCGCGTTGGGGGCCTCGGCGCTCTCAGCGCGAAGCCTTATAAAAACAGCGTCGCAATAGCTCAGCTTCCCGTGTGGCGAACATGTGCCTACACGTCGGCATCAAGCGCGCCAGCGTTTTGCCCGGCATTGTGCGTGCGTTTTGGAGAGCGGCGTTGATGCGCCTCCATACACGCGAGGCTCGCTTAAGAAGCTGGTGCGCTCGCCAGCGCCGACGTGGCTTCACACAGCGAGCCGGCCGCCGCCTCTGCGCGCCACCCAGACCGACGAAGCTGCGTGAAGCTGCGTGCAGCGCACAGAGGCATCGACATCATCGCTGCAGCAGTTTAGGCGTGGGGAAGGCAGGTCGGAGAGGGGCGAGCGAGGATTCGGCGTCGTGGGGTGTGGGCAGGCCCCGCGAAAACAAGATTCCTGACCTCCATCGAGCGAAGAATCTGTTCAGGCACTTTTTTTTTTTTTTTCATTCGTCCGCCTTTTGAAGGGTATTACCGCTTTATAACTTTCGTGTGTGCGAAACAACGCAGCCGAAGAAAGCTGCTCGCTATCCCAGACAGGGATCCTTTCGCGCCGTCGTTCGCCGTGCCAGTTTGCCGTTATTATTTCAAGGTGCCAAGGCGCGGTTTCACAATAAACGCTGCTATTGTGTGCTGACGAAGCCGGGTGAGCATAACACCCGCCTCTACGCAGGTCGATCACGGCCGAAGAGGAACAACAAACGCGACTAAGACAATACTCGTAAGAAACACAGAGTAGCCGACAGTCGCAAACAAGCTCAAGAAAAGAGGGGTTGTATAATGGAAAGTCATGTATGCTAACCAGACGTAGTTTGGGTTGGCTACACCACACAGGCTTAAGGGAATAGAAAATTAATGTAGATAAAGATAACAATGTCGAATTTTATATTTCGGTGTGTACTTCTGCCTCGAAACTATTTCACAAGACTGCAACATTCAGTACCCCACATTTGCAAATAGTACAAACGACAGACGAACTTGTACAAATGATATACATTTGACGTTCTACATTTACGCGAACACATATAAAAATACAAATTGCAGCGGAGGCCAGCGTACATGTTTTGACTTTCTCGGCAGCGGCCCCTTCTGTGTTGCGTTTGAGATGAATCTTCAATGTCGCTTTCCAAATTACTGACAGCAAGTGCGACTGATGAAATCGATGGTTCGACGACAGCTCGTCTGGTCGGGAGGAGGCACGTTTCCTTTCAAGTCCGAGTAATCTTACTGGATGCATGATGAGGCACAACGAGAAGGACGTCAAATACGCCACCTCCAAAACCGAGTCCCAATAATGACCGTTTCTCTCGTTTGTGTGACTATCCTTTTCGTCGTCAAGGTGTCCTGACGTGTCATTGGCTGCTTCCGTTTGACATTAGCGCAATCGAATCCGAACTGCACGTGACAAAAAAAGAAGAAAACAAATGGTCGATGCATAATTCAGAAGCGAAGACAATGACAGAGCTGAAGGAATCACTTTCGATGGTCTGTAGTCGGTGCCCTCTCCTTTTTCCCAGGACGCGATCAGCTCGACTTGGCTCGACGCTCTCTCAAGATGGCGGCTGCCTCGAAAAGAATGCGATGCTCTCCAATCGCCCGTGACGAAAACGGCGACGCCGCCACGAAGGACTACGCACACCCGAACGTCGCAGACCAAGCGGGGGCTTCCCGTCCATCGGCCGTTGAAGGACGGCGGAGGGGAAGAAAACAAACTCGCCGTGACGGCATTGCGAATTATTCGGTGCGGTCGGCGATCTCGACGCTGGGAGGAGGAAGAGGACGTCTCGCTCACGACTTTTCGGACGCAGTTGGCGTCGTCACGGTCACTCACTGCCACACTGCGACGCCTCTCTGGGGTCTTCTTCGCTCGAGTCTATATAGACGACAGCATCGCAACAAAATTGTGACAAAAAGCGGGCGAAGACTTTCTGCGGACAGAAAAGTGCTCGAGGTTCTTCGCATAAAACTGAGACAGAAAAGAGTCGAGATAAAAATTTCTGCTCCCTCTTGCACAAGCGCTGCTGATGTACGTGCTCCTCCCCCACATCAATTGCCGCTTGAGGTAATCCTTGATGTTGCAAGGTGCGGATTTACTACACACCTTGGTGAAAGCTCGTTGTTTCTGCAGCTGTGTGGTTTGGTGGCGCCAGTCTATCGTGCACCTCGCGATTTACGGATTTTGCCGCACACTTTTCTGTTCCACCTTCTAGCGCGTCTTTTTTTTTTTTTTTTTTCTTTCCTTGTAGTTGCTTAATGATTAGGAGATGCAACACACAAGAGGCATCAAGCAACATGACAAAAACCACTGAAATTAAGCGCCAAAGGTTACTTGCCATCCCAAGTAACATTTTACGTGATTAAACATCCCCGGGAACGGGTATGACATAAAACAGTTCAGAGAAAATGACACGGACCAGTGCAACAATTCAAGACAAGGTTGCAATAGCGAGTAATATTTTGCGTGAGCGCGCATCTCGGAGGCACATATGACACACAAGAGATTTCAGACAAGACACCTCACTATAACGTAAAAAAAGTTGAAGTGCCTTGGAACGAAGTTTGCCAATGGATGAACGCCGGCTGAAAATCACTCACTAAGGATAGTTGACTAAATAGCGCCGCGATCAAAAGCAAGATAAACTGCAGGTCGCCAGTGTTATTATATTACTATGAAAATAAATTTGCATGGGAAGCTGCGTTTCACAACACAAAAGGGGGACGTACCGGCGACGATATCTTGGACTGGACCAGGTCGCTATAACCTGCGACACTGCGACTAACAAAGAATTAAAAATGACGGTGGAGGGCACAGATGTTTATGGAAGAATTTAAGCGATTATAGTCAATAATTCGACGGGAACTCTACGGATCAGGTAGCATGTCAGAATAAACAGGAGGCCTCTGGTCACTGACGAATTAAAAAGTTAATTGACGTTTCAGAACTCATACGGGATTACCAGTTCAAAATTAACTCAATGTCAATTAAATTTTGACTCCATCAGTGAGCCTTTGCGTTTATCCTAAAGGAGAACGAGTTATCCTTGCAAGTTGAGCGAGCCGCTTTCTAAAGACGTGACTACTCAGTTTACATTTGTGAAGAAATTGTGGCCCATACAGCGTATTCATGTTAAAACGCAAGTCCACAGTTCAGGACACTTCACGATCTAGATACGACACTATTTGGTTTTCATCGAGGTTCATTTTAAAGCGTGATACGTAGGTATGGGTGTTTGTAGACGGAATATTCTATAACCTGCAGAAAGAAGACCGACTAGTGCTATCGAATGCAAACACACCAGCCGTGCTGACTCACAAACACCACGTGAGACATTCTAGGATTGCAAAAAAAAAAAACTAAAGTCATAATAATATTCATTATTAAAAAAAAGAGAAAACAAGAAAAGCAGCGTGGTCGTGCGCCATGGGCGACCTGCACACTCATGTGTTAAAGTGACGTTCCAACAACCCGTATCTTTATCGCAATTTCGTGCACACCGTGACACGCTCGCTCAACACACCTGAGTTTTCTGGCAGATGCCTCCAAAGCTGGTAAGTAAAGTCTGTATATAATGCTATGAAGACATGCGTGACCGACGGTGGGGTCGATCCTCTGTCTTCGAGCACAGCAGCCCAGTGTTCTAACTATAGACTCCCTTTAATTTCCTTCTTTCCTTCCCTCCTCTCTCTCCCTGTCGTCTTTGTGTTCCCCTTTCCCATTGCCCCGGTGTAGGGTAGCCAACCGGACGTTATTCTGGTTAACCTCCCTGCCTTCTGCTTCTTTTCTCTTTCCTCCTCCTTTCCCTTGAAGACGAACTCGAAGGGACCATGAAAATTTGTTCGTCTTATAAGGAGTTCGTATTTACAGACGAATTTCATCTTACTTCAAACGGTAAATGAAGCGAACTTAAACGGGGGAAACATGACACAAAAAGCCTTTATTTCGCTGAACTTAATAGAAAACTGCCTTCAAGCGCTACTCTTGCTTGGTTTCATCCAGTCCGTGATGGATGTTTGTCGCTTCTGTGCAAATCGGCGAGCAGCCACAAACGACGTCATCTCACCTAATGACCTTAAAAATCATTCTGTGCCTTCGTGATGCAGGAAAAAGCTCACTAGTGACTTCAAGCAGTCATCTGCCGCCTCACAGCTCATCGGTGCAGGATCGGTATACCGGTGGCAGTCACTCCGAATGTTCCGTCTTAACCGAAGAGTACGTCTGAGGCGGTTCTAGTCTTAGGCGGAGTTTTTTTTTTTTTTCACTGAGTTGATGGAAAACCAAACAATCGTTCCCATGTTGTTCGTTATATGCAATAATTCGGGTTAACCGAATTCGTCTTAACGAGAGTTCACTGTATGAGGCCGCGATTACACGCACGTTTCTTTCGGGCCAAAGTCGCTATTTGGAACGCCTCGCGCGAGCGTCATGTGCCAGCGTCTCGCTTCATTCCCTCGTGACAGCTAGCGCTTTGAGATGCTTCGTTAGACAGCACTGCCTCAGGGATCGGCCCACATTCGCCTACACAACACAAGACATGCCTTCTATGGGACCCCCAGCGTTGGTCTAGATAATATTCGTGCTAGCCACGCTGCAACGCCCGAGCAGTGAACGCCGTACACTGGTGCATCCGGCACAGTGACGAGCGTCTGCGGGCAAACCGGACAGGGCGTCGCCAAAGTTGCCGCCCGCATCTCGCTGGGTGAGCGGCATTCTTCGTACCGAAGCAGGCTCTCAGTCCCGTTTCCCCTCAAACGCAAACAAAACGGCCCACCTCCGAAATAGTAAAAAAACAGTCACAGAGTGAGACAGAAACGGAACGACCGCGGAGGGTCAAAGGTTACGCCTCAGTGTGCATGGTCAGAAAGACCGACTGACCCCCGTGAAATGGACAAGGGCACGGGCGGACGGAACGGAGAAGGCGAGTGAAAGATATAAACAATATGGAGACCTACGTGTACTGTACATACCAGGTCGATATGAAGGTAACGAAAAAATGTCATCGACACAATGCCTTGGAGCAGCTATGCGTACACACGGACACGCGTACGCCTCGTAGAGCTCTTTTTGAGAACGCAAAATCTAGATGTAGGTAAGTGAGAGCGATGTAAACCCAGAACGGACACACCACAACAAAGGAAAGCTATAATCTCACGAAGACGAAGGGAAGGAAACGTGCACACTGAGGACGCGCTGACATGACGGCCATGATCTTACTTTCATTCGTGTTGCTGTATACATTTCCCGAACGAGAAGCTAAAGAAAACAATACTAGGTATTCACGAGGGCGCTGGCGTGGTGGTCACACGGCAGCGCCATCTCGTGGGACAACAACGCCCGCCGTCCTGCTGTCTTCATCGTGTTCCTCCCTTCCTCTCGATTCCCAGCGGGGTATCCCTCTGCTCATTTCGGGGCCGCGGGCCATTCCGATTTGTTCCGCTTCGAACGTTGTCATTTGCGGCGGCTGTGCGGCAACCTCCCTCCGCTACACACGCATCCGGTCGCCCCTGCGCCCCCCACCCCCTTACTACTCCCCTTCCCTATCCATGGTCAACGCCGTATCCCCCCCCCACGCACCCCCTACTGTATTTCTCGTAAATTTTGTGAACTGTATACGCAATGTGCACGTCTGCTAGCAGTGCAATTGTGTTTCTGAGGCCGTCTGGAACGAAGCATGTAGATATCTGACGCACACGTCTCAACAGGTTCGACAAATTATAATACTGCCAATTTCGTGTATGCTCATGTCTGCAAGTATGCGAGGTTCATCTGTTTGTCTCCGTCTTGCACGTATGGTTCGTGTGTTGTTCGTATGTTTGCCAGAAAGTGCATTCGAGACATGGCAAGCAAGCAAGCAAGCAAGCAAGCAAGCAAGCAAGCAAGCAACCAAACAAACGAACGTGCAAGTCGGTTAGCCAGTCGATTTATGTCGTCTCGACGCATTCTGTGTCAGTTCATCCTAATAAAAACTGTCGAGTTTCGCTCGAAAGGCGAAGCATCGATTGCGATAGCAAATTAGTAGACAGCTATACGAAGTAAGGATAGTAGTCTTATCAGCCGTATAGACTTGTAAACATTCGTTTACTACTTAGATTAACAAGCACTGTGTCACGCACGCACAGGTAAACATGAACACATCTCGCTCGATGACCGCGAAAACTCGCTGGCAAATTGTTGGGGTGATGAGGCGCGGCAGCAGCAGATAGCGAATTTACCTTCGTGCTGTCTCTCGCTTCAACGCGAACTAAATGCCGAAAGCACAGCGTATACAAAGCGACTGGCACTAGTTGCATTTTGTCCCCATCTCAGTTCGCAGTGAAGGTCAGGCCCGCGCGGGCGCGCACATTTTGCACGTCGCAGATAGCTTTCGAGATACGGCGCCTGCGCGGCCGCGCAGTAAGCAGCCGCCGCCGCAGTAGATCGACTCCTCCCCCGTGCCTCGCGCGCGGCATCAGAAGCGCGCTTCCGCCCCGCCTTTCTCCCTCGCGCGCTCGAGATTGAGCCGCCATCGTCGGCTGACCCTCACAAGCTTTAACTCGCACATACAGCATACGGCGCGCGGCGACGATGTTACCGTGTTTAGACTTTATAGGGAACCTCAAAGCGACGTTCACGTCCATGGCGACGGCAGAAATGCGCTTGGAGTCTCCATATAATTGCTATCGTAATAAAACTAACTTAATGGGCCAGATTTCTTTGATAGACAACACACCGGAAGTTTTGTCGTATTATAAACAGCTCTTTTTGACTACGTAATGTCTACAGAGGGCGTGCAGACTCAACTAGATGACAAGTATATATTTTACAAATTTTCTTGGTTAGCGTGCTCTCTTGTACAAGTCTGGTCTCTCACAGTCACATCAGTCCCGCACATAAGCGCGCATAAAGCGCCACTTCATCGACTTCACTTTTCTGGACTGAGAAAAATGACCCCTTGGTTTCAGCGACCTGATATTCTGGCAAAGCCGCTTGGGTCGCGTGTGTTTTTATGTAGCCGATACTGCATATGAAAAAAATCAACTGTACCTACTTACCAATTTGTTTCTTTCTATAGAGCGAACGACAGCGGTAAACCATGACCGTACAAGAATCTTGAAGTAATGTGCGGATTAGGCAAATAAATCCTGATTTATTGGTGACAAATAGGCGATGAGGTTCGCGCAACACCAATCTAACTTTAGAAGACCTGACGCTACAACCTTCTGCGCTACTACGCCTCAGAGGGATCAGATCAATCTGCATCTTTGTTCTGCTATTAGGGCGGCGTGCGTCCTTATGAAGCCCAGGATTTCAGTCTGAAAGCCCATCCTTACTCTAATTAAGCACACCAACTCGTTAAAAGCACGCTGAATCCACAATCCTAATGCACTGCCATCCAAACAAGGCCCAAAGAGGCTTTCAAAGCAGCACGCTCCCCACCAAAGGGTCATCATATCCCACGGGTGTCGTCTTCCAACCGGTGCGTCGAAATAACGTCACTCCCCTTCGCTAAAATTACGTCTAAATTTTGCACATCGGATGAAACAACACCGACAGGGAGCAGAAAGAAGAAAACGCGTATAAGCGAGCTCGCCTTGCCCTCGGGCAAACTGCATGGGCATGCATCTGCTATAGTGTTAACTCATTCCAGCACAAACAAATCCTGCCGCTTGGGGGCAGCATGGGCTCGTCGCCACGCCGCCTATACCCCGGCCCGTATAATGCACAAGCCAGTGCAGTTAACTCGCGCGTTCGCGCGCTCTCTCAGTGAGCCCCGGCGACGCGTGCACTGCGGACATCCGGCCAGATGCCCACCCACACAGGCGCGCCTACAGCGCGCTATCACCGCACATGAGCGTCATGCGTTGGCGTGCCGCGCGCGCGCGACGTTCGCGCCGCTTAATGATTACAAACGGTCTCTTCCCTGCACGGCTCGCCATCCGGCAAAGTGGAGAAGAGGGCGGGAAGGGTCGAATATAGAGACAACCACCGCCGCAGACTCAACTATAACCGTGGAGTATAAGTACAGCGGTGCAAGAGCACACAGGCGGCGCTTCTGTCGCAAGAGGCCCGTTCCTGCGAGCGGCGTTGAGCGGAATTTTTGAGCTCCGCGTCGGCGCGGGACGCAGCGACGATGGCCCGAGCAACGCTAGCAGACTACTCTTCCAGAGTTCCATAATATGAAACAAAAGAAGAAATGTAATAATAACAAAGCCAGCGGCATCCATTAGTCGAGAACAAGGCGCCGGCGGTACTCGCGCCGCCATTTGCACGAATATATGTATATGTACTAAGGACGCGGGACCCGGTTAACCATCACACACACACGCACGCGCGCCGCTCAGCCGGCTCCTCTATGCACTGTTCTTCTCCACACCAGCGCGTATGGCCAAAGCACTAGCGGCGGCGAGCGCAGTCTCGCGTTCTCAAAAGAGGTGGATAATTAAGAGCGCACACGCAATCCAAATCTCGTGACAGAGGCCATCCCTTCCTACCCCTAACAACGCCGAACACGTCCCCCCTTCCCCAGCTCTCCTCTCATTCCAAACTCTCGGTGACTTCCTTTCGTCACCCACATTTGCGCGCCCGCAGAGCGACCGGCGGCGGCAGCCATTAGGCCAGAAAGGGTTCGCTCGTCGCACGACACGAACGCGAGGGAGGAGGATGATGGTCGGGCCAGAAGTACATAGCCAACGGGTAACAGCGCCCAAACGCTGCTGGGAGAGGGAACGGGGGGGGGGGGGGGGGGGGGTTCAGGACCTCCAGCGTGGGCGGCGGCGACGGACGGAAGGGGTTCAAACTCCCTTCCACCGCCAACCACCGCCGCACGGCGAGCGGGAACCCCGGGAGGACAGAAGAGGACGGGGAAGTTACAGGGCCCGTCCATTGAAAGAGAGCAAAAAGGTGGGGGAGGATGGTGGCCAAGCGACACAGTCTGTCCCAGGGAGACACAGATCCCGAATTAAAGGTTTGAAATATGGACGCCGTCTCCATCTCCCAACTACACTCTCCTCCTCGCAAAGCGTTTCCCCCCCCCCCCCCCCCTCCGACGTCGCTGCCTCGCTACGGACTACTGCGTGCACAAGCCGGGGCAGAGATGAGTGAGCGCACGTGCCAAACGATGAACCATAGAGCCACCCTAGCGTAATCTTCCGGATTCAAAAGGCGGTGGCGAATTGCGACGGTGCCGGTTTCAGGGGGGAAGTCGAGCCGTCTTCGGAGCGGAGAGCGTTTGGCGGGAAGGTAACTGCGCAGCAGGCTAGCGCTGATTTGCCCGAGCTTGCGTGGCTTGAACCTAGGATGACGAGGTTCGTATGAAAGGGGGTTTTGAATGAGTCGGCCCGGGGGTAAAAGGACACGCACGCGTAATCTTCGCGATCAAAGTCAAAGCCCCCTCCAGTTTGCTGCGGTTTCATCTCGCTCAAAGACAGCGCGGGCCTAAGGCTCTAAGGAGGTCGCGTGCGAGTAGCTCCAGCTTCATGTCGCAGCTGGCTTAAGACTGCGCAGAAAGACGGGGTGCGAGCCGTGGCGTGGAAGCTGCAGGGAGCAGCACGCTAGCTCAAATAGAGAAAGAGGGAGCAGCGTCAGGCGCGCGAGTCTTGCACGAGGGACGCAGTCATTGCGCTTGATTGAAACGCAGCCCCGATAGTGTCGTCGTATATCCCTCGTTACGTGAGTGGCGAAGCGGCACGGATCCGCCTCGAGAAGACGCCCAAAACATAAGCGCCCACGCATATTGATGCGATTGACTGCCGGTACAGCAGCAAGTGTTGTACACATCGATCGGGGATGTGGCGTGACCGACCACCGAGTCCGGCCGGAAGCTTCCGCCGACATCGTTCACGGTGTGGCGGGAGCCACCGTCCCACCTCATCAGCTGCAACGAATGGCTCGCTTGCGAGTGTTCGGTCATTTCACGCAGCTTGGTGGACGGTACCAAGATAGAGCTGCAGGGAGCGACGCTGGCGCTATTCCTATATTTGTCCCCCCAACTATACGCGAAGTGCAGCGAAAGCTACGTGTCATGAAAGCGCTTGGCGGCGCTGCAGAAAAATTCATTGTCGATTTCACGCCGTCACGTTAGACACATACATGAATATATGCAGTTCACAGCACTCAAGTGTAAGTTGTGAGACGGGTCCTTCAGTTAGAAGTGATGATGACTTATGATTCGACGTAGTGAAGCTGAAGAAGAACAACCGAGGATCTTGTCCTCTCCATGGGCACCGGCTGACATGCGCATGCCCAACACCGGTTCAGTTGAAAGATAACGGGTGGATTAGTGGAGCCCAATCAAGAATCACCAGTTATCTTTATTTACTTATTTTATCAGACACGCAGCCCGTTCAAGTTTCTGGTTGACCATCCTGCACTTGGGGACCCACTGGACTTGGGGTCTCGGGAGACTATAAAAAACTAAAGCACCATTTTGATTACATCTACAACCACAACTAACACATTAGCAGCCTAGGCTAAATCCTTCATTCTTGCCGAACGACGCCTCCCAAAGGCTCCAACTGCTACACCTAAAGTCGAGCCTCTGCCGAGGAGGCTTCGGGACTATGCTTCTCGGAGATCAGGCCCCACGGCGAAACCGCTCACTATAACCGACGCCCGAAAATGAACAACTCTGCGGCACGGCTCGCAGAGAAGGTCGAAAGGCCAGGCGGCCGCCCCGTATTTTTGTTTTTATACATCTCCACGCGTCTCGAAGCGAGACCGTGGTGGCGAAAGCTTCGTCCGGTCCTTCTAGGCAGACACACTCAATTTCTTCCTTCCCGTGCAGAAAGGGAGTCATTCGTTTCCTCGCTGCCTCTCAAGTCAGGCGAAAAAAGGGGGCGAAGACGGAGCGAGTGGCGAAAACAGTCTGCGGGCTGACTGCACAGCCGTAAAAGAAAAGTTCACGGATCATTTCCTAATTGCCAGAAGCTTGGAACCCCCCCTCCGGAAGGGAGCACCAGGAACGGACCGCCAGCCCGACCGACCCAAGCGGACAGGGCCAGCGGTTCCTCGCGGATGTGCCAGCCACGTATACCGCATGCGTCTTCGTAGAAGCCCCGGAATGAGCCGGTTGGGAAACACAGCAGGAAATCTTTTATCGTGTTTTGGGAAGGGAAAGTTAGTTTGCTGACGTGTCAGCTGGCGTACTCGCATCACGCACAGAAAAAGAAGAGTGATGTCGCGTAAACAGCATCCTCTGCTGGAGCCACGACAGAGGTTCATCATCATTATCATCATCATCATCATCCTCTGGCGCAAAGCGCAACCATATGTTAGGCTTGGCAAGACCATTCGCTGCCGTGACGAGAGAAATAGGGTGAGTGCTGCAGGGATACAAGCTTAAGACATCAACTTTTTGTCCTGTCACGACGACAGCGTTCTTGGTTGTACTAAATAGAACGAGACTCTACACTTAGCAATACCGGTCTCGTCGTGGTGACAGACAATTTTGTCACCAGCGCACCAAGATATGCTTACGAAATCACTTTCTATCACCTTTATGAACGTTAAGCACTACAGTCATAGCCGAACTCTAGCGACAGAAATTTCTGTCATGGTCTGATGAACTGCCGCTCATGTTATGCCGTACTCCTGACGTCTCGTTGCTGTCATAATAACAGTGTTGTCGTGGTAAAAAAAAAGTTGACAATACAAAACACAGCACCAAGAGAATTTGTGTCATACATTGTGAAATTCCTTTATCGTAATCTTCAACTAATAACGGTCGCAATGAGCAAAGGAAAGAATGCGACGTACTCTCATTTTCACTGCGATGCAGGTCTATTCGATTTTCTGTACACCAACAATTCATGCTTTAAGACCTTGCCAGACCAAGGTATAAGATGTTGAGCGTTCAGTATGCACCCATACGATAGAAATAGCCGTTAGAGTACGGCCAACTTCTTCGATCGCATATCGTCGCTCACACTTTTTGCGGCTTCCTTTTATTATATTTGTTTCTATTCTGCTTTTTAAAAATCCGTGACCGACGCCACTCGGAAACTTACATCACAAACAAAAATATACGGGGAAATACAAACTAAGAAAAGGCATTGTATAAAGAATTTGTACTAAATAATACCGAAACCACCGATTAACAACGACTGGCAGTGACAGTCTTGGACTCGAGCACATTATTTAGAAACTAACGAGGGCCCCATAGGATCGTTTGTTCTCGAGCGCAGAGGCCTTGAAGGTCTTCAGTGCAAAGGGACGACAGAATGTAAAGCTAGTGCAGTAAAAGTCCTTAAGGCCCCTTCTACCATCAATACACTACGTCACTGCAGCTGGCAGTTGTGAAGGCCTCCCATAGCTTGCATGTAACGTGTCGCGTTGGGCACTGAGCCTCACGAGAGTGAAGGCAGAGAGTCGAAAGGAATCGGGTTTTTTTTTTTCTTTATTTTTCTAACGTGAGGCTTGACGTTCAGCCTGGCTACTTGGTTATAAAATGAACTACTCCAAATGCAAATTCAGTAATGTGGCACCAGTGCGCCAGAACCATTCGACCAATTGAACAACACGTCGGAAAGATGACCGCTGCCAGTGCTGTAAGCGTCTCGAAACCTCTCAAAACATGATGAAAACTGACGGATACTTGTTGGACGCATTGCTGGTACGACTAGCAGTATACGGAGAACCGTATAGTGCTTACGCTCGCGTGCTTCGCGCTTAATTCGCTGACCTTCGCGCTCCCCGCCACGCCGAGAGCACTTGCTTCGCCTTGGAGGGCCACGTCATCAGCTTCGATAACAGCGGCTTAAGCGCGGTCACATACGGTAACCGAGTCACCCGCCCCCCTCAACAGCAGCCCGTCTTCACTCCTCCATCGGAACCTGCTGCAAGGGGAAAGCGAACAGCCCGGAAGTTTCCGGAAGGACGGACCGCTAGCTATAGGGAGTCTTCGAACCCTGCTCGCTCTGCCATCGGCTTCACAGCACGCTTTCACAACTCACCCCCCCCCCCCCCCCCCAACCGTCCGCACGCCCACATTTTTACTGTGCGGTGGTACGGGGAGGCGAGCTACCCAAACAGAGGGCGCACGTACGAAGCAAACTACGTGGGCATCCAGGAGTGTCGCTCAAACACCCCCCTCGCCAACAAACGAATGCCGGTCACGCGTCGTCGGTCACCCCGGCGACAAGAGCCATCCTACGTGGCTAAATAGTGTTTCCCTGATTGGACGCACGTCACCGCGTTCCTTCATTGCGCGCACGCCCAGAGCACGAGGGTGCGAGAACATAGTTTCGGTTTAACGACAAGCAGTTTTGCCCAAGTCTTGCGACCCGAGGGACCGCGCGGATTCATCAAGAGAGCTGTCGCGCACTGAACCTCTGGCAGCGATCGTCAGTGACCGATGTAGTTATGTGGACCTGTGCAAAGCGCTAGTTGGTGAAACTTGTGCTTCGCTACACGTACCAGCAAGGCAAGTAATATATAAGAAGTAGAAACGGCCCTTCAGAAGCTTACGAGTAGCTCCCCCGTGAATGCTACATCCTCCTGTGCGCTCTTCTTGGGATGGAAATATGTGGATGGTAAACTCGGATTTTAACGAAGAAAATTGAGCAGTCAAGTACCGCGAAACTAGCGACGAAACGATAAACTTTAGGTGCATCGTAACGTTAGGACACAGGAAGGAAGCGGTGTAGAGAGTAAACGGGGGCAGCCGACATTTTAGTTGACATTAAGGGAGAAAGACATTGTGTTGGGCAGGCCATGCGATGTCTAGAGAGGATGGCAAGTGGTATACTGGAATAGCGGGATGGATGCCGATGGATGGAAAACGCGTTCGAGGACGGCAGAGAATTAAGTGGCGTGATTGGATTAGAAAATTCGCAGGCGTAACGTGGTGATAGCTGATGGGTAATTGAAGATGAAATTGAAGTGCAAATTTCATGAATGATCCTGATATTACAGCTCAGCCAGAGGAAAGTTATTTTATGCCAAATTCTAGACGAATCATTAGCGAAGGCTGCCGCGGCCACTGGCTAAGAGCCCACACAAGCGAGAAGCTTTGTGAATTCAGCTCCAGATCGGGTTGGGAGAAAGCGATGGCTTAATTCACCATTTATTGGTAATCAGCGATGGCGAGAGCACGCAACAACGGAGCAAGCAGGGACAACGGATGCCACCATGTTCAAAAACGCCATTTTTTCGCGCACGTAAACAATATGTCCGCTTAGACAGCGTGTAATACGGGTTTCACACGGTGCACTTTTGAGCGCGATCAAGCTCGATCCGAATCGAATTTCTCCGACGTGATTGGCTCCTTTGCGCAAGCTGCGCTAGGGAGCCAATCGCAGTAGAGAATTTCGACCCGGATCGGGTTTGATCGTGACCAAAAATGGTCGCGTGACACCGGTATAAGCGGCAGAAACCCAATGGCGGCAGGAAGGTCAACGCTTGTTCTTTACGTTCCGAAGGCGCTTACGCTTGCTTGTGCGCGCCCTTTTGTAAAAATTTCCATTACATCAGGCTCCTCCGTATCAACGTTATTTAGCGCAAACCCCCACTATCCCATTTCGGGAACGCTACAACCACACTAACCAATTAGTGTGGGCTACCTATCAGTCGTGAAAATGTTCAGATTTAATATTGTGTGTTATTTATTTTATTTTTTTTTTTTCAGAGTACTGCCAGCCTCTGATGAGACGATTTAAGCAGGAGTGGTTACAGACATGAGGAACAATACATCGAGTACAAGGAGCGAAGCCTGAGCAGAACGAAATAGCACTCAATTGAGGAAAATATTTGAACGGCGTGCCATTTGCGAAAACGTAGCATTCAGCGCTAACAACGTGAAACCGCATTGTGGTTAACAATGTGAAAAAAAAATATGTATGTATACTCGTATACTTTAGTACGTATACTAATATGTATTTTATACAATTTCGACCTCACCCGCCTTGGTGGCACAGCGGCTCTGGAAAAAAAAAAAAACGCACGTTCCTGCCGTACACGCGGCCAACGCTAATCTATTCAGCAGCGCCGGTCTATTCAGCGGCGTCCATATATTCAGGGTCGTGCCGTGAATACCCCGACGTCATGCCCAAGGCGCGTCAGTGCATGCGCCGACTGGCACGTGCACGATCGGGAAACATCGTGCCGAGCTGCTGCTGCGCGCGCTAGGCGGAGCTCACTGCGGTTGGCTGCTGCCCTGCCGGCTCCTGGTAAAGGCCCGCAGGTGGTCCAGACATGGCGCGCGTGGCACCGCAGGGGAAAGGGGCAACGCATTGCGCCGCGGATTACTGCTGCTCCCGCTCACGGCCCTAATACATCGTCAGCGGTGGCGCCATATATTCAAGCCGGTGGCCTGCACGGACCGACCCGCCGAAGCGGGGGCTCATTAGGAACGGCCTACAGACTCTAGGCCGTTAAAACCGTGCAACGTTACAGATACCCCAGCAAGCGTCGGGGCGAACAGGAGATCAAGCACTTGCTGGTGCATCGTATATACTTCTCATTTTTCAGCCGTAAGAAAGTGGCTTTTGTTCAGTTGTGGCGAACGAGCAGTTGGTTCTGCTTGCTTTTGAATATTTTTTTTTTTTTTTTTGCTTTGAATAAACTTATAGTGGCGAGAAAGCGTTTGTGGTGTTCATTATACTTATCTGCTCCTTGATGATTCGCACTAAATTCACTTTAACGTGGAGCCGTACCAACTCGCCCAAATGTCAACCTCGGTACAGTATTCTTCCACTGAGCGCATATCCGTCTATCAAATTGTCTGCTCCGCAAATCGGCAAGCAGACGACGTCGCAAGAGCAAGACGTAGCGCCACGACACCGTTTAAGCACTTTAACGGGCGCACGCCTGTTTTGAAAACCGTGGAGCGTCACAGGAGCGAAAGTTGGCATCACCCAATAAGGCCTCGCACAACAGTTATCGCTTTATTACCACTCGGAAGATGACTAAGGTGACAAATAGCGAATTGGAGACAAGAAAACTAAAACGAAACAATAAGATACACACTACGTGTACTTTGTCGAGTATCCAATTAAAACGTCGCAATCACGGTAGATGTAATGATCTAAACAGACAGTATTATTCCTCAGCGGTGGTCAAATCGGGTCGTTAGCGACATCTGCTGTCAATAAAGGTGAACAGACGATCAAAGTGCCAGGCTCTCGCTGTGGCATCGCTGAATCGCACTGGTGAGTGCGCGCGTGTTCGGGACAGTCGTGAACAGTTAACAGAAGCACTGTCGCAAGCCAGGTAATATTTTAATTTGAGCGCACTAGAGGAGACCACCCCGAGAACGACCCGTACTTTCGGCAACGCTGCACAGTACTACCGCGACCGGGTCATAAGCTCCGCATCCGCGCTCGTACACACACGCACGCACACATACACCGACGTTCGGGTCGGCGGTTCCCACACGCGAAAAGGCCTGCAGCGGCGGAGATCAGCAGAGGCCGCCGATATTAATGATAATCGATAAGCGCGCGCAGGAACCCTTCCGAACGGAGGCTGATCGAAGCCTGAACAAGCACGAATAGAGAACAAGATGGCCGCCGATTACAGCCGACAAGGAGAAATAGACAACAAGGAGGCAAGCATGCGTGCACCTACCGAAAAACCCACCACGCACCCCACTACAGCCCGCTTGGTATTTCCCTCTCGCGCGATTCCGAGAAAGCCGAAGGAACGCCCTAAAAGTCGCAGACCAGCAAGAATTTAAAAAAAAAAGAAGAAAGAAACAAAAAAAAGGACAAAAAGAAAAAAAGAAACACGAAGGCTGAATACGGCGCCACTATAGATCAACTACCTCTCGCTTGTACAAAATGTTGCTCCCTTGGAGCAAAATAAGAGCTAACCACGGGGACGCATTAGACAGAACAAAAGTTCAAAATCAAAAAAAGGACCCCACCCCTCTTCTCCTTCTTGCCCCTTCACGTATTCCTCTAATTCAAAAAAAAAAGAAAAAAACACAAAAGAAAGGAGCAAATGGTAGAAAATTGAGGGAAAGCAAGACAAAATACAACGCTGACACATCCATCGGCATTATAAAAAATGAGAAATAAATAAAAATAAAAAGTACGCGAATAAAAAGGTACGTAGTCATGTGGAAGGCATGAAGCCGACTTAGCGGGAAAGTGGACAAGAAAAAAATAAATAAAGCAAGAAAAGTCGAGAGCAGTTGCAACCGTACCGTGCTCCAATAATGAGGGAGTGAGAGTGGGCGTGCGGACTTTGTCCGAATATATTATGGATGGACGCCGACCGAGCGTCGCACACGTGGCAGCAACGCAGCAAAGCAAAAAACACGGACACGTGTGCTACTTGCTACTACAGCTCTATAGACATATAGAAGTCTTCGCTACGCGGCTACTGGATGTATACTTGTTTCGGGTTGACGTTTTCAACGTATCTCTATCGGTATATATATATTTTCTGGTCTTGCTTCGTGTTTCAGCTTCCGAGATGAAACGGCGGCCCGGCGAGCTCGATTCCTTTCTGCGTGGTTCATACAGCATGCTCTTTTCGGCTGCGTTGCGCAAATTCACTTGCCGCTGCTGGTCGACCCGATAGGCAGGCAACGTCAAGTCAATTACACGTGTAGCAGTCTAGACGGTCGCGGCAAAAAAGTAGGACATTGCATCATTTTTCACTGAAAGAATGAAGAAAAGGAACGTATAGCTGAGAATCAGAAGTGGCCCGTTGGATCACTCTGGATAATGTGTTCGTTCTGCTGCCCTTCCAGTCTCGGGTCTCATAATGAAGTCGTCGTCGTTCGAAAGGAAAGCAAGCCTAATGAGCGCATTGCAACGCGGACGATCATTCCGACTGTTCTGCTGGCTTACGTAAGCAGTAGGTGGCAATTTCACGGGTAGCAGTGGTTAGGATATCGATGAGTCTTCAGTGCGGAGATGAGTCGATGCTTCGATATGCTAATGCGAAGTAGTAGCAAGATGGAAGATACGAGCCGTCTGCTCTGGATCTCCAGACGGCGCTTCAGAATGAGCAGACGACGCCCCAGCCTCATTCACATGCATTCACGTGACCAGGCTTTCGATTGGGTGGCTCTAATTCCGGTCGCGCTAATGAATCTCAGAGCGCGCGCACGTGCCAATTGCAAAGTTTCGGTTTACGCAAGCGTGGTCGGAGCGGTTTCAATACCACCCCGAACAGCCCGCCTACGTCGGCCTATCGATAATTCACTCCATCTTTCAATTGCCCGCCCGCTCACTGACTCACTCGTTCACTCTCCGTACTTGGCTTGATCTCACACTCGCTATTGCACTCACTCGTCGGCTCGATGAGTTCACAGAGACACGAATACCATAGGTCAGCTCCACCTGTCTTTTTTTTTTTTTCGAAAACATCCCAAGACGGTCCGCGTGCACTACCGATGGCCTCCCCTTTTTTCTACTAATAAAATGAAGGTTAGAATGATATGGTACAATTTGATACTAATAAAATAAGTAGCACAAGATCAGCAGTCCTTCTGCATGTACAGCCTCCCGCATTTTTAGCTATATCGCGCGAGCGTCCATCACGCGTCATTTTAGCGTCTTTAAGCGGCGATAATCAGCGAGACAGGAAGAAATATTCTCAAGTGCACTAAGCACTCTCCTGTGCAAGAGTCGTCTAATGCGATGTTCCGTTCAGGACGACGCATGAGCATACTATAATGTTCTCGCGCGATATAGTTAAAAATGCTGGAGGCTGAACATCATGAACAGCTTGTAACTGACATTAACAAAGAGAAACAATGTAATAGATCAGTTTTCATGCATACTTTTCTAAACCCTTTCTCCCTATGAACCAGTTACAAAAAAGAAAAGGAAACTTATGCCATAAACACTGCTCTAATTCATCACGAGTGTGCCAAAGCGGATCGATAAACGGCACCACATTGAGACATTACCGATCGATTAAGCAATAGCAATTTAAGACGAAACACACATGTCATGAACAAAATTAATTGCAAATGATTTCTACTACACCTCAACCACCCACCCGTCCTGACTGTTTTCTTTTTCTACCCCCCCCCCCCCTCTCGAAAGGTCAGTCTATGGGCAAGCAAGTAAAAAAAGAGAAAAAAAAAGAAAAAAAAAGGGGGGGGGGGGATACTATCGGCTCGCGCATGCGAAGCTACGGCACCCCAAATGGTGGCCAATTACCTTTAAGAGACCGGAAGGGGCAAATTAAAGAGATTCATAGTTTGGGGGAAGGAAAGGCGTGATTATCAATTTACACTTGGCCGAAGTCCGAGCACGCCGGGCTCAGACTGCCCGAGAAATTTTGCTCGAAGAGGGGCGCGGAATGCGGCGGCAGCAGGCTTCTTAAACCTTCCAGACAAGTTAATTACGGTATTGAAGAGATAAAATACTGTTGAAGAATAAATAAACAAAGCAATAAAGATATAAAGAACGTGAGAATACAAGAATTTATGTGAACGAATTAGAATTAGTTTGAAAGTATTTATTGCTACTCTTATCGATTTTTGTTTTTCACCTAACGATTCTGAGACACCAACGATATTTCTGGAGCTTATAAAATCATCATCGGTAATTAATGTTATCCCCTACATTGTAATTTTTTGCTATGTCTTCTCGACCTTACAGACAAGAGAAACGTGCTGATAAAGCGATGGAAAGCTGCGATCGAAGCCTGTGATCAGAAAATGGTGGCACGCGATCAAATAAATCCCCTCGGGTGTACAGCAGAATAAAGAAGAAAAAAAAATGGCGGTGCCGAATCATCAGTGAGGAGGAGATGCTTGTCTAAACGAGAATCTGGTCCTGCGAATAATAATACTAAATGTCTGACGCAGCTCAATCCATAAAAATTACGCAAAACGGAACGGTAAAGTGGTATACAAAAACGTTGGAACTAGTTTGATCTGTAACAATTACACAACAAACGCGGGATAAAGAATAAAATAAATCGCTCTAGGAATCACTTGGTATCTGTAACAATTACACGCCGGTAAAGGTTACAAGAAATGAAGAACATCACTGTAATGGCTCAATCCGTACCAATCAGTCAAAAAGAGGTGTGAGGAAGGAGCCTAAAACCACGGTAAGCCCCACCCCTTTCTCCATGGAATGAACTGGAGCCAAACAAGCGTAAAGACGCCAACGATCAACCGAACATTGCTCCGGGGGTATCCAGACAGGTAACGAATCAAGAAAGAATCAATCGAGAGGACACGGTTATCAATTTGCGCTTCGGCAAGTTCCGTGCACGCAAGATCATATACGCACGAAGAAAAAAAAATGAAAGGCCGAAACCTACAGCTAAAATCTGAAGCAGGAACGAGGAAGGGAAATGCCTCCCTGGGAGGCAGATAGACGGTAAGAGGTGAAGGAAGACTACCATAGAAGACGGTGAGAGAACAGCGTGAGATGAAATTACCTCCTTCTCGTCAGAAAAGGAAAAAATAATAACAATAAACAACGTTCGGCCGGTGAGAACAGTTTGCGGACGAGATCTGAACAAGAGAGATCGCCGAGATTGTCGCTAGTGACGGACGAACCACGTCGGATCAGAAACAAGAGCAATTAGGCAGTGTTATTCGCGCACCCACGGTGCTCTTATAGGCGTCCCGATTACTGGCCCCCAGGGCGATAGAGGTTGCACGTGTCCTGCTTGTATGCCATTAGCGATGGCGTAATACAGCGATGTCAGGATCAATTGTGTCGACGCTGAAGGGAACATATATATGCACCGCGTTTTCCGGACTTCACTGGACAATTTACGCCAATGTTGAAACTGGCGAATTCTTTTCGAGCCGCATATAAAGCTTACAAGCCGATCTATAAAGACGCTTACGGAAGTTTTTTTTTTTTTATTATTTTTTTTTACCCTTATCTGTCTGGATCTCCGTCTTCTATGCCATATGAAACTAATTTTGCGCTGTAGCTGACAACCCGCTTGCCAACCCGCTCGCCCACCCGCCACCTGCCCGGCTACCCAGTTGCCCGCCTGTCTGGGTACATGTCTGTAAGTACTCGCCGTGGTGGTAGCAGCTATGGCATTGCGCCGCCAAGCACGAAGTCGCTGGTTCGATTCCCGAACTCGAACTCTCAAAAAAAAAGGTACCCCGATAAACGGAGTGCTATTGTATCTCGACGAGGACAACGACAACCCTGATAAACATCGTGCGGTACATTCGTTTTAGCTTCGACCTGTAGTCTACTGACTGCAACTAAAGTCCATAGAAACACTAGGGAACTCCTATAACGACATTTGCAAGGGACCGTAGGGTGAAGCCAAAGAACAAATGAGCGCGACCTCGTGTGTCGCGTCACCCGCATACTCTTGAAATCAATTAGCCGCAGGTCGTTAATCAACAGCGCCAACAGAGAAAGAGAAACCGCTGCACCAACCGTTTCGCAAGCGACCGTCTATACGGCCGCCCTATTGTGTAATTCCCGATGCAAATCGAATCGCCGTCCCGGTCATCTTCTTTACGCAATCTTCCCGGAGATTTCCCACACGTGCGAGACAACCACTATTTGAACGTGTTTCAAGCACTAGCTGCGACAATGTCAAGCGAAAAAAAAAATATATTTTTGTTTTATTATTGTGCACGCATTCAACGTGTACTCACACGTTGGACATCAAACATATGAGCTTTTCAGCAACGGAATGAATGCATGCAAAATCTGAAATTGAAAAAAAAAAAAGGTTATTTCAGCTGGTGATCGCCTAAGTGTTTAAATGTGGCTGCTAATTGGACCTAATGGACCGTTCGATGAACTCAAAAGAACTGACACTTATACTACACGTTACGGAGACAAACAACGCAAAAGCGCCTTAAACTGCACTGAAGAAGAAACACGCCGGCGATGCTTAATTACTGAACCAACCGTGCTGAACGCAGGGCCTACACGCTTAGCGAGTCCATTAAAGCTCTGCTCAGCGAGTAACGCTGATGCTAGCGGTACAACTACAGTCGGAGTCACGCGTACGGCTTAACTCAACTGGCGCATGCCGCTGCATACAAATTTTTACCCGCTCACACAAATGTACTTATTAAGCAATAGGCCTAAGCCAATCATGTAGCCTTGTGACATCTAAAGTAACTTATCTAGTAGGTAAGGTAACACAAGTACTGCATTCATGACGACATTGGAGTGAGTTGTCGGATCACTCGGGCACACAATGTAAATATGAACGTACAGTAAAGGCTATCACCCAATTTTCATTTCTTGGCTTTAAAAAAAATGACTCGCCATCCCAAGCCCTGCGAAAGTAAATGTCCAGCGAAGCTGTTGCAAAACCACCACTACAGCTGCTGAGGGGGGTAGTGCAATGCTTTAGTGATGGTTCTGGTGCTAGTTTTAAACTTGCTATTTATTGAAACGTATGCTCTACGCCAAAATGGATGCTGCACGACAGAGTCACTCACGCTCCCGATAATTAACTGCACCACCGCAGCTGCCACAGTCCAGGCAAAAAAAGCAACGGTACAATAAACGACTTCACAGCACATGACGTGGTTCATTAACGCCCGAATAGATTTTGCCACGCGACCGATTTCGTGTTGTTTTTTTTTTTTTTTTTTTTTTTTCATTCCGTCTTCAGCATCGAAAGGCTGCCGCCCCTGCGGTCACCACTCGAACCTTCGACCTCACTGGCAGCTGCTGCAGTGCAGCGAAGACTTCGCCGCTTGTTTGATGCAGCACTCGGAGGGTAAAAGGGTCAAGTTCCGTTTTCATTGCAACTTAATTAGCGCCCGGCCGGTGCGCCATCTGCACGCAGGCAATTAGGAACTGCCCCGGCCTGTACCGTCGACCGCCTTCCCGTACACCTCTAGTTGAGTGCAACAGGTAGACCGCTTAAAACGTGAGATATACGAGACCAGGCTAGCCCAAGGAAGTTCCACCCTGAGCAGTGATTTAAAACGCCCGCTACCCGCTCCTGATGTTGTGTTTATCTTTAATTCTCCCTTTATACTCAACCAATCAGATATCGAAACCATGAAGCTAATAGCTACCGAGAGTTTAACAGCTGCGGTCGCAGGAAACGTGCCGATAACATACCCGTCCCATTAAACAGTCGAGGCATCTCTAAACAACACATTCTCTTCATCCCAGCTTTCGCGCGGTTCAATTTATTCTCAGCTCTTAAGTAAGAACACACAGGTTTCAAGACTTCACTTACTGCCACTTCGTATGGTTATCACTCACTAACAAAAAATATAGGCCTTCGAATCCCCTTTTCATTCCAAGCCAAGGCGTGACTTACGCAGTCTGAGGCGTCAATCTAGTCAATTACGCGTTCTGATCAGATTCACGCAGTAATACACACGAATTCAATGAGCTTTTCATGTCTACAAGATTATGTTGCTACAGGTGATGTTAGCCTGCCCACGTGGGTAACCAACCATTCCGTATGAGCAACAGTGACGCTCAGCATGAGGCGGTTTAACTTAGCGACCATTGTATTATATAGACACAAGCAACATGTACAGGACTCCAGTGCTGACCATAGTGAGGAAGTCAAGAAGTATCTTACACGACCTCCAGTTAACCGAAGGCAAATAGTCGTATTTCGGCCAAAATGTCGGGTTGGGATATCAAAGAATGTGATTGCCATAACGATGGACGAATGAACATGGAATAGAAGTTCAGTTGTAATTGAAAACGAAGCCATTTACGGGTGTGTGAACAGTGATTTTTGAGACCGAATCCAGTACGAATCGAATAGTGCCATAAGCGGCGAATCGAATCGAATATCGAATACTTTTCGAGTAGCTTTCGAATAATGGACAGCTGTTATGATAATTAATATACAACGATATTCACATCCCAGTATTCTACAAGTTAGCAAGTTCCTCACATTATATAGTACGTTATGAAGCGTTATTCATTAAAATCACAAATGGAGAACATTAGGAGAAAACAATAAGTTTGTTAGCATGCCCAGGACTGTTCAGAAAATCCGAATGAAATCTGTACAGCGTATAAAGGAGCAAATTTGCCTGACCTTTGCACTCCTGGCTTCAAACGGCTTTGTCACTTTGCAAATATATAATTTTCAGCAAGATATTGCGTAACATAAGAGCAACGATTCGCATTCATTAGGCATGCGCGCGGAAACCTTTCGCCTTCACACATTCGGAAAAAACTATTATCTATCACAGACATTTAGATAGACAAAGTCACAATGACGCCACCAGAAACGTCTGAAGCGACATGCACGAAAGATAAGGCGAGCCCATGCACTACCCATTAATTCCGAGGCAGCTGAGCAGGCGCAGCGCCGGAGTTGCCTGCAGTAATTTTGGTAGGAAACCCCAAAGCCTCCGAGATCGGGCTGCCCGCACTGCGCATCATTGCGTCGCCAGACCGCGAAGGCAATGGCCGGATAGGTTCGCCGCAACGTTTATAGATACTTGGTTCGTGGGTCTCAGGAGACTCAACGTTGCCTGCGCGGCACCGAACTTCCTGCGGAAAGACAAGAACCAAATCCCGGCACGCAGAAACCACCGAACATTTTTTTTTTTTTTTTAATAAATCCGGACTTACCCGGTGTTGCGCTGCTCCCAGAGCCAAATACTTTAGTCGGGTGCAACTTAAGAAGACAGGAGAGGCCCACCCAGATGACCGAAGCGCAGCAGCCGATTTCCTCCGCGACTAAAGAAATAGTCCCGCTGACGCGACTCGCCCCGGCTTGAAGCGCGGGCTGCCATGTTCTTCGTCGGCGGGGACCCGGCCGTCCGGCTCATGACGCAAGTCTTTAGTGCGCGCCCATTGGTGGAGGCTCGTATGCATCCGCCTTTGAGGGGGCAAATGCCGCTGCCTTCTAAAGTTGTATCCGACTATAGTTAGGCTCGGCATCGAGGGAAAGCCACCCTCAAGAGCAGATTTCTTTTTTTTTTTCTTCTTTCTTTTTGTGCTTCTAACCAGTAGCCAATCAAGTGATATATGTTCAGAATAAGAATGAGATAGGAAAATGTTATGACTTCATTTTAGAAAAATGGAGATTTGGTACGTTTTTCCGGAATTAATTAGGGCGTTAAAAGGGTTACAGGACATGTATTATTACTCTTCACACAGCCTACAAATCAAACCGGCCCTACCAATCCCCCCTGTACTGCTGACCCAGGAATACCCCTCCAAGCCCTCAAGAAATCCCCTCCGCCTTCAGACACGTGCCCTGTTTCGTCCCAGTTACGGACCACAGCGAATCAGTGACGCGCACACGGAAAACGCCCTGTCCTTCTTCCTAATCCCTGTCACTGTAACGAAAATGGAACTTTGATCTTCGTTTTCTCCGATAATAATCAACATATCCCCACGAAAGTGACGAAATTTGAGTTTTGAAAGAATATGTATAAACTGGTCCAGTGTTTTTTCTCTAGTGTCCCTCGAACAATGGAACAACATTAGGGTGTGTTAGGCGATCGCACGCTCGTTCCTGTGCTGAGTGAGTACGGTTAAAACGAAAAGACGAGGGGGAAGACGGTAACGCGAAGCTACGCACCCCGTCCGCGCAATGAAACCGACACAGCCATCGTCCAGTTCGTATTTTCTATTTATTTACTTTAGGGGCGAAGCTCCTTATAGCGGCACCCGTTCCGTCCCCGTCGTCGTAGTAGTAGTGTGTAACCTGTAGTGTGTAAACCAGTCTGCGAAAAATGAGAAAAAAAAAAGTTGCAGTGGCTTAGCTCGGTTATGCCAGGATATACGTAGCGTTAGCAAAGGTTCAGCTGATTATTCTTAGCTTATTCTTAAGATTATTCTTATGAGTCAAGCTTCTCCGTTCTTCTGCGCTGTTGAGCAGCATTTGCGCTCTCCTTCTCCATGGCTATACCACACTGGCAAACGCCAGTCAGAAGCGCAGCGGCTCCAGCGCAGTGTCAGACGGCGACTGCACAGCGAGCGAGCGCCGGCGCCAGTGCGTCTACCACGGCTACGACGTCACTCCTCTGGAATGCGCAGACCGGCGCCGGTGATCCGCGCGCGGCGGCGGCGGAGTGCGCGAGAGGTGCCGGCTCCGGTGGCTCCGGTGCGCAAGCCGTGTGACATCACTGATCCTTGCGCATGCGCAGCACGGCTCTTGATGTGCCGCACGAAATGGGCTTGGCTACGCCAGTGTAGCTAACGCTACAAAATTCCGAAGTTGTGTCCGTAGCGCGGAATCGAACCAGGGACCCCTCGCTTCCGAGCGCGCGGCGTTAGCCCACTACGCCACGAAGCGGACATGGACACACGCACCACGATGGCAATAAATACCCAACATTAACGAAAGGCCGCGTTTCTAGCGCGTTTCTAGCGCGTTTCTAGCGCGTTTCTAACGCGTTTCTAACGCGTTTGTGCTAGCGCGTTACGGCCCGTGTAAGAAGCTGGTGTAAGACGCTGTGGCCTCTCCACCTTACCTTCAACGCGTTTCGAACGCGCTGCCCAAAGCGGTGGCAAGTCAAGTTCAAGTCGAGGAGCGTTTATGAATACGGGGGGTATACTCTCTCAGCAGTCATTTGATGGCGTCGGCAAACGCGGTGCACGTTCCGGCATGTGTAAATGGCTGCGTAAGACGCTGTGGCCGCTCCCCCTTACTAGAGAGTACTGCACGTTTCTAACGCGTTTGTGCTAGCGTCCCCTTAAGCGGGAGATCCGATGATTCCCTCCGGAGCTTCGCCCACTCATCATTCACCCCGTGGATATGCTGTGATTTTTAATTACTTGTCTAATTATTTATTTATTTGTAAATATACTTATTTATTCATATTCTGTAATTGCTTGTTTGTTAGTTTGTTTCCTTGTTTCTTTGTTTTACTTATAGGGCTTGCAGGAAACATTATAGGGGGTATATGCTAACAGCATCAAAAGTATCGTGCATGGTAAGAACACAAATTATAACAAATGCGACGGTAACCTTTTTAAGAAAACGACGCTTTAGTACACCACAGGGCAGCACCCCAATCACAAGAAAAAGCAACAAAGAAAAATAACACGTGGGACAGACGACAAAAGTAAGCGCGTGTAAGGATTTGGTGTGATGCAAGTGTTAGATGGCATCACTCAGCGCGATACGAAAACGATGGGGATATGTGATGGTCACCAAAAAAGCAGGTAGATGATTTCAATCCAGCCATGCGTTTTTGGAAGAATTCAGTAAACATACGTCACTGTGATACGACGGGAACTGCCTGCATTATACTGATCAATTCGAGAAGAAACGCGAGAAGCAGAAGAGATGCAGTGTAAGGTCAAGGCACGGTTGTGGCAGTAGATTTTGTGGAAGAGGCTAAGAAGAGACGGCTTTTCACGACTGACGAGAGATGGGAGACTAAAGTTTCACGTCGGTTACACTGGCGGTGCGATCATACCTCGATATAATGAGACGGGCCGAACGATTCTGTGCGCTTTCTAGTAAGTGGTATCCAGATTTCTCGTGCAAGTAATGTGGGCCTCTTCGAGCAATCTAGCTAACTCAAGGCGTAGAAGTCTGTTTTGTTGTAACCCGCCGCGGTGGCTCAGTCAGCTAAGGTGTTGCGCTGCTGAGCACGAGATCGCGGGATCGAATCCCGGCCGCGGCGGCCGCATTTCGATGGAGGCGAAATGTGAAAACGCCCGTGTGCTTGCGTTGCAGTGCACGTTAAATAACCCCAGGTGGTCAAAATTAATCCGAAGCCCTCCACTATACGGCGTGCCTCATAAACAGAACTGGTTTTGGCACGTAAAACCCCAGAAAGAAGATGTTTTGTTGTAGAAGTGTTGTTTTCTTTCGCTATGACACAACAAGAAAAATTACTAGCACGATCTTATTCCAGAAAACGCCTCGTATTCTGGAACAGCGGCGAAAAAGAACAGCCTCGCTCTTCCATCAGTGGCTGGTTTAGAGCATGCACTCTTTACCAACATTGCAACGGCGTTGACAACCGCATCTTACAGCATTACCCACGGCACAATTCACGCGTTCATCGATGCAACTTCAAGGCCTTAATGTCTCGAACCTTTCCCAATTCTGTGACCATGCGCATATAGCACCCAAAGAAGGAACAGACTGCTCACATTACAAGACAGCGTTCTTCCATTAACAGATCTACACTGGGCACACAACTCGTCTATCCGGACTGCAAAAGTAACGTGTCGCAAGATAAGCAGCACAATTTGCGTCCCACGCTCGTAAATCAAGAGAGGCAACGGAGCCCGCGAAGTAATCGGACCCAATACTCGAGTGATAAAACAACTCTGTTTATGGGCACACGCACGCACGCAGCGAAATTATCCGGATTATTACGCGATAAATCGTGTCCCGCGTAGATGCAATAAATGCCCACTGCCCCCAGCAGGACGGCTGTAATTTACAGTAGACGCAGTCAGGCAAACGTCTTGGTAACTTCAGATTAGGTGAACCTCGCCGGCCGAGCGTAATTTATCGCGGCTCGAACTAAAGACCCCGAAACGGCCGTTGGAGGTCGCCACAGGCCGTATCAGCGATGTCACCTGACAGTATCGGCTAGTTTCCTGCTGTTAAACAAACCCGGGAGTGCGCTATATGACTTCTCCACACGGAGGAAATGTGTGTCGAATTCATAAACAAGAGATGCTATATGTACACATACCAAGAAAAGAAAAAAATGCCATAATTTTCACTGGACAAACTCCTTGTCTGTAGCGCCCAGCGTCACTTAAGACCTTGTCCACCGCTTTCCAGCGATATTCCCACAGTCCGTACAATATACATTCGGCTTGATAAAAAAAAAAACTGAAGCGATTGGGAAGGTGGTCCCAAGTCTCTCTCTCGCTTTACGTATACCAACCCAGCTGCGGCGTTAGTCTGAAAGCATCGTTTAGTGAGTTGCGAAGCTTTCTCCCATTCCCATCGTCAAGGTCGACACGCTAGAGGTCTTTTGTAGTTACGGCATTTTCTTCAGTGCGGAAAGTTTTGTTCGGGATAGTGTCTTGCTTCTCGCACCGGCGAAGCGTCACTGTAGCAGGGGGAAAAGGAAAAGAAAACGACGAAAACGACGAAGAAAAACCAGGCGTCCCACGAGCAGGTGAGGTGAGTTGCAAGGTAAGCAACCATAGCTCTCTCTTTCTCTCTCGCCACACCATCCCCCCTTTAAGACACACTGCACGGATCTTTTAGTTGAAGGGAGGAGAGTTGGCGAATGATGATCGGACTTTTTTTTTCTCTCTCTCTCTTTCACCTTTTTCTTTCTTTTCCAGGCATCGTGAGACAACGCCGGAGGTCTCCTCCTGCCACGGCCGCCGCAGAGTAGGGTCGTGAAACTAGGAGTGCCCCCCCCCCCCCCTCTTGCATCCCCCTAAACCCCCCGTGACTACTCTCTCAACCGCTCATCCACGCGGAGCTGTTTGCATGGCACGAGATAAAGAAAAACAAAGAAGGTCTTCCATCTAACGGCCCTGCCTCCCGAACTCCCGCCTGAATGCGTGTAAGCACACTCGTCTAGCTTGTCCCGACGGAGATTACTGCCGGCTATCGGAGAGGTTATCTAGTAGTCAAGTGGTCCGGGTGAAACAAAGATCCGCTTTATCAACCCCGTCCATCACAATCCAGCGGCGTTTTCGTGCTTCTTGTTTCTTTTCTTACCGTTCTTGCGGCTCGAATGTCTCGCGTGCGCCGAACAAAGCGAGTATCCCTTTCTCCCTGTCCGCGTGATCTCTCAATCATCGCCGTCACTGCTTCGCCGACTACGCGCGCGACCAGTGCAGGGTGAACTTCGCCTCACGAAATGGCGCGAGTCTACGCGTGCAAGTCAGGCTGCTAGACAAGAACAAGTCACCGTCATTTTTATTCGCGATTTATTTTTTCCCGTACGAGCTCGCTGCAGTTCAGAGTAAATGCTGGAACAGTTTTAGTAAGCTGTAGAAAGGAATGTAGACCGGTGCAAGATAGGCGTTAGCGTGTCATCGTTGCGTGAGCACTTGTCAAGCTCTTGGTGACATTGGAGTGTCCTGGATTCGACGCGGAACGCAAAGTATTGATAGATGTACTGAAGCGCAAGATGTTCCCGCAATCAAGAGCTAGCGACATTTTGTTTCCGTGATGCCACTGGATGCTTAGGAAGGGTTGAGGGAAAGGGGGAATAGAAAGAGTAAAATAGGGAGAGAATGAGTACTGAGTACACGCACCCCTAGTGTAGGGTAGCAAACCGGACGCTCTTCTGGTTGACCTCCCTGCCTTTCCTCTCCTTGCTCTCTCTCTATCTTTAGGAAGGAGGTGCGTCGTCTGCTCCTAAAGATCTTCCGCGACACACAGCTAGAGTGGTCAGCGTGGAATGGCCGGCGCGCAGCCTGTTGCGCCTTGGTTCGAATCCCTGCTCGCCAACAGCGTTATCTTGCGTTACCAGATTTAATGTGACGGGCCGCAGACCCTATACCGCGTTTGAGACGTGGCACTCGGCCGGGGAAATTTCCGGCAACTGGATAACTACAGCAAGACAAGAAGTGCTCATAAGGCGTTAAATCGAGGCTTTCGTAACCAAATGTACGACACTTCCTCGAAGAAGCTTTCGAGCAGTCGAGTGAAGAAACAGCGATAATTCCCTCAAGCTTTCTTGCCTGATATCGCAGTCTTCTTTACAAATATGAAGAAGTTAAAGTGCAAATTCTTGATTTGCGATTTATGTGCCTGTGAGTTAGGCATATGCAGTCAATGACTTGCACTGCGAAGTTGACGCCAACTTCGGTCACTGGGTGTGTACCGCGTTTCATAATAATCATAATTAAACATATCACGGAGAGGGAAATTCAAACCAATTGTAATAAGTGAAATGGCATCACTACTCTTGACCACATGCTTTGGCACTGCCCCGCGGTCTTCACAGACTGTGACAAGGAACAAGAATGGTGGCGGCAAATGCTACACAGTGAATCACTCTCTGACCAATTACGGGCAGTCCAGAAGGCCCGCGATGTGGCTGAAGGGCTCGGCCTGACAGTCCCAAGCGGCCCGCGTCAACCCAGGGTTGACCTTCAGGACTCAATAAAGTTCATCATACCATCATACCATACCAAGAGTTACCTACCGACCACAAGTTAAATTTCTACTATCGTTAATGTCGACAACCATCTCTGAAGGATGGACGCACCGCCAATTTTTTAACGATAATAAAGTTCTCATTAATAATTTCACACCACCGCGACGCATTAAGCGAAGCGAGGGAAAATTACATCCAACTATAGAAAGCTTGGATTCCGTGAGCCAAATGCTATAGCACTGCGCAGTGCTCGGTAACGCGAAAGCACGATCAAAGTGGGACAAGGAAACAAGGGACAAAATCCGCGGCTTCCACGTTAAAAGCGACGGGCCGCATGATTAACGATGAAGGATTATATGCCAGCGAGAGATGAACCCTCTCCTGGCCGGGCGCATCGCAGCTGCGCTGCAGCCGAGAAACGAAACTCGGGATTCCGATCGTCTCCGACTTTCTATTAACGTCGCCGAGATGAATAGCACCAATTATACGAAGTCATGAACGCGTTACCGATTCCCCCGGCTGAGCGTCGCCGCGCGCGAGCAATGAAAAACGACTTCACTGATGCTTGCGCAAGGATTGGCGCGTGCACGCTGAACAAGAAGAAATAACATAACAGGAAGATACGAGAAATCGTTTACACATGACGCACGGAACTTATTAACTGTTAGACGCAAAGAAGAGAGAGTGACAGTGCATTGGCCAGGCCCATGTACAGAGACATCAAAGGGCGCAGCACGCAATGTGCGCATCGATGAAGAAATTTTCCGTTCTCGCGCGGAAGATGCACGTGTCCCTCCTTCCTGACGCAACGCGAGGAATGTAGTCCTATCGCGCTCAGTACGAGCTATACAGAGTGCTTCGGCGAACGCTTTCAAACATATTTAAAGGTTGCCTGTGGCAGACAGCGCGATTCTAGTCCATGAGCTGGTCTACTTGAAGAGGCGGACGTTACTTGCACAAAAAAAAAAAAAGAAAAATTGAAACGCATAATCGACTAATTGCCAAAAATGCACTAATTAAAAATTCACTAACATCCCGGAGAAATGCACTGGCGTTCCAGCTACTTTCTTAACCAACCGTCGTTTCATGCATTGATGCACAAAAGTAACTGGAACGCCAACGCATTTCTCCGCAAAGATAGTTCAGTTCAGTTCAGTTTATTATTCATTCACACAGTTATTTACACAAGATATAATATACAGACAAGGGTCCCATAGTCAGCGACTGCACCGGGACCCTTGGTTAATTGTTATAGGAATTAGTTAGGGAATTAATATCTCAGAACTGGTGTCATCCTGAGAATTCCTTCTATAGGGTGAATCCGCCTTGCGAACTGCACGCCTAGAATTTGCAAATTGCAATAAGGGACAATAAGGGATTAGTCGATTATGTATTTCAATTTTTCGTGCAATTAATGTCCGCCTCTTCGAGTACACCAGCTCACGAACTAGAATTCTGCTATCTGCTACAGGCAAACTTTAAAAATGTTTGATAGTGTTCGCTGAAACACTCTGTATACGCATAGTATAGAATGTTCGGTGATTCAAAAGCGATGCCAGGAACGCATGGCCGCCGGTTCATGTTGCACACCACCGGTGGGCGTTGGTGAAATCGAGCTGATGCACTGTCGTGTACGAGGAGGGGCGAGAGCGTTTATGATGCGTTTTGAGTGCATTAGAAGAAAAAACAAACCCGCACACAGTGTAGCAATGTCATTGAGTAAATGACAATATAATGACGAAGGGCTGAGGATTTCTACAAGCAAGTACGAGTATACCTTTAGTATTCCTTTAGTATATATACCTCTATAGTATTTTTCCACTGCTCACAGTACCTTCAATTTGATGTGAAGGCCAGAGGCCAAATTTGTTAATTCACTTGATTCCGATGCAGCTATCACAAGTATTGGCATCAGAAGCGAGACATTTGTTAAAAAAAAAGACATTTTCTATTTCATTTTTCAGCGCCTGTAATGAATTGTTGAAGTTATATCGGACTTAATACGAGTAAGGGTGTTCTCCATAAGAGTGAACGACCCTATATGGCACGTGTTGCAATCATAACTCCTTGATACAATAAATTTCGAACAGAAATTATGTTAATATCTTTGTATAAGAGCTGAGGTCGCTGAGGTCGCAATGAAGTCGCTCATAATGACCCCGACGCAAGTGAAAGCCCGGTGTTGCAACCCTGGGTACAGGATAACGAGAGCGACTGCGATGGCGCAAGCTCGGTGACCTCGGTCAACGGCAAGACGAACTTCCAAGAAGCAATATGCATCCCGACCCGAATACATACGGCCAAGATATGTTGCCTAACGGCGACTATATGCCTCGCTTTTGTCATATCTCGAGCGATACGCCGACGCGCATGAAATATTAAAAAAAGAATGAGAACATCCAGATAGCCTCTGCAGCCTAAATAAAGTAGATAAACGAACCTTGTCGTTTACGAAGGCCAGTTATACTCTTGTACACAACACCATAAAGGGGGAGGCGATAACAGACTGACAGCAGGCGGCGTTCGATATTAATTACGATCTCTCAATTAAGCTGTATAACGTACGATGCTGTGGCGTATGGCTCCAGTGCAGTGATTAACAACTAACAGGCAGCAGTCTCTCCCCTGCATGTTTACTGTTGGTAGATGTGCGTTGCATCTTGTTATTCTCAGGCCACTGTACAAAATAATATTGAGGGTGAGAGGGGTGAAGTGAGTTAGTGTCTCTTTATGACTCATCCTTGGACATTTTCTGTAGTTGCTTATCAATCTTAATTGCCTCCTTTTGACCGTCATCGCGACGTCGAGCTCTAGAATAATTGAAAACGCAGCGCACTCGATGAGACCACTAAATCTTACAAACGTGAGCGCTGGGCTACAACTCGCCGAGTTGCCACTCAGTGCTCGTGTTTCTGGAATTTAGTGTGCGTCCGTGTCTCAACGAGTGCTAACAACTAAATAATAATGGCCAACCAACTAGCACACCAGTACCTCCTGAGCTTTCTAGAGAGAGAGAGAGAGACAACACTGTAAAGTGAGTGGTCGACGGTATCTTCAGTACCGCCAATACACTTTTCGCGACCAACCAAATCTGTCCAATGCGGCACTTTCAAGCCATGTTACCGACAAAGCTCCAGGTCACTCGCGAAACCTTTCGTAAAACATACGACATCTAATTAAGCACAAGACAACAAATTGAAAGAACAAGAAATGGCGAGCCTTGTCTGTTTCTTCTCACATCCTCGCGTTTTCGATCCTTGCGGCTAATTATGCCTCAGCCTATAGGAAACCGCGACAGCAGGCCGTGCTCCCAAAGAAGCGTCCAGCTGTTCATTAGCAGCAAGGCGGCGTCCAACCCGCACGAAGCCAGCGCGCCCGGCCGGCCCCAGGCCGGGCCGCAAAAAGCATCGCGGCCCCCGACTGACTATGCAGTAGGTATACAACGCAAATCGCACGCACAACTCATCGGCACGCACGACGATGCACGACCGACGGGCCTCGTATACTATACACCAAAAGCGTGCGGCCCAAGGCCGGGAAAGGAGAAAAGGAGAGAGAGGGGAGGGGGGGGGGATGATTTGGAGAAGATGAGAGAACAAGGCGGCATTCCTCAGCCTGGCGTGGCACGGAGGCTCCGCAGGGCGAACCATGCAGGGCCGGACAGGACGGAACCCCGAAGGTATTTATGATGGGACCCCCCACGGCAGCCCGAACCAGCCACCCTGGGTGTCCACGGCGCCGTGCACCACCACCTCCCCCTCCTTTCCCTCGCCACCACGTATGGGTCCACATCAACGGCACCGCCACCGGTCTCTTGTTTTAGCGTCTTCTTCCCGCGCAGCCGGTCACGTGAAAAAGCTGTTGTTCACGGCAGCCGCCGCCGTCGCCAGGCGGGGAGGGGTCGCGCGAGGCATTTGGCGCCTTCACTGCGCGATCACCGCACTGTCCCATGCGGACAACAATAATAATAATACTTAGCCCCGTATTCAGAACTGCATCTTAACTTGAACCCCCATGATTGGCTTGATCTAAATGTCGCCTGGCGTGAGTGTGCCCAGGACGCCCATTGCTTTCACGACAGGCGTCATTTAGATCAATTGAAGCAGGGGGTTCCAAGTTCAGATGCAGTTCTGAATACGGCGGTTAATATATTAGCGCCAGCCATGACGACAGGAACTCAGCACGACAGCCGGAACTTTTGTCGTCCGTCTAATTCCGCGCTAAAAATAAAAAAATAGGAGTTGTTTTCGAGGAGGGTGTACGTTGCCGCACGTCGTTTTATGTCAGGTATCCTGGTACACAGAAATTTCGTGGGAAGGGGTGCGGCACGTACCCTGTGTGGACCCCCCCCCCTCCTCGATTACGCTACTGGTCCCGCGGGTTCGATTCCCGGACGACGACAAGTTTTCCTTCAATTGCGAAGCTTTCTTTCCGAAAAACCTCATGCCTGTTTTTTTCCAACTTTGTCAACTCTAACTCGTTCGTTCAATAATTTTTCCAGTTGAACATCATGCAGCGCTTGTGTTGTATCTACATCTTCCTTCGTCTTCGTTTCTAGTGCGCTATTGCTTTTTTTTACCATGAATCAATACGAAGTCGCCCAGTTTTCCATCCTCTTCGCGCTAGAGTCGCACGGATGAAAATTTTATCTTTCATGTTGTATAATTCGATGTAGAAAGTTCGCCTTTTCGCGCATTTTCTATTCCTTAGCCACCCACCCCCCCCCCCCCCCCCGCCCAATTTTCGGGTTGTATATCTTACTAGTCTCCGTGGCAGATTCAACTTTCAACGCCATCTTCCGGGAACTACGCGAAACTGCTGGCCCACCGCGCGCGCGAGCGTCGACACTTGGGGAGGCCCGTAATAACGTCCGGCCTGTTTCCGGCTGCCGGAGAAACCTCGCCACCCATGCAGGCGCCGACATATCAACTACACGCCGCGTTATAGCCGCCGCTCGCAACACAACCTGTCGACCGCTTACGCATTCTTCCCCAGTATCTGGCCTGGTTCGCCTCACATAACGGCTCGTCAAAAAGTTAAAACACAAAAGAGAAAAGTATGGGGGAAAACGGGGCCGGTCCCAAAAGAGAGCCCCCCATCCCCCCAACCCCCCAAAAAATAAATAAAATGCACTACGGCGGCGAACGTAAAGGGAAAAGCTAAGTTTGTCACGGTCGTGAAACATCGTCTTGTCGACACGTAAACGACTGTCGAAGAACGCGGTGCCGAGGCCACGACCGCCAGCTGAGAGCCCTGTGGGATCGCGGAAACTGGATATCTGCGGGAAGCACAACGCGGGGCCAGCCGTGGTAGACACTGTTTCTATAGCTGTTCCTATAGACAAAATTTACGTAAGAAAGAAAATAAACAAAACAAACAGTGAAGTTTACAGATCCCGTATACCAGGCGCATATAACAGAAAACGATACACGAACTGATGTACAGTAACCACACAATAATGACACTGTAGAACCCAAACTAAACGAAGATTCCTCCCGTTGGGAGTTTGTTGTTGGTGTTGGCTCTAATCGCGAGCGATTAACACAACGGCCAGCTCGCCCGTCAGACTATAGTGCTCCCTTTAGCTCCGAAATGCGTTCGCAGACGTCACTAGCTGTCGGAGTCAGATTCCCGCACGGTGCGCCTGCATGAACACGCCAGCTAGCTCTCTTCCTTTTCTCCGTCATTGTTTTGACATGTGCAAAGTAAATAAATAAATTGGCGAGAGCGCCGAAGGTGCTTTATCTCGTCTGACTCCCGGCTGCACATCACGTCACAGGAGAAAATGAGTTCGATCTCCGAAGGAGCTTATGGGCGAGATACGGCTCTTCCTCGCCATACGGAAAGAGTGAAGCTCAAGATGAGGACGATGACGAGGACTGCCCAACGGAAGTGACGGGCACGCAGCAGAATCCAGTTTCGAGCGTTCCACGGTTGTCGCAGCAAAAGAACCCGCGGAACAGCGTTAAACCACGCAGACATGGCCCATGGCTACGCCATTTAGGTCAGGCGCACGCAGTTATGTAAATATAGCAGACGGATCGCGTGGGACCACAAACCAGAAGTGAGCAGAAACGACGTTGGCTCAGCTAGTCACGTATAGTTAACCAATCTACCCATTCTTTCCCGAATGCGTTATGCATTACGCTATCTGCCTGAATATCGGATGTCGGACGGTTCCGTCTGCACACTATACCAGCGACCGCCGTTGACCACTGCATCGATTCATGTCACGAGATTTAGCGTTATTATGCTGCAGCATCAGTGAGACGTTATTTTTTCTTTTCAACCTCATTACCCGAGAGGTCTCATTTCTGCTACACCACAAAGCAGACGGCTTGTTTCGCTTCTTTCATTTCCGGTGTCGGTATCGTGTCTCGCAACGTTACGCAAACGCAACCGAACGTTGCTGACCACGTCGACCTTCAAAGGGAAGAACTAACCACGAATGTTGTACACGCTTCCAGGGCTTCTTGTTCGGTATCGATCTAATGATACCTCGTTCGATTAAATGTACAGAAGCAATTCGCCTGCTCCGCTAGAACGTTGTCACTGGTTACGGTCAAAAGACGTCGTGGACCACTCGCTGATCGTGTTCTACCCTTCGCAGGAACTCAAATCAATCGGCAAACTCCAGGAAATAACGATCGACAGGCAGACAGACAGACAATTAACTTTATTTTAGGTCCTGAGGAGCGACTGCGAGACCCCCTTACGGGGGAGGAGCCCAGGAAATGGGAAAAATAAGTTTGGTTGCACGCTAATGGAACATGATGGAAAGTTTCGCAGAAGATTAAAAAAGAAAATGCAGTCTACTCAAAACAGCTTGGGGCGCGGTGGAAAGCCACGCTGATTAGCTCAGATCTGCAAGACCAACCATGGGCCATCCAGCGAGCTCGAGAGGCGGCTGGGAGAAAGGGTTTCTCTACCGCCCCTGGCGCGGCCCATGCCTCAATCCGCTGGTTTCAATAAAGTTGGTTCACTCACTCATCATGATCAGTCTTTATAATCAAAGTTTTCCTTGCTGTGGATGTGGCACGCTACTTCCAAGTGTAGGGCATTAAAAAAATGAAACAAGAACAACAAAAACACGTGAAAACACACGTATATCACTAACTCACCGAGCATTACAAGTCGAGAACTCAGCGCGAAAAATGTGTGTACCAGGACAGAAACAAGTCCACAACACACGAGTTTGTTTCGGAAGGAACTTGAGCTCTTCTAGCCTTTGGGAGACAACTTGCATCCATCCACTGAAAAACTTGCGCGCAATACAAACATATCTATGGGTTTTTCTCTTTTTTTTTTTCGTAAGCGGAGCTTTCATGGAGACTTCACGACAGTTTTCTTCTGGTGGCACGCTCGGTATCAGATATCAAGGAACGCTCAGCAACGTAACTTGCGTCGGAGGCCTGAATTTTCGCTTTGAAACGCACATAATTGTAAAATAAATATTACCTTGCGTTTATCTCACTCTACTAAACAACTTCCCTGCGCGACATTTTTTTTTCTTTTTTTCAGACTTATTGCTTTATTTTGTTACAAAAACAACCCAAAACAAGAAAAAGTGCGACACGTTACATCACACTAACGTACGGGCGCGGAAGTTTAAGTACTTGTGACGACAGAGCGAGCAAGATTCCGTATTTTCCGTGTATTTCTGCTATATCTGTGGCCGTTGCTGCGCAAACAAATAGCCGCGCGAACTCTGGAAGTTCGAGCTCTCACTCATTTTTGGCTATCAGGAAGCGACCAAATAGCCTCAAACAGACTCCTTAAATCTGTGACGTCATGAGCAGGAAGCCATGATGTTTGAAGGCATCATCACCACCTCGTACTCTGGTTTTCTCTTCCGTTCGGTCTGACATAAAAGGCCACCGGTCACGTTGACCACGCCTATGACATGGGAGATAACAGGTTATCTGCCAACCTCGCCCAATTTACGCATGTGCAATCAAGAGATCCTGCTGCACAACAACACGACCTACCCTCTCCCTCCCCCGCCATTCCCCCTTCCTTTCCCCGTCTGCTTAACATTCGGGATGCAACAGGAGATGTTTTCTACTTGGGAATGCGAAGGACTAAATACATTCCGGGGCATGCGTCAATCCAAGGTGGTTAAATTGTTCGAGGACTGGCTCTGGCCACGGGCTAACGTATAAAGAAACGTCCAACTCGCTGTGGGGCTTCTCAAAAGAAGTTCCCACAGTCGGCCACACTAAGCCCAAACTTATATTAACTTACCAACTTTCTTACCAATTTCTAATTACCAATATTAACTTACCAACAAATTTCTTGATCTATCAGTTAAGAATATTGTTATCATCTCTGTCTCTCTCTCTCTCTCTCTTTCAAAAGTCAGCCCCGACGCTGGCCTACATTAACGCACACAGCTCCGGACGCGTTTCAAGCGTCCGCAGTAATGACTGAAGAGCGTGCACGCTCCGTGGAGACGAGGACGTCGTTAACATCGACCTGGCCGTTTCATTCCTACCCTCGACCCCCGGCTTCTGCAACTCGGTTCCTACTGGGGTGCTCTCTCCCGTATTTGGTGGCACCTAATCCGGCAGCTGTAATCAATAAATCTACTCGTCCCCCTCTCGAGCGAGCGGGTGGGCTGGCTCGAGCGACGCGAAGCTTAAGAACTGGCTTTAATCGTTAAGAACTGGCACGTGAGGCCTTTGGGCCAGGATCCCCACAGTCACGAGTACACACACTTTGAGCTATTCACAAAATATCACTCATTCCTACTGCTTCTGGAATGCAAGAACATCCACGCTGAGGGCGCAGTGCCAAGGAGTCCCTACCAAGCCTCATATACAGACTCCCAATGGAGTCTTCATAGGTACATTTTGTTCCGGTATACTTTACCCTTTGTCTATAAACAGCTTAGGGAAGCCATATAGACAACAGCTGATTAAACGCACGAGGCCGTGACTACCTGGTCGAATAATAGCAAAAGTTAAAAGCAAGGCTACCAGCCAAGCACGCTGAGCCCGAGGTCGCGGATTCAACCGCCCGCGACGGCCCCATTCCAAAGGGGGCGAATTCAATAAACTCTCGTGTGCCACGCTTTGGGAGCGCGTTAAACAACCCCTGGTGGTCAGAGTTATTCCGGAGCCCTCCACTACGGAGTCCCTTATAGCGATCTGTGAAGTTTCAGGACGCTAAAACCCAGAATCAATCAAGAAAAATACTATATCTCGCCGGCGCCCACTTTGCCATGTCTTTAAGTGTTTCCATGGGCCTTTCCGAAATCCACGCCGCTCATATCGAGAAACCCCACTGCAATAGTGTATTGAGACGCCTCGCACGCTGCATCTTCCAACGCGAAGCGTCCGCCACCGATATCTAGTCACGAATAACTTCTTCCTCGAGCGAACAGCGCCATCAGCGAGTCGGGAAGCGGCACGGCGAGGATGCTCGCAGGCCAAAGCTACAACACACAAAGCTTCGAGCGAAGGGTTACGCAAGTGGAAAGCGATCGACGTAGACAGAGACGTAAGAGAGGCGCGTCGGATACCCGCCCGCCTATACCCTCCCTTCATTCCCAACCCCCATGACTATAGGAAGCTCGAACTGCAAGAAAAGCAGCCACCTCGGTAGCAGCAGCAGCAGCCGCGAGCACAGCGACCGGCGCGCGTGATCTCGAAGACTGCGAGAAGCAGCGGTAACTGCTGTAGAAACGGACGCCGAGACGTCCTGTGGACCCCTTGGGGGCCTCCGCGCGAACAAGACTCATCAATCGACGCTGAGCGAGCAAGGCACGCGCGCTGGCGAGCTCGAAGCTTCTTCGTCCACTTGTGGGGCGGGGAAACCCTCCCCCCCCCCCCCCTCCTTCAATGCCCTGCGTCACCGCCACCTCGTGCGGCTCGCTCCCGCGGCGCCACCTGGGGTGTGCCTCCCGCGCTAATGACAGGGCCGCACCGAGACCACGCGAGGGCAAGAAGCGATCGCGTTGCGAGCCCAGATCAGCAGGTCGAACGCATTCGGCCCGACGGGCTGTGGCAAAGAAGTTCGCACCGTAGTTGTACAGTAGCAGCAGAACGAACACTCGAACACGCACGAATGCAACTTATGGGCGACAGAACGTTTCGAGACGCACCCCCTGACACTGCAGACAGCTGCACTGACGACTGGCAGGCCAGCTTAAGCCAAAAGATGGGGTTCGATTCGACCTCGAACGGTAAACAGCCGCATCAACGGTAGTTCCGAATCGAAGCATTCGCTCACTTTCAAAAGTGTGTCTCAAGATAAGCGGTGAGGGTCTGACTGAAAAGTTATCGATGCGATATCTAGATGTCGACAATATTTCCCCGACACGGGATCAGCAACCATCGGAGAAAAACTGGCGTTTGACGTACCATAACACCTGTGACAGGATGAGGCAGGCATCTGAGGAGTCATCTTGCGCGGTTCATGCAGGACCGCTTACCCGAAGCGATCGAGATTTTGGTATTTGCATCGCTGAAATACATTCGGCAGAACGGGATCCTGCGATCACTGCCGCACTGCATGCCACAGATGAGCGCCTAGGAAGCGCTGATTCGTCTTTGAAGAGTGAATTAACATGTTAAACTACTTGAAACCAGCGTAGTTCAGTTTAATATTCACTGCATCAAGAATAATCGCACATGTATAAACACGAACAAATGTCAATCTAACAATCTATGGTGCGCTCGAGGAGTAATTTCATTTAACAATAGTTGTTGCGGCAAAAAAAAAAAGGAAATACGCAAAAGTGTATATACGCGATTATTGGGTTGTTATGCGTGCTTGTTGGCGTAGAGGGTGTTAAATGTAAAGAAGAGTTTCTAATCAAAAATATTTTTAAAGGATTTCTAATCAAAAGAACGTCTAGTGGATATTGTGGATTTTTTTTTTCTTGTTCTTCTTTCTCCAAAAATTTATATGCCGTTAATTATCCCAGCTGGGACGGGGAGTCGTCCGGTGACGATGTTCATAAACATCGCGGCTTTTCTTTGTATTCCTTGAATTGCAGAGTCGCCAACCGGACAGTTAACCTACCCCTCTGCCCTAACACCTCTCTCTCCCTCTCTCTTCAATTTATTATTGTTCAATTCCTGAAACGCTCTAAAACTAGACATGACTACTGAACTTGTTGCCGAGTTAATGACGTGTAGCTAAGGTGTTTAGCCATAGTATGAGACGTTTTTCAGTTTGCGTCGTAGCAAACAAAGCTTACGGAAGGCTGAAGCGAAAATATTACCACCATGCATGTTTCAGGAAAGATTATTACCAATTGCTAAATAGTTATAGTTCTTTCATTCCTGTACTCGAGACTCTCCTGGTGCATAGAAAGAGCGCATAGCGTTCGTGCGTGTTTCTCACGCATTGAGGCGTAATAATTATGACGTGGAAGCTACGCCGTAGAACTTTGACGCGACGGATGCAAATTATGATCATTCGTTGGTGTTACGCACAATGATGACACGGGAAGCACGGTTGTCTTGGCTATTCTTTCCTATCCCCGTGTACTACGCGCTATATACGAACGTCTTCTTAGTAATAGTATAGAGTCTTGAATAGCAAATAATAGTAGCAACGTATCGAAGGAGTCCGGTAGTATGCAAAGCGTTTGCGGGCGACCTCAGTAAGCAAGTCATCGACGTTCGAAAACCGCTAAACAACAGCCACCGGTGCTAAACCCTGATTCAACACCGGCGCTAAACACTAGTATTATGCTAAACACTGATGAAAATCAGCTAAACCCAAAGGCTTTGTATGCTTGGAAGCTGCAAAAACAGGCTTGCGCGCACACATGCATTCAGTTAAGACGTTGAATTCGGCAGCCCCCTAGCAGTGCCCTCGGAGTAGTAAATGGAATGATCTGTACGCAACGTTGCCCAGACACCGCCTAAGCAGCCGAAGTTTCCTTGAAAGCTGGCACACCGGAAAACCGCCGCCAGTTCGCTGGACCTCCACCAGATGGCAGCACCAGACGAACCGGCCACCTCCTTTCCTCTACCGTTGCTCGCGAGCTCCCCCGCGAACCCGAGCGATGAGTCGGTGAGGGGAATTTCAGAAGACTGGCTACACCCCATCAACGGCCACGCTTGGCAGCGGCTCAACGCGGGTGTTCTAATGAAAAATGTAGTCCGCGCGCAACCTACCGGACAGCTATGGCTCGACGCTGCTGGAATTGAACGCTCGCGCACTCGTTTCGCCGATCGCCCGCCGCGCTGACCCAGGCCTTAATCATTTCGACAGCTCTATACTTATAGCAGCAGGGAAGCCCACCCACACCTCGCGCTACACCCCTCCTTTTGTAACAACTTTGATAAGTCTCAGATTCGCCGACTCGGAAAGTCGAAGGGTGAACGCGTTTATGAGCGTCCGACCACCATTCCCATCGTCCTCCTGTGCAAGTCAGGGTTGCCAGGTTTCACTGCTACGTGCCGAGGTTTTTCCTTTTTTTCCCCCTCCGTTTATTATCTGCGACAACATGGAAAGTACAGCTACTGAAGCGCCCCCTTTTCCAAAATCGTAGCTGAAGACAAAGTACACGAAACTAGAGAACAATATAAATCGATAAATGGAGATTATCAAAAGCTTTTACAATCAAAAACGACACCACAAGCACGCTAAGATTTTGACTCAAACTTACAAATATATACAAACTAATGTACGTCAGCAGGGGCGTAGCCGGTCGACGCCACCGCAGTCAGCGAATGATCTGTGACAAATTACGAGCAGTCTCTACTCATGCCGATATGGTTCAGTTCACATCAAAGCGCGTAATAAGTGGCTAAGTCGGGAAACTTACGACATTAAGTTGAAGTGTAAAAAAAAACAAAAAAAACAATGAATCACACCAAACGAAATGGTGTGATTAATGGCATCAGAAAGTCATCATGATCGATGTTACAACGCTTTAACGACAACAACTTTCAAGATACACCGACGTAGCTGCTTTTGGAGCTTTCTGCTTATATATACTACTCGTATATACACATGCCTTTTTCCGTTACTTCGCTAATTCTTCATTACTTCAGATTTGCGTTATCTCCTAAGTTAACTTCTAGGGACTCCGGATTAATTTTCACTACGTGAGATTATTTAATGCGGCCCTAAATCCAAGTACACCAGCGTTTTTGCATTTCGCCCAAATCGAAAGCTTTTATCTACCGCCACAATAGACACAAGCAATGAATGCTTATCACAATATGGGAAACAAATAAATGTAATTTCAAGGAAGAGACGGCCTATATGCCTAACTATAGGGCTAATGAGATGAAACTGGAAGAGATTATTTGGTAGCTAGCGGTGCGCTTAGGAATGTGACGTCATCCCAGAAAAACGGAGGAAGCCAGGTTCAGCTGTGAACTCGTGAAGGCCAGGATAGCGAACAGAATATCCCGTCACTTGATTGATTTTATCGACAGCATAGAAGCAATAATGAAACCATCCTATTCGCCGATTGTTGCTTGGAAAGCGCTTAGGCAAAGCAAGATTACCTTCTCTGGCAACAAGTGTTCGTTCACAGCGATCATTTGCTTTGGCTGCGCCTTATTTATGATAATATTTACAATTTACTGCCTACTTCTCAAGTTCCTCGTTCTTTCTTTGAATTGGCTAACCAGACCGAAAGGACAAGCGGTGACAGACGGCGATGAGCTGACGTTAGGGAATTCTCATAAAGCAGTACACAGACTAATTAAAAAAAAAAAAACACTCGAACCAAAAAGATCCAACTACAGCACTCTTTGACGATACTACGAGGGATCTTCGCGTTCTCTCTGGATTGGGGGGTTACCTCGGTGAGGAAAACACTCGCAAATCTCCATACTGCCCGCAAACTCGCGCACAAACAAACAAACAAACAAAAAAACCATCAGATCTCACGGCATGCAGCTAACGACAGGGACAAACTACAAGTAACGGTCACCCCCTGCCAAGTGCGAATGTGCGGCTCAAGCCATATCGAGACAGCCAAAGCGATCAGCTCCAAAAGCCCTCCCTGCATTTTGACGCTCCACCGTTCCTCGTACCCAGCAACTCCCCCGCGGCTAGCCCAAGGTCCCCGGGCGCCGCTTCCCGGACCAAGCAGCTATTGGGGCTGCTCGGCCATTCGCAAATGCGGCCCCGGCGTACTGCTGCTCCTTCCCCGCACGAAGAGATGGTTATCGACAACTCGCGTCGATAAATATTTAAAGAGATCTTCGCGCAGTTCCGTGGTGTTGTCTGCTTTCGCGAGCGGCAGCGTTTCCGCGACCCAATGTATACCAGTATCGCCCCCCTGCGGCTTCAGCGGGCACTTGCGAGAAGGTACGCGCGGCTTCGTCTTCCCGTAGGCAACCTTCTCTTGCTTTCGTCCGTCCATACATACGTTTGTACTGGTGAGCGAGCCGTAGTACGCATTAATGATGCACTCGTTCGAAGTCCGTTGATCGAAAAGACAAAGAAGTCGCCATAGCGAAATACGTATATGCGAGGAACAGGTATTACAGACTGTTAAACTATGCGTACATTGGCGCGATATGAGTGGCATAAATTTCGGTTTCGATATTCTGTCACGCATACGCGCCGTTATCGCGGGCGTGGGTTTTCGGGCACCGTGGTTGGGTTAAGAAACCTAGAACGATTGCCGGATAACGCTGGAAACACGACGACAAGATAATAAATCAGTAAAGCATGGTTGGTGAAAGTGAAGTGCATACTTGAAATCGGCGTTTCGAAATGAACAACCTGGGTCGTGTGCGTTGTTTCCAAAAACCAAAGCTAGCCTTGAAATCGATTCTGTCGATGAAAGCTTTAACTTTATTCAGCAGATATAATCTGTTCTCAGAGCTGCTATAGCACGGTGAATCACCAATAACGAAAGCTTGAACACAAAAAAAAGAAGCCTGAATGCGAAATATTGAACTGTTTCAAATGGCTGAAAAGATTCAGTATATACTTTGGATAGAAGAGTTGAGCAAACCCTTCGAGGGTAGAGTTCAGGTACGATCGTTAATGCAAATTACAGGACAACGGGACTGCTTCCTAGGATATAAATGTGCTTTCTATGTACCCATAGTCCTGCGAAAGCTCGTTTCGAAAGACCGAAGAACAGAGCAGCAAGGTTCACACTCGGAGTCCGTTGTGTGGTGCAAACATTCGTGACTTCCGTGCTTCAAAGGACCGAACATATTCTTCTAGAAGAAATAAAATTAAATACAGTATTAGGGACCTATATACCGAGGGACATGGTTGAAATAAGTTTTGATTTCTAGACATTTGAGTGTACCACACGGCAACCTTGAATACAAAGTCGCTTATAGTTGTGACATCTCGTCACCAAAGTCTCTCCATAAACACGTACTCTGTTCTTTTTATACCACGTGCATTTCACCGGCGGGACAACGCCTACGTAAACGAGTCAATGTCGGCTTGGTGAGGCATATCACAGAACAGTGAGCTCGAACCTGATGTTAACATTCTCTGTAAATTGTAAGAGCACTGCCGCCGAGAAATCCAGGTTTTGTGCGTCGTAAATTCAGTTAACATTTGCCCAGGTAACAAATATACGTGGCTTATGTAAATTAGCTCCACTGTACGCAACACCGCCTCGTGGATCGACCCAAGCTTCTTTTCTCCACGGTCCTCTCCCCTCTCCACCTTGCGATGTTCAATTTCTGCCCCAAAAATCGGGGATAATGGGCGTCAAGCGAGCAGCCACTGCTTCGCCTGTCAGTCGCAATGCGCCACGCCTGGACCGTGCGGAGCCAAGCCAAGCCGGCAAAGCACTCGTGTACGTCGTCTGTGACCGAACTGCCCCTGCCGGCCCTTTTCACATGACACTGCCACACGTCACGCTACTCGCCCTGAATATAATAACGGCCCCGGACTCCTTTTTTCCAGCATCCGTCGCGCTCGAGCAAACTTTTTCGGGTGTACAGTGGAGGTAAACTACGGCATCCCCACGCACTGGTGCAGGAAGTTGACGTCAAAGTGAGCAGCCGCGGAACAGGACTCTTCTCCGCTGTACTTTCAAAGCTCGGGGGAAAGGGAGAGAGAGAGAGTGAACAGAACAGAACGTTGGACTCTCTCGCCGCCAGCACGCACCAACCTTAGCAGTCGGAGAGGTGAAAGAGGAAGAGGTCATCAGAAGTTCAAACAGGGACACCGCAAGGGGTCCCAGCCGCAACACGACACGCGCTTATTGTAGCGATCCCCCCCCCCCCCCCCCCTTCTCCCTGCACCATACGAAACACGCACACCGCTCATCGCTACGAGTCAACGCATCACGCACACGACCCCGTGTGAAGCGGAGAGACTAAACTCAGATCTGTGCAGCGTGTTGAATGCCACATGTGGTCATATTCGTGCGAAAAGGACTAGCACATCTGTGTTCCTCCGCGATGCCTCCGTGGAGTGTATGCGTCCGCGTTGTCGTCTGCAGTCGAAAACCACGCAAGCAGACGACGACGTTGCAGAAACGCTCGATTTGAAATTGCGAGATTAAAGCGCAAACAAGGTCGAAGCGTTGTTTTCGTCGATTATGGGTGAAGAAAAGCGCATCCGCTCCCTAAGAGTGAAACTAGAGACTCGCTAGAGTGATGCTGTATATGCTAGAGCGTGGAGCGCCGAAACTCGGCACTATTTCCTGCCGCGCAAGTGTAACGTGGCCACTTCGGGACGCGTCATGCCCATCCGCGAACGGTTGCACGGTTTTGTTGAGCAGGAGCGAACAAGCTGCTCTCCTTTATTGAAGCCAACCTTAGCTCCGCGAACCGCTTTACAACGCCGCTGAGGCGCCGGATCTCGCGATGTAAAGAAGGAAGGGAAGCATTAAGGGGAAAGCAGGGTGTGGTGTGGCACATACGGGAAGACTGCAAGATGTAAAGGTATGGCCGCAGAGCAAGCTTCTTAGGCGTCGTACTAAAGCCGCGGCAGCGGCAAGCAGATGTCTGCCGAGTCGCGCCCCGGCGAGGTGGTGGGGTCGAATCTCTTTTGTCACCGAAGGTACGAGAAGCAGAAGCTTTCTCCGGGAGCCGTCCGTCTACCCGTATACCTCGGGGGGCGAACCACGAGGCGGCCGTCGCTTGAACCCCCCTCCCCGACCCGCGGGACCTATTATCAACCCCGCCGGCGGGGTTGGTTTGCTTGGTTGCGGCGACATTCATGGGAGCGAAACGAAAGCATGTTCACGGGGGGCTGGTACACATGTCGCGGCCATTCTTGGTCGCCATCAAAAGAAGAGCGCGCGCGCGTGCGCATTCGTCGCCGAAGAAAAGCTAACAAGGCACCGCGCGGTCGGAGCGGGAGACAGTATGGCCCTAAAGAACCGAGACGGTGCCGGCGAGGACGCCACGCCAAAAGGCTGAACAAGAAAGACACCCCTGTCAGGGAACTACTCTCTTTTTTCTCTTCTCCTCCTTTTGTGTCGAAGAAGCCGGCAGCGTCAGATCCCCCTGAAACGCGGCATATGTTCGCACACCACGGGCCGAGCCTCGGGCTTGTCGCGACTCAGGTAGAATGCGCCATTCAACCCAGGGCCGTTGTGTATGAATGGCTCGTCGCGGTGGCATTAGGAAAGCGTTCCGCTTGTGGAACAAGCTCTTATACCTTCTTTCGTTGCGGGCGCCTTCGAATGTCCCGCTGTTAGTTCCAGCTTCTGGCGCTGGGCGTCGCCTCGGTCGCTTACACCGCGTGATAAGGTACGGTAACACGCATCACCTGCGTCGAAAGCGGAAATCCCTCTAAGATCTACGTTCCCCCTAGCACCCCCTTCCCCCCCCCCCCACCTTATTTTTCGAACCATCGGTGCGGCTCTTGCACCGCTATGGCCGATTTCTATGCATCGGTTACGGCAGATCGTTCGCCTCGCGTCTGAAGAAGACGACACGCAACGACATCTAGCGTGAAGAAAAGGCGGCGGAAATCGAGTGGCCTCCGGCGTGAAATGTGCGTGAGCAGGGCGAACTCTTCTGGCTTGAATGGCGACGTCGTCGTCGTCGACGGGAACGACAACTTGTTGACGCACCGACGCGAAAGCGACGGGCGCGTGCTACGACTTTTCGAGAGCTGTCCTTATCATGCATCGACGTAGCATAAGCAGGGCCGGGCGTGCGGGATTTAGAAGTCAGCATGCGAGGCACGTTTTTCACATTGGCTTTGCGTAATGGTACTTCGGTGGCAGTTTGAAACGTCCTTTTGTCGGGAGACACGCTATTTGCCAATTTCTTAGCCGTCTCCATCACGCACGTGCGGCCGTGAAATTGTGCGGGGGGTTACGGCTATAGTTGCAGTTATGTTGTAGTAACGTAAGGTTCTATGGTGCAAAAGCAACTAAGGTAATGATGCGCCATGCACAACATATTATAGAATTTAGTGAAAGCGCTTCGAGCTAACAAAAATAATTACTTGAGAGTTTGTTTGAAAAAAACCTGTTTCTTCTAGGAACTTAAAAATCTAGATATACAAGTGCGTCTTCAGGATCAGAGAAGGATCTAGTGGTGTTAGTGTATTGTAATGTTCACAAAAATATTTTGTTTTCCTCAAACACGGGGCATATGGTCTAAGATGTGATTCATAGAGGTTCTTGGCATTGATTACAAGCATTTTTTCCTCAAACTCGGGACATATTGTTAAAATGGGATTCATAGTTAGAGCTTCTTGGCATTGGTTACAAACAGCTTGTTCTTCATTTTTTAATACAAAATTTTGCGTGCGATATCTGCCCAATAGGGTCACGGCTATAGTCAAGGAACTTCTAGTCGTTTCGAAGCAAGAGTAAAAATAGCGGCATAAGCAGTTACGCAATGCACACTATATTACCTTTTCTACGTGTACTGTGCAAGGCGTCACCATGTATCGTTGCTAAGTCTACCAACATATTTCCTTAGGCACTGGGTCAAACTTTTGCGCGTCAAAATAATGCCGAACACCCAGTTGCTGTCGTGCTATAATCTGTTTAATTCTTAATATAATTTTATCAGATCGCATGCGGCAGGCAGCATAAAAGTATAGTAGTTGAGGTAAATTTCACGAGGATGCGGTCTTTACATGCACGAGCAATCACACCACGCATTTAGCTAATAAGAAAATTTTCATGAACTTTTTAACTAATTCCACGTTGCGAATTGAGGTCTGAAGCCAGTGAGTTCACATGCTACATCCACTTGAAACGAATTTTAAAATGAGCACCAGACTTGTGATAAGCGCCCTCAAACTTGAGAACACGTTCTGTGGCTCCACTTACATTATCAACAAGACCCTCTGTTAAGCGGCGCAGCAGGAGCTTAATTGCAGCGCCAACGAATTTCGCCACACAATTCACGAACGGATATGTCGCAATTGGTCGGAACGTCCAACTTACTTCCGAAGTGATGCCCACTTCGGAAGGAAGTTGGACGTTCCGACCAATTGCGACATATCCGTAAACTTGTAAACTTCCCGGCTCTAAACAAAAATTCTGCAATTTGTCAGTAATGCATTTTGGTGTCTCGTGCAAGCAATTCCTCCTCATCGAGTAATACAGCTCAACGAGTAGAACTATTCCAACTTCTACAGGTGATTTGCTTTAATTTTACTCATTAAAATAAACACCTAGCACACGCAAAGTGTGACCGGATACTCATCAACAACACTCATCAACAAAAGGCATAAATAAAAACGTTATCCTGCTTTAACACAATAAAAACAGGACACGTGCACCGTGAGGCAATAAACTGCAACGACAAAGTGTCACCTAATTTCAGTCACTTCCTTTTTACCTCCGCTATGACTACAGGCTCCGGCGTTGACGCAGTCCTAGCACCTCCAACAAAAATCCAGGCAGCCACCTAGCAGTTATCTCGAGGCGCATCTAAAGCTTCCTTCGCTATAGCGTATCTCTTACAACTTCGTAAACGAGATGCCCACATTCAGCGAACCCACAAGTCATACGAGTCGATCCCCAAAGCACACCGCAGAAAGCAGCTAGGCTCCGCTTTCCACCGGGGCCGCGTTTGAAAGCCCCGCGAGCGCGTTACGAGATGGCTATCGAACGCCGAACCTTCGTAAGAATTCACGCATACTCCGCCACTCGCGAAGCTGACAAACGCGGTCCGACACCTTCCACGCGAATCCGGGTCCCCAAAAGAAGAAGACGGGCGCTCTTATCGGAACCCGGCATCTGTGTTCGTCATCGTGTCAAATCCTCCCCGCAACACACAAACAAACAGACACGCCAATGCCGCATAACACACGGAAGAGGGGGGAGGACAGAAGCAAATGGCGGGTCTCGCCCCAGCAGTATATACGCAGTCACTCTCCGCGACTACACCACTACAACCACTTATCCTCAGAGTGGGCAAGAGAGAGATCTCGGCTATGCCATCGGGCGAATCGGAGTGACGTGACTTCTAAGCCACTCGTCGTCGGTGAGATAAGAACTCGCCGGGCGGGGAGCGTACGAAAACGACAAGGGCAGGAGATGCCGCCACGCGTCGTCCCGGAGATCTTATCTGCCGCCGCTCGGGCGGCATGGGAGGAGGAAACCAGCGCTCCAAGTGGCTCGCTCGCGTACTACGGGTGGGAAGTTGGGGTGGGACGAGTGCTCGACTTGATTCTCGTCTTTGCTGCGTCGCTGCCCCCGCTGTGTTTGACGAGCGATGGATGGCGAGGAGATTATTCGAGATATCCGCATCAACGAACGACGAGCACGAAATTCCGTGCAGCACCGGCATCTATCTATACGGCTATGACAAATCTCGCGTGTCTAATCATGAGCCTTGGCAGGCGCGTTCGCTTAGCGAAGCGCACCGCGACTCGGTCGAATGTAGCCCCGGTTAATTCTTCAGATTTTGGTTGAAAGCCGAAGCAATGCGTAGAAACTTTAGAAAAAGGTGTGTGATTAGAAGGGAGGAAAGTACGGCCAACTTTCTTTCCGTTATTTATCATCGAGGATGATAAATAACGGCAGCAGTGTTGCCGTCTGCTCGCACTGTCCGGGATGAGTGCCTAAGTTGAGGCTATCGTTTACCATATAAACCGCGGTATTTCGGCAAGGAGCACGTATTTCTCGTGGATAACTGCTGCATTAGCCATATACTAACGCATTAAACCAGCAATAATATAGAATATTGCAAGTCACTGCAGTATTAGCTTTGTGTGCTCTCTGGTTTTACTTATAGGACCTATAGACGTACAGGACCTATAGACCTGCCCTGGCTCGGACTCTTGTGTCGCATTGAATTGGTCGCTTCCGAGCGCTGCTACGAAGCTTGAAAGGTCGTTTAGCGAAGTAACTAAGCTTTAGCGTGATGACCCGATAAGCACTATCCTATAGTGCGAACAAAGCCGGAATAATGTCAGTAAAATCACTTGTCTCGCTAATAACAAGCTTCATTCGTTCTTCTACACGACCATCAGGGCGATTTACCCGCCACGGTGGCTGAATAGCTACGGCGTTCTACCGCTAACACGAGGTCGCTGGCTCGATCCTCTGCCGCGGCTGCAGTATTTCGATGAGAATGAAACGCAAAAAAACACCCGTACACTTAGATTCAGGAGCACATTAAAGAACTGCGGCCGTTCAAAATTAATCCGGAGCCGTTTAGTACGATACCTCTCCTATCCCCAGTGTTTCTTTGGGACGTCCCGCATTCCTTAGTGTGTGTTATCTTTATTTCCCTCCCCCTCTTTGTCTAAGTACGCTTTTCTTCTCTATTTCTGTCTCCCCTTACTGCTTCCCCAATGCAGGGTAGCAAATTGGATATCTGTCTTTCGGTTAGCTAAAGTTTGGGGTATTACGTGCCAAAACCACGATCTGGTTATGAGGCATGCTGTATTGTGGGAGTCCGGAATAATTTGGACCACCTGGGGTTCTTTAACGTGCACCAAAATCCAAGTACACGGGTGCTTTCGCATTTCGACCCCATCGAAATGCGCCCGTCGTGGTCGGGATTTGATCCCGCGACCTCGTGCTCAGCAGCCCGACACCATAGCCTCTAAGCAACCATGCACGGCGGGTCTTCCGGTTAACCTGCCTGCACTTCGCATCTTCATTTATCTTTCTCTAAACTTCATGCATCATTCAATCACTCAGAGCGCTTTCACAGACCTCTAAAGAAACCAGTGAAAAGTGCGCCATTGTGCTTCCGCAATGCTGCACGCAACAACCGAGGCTCACCGAACACGCGGCTTGCGCGAACTACCTGGACTCAGCGATATCGGCGGTCGCGATCTCGCTGGGTGCTGCTGAAGCCGCATTCGCGCATTATAACGGCCCGGCGCTTTTTCTAGGGGATGGCGAGAGTGGGAGAGAAGCGGGGAGGAGGGGAGGGGGGGGCACTCCTTTCCTCGCTGATCGTCGACAGAGTGCCTTATATTTAGACCTAAGCCGCGTTCTGACAGCGAGTCATTCACGCGGCCCTGATTGAAATCGCCGATACGTCGGCCGCGCGGTTTTCGGGAACACCGTTTCGCGCTCACGCGATCCCGGAAGGTGAGAAAGTTCACAATAGCCTGACAATCGCGGTCGACTAGCGCCGAAAGGAAGCTGACAAAAAAGAAAGATTTCTTATTCTTCGTAGAATCGGTTTTCTCGGCGCAATGGGCTGTCTTTGTCATGCTTTTTTTTTCTCTGTCTCGCGCGTATAGTTATATATTATTATTGTTAGCCACCATCACTCTTGCGTGATTGCCTTCTTCGTTATATCCATTTCTATAAACAATAGACTGTCGAAACTACTAACACAACTTCGAGAAAGAGAGCAAGAGATAAGATGGGAAAGAGAGGTGGGTTAACAAGGAGATAAATTCTGGAGAAGCCTCTGTCTTCGATATCTTTGAAGAAGAAGAAGAAGAAGAAGAAGACGATGATGACAAGATGACGCGGACGTAAACTTATTTTATACCCAATGCAGCGGAAAGATCAAGGGTTAAGGCGCAACTGTCAAGAGACAATACAACACGCGTTGCGTTTTTTTTTTTTTTTTTTTTTTTTTGTCATCGTTGCGACATTGAACGCGACGCTCCTCGGCATACGAAGATTCTCAAGACAGTGGCGCCACGCATCGTAGGCTTACAAAGCGACTTGGGCATCCATGAAGTTCAGGAAATCGACTGGCCTCAATTGCACGTAGGAGTGATTGGCAGCTCCTCGCGTTATATAGTGCCTGCAATCCTTTCAATTCTTCCTTTCTCTCGTTCTTTCGTGCTTGCTAGCTTGCTTGCTTATCTTTGATTTACTATTACAGTGTGGAGAGTGAACGGGAATTGTGTAAATGCGCTCGGTGTAATAAACTTGTGCACATTTCGGATGGCGTATAGACAGTAGGGAAGAGCATATACCTACTCTTGTACTACTAAACGAAAGGGTCTTTACCCTCGAGGCATTACGCCCAGATTTCCATTTTTGTCATTTCTAAACAATGGCAACATGTCGTAAACTTGAACATGTCTCAAGTCTAAATAGAGCAGCGCGGAGTATGTGTCCCTGCGGTGACCTTAAAGTCGATAAAAGGCTGCCCTAGTATTTCCAAGAGAATGGTTTTTAGGATGACTATATATTCCCGATCAGTGCCAGAAATGGCTTAGTTCCCCATTACTCTAAGTAATGCCGAGGCTATTTGTTGACTTCGAGAAATGGTTTTGTGCATGCTATAAATGTACCATAATGCCGAAATAGGATGAATGAATGAAAGTGGGCACGTCGCGTATGCATAACCTGTGTGCCTTCATGTCCCGTTTTTTCGCGCTGCAAGCACTCGGTTTTCAAGAGCAACGTACGCCCGTGAAGACATTATTTTGTCGTTCACGGTATAAACATACACGGATAAGGAGAGCGCATCCCGCGAATATCATGAAACAGGCAGCCTTTATACGCCTCGCACACACGACAGTGACAGAGTGCATCTTAAAGAACACGGGAGCTGCGCTATCTCTCGTGCGCGAAGGACAAATCGGTCGCATACAGAAACAAACGTTCCAGGGATGTCAACGGTATATCTGCGCTCACTTCAGTCAGAAAACCCGTGACCAAGATTCGAACCGTCGAATCCAAAAGTGAGCTCCCAGTACGCCAGCACTATCGATCATGCACCGCTTCAGCAATTGAGATGTGACCAGCTGTCTCCAAGAGGGTAAACAAACCAATAAATGTAGCGTTAGAGTGACTACGCCAATGACGCAAAAATACGGAGCTTATTGGAGATTCATCAGAGAAAAGAAATCAAGAAGGGAGAGTTGAGTGAAAGGGGGGCCGGGCGGAATGTAAAGCCGAACTGTTGGTCTAGTCAAATGCAGCAGAAATTGGAGCGAATCCGCTGTGCAAGAGGCAAATACCCAATATACGCATTCCTAAAGGCAAAGACTAAATAAGGGCACTCTATAGTCAAATGTCCTGTACTCGTGCAGGCTATCTGCACCTCTAGATTCCTCGATAGACGCCTCCTATGTATCGAGGAAGATAAGAGGTATACCTGTTATCTTAATTCTTTCGAGCGCTCTTGGAATAGCGTTCCGAGTGCACGCAAGCGCGACGTTCCACAGTTTCTACGAAAAAACAAACACCACGAACGCGATGCATAACGCCGGATAACGCCGGATGCTACTTCTGTGAACGCGCCGTTTATTTTGCCCAGGCAATACGTTCCGGGCGCGCTATTCGAGAACGCCATAGGTCGCCCAACCGAGTTGACGAAGCCTATGACAGGAACGGATGGTCCGCGGGGAAGCGAACGACCGATTGAGCCTGAGTGGGACAGGGAGCTAACAACGTCGCCGGCACGTCTCGGAAACAAAAGAGAGAGAAAGGAACAAAGAAAACGAACAGCTAACAACGCCCGAGTGGGCAAACAACCGCCGTTCCCGTTACAGAGACCAGGTCACACCGAGCGCCGCACTCGACCTCTTCCCCAATACCTCACGCGCTTCCCCTTCTTCCCTACATGGCACACACGAGAAGCTGCCGGCTCCCCTATAAGTAGGAGCCCGGCACTCCTGACCCATGCTGCTTTCTTCCCTACACAGTAGGCACAACTTGAACCGTCATTGCTTTTTTTACCTTCTGTACAGCACGCAGCTCGAAACGCCATCCCCTTTCCCTACAAGTTACACTGCTAGAATATATTCCCCTGTTGCCTCTTTCTTCCCTCGCGGGGCACACAACGCATTCAACGAAAGAAAACGTACGCCTACACGATACAGCAACCAAGCCTCCAATCGCGCTACTCGTTTCCCCTTTTCCCCCCTTAAGCACACAGCTCGAATCCCTAGTCCTTCCTTTCCTGCAAAGCACACAGCGCGAGCCTAGTTCCCTTCCATCCTACCCTACACATCACACAAGGCGTTCGTCGAAGGAAGGCGACCACCTTCTCCAAGGAGAGCACCGACCAAGCTCTCGATCCTGCTTCCCCCCCCCCCACCTTTTTTTCCTCCTACAGAGCACACAGTTTCTCACTTTCATCCCATCTTTCCCTTTTTTTTTTCGTCTCTTCCCACTACACGACGACGCGACGTTCGGCACTGAAATGCGGCATCCTCCTACCCCACCCCCGAGCAGAGCCACGAGCAGAGGCACAACCAACGTGAGGCGACGTGGCGCGCGCCAACTAGCGCGGCCGATGGCGAACGCGACTCGGGACGGGTCACTGGGGCCATTCATCTTGCCTCGGCTGGCAGCGGACGAGAGGGGAAAAAAGGGTAAATCGGGAAGCCGAGACACAGAAAAACAACGGGAAAGAACGGGTGGGGCGGGTGGGAGGAAGGAAAACGAATGACGCCGAAAACCCAGTCGGTCAGCAGCAAGCAACAGCACACGTTGGCGACGAGGAGCGGGTTCCCGGAAGGCACGACACGAGGCCTGACATTGCCGGCGCTGTGTGGTGTACGCTGTATAGGGGAATGGGTGGCGACGGCACCGTGGAACAGAAGCGAGTGGCCTTTCACGCTCGTTTTAACCGGTGGTTGGCTGTGCGAGAGGTGGCGCTGCGAGTATATCGCTGTACTCGTTGGTTGCGAACTTGAAATGCCGCGTGCATCCGTTGAAACTGCGCGGAGCGGCCTTTGGTACAAAATCACTGCGACAGCTCGGGGTCGTGCTGACCGATTAAAGCTGCGGTACTTCTGCACTAGCAGACCATACGTTGTGATGCCGCGACGTCCGTACGCCCTTGCTTCCCGCTTTGAGACCTCTGCGATGGCTTCGTGCCTATGGCGCACAGCGGTTGAGTACTGGGTCACGCTTTCGATTAACGACGGCCCCGACGGGCTCATTCGCAGTGGTTGAGTGGAACACAAAAGCACTTCTGCACCGCGCTCTGGGGGCATCTTAGAGAACCTCAGGTGGTCAATATTGATCCGGACAGTTCTATTGCGGGGTCCCTCATATCCTTTTGTTGCCTTCGGATATCAAACCCACTGGTCGGTAGATCGATCAATCAACCAATCAATCAATCAACGCTTCCTATTTCGTCGCGAACCAGCAACTCTTCCGGTGAAAGCGTGCGCGAAAAAGGAGCGCCGCATTCTATATAGACATTGGGCGCTCTGCGATTTACCAGTACAGCCCAACGCGCAGAAATTATACAAGCTGCAGTAAATTTGAGTACGCGAGCCTTAATCAATCAAATCGTGTTTCCTCAAATAAAGATGTCAGCGAGTGCCCCAACCGACGATCACGTCATTATTTGAGGAAACGCGGCAATCGCCTCACGGATTGTGACAGCCAGCCAGCTGTACCCAATAGTCTCATTTGGACGCCCAAACTTGAGCTGCTACAAGAGCATGGGCATGCTAACGTAACGAGGTGTGTTCACTAAAAGCAGCATCGCCCCTGAGCATATTTTCACACAAACCGATCAACGACGCAAGCGCCATTTTACGTGGAACCGCCGGCCGTTCGCTCCTGGATCCCACTGCGAGCCATTCCGGTCACACCGTTGTTGAAGCGCCATTGGCGGCAGCGTCAACGCGTCAGGCGAGCGACCCGCTAGCTCTCGGCCGATTCCTCGTCCCTCTCTGGCGTTCCAGACGATGCTCGAGCCGTGGCCAGGCAGCCGCAGTCATCCATCAACAATGCGTCAGGCCATCCCCCACCCCGTCATCTTTTTCTCCGGGGCCATACTGTCTTCTCTAAGCCTTAATCAATGGTCCTGCCATGCCGGCCAGCGAGACGACGGCAGGATGCAGCCATCGCCGGCCGCTGGTTCTATACCCGTTCTTTCCCTCCCCACCTTTCTCTTTCACGCCGTAGAAAGCCTGATCCGGATACGAAGCCGCTTTTCTCGTCGGAAAGCGGCTCGCGACGACCGGCCGGGGCTCAAGCCTCGAAGCCCCGACGAGTCTTTCGAGAGAGCGCGAGCGCCACTAAAGTCTTAAGACCACACGTGCCCGCCCTATAGTGGCGTTGAAGAGCACCGCGCCCCGGAACGGTGTTGCGTGCACCGAGGTGTTTTCCCGGGAAATCGCCGAGTCGCAAGAGCACTCAATGTCGTTCCACGTGCGTTCTACTTGGTGGAACGTATTTGCGAAAATTGGTTGTGTCGGTTCCTTTTTATAAGCTTTTCTTTCTGATGTCGCGGTCCGTAAACTTTTGACGCCGACTATCAACGCGTGCGTCTCTTTTTTTCGCGTCGCCTGCGCTGTTTGCCTCGCTTTACGGAAACGAAGTAGCCCTGTTTCGACTTGTGTTTCGATCAGAACTATTTGTTGACCTAGTTTGTATTTGCTGAAGGACTTCCTTGCCGAGAACTAAAACGCAACAATACGACCCCTCTGATTGGCTGCACCAAGGTCATCAGATTCACTAGTCGGGTCAACTGGGGAAGACCAATGTTCTTTAAGGAGACACCTTGAGCGTAGTGGTGTGTCCTGACGTGTTCTGATATGTGCTCAGACATGTATAGTGAGCTGAGATTTTCGAAGTGCTCCCCCATGGAGTGAGCTTCCGTATTTGGAGCCACTGTAAATATGTAGAGTAAACCCTCATTTTCCATCGCTCTTACTCCCGGACGTACTCATCCCTACAGCTGAAGGATCACCGGCCCACAAACGCTACCCGAGTCCCAACACTCCGCAGAAGCTATAGGGAGGAAGACAGGCGGCAGCGCGACCGCATCTTTTTTGACGACGCACACGCTATAAATGCTTCAAATTGCGGCATACATTTTGATGTCACAGCATTTGAGTCCTCCGTCGTTCGCTTTGAGTACCCGAGAATTGGGTAACCCCGTCGTGCCCTTGAATTGCCATCTACGTATTATAAATTGTGGTTGTTTTCGTTAATGGCGCAAAATGCATCCAAGACGATAAATGCGCAAAAACATCCTTCAGAAGAGAAGCAATGACCAAGCCACCACCGTAGAAGACGCGTCAACGTGATCGTAATGCAACGATCGTCTTCCATTTTCCTCCACCTGGACGACGAGAGATGCAGCGCCATGTGCGCCGCTCAAAAAGGTTGCAGTTACAACTTAAGCGCTCCTAATAGCTTGTTACGCTTTATCAGCATTATACAATTATATGCAATCACATACGGCTTTGTACAATCATATAACACTTCTATAGCACCCACTTTAGAAATCACCTCATGTTTCGTAGACACATTGAAATTATATGCAATCATGTACAACAGTATACAATCATATAACCATAATAACATTTGTAGCGCCCGCACTCACTGTGAATTAGTACAGCGTTTCTCTTTGCAAAAATTTGTTGCTACATAGACGAATAAACCTCTCCTACCGTGTTATAGCGATTTCGCGACATACCGAATCTGAGACCATAAATCCAAAGGGGACGCTTAAGCAAGATAAATTCTGATTTTGACGCCGAGTGTGGTGATCCAGCGAAAAAGCATCACCGGGTCACCATCTCTGACTGCAAAAAACAACGCTTTGCGCATGGTGTTTCCAACGATAGTGAACACTCCAAGAAACTCGTGGGGATGCATCCGTTCGGGTGCTTAAATTGAAGTCGCTATCATCGCTAATACCGACTGTTTTAGAGACTGCTGCAAAATGCGAGACGACTCGCGCGCCAAGTCAGTGCTCTCCCAGTGGGAAAACACGCGAATATAAATGCTTTGTATCGTGCTAGATACCGCAATTCAGTTCTCTTCAATGAGTGTACAAATATATATCACAGCTGAATAGCAAATCTGTGAGACTAATTTGGGATGTTCCGACGTCGTATGCAAGTGCTTCTGTCTTTCAAATGCTTTTGTTGTTTGTTTGTTCTTCAGCCGAAAAAACATTCAAGCTATAAGAGGTTAAAATGCAGTTGCAGTTCACTGCGCTCTATACTATGTAAGTACATGACCTGCACGCTTGCCTTTCATTGATGGAACTTGCACATGCTTATAGTGAACAGCATCTCCTCTATAGAGGAGGCGCTTTACTGAATATTATGTTGAATAGGAACAACCGACGGCCAACTGAGTGCTCTTGAAGCCAAAATCCAATGGACGCGCTTACAGCATATTGCATGCAGCAACAACAGGCGCGCTGGTTAATTACTCCGGTTGTATTACACAATCCCTTTGTGTTTTTTGAGGAAGTTGCGCGCCGAAAAGAAAAGAAAGCTGAATTTCGTCATGAGCGCGCACCCTTTAAACCAAATATTCCGGTGCTAACATATGAGGCAGAAACTTGGAGGTTAACAGCGAAGCTCGAGAACAAGTTGAGGACCGCACAAAGAGAGACGGAACGGAAAACGTTAGGCCTAACGTTAAGAGACCGGAAGAGAGCGGTGTGGATCAGAGAGCAAACGGGGCTAGCCTATATTCTAATTGACATTAAGGGAAAGAAGTCGAGCTGGGCAGGCCATGTAAAGCGTAGGATGGGTAACCGGCGGATCATTAGAATTACAGAATGGGTACCAAGAGAAGGGAAGCGCAGTCGAGGACGGCAGAAAACTAGGTGGGGTGATTAAGTTAGGACGTTTGCAGCTGCACGTTGGAATCAGCTAGCACAAGACAAGAGTAATTGGAGATCGCAGAAAGAGGCCTTCGTCCTGCAGTGGGCATAAATATAGGCTGATGACGATGATGGTGATGACTCCAACAAAAGTGATAAACCGGCACAAGATTGTTCAGATGGCCCATCTGGAAACACACGAAGCTGCGACTTCGGTGGTGGAATGCAATTTCACCTGGTGAATGATATGGCTAGATTTCGTTGTTAATGTGTATGGTCAGCACGAGAATAACTGAAAACGCAAGAGTATAGTCGCTGCCATACCCGCGGTAGGACGCTTTCACAATAGTGATTGTACTCTCTAAAGCAAAAAACGACTTCGCGATTCACCTCACATGCTTACGCGAAACACTTCTAAATGCGCGTGGCAAGGACGCCGTGACATGACACTGGTCGCAGCTTTTTCTCAAGGCGAAAGCCTTACATGTCTCACTGTGAGATCTCCGTTTCAAGGCCGTTTCAAAAACACGTCATCCACACAAAATGCTCTTAGGATAAAAGGCGATAATGCGCACAAAACGGCGATTAAGGGTGGAAGAATGATTAAGCAACTGAACTGAAGTGATAATGGGTATACAGAGAGGTGAATGAGGTGAATTAAGAGTGAATGAAAGTGAACCAAGCAGTGATAAGGTGAATCAAGAGTGAATTAAGTACGAATTAAGTGTGAATCAAGGGGCTATGGAGTGGGCGAGTGACTAGCAAAAAATATATGCGAGATTTGAGGGTCCAAGTGAGAGTCATTCAGCAAAAGAAAGTGCTGAGCCACGGTTCGAGATTGGTGAATCATAGGAAGGGTGGTTTGCAAAAAAACATTACTTGCAAAAATGACTAAATTGTGGTTTCAGAGGAATGATGACTCCGCAAAAAAAAAAAAAAAAAAACTGGTCGTCGTGTCATTGAGTAACGGCGCTCGAGGTTGCGCCTTCAAGTCGTCTGAGTTGTAGCATAAGGGACCCCTATTAATTTTTATTCTTTGGTCCTGAAACACTTCACAATGTCCTGAAATGAGCATGCCCTCAAGTAGGTTGTTAAAAAGTCTGGGGTTTTACGTGTCAACACAACGATGATTATGAGGCACGCCGCAGTGGGAGACTCCGGAATTATTGTGACCACCTGGAATTCTTTAAAGAACCCCTCGTTAGGTATAGTCGTTGCAAACAGGCAAGCGCGACGCATAGATCACAGACTGTGGCAATTCCGTCTGCGAAGCATCAAATGGCTACAGGGCGCGAAAACCGCTTAAATTTCGAGAAAAAAAAGCAAGCGCGTCTTTCATCTCGGCTTAGTCGAGTTTCTAGCCAGAGAGTCAAGATCACTAGTACCGTTGCTCCTATAATACGCACTGTTTGAAGCGTCATCGATTATGGCACGTGACCTCCGTAAATAATACAGTGCAAAACTCGCGATATTGCCACTGGGAATGCACCGCGCTGAAAGGAACGAAGGGAAGAAAAAGACAGTTTTGACAGTTTCGCCCCGGGAAACAATGAAAGCGGCCGCACGGTTCCGCCTTGCGCTATCGGGCGTGATAAAAAATGTCGCAGTTTCGCCGAAAAGGCGAAGCACCGATTCGCATAGCAAATTAGTGGACAGCTATACGAAGTAAGGATAGTAGTTTAATCAGGCGTATATAAACTTGGAAAAATCGTGTCACGCGCGCACAAGCAAACATGAACACATCTCACTCGATGACCGCGGAAACGCGCTGTCAAAACGCTGGAGTGAGCAAGCGCGTTGGACGGCGCTTCCTTCCCGCTGCCTTCCCTTGCGTGCGCGAGAGTGAGCGACGATCGCCGGCTGACGTCTAGGGGGGAGGTAGGCGGTGAAAGGGGGAGCTGCGTCTCACCCCGATCACCCATACTCTCTGGCGGGTGCAAATAAAGTGCTTTCTCTCTCTCTCTCTCGCAAGTTTTCTCGCACACAGCATACGGTTTTATCGCCCTTGTGGACTCTGCGGAACCTCACGGCGACCGCGACGCCGACGGCAGAAATGCGGCTGGAGTGTCCATATAATTTCTATCGCAATAAAAGTCACCTATTGACTTATTTCCATGTCGCATGGTAGCGCTCCGCATTTCTCTGCTTCATTTCTAAGCCTTCGCCGAGCTGAACCGAACTGCGCACGCCTGGACGTGCCTAGACAACCGGGCGCCTACTGTAGTGAAAGCCAGCTTTTCCTTAAGGGGAAAAAAAAAAGAAAGCGGCGAGGAGCGATGTTCTTTAGCCTCTGGGCTCAGCACTAAGGTCAACGTCGAAGGCTAGCGCGCGCCATACACGGAAGGGCTTCTTTCGACCCTCTCGGGTCGCTTCCGGACAAAGCAGGAGGTGGCCACCTGGAAGCCGCTTACGAGAGAAGCAGGCTATTGGAATAAGTGCTTGTGTTTGTACTTTTGAATAATTTGTTGTTTGCTAGTCCTTGTCGTTTCAGTGCCCTGAAAGACGAGCCACACGCATCACGGAGAAGCTCAAGTATCGTATCAAGCGGACGACATTAGGTGTAGGCGAGTACAGTGCTCAGAAAACAAACAATCGAACCAAGAGGAAGGGAAGGGGCGCGGGGGCGTCATGGAGTTGCAGTCGTGAATTCGTATCGGTGGAGCTGCGGCTGTGGCATTCTGCTGCCGAGCACAAGGTCCCGGGTTCGATTCCCAGCAACGTGGCCGCGCACTTCGATGAACACGCAATTTTTTTTTAATGTTTAAAAACGCTCGTGCGCTTTGATTTAGGTGCGCGCTAAAACACACCAGACCGTTCCACCGAGCAGTATCAAGACGCTAAACCCCGTCATTTGAGGGGTTTAATTATACAGCAATATCGGGGCACGCCGAATTCGTTTTTAAGCAACTAGCTACTACTTGTTCCTTCCGGATTTCTGACAAAAGCTAACTATAGAAAGTTTCATGTTGAACATATACCCTGATTGAACATTTTCATGCGGCGCATGCGTATAATATCCGCGCGATCTCTTGAGAAACATTTGGCGCACCAGACCAAGCATCCGATTTGCTACAGCTAAAGCCACGAAAAAAGCAGGGGGGTCCACTCAGCTCTCAACCCACCATGTTAACCGCTCCCTCCCCCGCAAACCCCACAAGGGTGTAGGAAGATTCCCTGAGAAGAATCAGAGCTATAGGTATCCCTCGCATCATCCAGGCCGACACCACATGCCCAAACTGTATGGCCCTGGCACAAAACACCGATGTGTACCACCTGCTGTGTACTTAGCCAGGCACACGACCCATCCAAGAACTTTTTAACACGGGCTGCCCGTGTAAAGAAGCCCTCTGCAAAAAATAGCAATAAAGAGATAACTATCTTGAAATAAGGATAATGTATACCATTTCTTACATTTCACTGGGGGGAAGAGGCCGCCGTATTCCGCGATTCCTCCGGTACGAACGACAGCAACTGTAAAAACATTAGAAGAGGAACATCGCGATTAGAAACATAGATTAGAAACATAGATTTTCTTAGAAACATAGATTAGAAACATCGCGTCGTCAGTGCCACCACCACCGCCGTGCTGTCGCAGTATCGACGGCGCACGCGCGTGGCCCGCGCGGGCAGTGTTAGAAGATCTGCAGGAACCTTACGTTTTTGGCTGCAAAAACAACGAAGCCAAGTGGGGACGCACCATCACGGTCCGAGCAATCGGCTGCGCAGTGAAGCAAGGGTATCGCGTTATGATTTCCGCTGCTGACATGCGCGTTATATGAGCGCACACACAAAAAAAGAAAAAAAAAAGAAAGAACAGAGTTTCCGAAAGAGGCAAGGGCTGTCGAAAGAAGAACAAGGCGACGAGCTTTCGGTGTTACGTATACATATACATTCAGTGGCGGTGCACTCTCGCTATCCGTGTGGGATTTACGACTTCCATTAGCCAGTTTTAACAAGCGCCGACGCATGACCGTGTAGGATTCAGCCTAATGACTCTTCTTTTGCGGCACCCGTCTTAACGGATTGGCTACAGTGATGGGCGTCGGAAAGAAAGTGAGGGAGGGGGACGAATCCACAGTGGGCACATTTTGCGAACGCTTACGTAATCAGTGGTTGGTTGGTATAAGGGAACGACAAAGTGAACGCACTGGAGAGCGGGAACGCTCTGGTGGGGAACATTATATACACAGTCGAAATGCGCAGAAATATGCAGGAATTACATCCCGAATACTTAATTAGCCGCTACGACATTGCGTGCCGCCAAATTGAGATAACGGCCGCACGAGTCTGCAGCGCCGCCTGCCGGCAGAGCCATGGCTGGAGGCCGAGTAATTAAAGCCCGCCCAGCACTCGCGCTGGGGATTAATGTCCAGCCGGTGGATTGCTTCCTCTCCTCGAAAACCAGGCCTCCGCTCTTCTTTTCGAGAAGTTGGAGGACGGCACTCGTATAAAGAAAAGCGTACGGTTAAGCCGAAGCAGACGCGAAAGAGCTTTCAGCATCGCCTCGCTAAATGCGAGCAGTTCTCAGAGAGCTAGAACTCCGCATCAGACAAACGGCGCGGCGAGCGCATGTATAGGCGTCTGCGAATACGTCGTCTACTTCTCAAAACCGGGAGCAGACGACGCCGCCTTCCAGAAGCAGAAGTAAAATTCGAGCTTCTGAGCGTCACCCGTGAAAAAGAAACATCAGCTATCGTTTCCTACACACTCAGTACGCCCGCGGTTGATTCTGCGATTCTGTCATGTCCCGTATCTGACCTCGAGGAAACTCACTTCACATAAACATTGTGTAAACCTGTTCTCTACGAGCCCACTGACGTTAACACTTTGCTTAAGGCGTAAGGAAGCGTATTCGTGTGGCGTTCTAAAGCTTACTACTTTGCGTCGCAGGCTGACTGCATGCATGAATGACACTGGAGCACACAATGCTCAAGCTTCATACTCAGTGCATACATACTGAAACAAGCTTTCAGCAGTACGTTTGACGAAGCCACCACCCTGCGCTCGCTTCTAACGTGAACAACCCACTGAGTATAGCTTTCCGTACGCTGCGCGCATTTCTTCAAGCATACCTATACAGTACACGAAAAGAAGGTAGTGAAAAAAAATGTACAGAACCGAAATGAATGTGTTCGTTTCGTAACACACTTTGTACGCCGGGGAACGACCGCCTCTTTCTCAATTTTTGTTTCCTTTCCCTTTTTCTCTCACAAAGAAACGCACGGCTGATTCAAAACGAAGCTAATCCCAAGGATGAAATGATTGCCCGAGCAACCGATGTGACTGTTGTAAGGGCGCCCGTAATGGAAGTATTAAGCTGCGGCCCGTACATCTCCCCAAGCTCGGACTAATACTCTTTTATTTATTTTTCCTTAATCGAGCGTCCGAGAGCACACCCAGCCGCTCACTTCGCCCCTATACGGAACTCTCGCTTCTCTCAAGCGCTTCCTTTCAAGTCCTCGTCCGAGTTGGCGACGGCGACGCGTTGTCCTTATTTAAGGTTGTCGCCATTTGAATGCCCAATCTAGTTTTCCTTTCCCAGCAATTTACTGGCTCAGCAGCGGGACTAATTGCGTGTGTCCGCAGCTAGACAGACGAAAGAGAAACGCCGATAGCGAGAAAGCGCCAAACGCTGGAACGAATTAAAGGGCTTCTCAGTAATAGTAATAGGCATCTATACAAATTAGCTGCATTAGCAGGCATTCTTCTCATTTCTTATATTGTGAGAGGCCACCAGACTGAGACAATCACCCATGCCATAAAGAAAAAGTAGACACGTGACGCCTGGATAACGTTAAGAAACCTGAAAGACAAGCAAGCAAGATTGTTTTGCTTTGCTTTTTACTTTGCTTCTTTATTTTCTTTGTTTTGCTTTGCTTTTTGCTTTCCTTTGCTTGTTTGTTTGTTTGTCTGTTTGTTTAACTGTTCCGTTGAGCGATATGCGGCGATGAATGTCACGTTTACTTGTCAACAGACTAATTACAGAGCCACGATTACGGTGCTTCTATGGTCAAACGCCCGTTTTTTTTTTTTTTTTTTTTTTGAAAACAGACGAATTTGTTATCATAGGAGCTCCAGTAAAACAAAAGATATACATATTCCAGTCCATTCACGTGCAATTCTGCAGAGTAGATGTCGGCGGCAAAGTGCAAGGGTAGAAAGCTGCAGAAAGCAGCTTCACAGTGTATTTGTGACCACTGGCGGCCAAAGGAGCCCGGCCCGAAAAAGAAAGCTATGCGGTAAGGCAACCTACGGCTGCGTGGTGTGGTTGTCGCATTCAGGAAATTTGTACTGTAAGATACAGGAGCCCTGTTCTGTTGTGACACAATGGGCAACTGTGAAAAGATTTGAGTAGAGAGAATCTCTACAGCAATAACGTAAATTATTATTAGTAATAACGGTCTATACACTTTATAGCTTTATTCCATTCTAAGAATGCTCCACGAACTAAAATTATTGCAAAGTCTAAACGAACGAGCCTTGTCTTTGGCGACACCCTTAAATGTTATGCAGTATACTAGTGTACTGGTTAGCGCGTCTCACAACGGGACGACGGCGTCGATATATATCAAGGAATAGTATGAATGTCAAATTTCCGGAAATTTGGAAAACGTAGAAAAGAAAACATGTAAAAAAACTTTTAAACATTTTTGTAAACTAAGAATTTACGAGCAATTCTGGCATACTGAAGTAAAAATGCAGGCGATCCATGCAAAGAACTGTTTCCCCCCTGTTAAGGCCAGATCTTGATATTGTACAACGGTTAGATCAGCTGCTTATTCGGCCAGGAATGTGGCTTTGTCTTTATTCTGACATGTATTCTGGCTGTTATTCGGTATCCTCATCTACCTAACTTTGAGAAGCTGTTCGTAGGCTATTTTAATGGTAAGGATGCTAGTATACACGGCTTCCGCGCTTACGGCAATCATATTTTTTTTTCTTTCCGAGCCCGGAGCCGTTGGACTTGTCCTGCCGGTTTAGACGGGACCCCTAGCGCCATCTACGAGCGGGCTGCGCACCGAGCGAAACGACCGGGCGCCCGGTTCGCTGGGATCTTCAAAGTTCCCGGCCGTGCGACTGGTTACCGTGCTGGGTGCAATGGTCAGGGGAGGGGGAGGCTGCTGTCAAGCTCCGAATGCCCCGTTTTCGTTTCTACGGCCTTTGTCAGGCCTCTTTTCCGTCCAGCCGATATATGATACCGAGAGCGTGGGTATACATTTTAGATGCCTTCTGTTCGCTTGACACAAAGCCTCCTTTTATAGCGACCAAAGTTTAATGTTCGGCGTGATCCGCGAAATCGCGATACTCCAGCCAATGAAGTTTAGCCTAAATAGCGGGCGTACCGGAATAGCGGGATCGAAATGCGCATGCGCAGAACGCTAAACGACCCATACCGTTTACCGTGCGCACGTAGTGTACGTAAAACATGGCGGCGGTCCCGGCCGCCCGCTTCAAACTGAATTTGGGGTTGCTGTTGAATAATCGACTTCGTTGGTAGGAAATGACTGCGTAAATGCCTTTCGCTTACCTTCAGGCAGGATCGACAATAAGTTTTTATGGATAATTTAGCGGAGTTTACGAGATCGCTTCTCGTTTCGAACGCGCCTAAGCCTAACACAAAAAAATTCTACGAGATGTGAGCGCCACCTGTCGATAATGTCGGGAGATAGGCGCGACGACGGCATATGGCCTCTGAGATTGGAGAATTTCGGAGGCTATGGTAGACAGCTTGTACTGCTTGTCTGTTTCGTTGCAGATCGACGGACATGTGAAGTAAAAATACAACGCGCTCCTGGCTTCCATTGCACTGCCTATCGCACTTTCCGGACACACACATGAAGTCTTCCTTTTTAAGGCAAGCCTATAGGCCTGCCTTAAAAGCAATTAACAGAACACCAACATGGAAGAGACGAGGCAAATAAGAAAGACCATCATGATCATCGGATCAGCGAGAACGCTACAGCGCGCCGTGCACAGGTTCTCAATTATTTCATCTCCCGGTAATTAGTTATTCCTAATGAGCATCGCATTCTACGCCGACGATGACAATACGGACGACCGGCACTACGCATAAAGAGCATTTCAAGAGCGAGCCAATGGAGAACCGATAAAGACGAGGCACCGAAAAGGGCGAATGCTAAAAAAAAATTACAGCGTCGACAAAAAGATGTGGAACGTCTTTCTAAAACAGTGCACTGGTGCGGATACTTGGAGTAGTGACGACACGTGCAAGGTTGTCAAGAAAATGAGGGCCTAGTCTGATAAGATAGATGATTAGGAGACTTCATTGAGAAGCGCTTTTAGGTTTTTTTTTTTTTTTTTTTTACATGAGATCCCCTTATGTTCATATATTCGGTAGGGGGTTCTATGGGGTGTATATAGATAGATGTATCCGATAGGGTGTCTAACATTGTCAATTAGAACATAGAGGTTTTCACTGAGATCCACATATGTTCATAAGGGGGTTATTGAATGTGGTGATATATTTATGAATGTGCCACATTAACGCATCCGACGCGTAACTTGAACAGAAAGGAAGCTTCCATGACGGCTTAAGCACGGCCCGAGAGTGGAGCAGAGTATAATAACCCGTGGGGACATGATTATGCGGGTCTGAGCGTTCACGTAACGTTGTATAAGTAACTAGTGGCGCTTAAAGATCGTGTGCTGGGGGCGTGGTCTGTGGCGAACAGTCCACACAGTGCCCTGCCTGTCATTTACATTCAGCTTTCACTCTGCTGTCCGGATTTATCGCGGCTTCGGCACGTAGACCGCCAAGCATATGCGCCTAGGACACAGCACCCACGCAACGACGGCCGCCTAATGAGGCCGAGTAATTAAACTAAACACCATCGGGAGCTTTTTTTTTTTTTTTTTCTTAGCTTTCGCTTTCATGTACACGCGGTCATGCTCGGACCTTGTTACCTGTGTTCGCGGGCGGAGGGAAATGTTAGGGAGTTTTAGCTTTGCGTGGTGCGTGATACGCTACAGTGGTATACGTTAGGCCCACTGTGCATACGCGTCTTATATCGCTAACTTCCACGGAAGGTTACCGTAATTGCGTAACGACAGGGCAACGCCCAGACCAGCCAAAAACCGCGGGATTCGCTCTGAATTCGCCCTCTCCACCTGGGGGGAGGGGGGGGGGTATTCTGTAACTGTCAACCCAGTGGAAATGTCCATTTCGTCTGCTGCTGAAGTTCTGATTGGCTGGGCTGAGGTGCGTCAAAAGGAGGTATGCGTCCCCAGCCAATCAGTACTTCAGTAGCAGACGAAATGGGCATGTCCACTGGGTGGACACATACAGAATACCCCCCTGCTCTCTTTCGAAATCGCACCAAATAAATCCCAAGATCAGTAATTGACCAGTCCCTTCTTGGAGTCAATGAATCTTCATTTGTTCCAGACATGTGCTACATCACATGGCTGAAGAGGTGTCAGAAAAAAAGCCACTCGGCCGCGGCTTGGCAAGCTTTCATCTCCCAGCTCAATCTCACACTAAGGACCAAGTATTAACGATGTTTCGTCCTTATTATCGAGATCAGCTGTTTGTTCTGACGCTGCTATATAGACCCGGTGAGGCAGCACCGAGCCGAAGAAAGTATTTTGATTTTCACCTAGCAGATGGTGCCACAAAATTAACGTTAGTACAAAGCCTTCGTTTATAGTTACGCTTCAGCGAAGGGCATAGACGCATGCGTACGAAGGCTCCCTAAACGTTGGTTGGAGCCGTGTGATTTTCAGCACATCAGTGATTTTATGTATACGCTCTATCACGGCAAGCGATGATGGTATGCTAAAACGTTAGCTCGGCTTGTTTACTATGCTTCCGCGGAGAAGAGGCGCATGCGCATAGATCCTAAGGTATCACCTATCAAGTAAAGCTATAACTATTACACGGGGTGTTTTAAAGACCATCCAGAATTTTTCAAAATCGTCTGTCGCAGATAGCGTAATTGTAAGTGTTGAGCTGGATTACACGAAGCGGCGGACATTATTCGCAGAGGAAATGGAAATGCATAACTACTAATTAACAAACATTGCTAATTATCTTTCAAATATTTACCACACAAATTGCAGTTTACAAAATGTTACCGACGAATATACAAGACATATCCACTTGGAACGAATATAAGGATAGCACGAGTTTCCAGATATGCGTAGTGAAACTTGCCGTAGAGATGAACCAATGTTCCACTAACTCTCTTAACAAAAACGCCGTTTTATGCGTTCAAGCCCCAAAGTAAGAGGAACGCCCATGTATTTCATCGCATACTTTGAGAATAAGTGTCTTGGAACTGGTGTCATTCTGAAAATTCGTTCCAAGTGGATACGCCTTCCGAACTCACCGACTGCAATTCGTAAATTTCAATATGTGCTATAAAGTAATTCATTAAGAAGTTCATTAGTATTTTTGTTAATCATTCCAATTTTCATTTCGATTTCTCGTGCAAGTACCCATCCTTCATTCCCCCTCATCCCGCTCCCATGTGTAGGGTAGCAAACCGGTTGTGCTGACCTGGTTAACCTCCCTGCCTTTCCTTCTCCACTCTTTCCTTCCTTTGAGTAATACATGTCAATGACGAAGTGGGATATGTTGGGCCTGTTCAGTCGAGGCACGGGAACCGAGTTTCTCTTTTTCGGAAAGCCTGTACAATGCTGAAGCAAGGTACAAAAATATTCATATCCACGTGCGGAAATCGAAGAATAGAAACGTAACCTGGCAGCCTTTGCGACGGCGCGAAAATATGGCATATGAAAGAGAAGACCCGATTTGTGTTCAAAGCCGGTAAAGTTCATCAATTGTGCTTGTAATACGGAAAAAAAGCTCCGTGAGCGGGGATTCTTCAACAGGAGAAAAACATACCGAACAGCAATGAGCGCGGTTCTGACTTTAAACGTTTGCAGGAATCACTCTTTGAACTCGGATAACGGGAAAGAAAGATGGAAGGAGAGAGCAGTATAGTTTGCGCGCACACGTATATAGATGAATGTTAGCTCACGCACGGTAAGAAGAGCTCGTTGTTATCGCCTCAGTCATCTCAGCTGAGTTGTCTCAGCTGAATCGCCTTCGAGAAGTGCATTAGCGAGTTGGTGGTCTCGTGCGTTCTAGCACTGTTCAGCCAATGACCCGGGATCTTGTCCTCGCACAGGTCTCGTATGATTGAGGCTGTTTGGCCATCGCGGAAAATTTGCACTCCCACAGAGATCAAGTTATGGGAAGGCCCGGAATGCGAAGAAACAGTGTTTTGCACAAGTGGAACGTACTCGCGATGGGGGATCGGCCCAGAATTGGCCGCTTTGAAAAAAAAAATGAATAGAACAAGTTGGGGGGGAAAAATGTTACTGGGGAAAGATGTGTTATTACAGGTTGTTCGTAGTGGAACGGTTATCTTTGAGTGAAAAATATTTTTAAATACTTTTTTCTCTTGAGATCTCTTCTGTCTTCTTATGCTCATGAACAAAGCCAAGAAAACTGGCGAACATCATTTCCCCCTTCACAGCGCATGCGCGGGCAAGCGAGAAGTAAGGCAGGAGCGGTGAGCAGAAAACGAGGGATAAGTGCTTGCGGAGTCGTGCGAACAGGCGAGGGAGAGAGCAAAATCTATTAAATTCTCGGCCCAGGACGAGCTCCGATACGAGCTCATTAGCGGCTCCATGCATACGGAATGACCGCCTCGGGGGTGACGGTGAGGTGGCGGAAACCCTATATACGGTGTTTGACCGGCACGTAAACGTAAATACAAAGCCTGCCGCGGAATGGCGCGACGATCGTGACAGCGTGTCTGCACGTGCGTCGCCGCGACAGCCTCGCTGGTCCTCCAGAGACTTGCTCGCTGCTTGTTCAACAAGTTGTCGCAGTGTGCCACGGGTGTCCATTCTTCAGTCTAGGGGCCCAATTTGCGCTGCAGAGGACCCCCAGGGGTCGCCGCGCGCGATTGCCTGAGACGAGACGCACCGTCCCGAGCCGGCAGCAGCTTTCTTCGTCGCGACGTGAAACTGTCTCGTATATGCGCGGCCATTGTCGTTCGCGGAAGCAGCCATGACGACGTGAGAAGATGGAATTGGCTACGCGGGAAAAGTAACCGACGCGAATTTTTATTTTGCGCGCCAGCAGCCTGAGAAGAAACTAAGAGAAAGAAAGAAAGAAAGAAAGAAAGAAAGAAGAAAGAAAGAAAGAAAGAAAGAAAGAAAGAAAGAAAGAAAGAAAGAAAGAAAGACGGACGTCAATTCACGTCAGTGCTGCGTATCACCTCGCGTCGTCATTTTACTTTTTGAGAGGTGTCCATTTTCATCAGGTTATCTCAGTTATCAAGTTGACGTTAGACGCAATACGCGCCGCGCTACAGTGTCCGTAATTTCTGCAAGACGCGCCCACACTATACGAATTTTTTTTTAACGTTGTCGCTAATTCTATAGCGAAGTAGGCGTGTCTGATCAGATTGCGAATAGTGCTGCAATGCATTCTCGAATATGCACGAGCACCAACTAATTTTCATAAATACGGTGAGACAAGTTAAACAGCGGACGCATTTGACGCGGGTGATTACATTGGACGAGCTCGCTCCCCGCTATCGTCGTGATTTGAGTGCTGCGCGGCTTCCTGGCCACAAGATTGCCCAATAAAGAGTTCGATTATTAGCTCCCACTTTCGGCAGTGCTTGGTTCTTCACCTTCCCTGCAACGCAACAGTACATCCATTCTAGTGATTTCGATTCTTTAATGCGCTGTTAGTAGCTGTCAAAAAAAATGTTCTGACAAGAAAGACCAGACCCTGTCCTCCCCATCCAGTGACGCTGCCCTAAAGACACCTCCTTTCAGCAGAACGAGTCTTTCAAACTTCCTAATACTTTATGCTCGCCCTCCAATAACTATTCACTGTTGCATCAGCATGCTCTTACATTGCCCCCGCCGGCATAAACGTAAAAAACCCGTCTTACTACTGGACTGCTACAAACTCCAGTTATTCAAAACTTTCCCCTGCCGAAGCTAGACATCGTTATCGCGCTTAGTCAACATCTGGAGCACATCTTAGAACATTAAAAGCAAATCAAAATCCCTTCGAACTGACCTCACTCGCAAAAGATTCGTAGCGTCGGCTACAGCTTCAAGAAATATACGCATATACACATGTATCTAAACCGAGGAGGGAGCAGCCAAGTTGGTCTAACAAGATTTCTTTCTTCGGGAGCGGCTCGCGTTAATCTTCTTCGGCGAATTCTCTCTTAGCCAAACAAACCGCCCGGCGATCCGACACGAAACAGATTTCCGGCCAAAGCGAGCCGAACACGCCGAAGCTATCCAATTGAGACAACTGGGTTGGCGGCAAAAAAAGTAAGCATGTCAAAAAAAAAACTAATAAGATAAAATAAAATGAAATTAAAAAATAACGATGGAAAGGAAAGGACTTTGGCCTGACTTCTTATGGCTCCGGTTCTTATTCGCGATACATTCTGTACACGCGCAAGACGACGCCCTCTTTTCAAAGGAGATCGACCGCACACGCTTGTATGTGTGTTGTGTACAGGGCTTTACAGGAGCCAATTTTTCAGAACGGCGTCGACGTCGAGGCAAAGTTTTAGGCCTAGCGATCGTCCGTCCAAAAACCCGAGCGAGAATTAGGGACGAAGAAGAGTAAGACGACAGCGAACGCGCGGGAAGACGTTATTGAATTTCGCGTTATCGCCTCAGAGAAAGTGAACAGTACTTTTATTTTTTACAGCTTTTATTTTTTTCGCAACCCGGACAGGCGAGGCTGCCGTCTCGACGAAAAAAAAAAGAAAAAGGACACGAGAAGAAGAAGCCAAAATTCCGGGGCAAACGCAGGTCCTGGCCCGCCTGTTCCGAGGGTGAAGATAGCTTAATCTTCTTTACGTGTACGCCTGTTGTTTTCCCAGCGCCACTTCGATTTACTTAACTTCTGGAAAGCTGGAAGAGAGAAAAAGCTCGCACCACCGCACCAAGAGATGAATTACCTCGGCCGGCTTGCGAAACTTTCGCGTAATTTCCGTTCACTGCTGAAAATCTCGAGAAGCATCCGAACGCCTTTCTTTTTTTTTTTTTTTCTTTAATGTTGTTCAAAGCCCCTATCCTTCGGCTCTCGAGCGCGAAGCAATGGGCAAACATGGCGTTCTCGTGACCTGAGAAGGCTGCTTACCCCCATACTTTCGCAACGTGTGGCGAAGTATCTCGAGACAAGTTCATTTCGCCCCCAGTTTTGAGTTGTTTATCATTACTGGTTTAAACGAGGACGTGACAAAATGCCGTACCCTGGCAGCTTGACGTGTGTCTTCACATCAGCGGACAGCTGAGCATTCGGCAAAGAAAAAAAAGCAACCTAGGACTGCGAGGTTACGCATAAGTAATTACGCAAGAAATAAATTACTGCGACTTAGACTTTCGTCATTTGTATTAAGCGTTCGGGAACAGCCTTGTCTACAAGTAAATAAAATGTATTCGGCTGCGTTATAATGCTTGCGGTATGCATGAGTCTTTCGCACCTGCCAGTACTAGTAGATCACAGCTACCTCTTTCCGACTGCTCACGTCGTTAACCAGCTGACTTGATTTATAACCAGCTGGCATGCTAAAGAATACCGGGGCGCAGAACGGCTTGTGCCGCAAAATTACCAGTCAAGTATTTTTTTACCCTCATTTTTTTTTTTTTGGATAGCTCAAACCAACACAGACCTACGGACCACTTACGTGACACAGTGAATCCCTGAAAAAAGATATGACGTCTGTTATAAACACTCTTGAAGTAACGAGTCTTCAAACGTTTGACCTCGACCAAACTCATCTAGCTGAATGGTCGCGAACGACCAGGAACCCACAGTTTTCCAGCAAGCGGAATCCGCGATTGTATCCCGCATTAAACTTCGACGAAAACAAGCCGAGACAGGCGCGCGTATCAAACACACAGTCAAATCCATTGACACGACCCTAGGACGTAGTGTCTAGGACGTTCACGTCGAGCCACGTACCAGTCTGGTAGGAACCGCGATCACTTATAGTGATAGATACATCGACACCGACTTTTTCTTTCTCTCTCTCTCACACACAACGATCTGTCCTTTTTCATCTGACGCAAAGGGTAGCCCGTGCCTCAGCCTTTGACGTCAACGGCAAGACAGTGCAGACGGCATCACACTGTCGCCCCGAGCTACCCTATAGCTGTCGGGCACGACAGGACGCATCAGCGACAACGCGACGAAACGCGACGTCCCAGGCTCTCCCGACAGAGGGCAACAACAAAACGGCGTAATGCGTGCTCATGGTGGTGCCGGACGCAGGACGGGACGAAACGGTGCGGGAGTCGCGCGAGTTTTGGAAAGAACAACTCGGCCTGCAAATTTGCGCGACACTCTTCAGCCCCCCTTCTTACATTCTAAAACATGTGGGGTGACGATGACACTCTGTGACTCAGAAACCAAGAAGCGCTTAAGCCGAAATTTGAAAGAGAAGTTTTCGGTGTGGGCGTAAAAACAGCGTATACGTATATAGTACATACAAGCGGACGCATGCGACACTGAGGCAAAGCGGGTGTAGGGTATAGTGAGCGATATCGGGGAACTGGACGTCGAAACAAGCTGTGTGTTTGTGTGTAGCAGTGTGACAGGGAGAACGAGAGAGAGGAGGGGATGGAAGAACAAGTGGAGAGGAGGTTGACGCATTAGGCTCTTTGTCGACGGCAGCCCCATAGCAGTTCAGCGCGGAGCTCCTCATCTTCCAAAAACAGGACGCGAGCGCGCGCGGTTCCAAATTCAATTACTGCCACAACCCCCCCCCCCCCCCCCGTCACACACACACACACACACACACTCTCTCTCTCTCCACAATCCACTGCCCCCCTCTGGCGGCGTGCGTCGTTGACGCGTCCGAAAAACCACGCTGCCGGATGTCCGCCCCGCACCGCCGCCACGGAGAAGACCCGCCTCGACGATCAAACACAAAGGGCGTCGCAATCAACTCTGCCGCCAACTCGCGCCACTGCTATAGGCTCCGGCAGTCCCGGGCTCGCAGCCAAAGCCAAAGCAGAAGCCACCGAGTCGCGATTGTCCGATCCTCGCCACCGCTGCCACCAAGTTATAAGCCTCCAACTCTCGCGATCTCCTCCGTCTCTCTCTCTCTCTCAGTATGATCTGCGAGAGAAAGCTGAAGCGCCCTCTGTGCGACAAACTTAAAACAATAAAGCGAACGGGGCGGCGTAGGGGCCCGCCGGAAGTTATGCGACGCCGAGTCGCCGGGTCGTTTGTAAAAATTATTCCGGAGAACTTCCTCCTACGCCACCACACCCCCGTCCCGCCACCCCTATGCAATTCTAGACCTCCTCAGTCTCTTTCTTGTTTTTCTGTCAAATTGGAAGTTATATGGTTGCTTCGGCCGGCAGCTGAAATCTCGGAACATGGCGCGATGCTGCGCGTTACGCAGCAAAGCGGGAGAAAAATAATATTCAAATAGAGACACTTAAGCGTAGCCGCTGACACGTGTTCTGGAATAATCAGTAAACAAACAAACAAACAAGAAAACGTGATAACATCCATCGTTCCCGCCTGAAGGCGACCATTACGTCCTGAAACCGAACCGTGCCTCTTTCGGGTTAGCAGCATACGCGCTGCGTTGAGGATTGGCAGCGCTCAAGCACTTTGACGTTTGCGCAACATCAATTATTATTATACAGTTTCATAATCAAGATACGTGTCGCTGAAACCATTAAGTATTTCTCTTTTCTACTTTCTTTTTTTTTTAGGCTGTTTGCTTTTCTTACAACATTTCAGTGCCAGATGATAACAAATATTCGCGGATATCTAAACAGACCTACACCAAGGCGCATTTAAGTTTAAATGGGGGGCCTGCTCGATACTCTAAATCTGAGCCAGCCCGATAAAAGAAGAAAGCTCAAACGGACCAATGGCCGCAAATCTGGGACTGCCCACTTCGTACTGACCACGCCTAGAGAACTTCTTGACGCTCAGCCAGAGAAAAAACAAAACAATTACAACATAAAACGCAAACGAGCTTGAATATAAACCATCGTACGCATCGGAAAAGTGCAGCAGCATCCTCCGCTTATCGACATATTCGCCGCCACAATAAAGAGTGTGAAAAGCCACCCTGCCACCAAGTTGCCCATGATTAGTCATCTCTCTATGTGATGTCTCGTCGTAGCACCCCGAAGGACACAGCGTCGCGACGAAGTTGCTTTCCCCACCAGGCCTTCTTTGAGTCTCGCATAACCACTAACGGGACGTTCCAATAACATCCGGCCTGCGAACATAAACTACGAGTCTGCCCGATAGACGCTACAGAACAGACGTTTTCCGCGAACTACCACCACGGAGTCACACGCAATTTCTTAGAGGAGGCATATAAGAGCCTATTTGCGTACACGTCAACCAAAGGCGTTTCCTTTTTTTTTTTTTTTTTTTCCTCAGTAGGAACCCCCCAGATTGACGCATCTCTGCAGTGCATATAAGCTTTACGGTGAAATCAATACTGGGCGGTCCCTCTACAGCTACGTGGACAAAGGATGACCTTTCTGTCGCGAGCTCCACATATAGGGTGCCGCTCGGCGTCAGAGCAACGCCTCCCACGAGTCGAGGAGGGTGATGTGGAGGCGTTTGTCTTCAAGAACAGAACCCTTCCGCACGCTCTCTCTCTCGCTCTCTCTCTCTCTCTTTCTTAAAGGCGCATGTCCGAGGAGGGGCCATTCAGGCGACAAGTTACGAGCCCCTTATTCAATGTTCTTTATTATTTCATCGCACGTCGCAATTAACTATACGGTCCCCTAAACGATGGCGATAGTGTCGAGAAAGAAATAACGAAGATTAAAAGAATGAAAAAGGATATTGGGCTTTCAGGGCATTTCTTTTACGTTGTTCTTTCAATAAAGCCCAGCGCAATATATATAGCCTTCCCTCTGTCAGCCACCTTCTTTGGCGTTATAAGCTGCAGCACTTCGGAAAGCTAGGGAGCTGGCGAAGGAGGTAATCCAAGACGCTGGATTCGAGATTGAGGAAGTTGACCGCTCGTGCGAAAAGTATACACGTGACGTCACTGACGTCAAAGCGTCAACCAATGTTCCTTGTACACTGCGCTTACGTATTCTGGCGGAACAGGGAAGCTGGTCAGCGGCTTTTCTTCTCACCAGTCATGTTCATCTTATGACATGTCATGTTCAGGCATGTCCACTCAGGCTCGTCAGTAGTAAATACTCAGCAGTCGGGTTCGGACAATCCTTTTAAGAGTCGAATTGAAAGAAAGCTTGACATTTTCGGATCGAATAAAAGCTCAGCTCTTTCACCGTGTTAGCAGCGCACTAACAATGCAACGGCCGTGACGATGCCGATGCAGCGTCTGTGTAACGGACCGATCGTCACGTGACCACGCGTCCGCGCACTGGACGACTCACGCCGGTCAACGCTTCGGTTGCAGCTATGGGGTTGCCGCATGCGCTCGCAAGCGACTCAGCCGCGTTACCGTAACGGTGAGCCTGTTAGTAGTCACTCAGCCACGTGATCGCACCAAGTCACGTGATCGCATCGTTGTAGGCGACATACAGCCACCCCGTTGATGAATAACCCCATTTAGATCCGAGAGCAAAAATCTAGAGAATAGAGCATTAGCAAACAAAACAAAAAAATGTCACAGTTTCGTCCTAAGGGCGAAGCAATGAATGCGATAGCAACACAGCAATGTCAAACGAAGGTGAGCGGCTTTGGTAGCAATATGAATTGTAGTAAACATGAGCTGAATAGCAGGTGTGCTGCGGCGTAAGTAGACCGACATGAAGAGAGACTCGATGACCACGAGAAGGCGCGTGTGAAACGGTGGTGTTGATGAGAAGCTCTTACCGTGGGCAGCGCGTGCGAAGGGACACACCTGTAGTGCTGCACTGCCGATCTGGGCAGCATTGCATGTGTAGCGTGCGTTGGAAAATGTGGCCCGACTATTACTAACTGAATGAACAAGCGTGGTGTGAGCGCGCACAAACAAACATGAATAGATCACACTGAATGACTGCAGCCAGCGACTGTCAAAACGCTGGCAGCGAGCGCATACGCCGCGCAGCGGGCGAAGGTACGTGCGGTCTATCGCTTCAACGGAAACTGAGCGGCGAATGCACGGCGCATAAAGGTCAGAGCCGTGTGGAGATAAGAGACTGTGCGGGCGAGCGAGCGACGAGCGCGGTTGTTGGCAGAGAAGTGCGCCCCCCCCCCCCCCCTTGCTCCCTCCGGCGCTGGCTTCCTGCTTCCTTGCTTGCGCGTGGGAGATTGAGTGCGTTCGCTCTCCGTGATAGCGCGCGTCCCCGCACGCTTCCTCTCGGGCATACGGCGCGCGGCGAAGATTTTATCTATAGGGAACCTCACGGCGACGGCGACGGCGACGGCAGAAATCCGGTTCAAGTGTCCATATAATTGCTATCGCAATAAAATAACTTTGTGCTAGCACAGCCGTGCAACAGGAGATTGACTTAATGCATGACGCCGATCAAACAGGCGCACATTGGTAGAACCACTTGATTTCAGCCTTTATGCCTAGGCTGCGAAGAAAAACATCTTAGCGGTTCCTCTGGTCCCCAGACGCTTCATCGCGACTGTAGCAGCGTAATTTCCGTAATATCCCATCGAAACGATGCGACGGGAAACGTATGAATTCCGAATACTGAACGTGCTACGTGAAAACAAGGAATTAGCTAGAAAAACAAGGAACTATAAGAAATCGCGAACACTTGAGGATGGCCGGCAAAGGTGCACAAACAAACGCTAGAAATTTAGAAACAAGTGGGTCGACAAATACGTATAGTACACGACGAGTTTCATAAAGCAATCACGACACACGCAAGGCGCCAAACAATGGGCTGTATGAACCTTTCCTTCAGTATTCAGCTGACACAGCTAGCAGCATCCTATTCGCAGCTTCGCAGTCTCATTGGAGAGTGAACGAGTGCTTTATTCGTCCCAGTCATGTAGGGAATGAACCCCAGACAAAAAAAAATTAAAATGTGTACAAAAATGTAGCGGTAGGGTATCTGGGGCCGGGAGAACGAATACAGGCATACATTATATTCAGGGGCGGCACGCAGACATAATTTATGCCAGCAGGCAATGGCTAAATAACATTTCAAGAGAGCACAAGATGTAACATGAAAGCTAACCAGGATATATGTGGATCCGCATTACAGCGCTAACCTTTCTTTTTCATTGCGTCAGGCGTCGACCATCATGGCCGTTGCGATGGATTCAGTGCATACGCGTCAGTGCATGCTGGAAGCGTTTTCTTGTTCTTTTCTCCGTGCCCAATGTATAGTGGAATCTCGTTGATACGATTCTGCATAATATGTTTTTTCGGGATAATACGTTCTTTTTTCTTATACACAATTTTTTTCTTATATACGATTATATCCGGATAATACGACTTTCGGATGATCCGCTTTATTTTCCGGTTCCCGTGAAGACCGTATCAACAATATTCCATTGTACTGCATTCTGAAACAAAGGCTTTTGAACCCCCGCTCGCAGAGAAAACAATGAACTTCACCATGGACTAGCATGCAAACAGTTTCCAACTGAATTTTTCCGCTCAAGATTCGTAGTGCACCTCTCAGTTCCTAGTTGTACACTCAGAATGTGCCGAAATTCGACTTTTTTTTTTTTCTCCGAAGGCGCGGACCACAAACACTCGTCTCCGACAGCACTTTGTAATCGGAAGTTTGAGCGACGCCGCTTTCTGGTCAGCACATGTATATAGCTAGGATAACAGAGGCCTGCCCAACGATATTCCCACTGCTGCACCGATCTAACAAGACAAGGCATGCGACAGCGCGAGGTAATAAAATGGCCTCGTCCATTACCGTATAACAGGAGCAAGAAGGCGGGCGGGCGCACTGACACCGCGGGAAAAATTAAAGGCCCCAGGGCACGTATAATGAAACATGCAAAAACCAAATAAAAAACTTAAGTTGCACCGTCTTCAGTGCACAGTACTTCTTTGTTAGACGCTCTCAAAAGGATGGACCGGCAAACCACGTGCGTGACACAGACACGCCATTGTCCGCATTGTTCGACGAGGCGAGGAAAACAAGTGTCATCGTTGTCACGTTCGGCTTTGTTCTAAACGAGACTTTTAAAAAGCACCGCGTAACGACTCCCGAAGAAGGACCGCGGTGCGTCCTCTTTGTTTCTGTCGATCGCCTGTATAAGGTGAAGCCGTGTCGTGCGCTCATGACACTCAGTAACTGTCAAAGCCTTACACGATCGGACGATAATGGCGGCGCGCGGAAGAAGCGTTTGCGAGGAAGCGGTGAACATTCCTCAAACCACAAAGTTTCCTATCCTAAACTCTGTGCCTCAAACCACCCACGTGGATTGGACGTCGATCGGGAGGGCCCTGGCTTGCCTTGTTAGGAGCCGTTAAAGAAAGTAAGACAGTACGTAATGCCCTCGACTAAACACATAGATGCTGGCGAAGGGTCCCAGATCGACTGTCCTGTGCGAGAGAGATGTCAGTGAAAGCGGGAGCTTTACGAAAGGTTAGACAAGCTTCGACGTGGATATGGCCGAAGCCGAGATCAAGGAGGTTTGGCCACAACTGAACTCACGCGTGAAAGGATGAGAAGAATTCTACAGGTCGGTCGCTGGGTTAATGCAGCGAGGAATCTTCAGCGACTGAAGTTGTCTGTATTCTTCGCTTTGTATGTCCGTTTATTCCCTTTCTCTCTCTTTTTTTCCCTGTGCAAAGTAAATGATAAAAATGACACTGCAATATATACTCTGAAAATTTTCTTTCAGGGCTAAAATGGCGAAACTAGTTACCTAGCTCGATTAAATTAAGAAATTTAAAGGCTTACCAGTTGACATCGGTCAACGCATGCGTACCGTTTCAACACCTTAACGAAAGTGTTCGAACGGCATGCGACACGTTGAACTACACTCGGAGTTGTCACGCCGACGTAAGAGAAGTTTGGCTCGTACTTCCCAAGGACGACACGCGATCAGGACGAATATAGAAGAACACAAAGGCGCATTGCTGTCATCGTGCAATCGTTGGCGCCAGCTATACCAGCGTTTCGTGTGGCTAATAAGTGGTTGCTCCCGCACTTCGCAATAAAGCTCTCTGTACAACTTGTGGAACAAGGATGCAGAGCTGTACGATTCGGTACACACACACACACTTCTAAGAGGAGCGGAAACAGGAACATACTACCTCTTCTAAGCTAAACAGTTCCCGTGAAGCAATCAATGAAAGGTAATCGCGTCCAGCTACGGCTACAGGGTCCCTTCAAGTGCACGTAAAGAGATACACGCAAGGCTGCTACTTGCAACTTTTAGCCGACACGAGCGGACCACCCGAATAAAACTATATACGTCTACCACCAAGCCAAACCTCCTAAGCGCCGTCAGGACCGTGGTTTCACGGGATGATCCGATGACAATCCCTTTATGGGCAGACAGGGACGACGTCGCTACGGGGGAAAACTTTTTCCCGCGGTCCCCAAGAATCCAAGCGCCGCGGCGCCCCCTAGGGAGTACCGGCACGCGACGGGAAGACGTGAAGACCCGGAATGAGAGACAGTGGGGGGGGCAGCCTGGCAAGGGAGGACGGCTCGTCTTATTAAAACGGCACGAACCACGACTGCCAGAGACCCGGAGGCAAACATTTTACGTAAGAGCTTTGGCGAGATCAGACCCACGGATGGCAACGGGCCAAACGGGCGCCAAAGCAGCCACGAAACTATACACGCGCCGTTCCCGGTGCACGCGACCGTCCCGGTGCAAGCCGTAGGCGCCGTGCGGGGGGCCCTCAAATCAAAACGACCTGTCCGTTTCCCGCCTAATCCCTTCTTAATCCGCGCTAATTCGGACGTCGCCGCGGCTTCTCCTCGCGTGGGCATCCGCGAAATCTTCTCCGGTTCCGAACGTTCGCGCTCGCTAGCTCGCACGGAGTGCGCCCGAATCAAGAGACGGTGAAATCAACGGCTCTAGCTCGATTTTTTTTTCTACTTACTCCCTAATCCCCTTCCCACCCCAGCGTTTTAAGCCAGAGTCCCCCGACGATGCCTTTCTGGCTCATCAAGCGCCATCTAGGTTTAGTTGGGCGCAATGAAGGGAAATACAGCTTCCCGCAGCCCTAAACTAAACCCATCGAAAGGCAACGAAGGGTCGCATTCCTCGTCGTTGTCTAACAGCGCCTGTCCACGCCGCTAAAACCTCGCGACGCAGCCCTGACAGCATTACCAAACATGTCCTGAATGCCATAACGCGTAGGGTTCTTTAAGTAAACAAGGAACCCCGGCACAAATCACGCCGTCTATATATAAGCATCACGCACACAAATGCGTAATCGGCCTTCTAGCGCGCTCTCCCCTCTTTGAGCTGCACATAATTGGCAAGACTCCACGCTACGGCAAACATAACGGTACTACAACGCCATCCGCAGAGGGAACGAACAGTGATAACGTATACGCGCCCGTGTGCCCGTGTACACCCCTAGCTCTTGTGTACGCATCTGCTTTCCCACTCGCTTCTGTACGCACTCTGTACGTTCCGCCCTATTTTTTTCCCCCGATCCCCCCACTCCACACTGACGGGGGGTGCACGTCATCGGGTTTCAACTGTCACCCCGACCATCGGTGCAGCTAATTAGTAGCCATCAACCTCCACCTAGTCTTTCACTTACTTCACTCTCCGGTTACGCGCGGTGGAAAAGTAAACGATTACTTCGGGTGACGAGCTTCGCTCGTTAGTCGCCAGAGCGGTGCGCCGAGAGTCACTGCGACACGCCGTCACAGCGAAGTACCCGTTTCCATATATGAGTCAGCCAATGACAGCGTACCCGGAGTGGAACCGACAGTCGTTGAGTAAGAGCTGTCGGAGAACTGGTCCGATTTGGTAAGCGGACGAATGAGTCAAATCAAATCGAAAATGCTGGTGAGCAGAACGTTCGTCGGCGGCGATGTGTGGTGGGTTCTTGTGGTTGGGTGATCCGAGTACGCTTATATAGAGAGAGAGGCCGCAGTTGATGCTCAGGCTCTGGATTTCTGGATTAATTAACTCTGATACGCCCGCCCTTACTTAACGCGTCCCCAAATCTTCAAAAAAAAAGAAGATCGTTTCCGCACTGCATCTTAATCCGACTGGGTTCTAACCCCGGCACCTCGGATTAAAACGCAAAAATTCAACAGCGGCTGAACCGCTGCAGGAGGTACAAGTGTTTGCCACGTATTAAGGAAATTCGAAGCTTTACTAAAGCGGTTAATTAAATGTCCAGCAATTAACGGCTGTACGTGCTTTATTTTCATCCTATGCCATGTGTAATTTCATGCAAACATTCTTTCTATTTATGCACCGCAAGGGTTTTAACTTCATTGGCACGGGAACTTTACATTTGTGCACTACACCATTCACGCGATATATGTAGAAATGCAAACGCCAACTAAGCTGGATACAGACGTTTGAACGTACCTTAATACACTGCAGCTCACGGTACATAGCTTCTTCAGGCGTTCAGGCAATCGACGTTCCCTACGGATCTACGTAGGAAACATCGATGTATACGACGTCACATTTCGCTCTCCAGATTTATGCCCTGTGACTGTCCAGAAGGAGAGTATACGAGAAGGTACAAACCCGAAAAGCGTTCGGTTGGCAAGCTTACGCAGAGAGAGGGGAATAATGTACGGAAAGAAAGGCATATAATTAGCTGCCCAATGTTGCCAGAGATGCTGGCAGCAGCATGCAGCAGTATTCTTCAATCGCACTCATAAACGTAAGTCGAGTCTTGAATGACTCCTCTTCAATCATTCCGGAACCCTCGATGCTTTGGAAAGTGGCAAAGTAGCAGACGTTAGCAGCGCATGGTGGTCACTAAGCGGCATTTCAGGCACTCCACATGTGTGCGAAAATCAACCATTAAAAGAAAGTGAAATCTCGGCTGTATGGTTCGAGACGGCGGAAGCAAAAAATGGGAATCATGAACGAGGTTGTGCTAATGCTCGAGTCCAGGTTGACTTGAGCGTCCAGACACGTCCTATATATTAACGTTAGCGCCAAGCTGTTAAAAAAAAAAAGGAAAACGACATTGTGCAATAAACGATTAAAAACCTACTGTATTCAGTCATCAGACCTCCGATGACTGAACACCGTGTAGGTCATAAAATTTTATGTTTTACAACCCCCCCCCCCCCCCTGTTTTCTCTTTCTTCCTTTTTTTTACTATTTTAACAGCTCGGCTAGCGTCAGCTGGAAGACACGGTAGAATAAATATACAGTCCACTTAAAGTGACGCCATCGAAACAACAAGCGCGCCCATCGGAGCTCCAGACGTGTTTTTTTAGTCAACAACTCTCTGTATAGCTGTATACAGGCCTGGTCTACAGGTAGGTCATGATGCAAGCAACTGCAACTACCACGTGCATCTGAACAGTTTGCGCTGAGCCTCGCACTATCATCTGTATATATAGAGTGACAACCGAAAAGCAGTCATCGCGTTTCACTTTAGGCTGGCTGTGAAGCCTTTACCGAGCCATAATTGGTACCCACATGCGTCTTTCCACTAACAGAGCACAGGCGCGAGCCGGAGCTCTGAGCGTTGATTCCCCCCCCCCCCCCCCCTCCTTATTCACGGCTAACAACCAGAGGTCTCGGGTAACACGACAAACTGCGCGCACGCTGGACCCTCTCGTCTTACCCCGTTATCCCGCTTGCAATAAGGCGGTCTTTAACTGTTGCAACATCGCTAATGACCGCCATCCTGTAGCGAGAATCTAAGTCGATGAGACACCGCAATTCGCAGTTTGAGCCATGATTACGTCGTTCTGTATGTGCAGTCATTCGTATGGCTAAACAAAATACATGCGGTGGTCTCGGAGTTAACGCTGACATCTTTCGTGGTACACCGGCACCTGCAGAATGTTAATTTTTCGTTTGTTAGTAGGTGGGAGGAAAAGCAGGGGGAGAGGGAGGGGGTGATGCAGTGACGGCCAGAAGATGCTGAAACTTGAAACGTGGCCAATCCCATCGTCCGAAGGGTCGGTTAGGCGGTACAACAAATGACGGTACTGTGGCGTGTTCCCGTCTTTACAAGGCGCCGAAATACCATCGCATTTCAGGTTTCGCAGAAGGACCAGCATGTGGTTGTGTTTTTACCGCAACGGGAGCAGCCCTGGATGTGTGCACGCGTGCACACAAACACGCGCGTTCATTACAATCTTGACACGTGCGCAGTCATTTACGTTCACAAGCGTCGCACTACTGTCGCCTGCAGTAGTGGGGACCATATGCAACGCGTGTTCCACCAGATACGCTTTGCTTTCGCCCACAAACACACGCACCTACACTCTTTCCTTAAAACACACGAACTGTATATATATATATATATATATATATATATATATATATATATATATATATATATAGCACTCGCCTAAGAGGCTGTGAATGCTAGGGGCTGTGAGCAGTTTTGTTTTATTGTTTTAACGTCGAAAGGAAGAAAGAAAAGGCCGCCGGCATCGTAACTAACTTTTCAGCGGACACGTGACCTCTTCCGAATCTCCAACTTCCCGCGGCGACTGTTCAGCCGAACATTAACCATTGGAAGAAAGTTTAGCGAGCCAGGAAGCGTAACGACGGTTGCACTCCTTTGCAGGAACACTAAAACGCGTAAGCAATTCACGCGCTCGGCGGACTCTCTCTTGCCCGCTGCCAATCCGCAATCCGACGCGACGCGTAGCGTCAGCAAAGTGTAGTCTATGAGCGTACGCGCAATGCTCTTTTCCTGCAGCCTCCGGCAGAATTTGCACATATAATGCGAGGCAGTCTCCCTAGGCAGGTGCGACGATCGCCGCACACACACACCAACCACATCGCCACCACCTACGTGGCGAGCGATTGTGCCCAGCGAGCGCGCGGATGCAGAAATCCGAGCGTGCCTATAGCTGAGCTGAGCGAGCAGCTAGCAACGACGAAGCATCGCAACATCGCGTGACGCGCCTGTGTTTGGCTCGGCGCGGTCTCTTCGTGTGAGGCGGCGAAGAAGGCAGGTGGAAAGGCCGGCCGGGACTGCGGCGCACGGAGGCAGGGCGACAGTGACAAATGGTCGGGCCGGGGCTAGATCTGCTGGGGCGACGCGCAACAAACGCTATATGTACACGCCGCGCGATGCGAAGTGGTCCTGGCGTGCCCGCAACGCCAATCGCCGTAATTGCACGACCGAGTTCGCACAATGACGCGCGCTGACCGCTCTGCTACCCTTGCTACCGCTGGACCTCTGGGCGCTAGCCTTTGCTGCGCGGTGTTTGTGTGTGTGCGTGTATGTATGTATGTATGTATGTATGTATGTATGTATGTATGTATGTATGTATGTATGTATGTATGTATGTATGTATGTGTGTGCGCGTGTGTGTGCGCGTGTGTGTGTGTGTGTGCGTGTGCGTGTGTGTGCGCGTGTGTGCGTGTGCGTGTGCGTGCGTGTGCGTGTGCGTGTGTGTGTGTGTGTGTGTGTGTGTGTGTGTGTGTGTGTGTGTGTGTGTGTGTGTAAGCAAACCATATTATATTGATTGCTGCTGTAAAGCGTTGGCCGTGGCATAATTGTTAACATGGAGTCTTTTTCTCTTTATTTATTAATCCTCCTTCGAACAAGAGAACCACGTAACAAAAACCACTTCGAACGCGCTGCTGTTGAACAAAGCTTCCCGATGTGTCACATACTACCGCCTACGTCTCCCGTAACTCGGTGTTCCATAATGGGTAATGTGTTTACGGGTCAACCTATAGAGCTCTCTAATATGTGAAAGTTTATGGGAGACGGTTTTCACGGCAAATGTGAAGGCGTGTTTCTCGCGATAGCCGCTCTACATACTACATACTGCATACTGCAGTCTGCCACAAAACTTTACGGGGCGTAGGACTTGCGAAAAAGCTGAATCGCTGAGAAGCCTTGGCACGTAGTTTCAATCTGTAGCAGATTTTATATATGAAATCTCAAAACTCCAATGTGTAGATTTTTTTTTTTTTTTGCCAGCTACGCAGTGCATCATTAAATCAGAAGTACCGCAGCAGAAGTTCGCATTTGTAGTGGAACGCGCGTCCCGTAAACTTTTGTGGCAGAGTGCGCATGCGCGAATTTTGCTCTAGAATACCCGTGTTCTATCAATGCTTGCTGCACGCTGTGACCGAGGCTGAAGCCTGACAGGCGTGGCTATGTTTGTCATAGAGAGCTTGTGACATCGCGGTGTCGAAATCTCAAGATGGATTCGCGCTGCAGGAACAAATTTCGTGTATCGTACTAGCGCATGCGTCGCCGCGTACAATCATGTCACTAAAATGATGCGGGTTAATCGCTCCACCACTTTCTTGCACGTTGCATATAGAGAAGTCACTGACCCTGACCCAGCCTAAAGCCACGTTGTGAAAATCTAAAGACGAAAGTCATCTGACAAGTTTTAATTCGATATAAGTCAAATCCACACCAACGCCGAAAACATGTCCAGGAGAAATTGCAGAGGACATGTTAAGAATTGTAACACTTATTACCTGAAGTTCTCATCGCTCCGTCCGAGCTTGTCTAAAACAGACAATAAGAACACCCACACAAGCACACGTCACCGGAAGTATGATTTGAGACTTTTGGTAGAGCGCTAAAGCCAATGCAAATGAAGTGTTGCTTCTAGCTGAACCGCTTGCTGTATACACGCTACTATATAAGTTGTCCCACATTGACCTTAGCGTCCCACAAAAGATTGTTGCATCGTCATTTTGACCGACATGCAAAGAACTGTTGGCTCGAGAAAGTGTGGAAGCTTCCATGTGGTCGTAATCCAACCTTTTGTTATTAGCCCACCAAAGTTAACCTGTCATGATCCCGGTGTCACTTTCGGAACGTGAAAAGACTCCTCGCCTAGTTACTAGAAGGAGATGCCGTACTTCATACAAGCATCGCCGACAAAAGCCGCTATAGGTCCAAGCTCAGCCACAGTTCCGTTACTGATAATAATCATGATGATCCTTCAAAGCATGGCATGCATGAGCCCACAATAGGGTATAAGTCAAGAATAGGGTGGCACAAATGAAGAACTTCCACAGAGTCCGAAGTTTTCTTAAATCTCCGTTTTTTTTTTTTCTTAACTTATTTTTTTTCGCAATGTTTCACGGAGCGTACTCAAAAAAGATTACCGCCACCCCACGGGCACTATTACCCGCATCACCATATCATTCCACTGACATTCCACATATAGATCTGTTGTGACTATAAGCAACATTCGCGCCAGAATCATACCTATACATCATCCAAGTGAGCTCACACGGGAGCACTAGTGAGAGAGAGAGAAAAAAAGCGACGACCCTAGAGAGGAGCTAAGCGAAACCTCTTTTAAAATTCTAATGTCGCGCGCGCACCACTCCGCAAAGCAAACCGTCGTTTCGTCTCTTCCCCCACCCTTTGAATTCGCTCAAAACATTGCGCGCGCCCGAAATACACACGACCTCCGCACTGACTCCGTGTAGTCCGAGGCGGAAGGACCATCACGCAGCCAGAGAGAGCACCTCGGTCGACGCCGCAGCCGAATCGTTATGTACATATACGCAAAGCCCGCATCCGACAGTCATTAATCATCTCAACCTCTCGGGGACCAGCGAGGGAGGCGACGTTTCACGTGTGTGGGCCCTGCTGCGCTTGGAAACGGAATATATGAACGACGGAGACGTCGAGTTGCAGGGAAAGCCGATGGAGAAGAAGATTGCGATCTCTAGCTCTCGCTGAAGAAAAAAAGAAGATAATGATAATGAAAGTGATTTAATACTACACGCTAACATCCGCACGCCACTACTATACTCTGCGGGGTAGGTGGGCGGGAGAGGGGGGCGGGGAGGGAAGGGGAGGGGGGGGGGGGGGTTGCGATAGCTGAGGTGCGTATTCTTATAACTCCGAGTCGTCGGTGTGGTCCTGTCTGCACGGCTTGGCCTTAATGCGAGCTCGTTATATACGAGTAGCGACGCGGTGGCGGTGCGGCTGGGACGATGTTGAGTGGGGTTGCAGGCCGTTAAGAATAGCCGCGAAAAATGCTGGGGACAAGAAGGAAACAAAACTTCAGTTTCTTCCAAGAGTCCTGCTGTGAGAGCGACAGCTGCAACGCCGTTGTTTTCTCCGCGGCCGTGAATGGAGAAGAGAGTGCACGATCGTCGTCGGCAGCTCAGAACGACGCGCGCGGTTTCAAAAAGACAAGAAGCTCGAGCGCTGCATGCCCGCCGGCTCTCCTTCTCTCGGCACAGCTAATTGGCCAGGAGGAGAGACGGCCACCGTGTAACACGTTGTCGAGAAAAAAGATTTACAAGACAGCATCTCCTGGGGGGAAAGGGGGGTTGCCGCGTGATACGTGAGTAGCACAACCAATCTTGGTTGGCTTTCCCACGATGAAAGGCTTGGGGACGGGCAGTGCGAGGAGGTATATAGGTAGGAGGAGGTATAAGGACGCGCGGGGTGTGGACATTGGTCTAGGTCACTCCAGCATCGGCACTGAAACAGGCTTGGATTGGATTGGATTCGGGTGGCCGGTTCGGGAACAACGGGTGTACCGCTGCTTCACGGTTGAGCAAGCGTCGCGTGTATGTTCGGAAGCGACCGAGCGACGATGATTGAGAAAGAAAGAGGAGCCACGCGAAACCGATCGCCTGAAGCGGCTCATTATTAGCTAAATTATAATTCTCTCTCTCTCTTTTTTTTTTTTTTTCGCGCGAACAGCTTTCCGATGCTCGTTTGTCGAGTGTCGTCCCCGGGAGTTCGCGTCGCTGAAAACAGAGGGAAGCCCTGCCGATGGCAGAAGAGCCGAAACAATGCCTTCGCGAAGTGAATACGTTAGGGTTCCGGTGGCATCGCAGACACTGGATTGGTTGTTGCCGTAATGAGTGATCAGCCAATGAAAACGGGAGAGATAGCATAGGTTCTTAGGCGCCACCCGCGGGCAGGTGGTGGCTAATAATACGATGCCCCCCCGGGGCAGCCTCCTCCAAACGCTGCCGCGAGCCGTTTGCCGGTAAATTGGGCTACGTTTTCACACGCTGCTAGGTGAACACATGTGCTTAGAAACGTGTCTCGGGGCAAACCCACACATGAATACCGGCAGAAACGCCACAACAATCGCTCGAAGTAACTTTTTTCTTCACGGTTATATGATCGCATGCGGCAGCTGGCTAGAGGCTGTCAGATTATGAGGTTTTGCAAAGCTGTATGCCCTCACAGATATAGCGATATAGGCTTCATTTCAAGAAAAAAAAATGAACGCACCGTCATAGGTGGATTCGTCGCGCTAACTGCTACCTGTAAAAGCCATGGCAAGTGTTTAAGTCTTCTGTCATATTATATATATATATATATATATATATATATATATATAATGTCTCTTGTCGTTCCCGTAGCCCTAGCGACCACGCAAAAGAAAAAGGCAAACAAAATAAACGAGAACACTAATTTCTCCATCAGTTCCAGGATTTGCGGTTTTGCCGTCTCATGCCAACGTGCCCCGACTAACGCAAGCACATCATCTTGTGCATACTTTGGGTATGCAATCGCTCACTTGTAGCTTGTCGAGAATTGATCACCAATATTCGTCTGCGTAACCTCAATCATATATATCATCAAAAACAATTCGAATCGTTTGCGCTCTTATAAGCTTGTTCTTTTGGCTACATAACGCCACGTGTAACGCCTACAGCCAGAAGTCGCAGCCAAGTCCGTTTTAGTTGATCTATACACTGCGATTCAAAGACGTTCTCAGACATCATCGGTCGTCAAAAAAGTACAACGCTATATAAGTATACAGCCTATCAGTAGAATTAGCAGCAATACACATCTCAATAAACTGTAATAAATTTTCGTGCGTGTTACTAAGCCTTAACGACCGCTTTTATCGGTATAAACCAGAAGAAATGCATTTACTTCGGTTCAAATACTAATAAGGCGTTCCCACACATCAACATCCACGCTTACAAACACTCGTCTTCGCTGCCGTGAAAGTCTCGATCCACCCGCAAATAGACACCTACACCCCACCTCGGCGCAGACACGTCGCGCCTCAGGAAAGTTCCGAGCGTGCACCCTATAGTCTGGCAAAACCGAGCGGTCTCTATATACAAACCCCCGTCCCGAACACCCGGTCGGCGCACAGCTCCACATAGAACCGCGCGACGCGCAATCAAAGGCCATCCAATTAACCTGGGCACACAAACGCCCGTCTCTATATGCGAGGCCCGGCGAGGCGCAAACAGACCCGAGGCCGCGAGCCAACCGCGGTTCACTTCTTCCTCAAAAGCGTTTCTTCCCCCTCTCGCTCGCAATGGCGGCGCGCTATCTAGCGGTGAGCCTCAAAAGCGGTGAACCCGGGCCGCGCGCGGGGGTTATTTCCGCGACTCCACCGTCGTGCATTGATGGACCACGGCGTCCAAAGCCAAACAGGGAAACTCTCGACGCGAACCCTAGGTCCCTTAGTTTCCTCAATTTCTACTACTTCCCGGTAACCCTTTACCCTACCTCAATCGCAGAAAACACAATATCATATAGTACCGCGCAAATCGTCCCGTATATATCGTATTGTTCCGTGTCGCAAAAGCTCAGTAGTTTCCCTTTCGAGGCATAGCGGGTGACGAGATAATCACAAATGCGCGGAACAAGGTATAGGGCAAAATTATGACCTTAATAGAACCACTGCCCTACATGGCCCACCCCATATGCAATATCCCTCTGGGACCCAAGAGGTATGAATGAATAAATAAAAAAAAGTAAATAAACGTAACCAGCACCGTATACTGTCTGTCTACTGCAGGACGAAGGCCTCTCCCATCAATCTCTAAGTATACACCCGTCTTGCGCCAGCTTACGCCATGCTGTGCCCGCCAATTTCCTACTTTGATCACACCGTTTATAAATCCCTTCGACACCCGACCCCGCTTCCCTACCTCGCGGCCACATGTTTCGCAAGTAAGTGTTCTACGAGATTAAATGTTCAACGAGAAAGCTACTTCTAACGCATTAAGTTGGATTTTATTACCTGCCTCACGGGTAACCGTTGCTCAAAAAAACGAAATCAGTGTTCCCTATTATATTGCTCAAAACTGTACCCATTGTCGACTACCACGCAATGACTTTTAAAGTGAATCTTATTCGCCTAAGATTCACTTTAAAAGTCATCTTAAAAGTGAATCTTTAAGTCATCTTGTAAGTCATCTTTAAAAGTGAATCTTATTCGCCTAGGAGGAAGACGAAGTGCCTTTCAGGCAGAACGCCGAGTCTTCGAGCTCTACTTCTTTTGTGAATTTTCTTGGACTTTGCCGGTGAACTGCTGTTTCCTGCTTAGTTGCGGTGGAGATGGACTCTCACGCGCGTCCGCCGGACTCAGTAGTGCCCGCGGCGGCTGCCTCCAGGAAGCGCAACGGCACCGAGAGCGACACTGACAGCGACGACACCATGCAGTACTATGTCAGCAGTGAAGAATCTGGTGACGACACCTTCGAGCTGGTGCGGAGCCGTAAAGCAAAGAGAAGATTTGTCAGCACATCATCAAATTCGAGTGCGTCCACCATGAGGTCATCACGGATTACCGAGGTACTCACCATCCTTTTCACGCCAGTTCTCGCCACGGATAACCTGAGATGCCTCAACCGGCAAGCCGTGTCTACACATCTAGAGGCACTGGTCCCGAATGAAATCAAGGACATCAGAGTAAATACCCGTAAGAACGTCGTAGCGATCGACGTAGAACATGCGGCTGCGTTAGATTCTTTGCGCAAGGTCACGGAACTTGACGGGATTAAAGTCCACCCTCATATTCCGCTGGGAAAAGAAAGCAGTACTGGCGTAATTTATGATGTCGACGAAACCATTGCCGACACCGATTTGTCGATCTTAATCAAGCCGGCTACAGAAAACACCGTCATCGCAAACGTTTTTCGTCTCGGCACGTCACGGTGTGTAAAGATCATATTTAAGGGCGAATCCCTACCAACACACGTAAAAGTGGGCCACTTCCGACACGCAGTTCGGCCTTTTGTACCAAAACCACTACAGTGCTGGAAGTGCATGAAGTTAGGCCATGTGAGTAGTGTGTGCAAAAACACTTCCGTGTGTTCTCGATGCACGGGGCCGCACACCACTGACACGTGCGAGGCCAGTGTGCTGAAGTGCACAAACTGCAGCGGCCCTCATGATGCATCCTCAAAGGAGTGCCCCTTCATTCGAAAGGAAATGGCAATTTTAAAGAAAATGGTTAGAGACCACTCGTCTCACCGAGAAGCGGCAGCATCTATTAAGCGACGAAGATCACGTCGCCGACGCCGCTCAAGAACCTCCAAAGCCTCTGTACCGCGCGAGCCACGTACATCACCACCCCCTCTCCCGCCCAGGCCAAACGCAGTCAGCTCTAAGGACAAAGGAGCTTCGAACAACACGTCAGCTGACGCTTGGCCTGAACTCCCGAGGCTACATGCACCTACGGAGCGGGAACACACATCTACAGCAAGGGACACCTCATCTGTTCCTGATAAATTGACAGACCAGGATCAACAAATTGTTGTTATGCTCAGCTCTCTGGTGAGTGCTCTACGTGTTCTTCTGGACAAGCTGCAGACACCAACAGCTAGGAGTGCATTGCAAGTGCTGGATGCCATCAATCCGGTTCTCGCAAGCCTTCAGAAGTCCAGTGCTTGAAAACTTATATAGCGGAACCATGGCTCGTCGACAACAGCAGCGATCGTTCCGGGATGATGTCAGAAGCGCCTCCATATTCCAGTGGAATGCGAGAGGCCTGAGGTCACGTATTTCGGATTTCCGGCAGTTCGTGTTTGAAAACCGCTTTCCTGTACTGGTCATCTGTGAACCGAATTTATCAACTACCTTGAGACTATCAGGATATGAACCTTTCGTTTCAACCACTTGTGCCCGAAGTAGTAAGGTTCTGCTTTACATTCGCAAGGACCTTACGTATTTCGCCCAGCCCGTACCTCCACACGACGATAACCAATATGTCTGTGTTACTGTGAAAAAGAAGAGGCTGTCTTTTACACTTATTGGCGTCTACCATTCCCCAACAAGTCAATTCGATAGCAAAAGACTAAAAGATCTTATGGCTGCGACTCACGGTCCTTGGATAATAACAGGAGACTTCAACGCTCACCACCAGATATGGGGAAGCTCCAGGATAAATTCAAGAGGCAGGTCACTCATATCCTTTGCATCAGGCCACAACCTGCGTCTTCTAAATGACGGAAGCCCGACATATCTGCGAGGAACAACGTACAGCAGCTGCCTAGATTTAACACTGGTATCACATTGCCTAACTTCGAGAGTGCAGTGGTTCACTGATATCGAAACCCATGGAAGTGATCATATTCCGACCTATGTGAGAATCGATGGACTAGAAGCTACATTACCCAATATATCTCGCCAAATTGACTGGTCAGTCTTTGAAGATCTTGTGGAAGACGCATGCAAGAAACCAATCGCACGCAGGCTAGAAGATATCATTGCAGACGCAATGCACGATTGTACGCGTAGCTTCACACATTCATCAAAGCGTACAGAGTATGACATTGAATTGGAAAGACTTCGTGCACTACGTCGTCGAGCTGAAAGGAGGTACAGGCGCACGAAGTCAATTCTTGACCTTAGAGTAGCTCGGCGAATGCAAAAGAAGATACAGCGCCGGATGGATAAGCTAGAACATCAAAGATGGAAATGCTTTTGTGAGTCACTGGACCCCCGAAAGCCACTGTCCCGTGTGTGGCGTACCCTAAGGGGTCTTCGCTCATGTCCCCAGCAACGACACCCATTTAACGCCCTTGCTCTCCATCAAAACCGCCGTGAGATAGACGTCGCAGAAGAGTTTTGTGCGAAAGTCGCCGGTGGAACAGTTCTACTCCCTGACATGGTTTTAGGCGACATTCCTGGTCCACGAGATACAAGTATGGACGCTCCTTTTTCTATGGAAGAGTTAGAGGCTGCTATGGCGCTATGTAGGTGTTCGTCTTCGCCAGGGCCCGACGGAATCACATATAATGCTATGCGCCACCTACGTCGAGAAGCGCGACGAGAACTGCTCAACCTTTTTAATAGGTCATGGCATGATGGCGTCGTTCCACAGGAATGGAAACGCAGCCGCTTGGTACCGTTGCTAAAAGCAGGAAAGTCACCGCTAGAACTGTCATCATATCGGCCTATAGCACTCGCCAGCTGCGTCGGAAAACTCATGGAGCGCATGATCCTCATGCGTCTCGAATGGTATCTTGAACACCACAACATTTACCCTGACTCTATGGCGGGATTTCGACGAGGCCGTTCATCGATTGACAATGTCATCGATCTAGTGTCATCTGTTGAGCAGCAAAAGTCTTGGAAACGATTATCAGTAGCACTCTTTCTTGACGTGAAAGGCGCCTACGACAACGTTTCCCATCAAGCCATCCTAGACGCACTTTTGACATTGGAACTAGGAGGGCGAGTATTTCGATGGATCCAAAGCTACTTGACACAAAGGTCCTTGTTTGTACGCACAGAAGATGGTCCGACTACTGACCACTACACATGCCGTGGCGTTCCTCAAGGCGGTGTTCTAAGCCCTATTCTCTTTAACCTCACACTTCTTGGGCTGGCCGATTCCCTACCGGAAACAGTGAGTGTCTCCATCTACGCCGACGACATCTGCATCTGGGCATCAGCGGTGACTCGCCCGCAGGTTCGTGCAAGGTTGCAGAAGGCAGCAACACAGGCAACTGGCTATCTTTGCACACAAGGCCTAACCATCTCGACAGAAAAATGTGCGTTAGTCGCTTTTACGCGAAAAGCGATGTCTGGTTATCCAGTGTGCATCAATGGCCAGCGTATCTCCTACAAGAGAAATCATCGGTTTTTGGGTGTCTTTGTTGACCGAGACCTCTCCTGGAGCCCTCAGGTTGCCCACTTGAAGAAGAAGCTCACATCTATGGTTCACGTTTTCAAATTCATCGCCGGTAAAGCGTGGGGATCATCAGTGAGCTCTATGCTACAGTTGTACCGAGCACTTTTTATCGGCTTCCTACGCTATAGCTCTCCCGTGCTTGCTAAAACATGCAAATCAAATCTTCGAGCCCTTCAGAGCGTGCAAGCACAGGCATTACGTGTTTGCCTCGGCCTTCCGCGGAGCGCCTCAACAGCAGGAACAGTTATCACGGCTCAAGACCATCCGATCACAACTTACATGACCATCGACACGCTTAGGGCCCATATTCGCCACGTTTCACGGATGCAATCAAGCTCTCTTGCCTCCCTGCCAGAACGACGACCACGGGCGTCATTCTCCAACGTGGTCAGCATTCATAGTGCCTCCCTACCATCGGGGTTCACACCCTCGACACGTTCACCGTCAGCGTTGTGGTGTTTAAAACAACCTGAAGTGCGCCTTTACGTTCCAGGAATAAGAAAGAAGACGGACCTGCCCACTTTGGCCTTGAAGCAAGCAGCTCTCGATTGCTTGCACTCTTTCTACTCTGACCGAATCCACATATATACGGATGGCTCTTCCACTCAGACCAGCTCCACCGGCGCAGTGGTTATACCATCACGATCAATGAGCATCACATACAAGACTTCTCACGTGACATCATCGACCGCTTCGGAGCTTGTTGCCCTCCGAGGTGCCATTGATTATATTAACAACCAACCGGCTAATCGGTGGGTAATATTATGTGATTCAAAGGCGGCCCTACAATGTCTTTTGTCAGCTCTCCGTCGCGGGTCCTGCGAACAACTCGTCTCGGAGATACGAGAAATGCACCACCATACGATCGCAAAAGGACACGACGTCGTGTTTCAGTGGCTGCCGAGTCATTGCGGTATCACCGGCAACGACATCGCCGACGAAGCTGCTAGGAAAGCACACGAAGGAGCAAATATTGTTTCTGTACCTTTATCGAGGACTGACGCAGCCCAACACCTAAGCAAGCTGGCGCAAACTATGACATTGGAGAAGTGGCATACAACGGAATTCGCCCAACATTGGTTGCATTCTCTCGACCCATCTATGCAGCTGCGGCTGTTGCCTGGACTTCCTCGAAATGAGGAAACAATGCTGTGCCGCTTACGCTTGGGTGTTGCATTCACCAATGCTTACACGTGTTTGATTGGAATGGCTGATAGCGCCGAGTGTAATGCCTGCGGTGTCGATGAGACTATAGAACACCTACTATGCTACTGTCCATCTCTTCAAAACGAAAGACATGACCTCTGCAACGTTCTCAATAGGCTAGATAGAAGACCGTTCACTTTGAGCAAGATCTTGGGACCATGGCCTCGAATATCACAGCTGCAAAAGGCCACAAAAGCGCTACTGCGATTTTTAAAAACTACAGGACTGAGTGACCGTCTATGACCCGGACTGATTGATAATCAGTGATAGAACAGAGATCTGTTGCTATGTCGGCGATATCAACAGTGGACTTTCTATTCTTCTCTTAATCTCTCTCTCCCCTTTTTCCTTCCCCCAGTGTAGGGTAGCCAACCGGGCTCAGTCCTGGTTAACCTCCCTGCCTTTCATTAAATCATTTTCTCTCTCTCTCTCTTATTCGCCTATCATTCTTTCCTCGACAAGTATCACATCACCTTCGTTATCATGGCATCGCTGGTTAGACCGCGTTGCATCCGCCTACTTTGGAGTTTGTGTTTCAGTACAGCCGTAAGCAGTGTAGTGCACAAAAATCACATTAAAAAATGCTGTGACCCCTCCGTTGCATAGACATACACTTTGCATTACATTACACTTTAATAGGGACCAGAAAAAAGAAGACAGCGTGTAATTGTATAGGCTATAGCATTTCACTAACCGCTTGTAATGGTATGCAGCTGTTGGAATCCGCGTAGAATCTACGTAGATGGGACATGGCGTCACGTACACGTGAATGGGACGTACACATACCATTCCACGTACATTCTACGTAGACGTGGTGCACACACATGACCGAAAATTTGCGGATGTGACAAGCATACTACTTGAATGACGCAGAACGCAGCAAAGGGCCTATAGCCTGCACTGCAGGCTTTTTTCAAAGATCCGAAGCCCACATCCCCGTCCTTCCAACCCCTTCCAGCTGAGGAGGTCCTCCGCGAATCCTTTCCGGCGACGGCCGAGCCGGCTCGTTCCAAGTTCAATCTCCAAATTGAACGAGGTGGTAATTAGCGAACGCCAATGCCTGCCATCCCCGCCGGGTATCCCCCAAGGATCCCCCCCTCGTCCCCGCCAACGCGTTTTTGTGTCATCGCGGAATCAGCGGGTGGGAACTTTTCGCAAGACAACCGCGGCCCGCAGCGGCGACAAGTTCTTACGAGCCCTACGAAGTTCAAAATCAGCTTAACCGCGTCACAACCAAAACCTTGCTGTTCATTGACCTCGGTCAACCCTATCTTTCTTTCGCCCTTCATTGCTTTCGCTTTCTTTTTCCTTCTTTCTTCCCATCCTTCCATGCTACTTTCCTTATTTCATTTCTTTGATTCGAATTATTTCCTGTCATGTTTTCTTAGTTGCTGCGTTCCTTCCTTCATCCATTCCTTCCTTATTCATTCTTTCCGTCATTTCTGATTTGATTTTTTTCCCTTCAGTCTCTCCATCCTTTGATGTCTTCTTTCGGTATTTCCATCTTTCTTTGATCCCATCCGTTCCTCGTTGCTTCATTCTTTCGCTGCTTTCAACCCCCTTCCCCCCCTTTTTTTTTCTTTCCTCTCTTCTTCCTTTCCAACCCGCCACCTTCCTTACGTATTTTTGCCATCTTGCCACTCTCTAGTCAGTCGGCCCAGCTCTCCAACACGGTTCCCAGCGTAAGTCATTACACCTATAGTCGCCGCCCGCCGCAGCGACAGTAGGCGCGAGTATAACGAAGGAAGGTTCATTCGGGGTTTGTTCCCGTGCAAAGCGAGACGGGTAAACACGGGACCCGGGGCCCGAGCACGGGGCGCGCAATTCAAAAGGATTGCGCAAACACAGAAGTCGTTCCGAGTGCGCGCCGCCGGCCGCGATATCTAAGCCGTAAAAGTTATGTCCCTATAAGCGCCTACGGGAAGTATTGAGAATGAGCTTTAGCTCGGGCACCACCACCCTTTTACTCGCTGTTCAAATACGCGCGAACACGTGAAATGCCCTCATTGGAGAACCGCTGAACCGATCTGAACGCAATTTGGTGCATTAAATGTTGAAAAAAAAAAAAGAAGTTAAGTTGCAGTCAATGTCAGTGGAGTAGGTATTTTATCCAAGTGCTCTAGCAAGGTTGACTTTAGCGCGAGTTGGTACGGAACGAATAAACCATTCGAATTAACTTTTAGTTTCGAGTAAGCGCTCGTGATTTCAGGTCTTTTTCATTTGTGTTCTTTTCGCGGTGTCCTCATTTTACCATGCATCTAATTCAACAACCTTACTGCAAAACTTTCCCGCAAATCCCACAGCTTAAAAGGAATGAGAAATCAAGCTTACAGCTTCGCGTGACTCGAATTTTAAACGTGACATAAAGGCAGACACCTGGTTAATTCGGACGTCTGACGAGGACAATATTGATGCACTGTTGCAGCATGCCTATGGAGCATAAAATGACGTTCCCTTGAGAGGAGAAAACAATAACTATATAGTTTCTGCGACACCACTTCCCGTCCTGTGCTCATTAACGCGTCCTTCAAAAACTAAATGGCTTTCTACAGATGCTATACCATATACACCGTGCCCATAATGCATGAATGAGCCATTTGCAGAAATAACACAAAGAACAATTTAACGCAGACTCCATACTGCAATATCTGTTCATGGCACATGGTTGCGGAATCGTACATTTTCTTTTGCGTATATACTTTGATCTCGATCAAACGTTCAATTACGAATTTGATTACAAATGAAACGGCTTCAAATATATTATCCAAAAATTTTAGCATAACTCGTTTATTTTGTTCGTTCATCACTTCTCTCAATTTTTTTTTCGCCTTTTATGCGACAAACTTCGATACAGTCGGTGCCGCATTGGCCCTTTTCATAAATACAAGGAATACGCCCTATTAGCGCAGTTCTTATGCAGGCGTAGCACTGCTAAGCTTGAAGCCGCGCATTCGATCCCGGTGCCGAGATTTACATTTCGATGGGGGCAAAATTTTATGTATGTATGCATGTATTTATTTATTTATTTATTTATTTATTTATTTATTTATTTATTTATTTATTTATTTATTTATTTATTTATTTATTTATTTATTTATTTATTTATTTATTTATTCATTCATTCATTCATTTCGTACTGCCAGCCTGATTATCATGCCCTAGGTAGGAGTGAGTAGTACAAAAAGTAAGTAACAGGTAGTACAAAGGTCAAAAATAGTGGGTATACAATACAAAATATGTAGGAAAAAATACCACAATGCGAAAATTGAGAAAAGTCTGTATCTCAATAAACAAATTGGGATATCGCAAGAAGAAATAGAAAATTCGTGTACTTAAATTTAGGTGCACGTTATAGAACCTCAGGCGCGGAAAATTATTCCGGAGTCCCCAACTACGGCGCGCCTCACAATCATCTCTCGGTTTTGGCACGCAAACCCCAAGAATTTTATTTTACTTAAAATAAACGCTAGGACACCTTTCCAGCATGTTTCACGCCCAAAAACAAGCTATCGGTCATGGTTCGGTGAGCAGAGCTACAATGACGATCATCAAGGTTAAGAAGACGAAGCAGAGTTTTTAAGATAACTATATGCGTCATCTCGGCTACTCCGTGTCATTTGTATATAGTCAACGTAATAAATTTTAAAAAAAGAACTAGCATAACCTGTGCAATGCGCTCGTGTCAGGATACCATTTTTCTCTTTTTTTTTTCGTGAAATAAGTTAGCCTGGCAAGGGAACAAGAATTCAGGATCGCCCGTCAGCCTCTAGAATCTGTAAAGGAATATGTTTATCTAGGTCAATTACTCACAGGGGACCCTGATCATGAGAAAGAAATTTACAGAAGAATAAAATTGGGTTGGAGTGCATACGGCAGGCATTGCCAAATCCTGACTGGGAGCTTACCACTGTCGTTGAAAAGAAAAGTGTACAATCATTGCATTCTACCGGTGCTAACATACGGGGCAGAAACTTGGAGGTTAACAAAGAAGCTCGAGAACAAGTTAAGGACCGCACAAAGAGCAATGGAACGAAAAATCTTAGGAGTAACGTTAAGAGACAGGAAGAGAGCGGTGTGGATCAGAGAACAAACGGGGGTAGACGATATTCTAGTTGACATTAAGCGGAAGAAATGGAGCTGGGCAGGCCATGTAATACGTAGGATGGATAACCGGTGGACCATTAGGGTTACAGAATGGATACCAAGAGAAGGGAAGCGCAGTCGAGGACGGCAGAAAGTCAGGTGGGATGATGAGGTTAGGAAATTCGCAGGCGCAAGTTGGAATACGCTAGCGCAAGACAGGGGTAATTGGAGATCGCAGGGAGAGGCCTTCGTCCTGCAGTGGACATATATATAGGCTGATGATGATGATGATGATGATATCTGGCAGAAAAAGGGCATTTCTACGAAAGGAAAAACGTGCAAGTTCTTCAAAAGGCACATCAACATGTCTCGTGTCTTTGAATCAAACCCATACAAAAAATAATAATAGCTGAGTAAATTTTCGTTACCTATTCTACTTCTCTGTCATAGTCTGTAATAGTTTCAACGCTGTCAACGTTGAACATACGTATATTTAGTCCAACGTACTTAGTTATGTAACAGCTATCATCTACGAAAGCTATAAAAACTACGGTATACAGACTAGGCGGCGGACATGTCACACCACTTGACCCGCGGCACCATACGATGCTGTTGATGGTGATAACTTACTGGCATCCCCTTTGAAACGGGGCGGTGACAAATAGTCACCTATAGTCTGCTTGAGTTTACTAGGTCCAGCTGCATGCAACATGAAGTTGTTACATGCAACTGCTACATGTCGGGTCACCTGGTGGAATACAAAGCAACTTCAATGCAACCCTTGCACGTATCGACGCTACGTGGCATGCACTTCAAATCGCAAGGCAAGTGACACGATACGATGGTGATGATAATGATGATTTATTGGTATCCCCATTGAAACGGGGCGGTGACATAGTCACCTCCAGCTTGATTTAATCAGGTATACAATACATTTTTTTTTTCATTCTAGCATTTTGGTATATACATATACATCTCAATCTTCTTTTTCTTCCTCAAACCTTCTCTATCTATACCTTGTACCGATACACATATGCAACTGTTACATGGCGTACCATCTGGTGTAATAATATGCAAATACAATGCAAAGTACGCACATATTGAAGCTACGCGGGTGCATCTCACATCGCGTGTCTCTTCACGCGCTAGGACGCGTGTATAGGGCATGTTTCCGCCGGAAGCTACCAAGTGCTGGCGTGGCACAGCGGTAGAGTAGCTGACTCCCGCGCAGCGGGCCCGGCTTCGATCCAGGCGGGAACTGCGATAGCTGCGATGGCAGACAACATCGCCAACCGAAGCGATTGGAATTAGCCCATAATTAACAGCTTACGCTATAAAACGCAGCGCGACTGACACAAAGACAAGAAGAAACAGCGATGTAGCTTTGTGTCTCCTTGTCCTTGTCTCAATCGCGCTGCGTTTTTATGAGTTAGCTCACTGAGTTAACTAGCTGAGTTAGCTCACCCGCGTACCTGCAAGAGATCGTTTCTCACTATACTCTTCCCACGGCTGCACGTCTCCAGAGCACGCCACCGTGTAACCTAAAGCACACGTCGCAAAAGAAGAACAACAGGAAGGTCAGTTTCCACAGAGAAAGTCGCCTACGAGTGCCAGGTGCGTGTCGCTGCGGTTTCAAACACGCCAAGCTAATTACGGCTTACTCGCGGGGAGAAAGAGAGACGTCACCCTTCGAGAATTCATACAGATATACAGACACGGACAAAAATAAATTTTAAAAAGCGTCCGCAAGAGACGTCGCAGCCGCCGCTATACGCCACTCGATCCCAACATCCGGCACCCCTTAGAGTTGTAACAACAGCCAAGCCGGCGATACATAAAACAAGCCGCGAACGAGCTTCCGTTTGAGCTCTATAGCTCGCGCATGCCAAGGCGTACCTTACTCCATTGCGGTACAAATTGCTGTCCTTTCATCTGCGAAGGGGCGCCGCCCAGTCGTTGTCAACCGGCGCGGCGGATGCCGCCTTCAAATTAGGGAGGACCCCGTGACGCGCGCCAGTGACACACGCGACTGAGTCGCAGCATAGCAATCTAGAATCGCCACGATGAGACGTTTTCGGACGGCAAGCGACCGAGGGTTCTCGGATTTTCCTAAAAGAACTCAAACCTGGGCTGGATGGTACAGGAGGAGGAGTAGGTTTTAATGAAGAGAAAGGTGGAGAGATCAGTCTGGACAGCGTGTCTATCCTGCTGCTCCTGACTGGGGTAAGGGGAAGTGGGAGATACAGGGAGAGTTAGGTGGCAGGTGATCATGATATGGTACAATGAGCTACTGTATGGGGTACACGTTGTCCAATGCGCGGATGTGCGCTTTATACGCACTACGCGCAGGAGTAATCTTGTCCATGCACACACAAAACGTTATCGCGCCAACGCATTTCGCATTGTCTCCAAGCCTCAAAAGACGTGTTTTCACAGGTCCCAGAGAAAGTTTCCCATTGAAAGTTGTTCAAGAGTGATTTTATGGTTCGTTGGGGGTGGTCAACTCTACTCCACGTGCCTAAAATATTTTCTTCCAAAAAGGAACAGATTCACAATACAGATTAGGCGCTAACAACTTCCATGAATATGTACCAACTAGACCAAACGCGAATTCTTCAGCACCTCGTATACATCTGGCCCAGTTTGTACGCATAGCTCATGTATCGACTGAAGCGCCCTTGTCCGTCCTCTTCCCTTTGTGTTTTGCTTGGCGCCTAGGACACCACGATGACTTAGGCGACACCGTGCACGAAAGGCGCTTGACGTGCTGGTCAACAAGGTGATCCGAATTTCAGCCCTAGTGCACTTTAATCTTTGATTTTTCTTTTTTTCTCTTTTTGTAATGGAACCGGCGACTCCGATACTTCAAGTTTCATCCAAATCTAGTTTGAGTTTCGAATTTTCTCGCTCATCAATACATACAAATTTATACAAGGTGGTTTTATGGAAAAGGGTTGCAAAAAGGGAACTACACACACCCGACAATGTGCCAAAAGCGACCCTGATCACCACATTCACAGCGCTTAGCACCACTGAGCAATAACATTCTTCAACAATACCTTAATGTAAGAACCGGCCATAAAGATTTAATCGAATAAATACAGGAAGCGCTTTGACTCGCAATTTTTGTTGGCGCTATAGTCCTGCGTCTTGCGAGCTTTCGCACCCTATCAAATTTGTTTTGCGCTGTGTTACTTCGGTGAATATTCAGAATCTGTTTCGGTGCCGATATTTCCTTTCATGTTTGCTCGGGGCCCTTTCGAGACCATTCGGCTTTTTGCTATTAGCGCCGTTTCATCTTGTCCGGCGCCCGCGTTCTTCGTCACTAAACGAATATCGTTCGATCCTCCTGGGGGAAGGGAAAACGTACACACGAAACTCAACGTTACAAAAACCGGAAGCTGCGGCAAGAGGCATACAGTGCACCCCCTCTCCACTCCCATCCGAAGAGCAGAATTAAGAAGAGAGCGAGAGAGCAACAGAAACGAAAGAAGGAAAGCAAGACGGGTTATGTTTCTCTAGGCGTCACGTGTACCCCCTCACGCACTCGAAAATGACAAAAGAAATTGCATATCCCGACGCGGGACGGCCGGGCGCGCCTGCGCGCTTCGGGACAAGAAACACCGCCCCTTCCTCTCTTCCGCCAATGAGTGGGCAGCGGAGCTCGCGTCACGTGACCACCGCCGCGACAAACCGGCAGTGGCCCGAGAGGACAACACTGTTCGAAAGACAATAGACGCCGGGGTGAAGAGAACAAGGATCGGAAGAAACAGAGGGGGGGTTGCGAAGGGGATTCAAAAGTGGGAGAGCGCGGTGGCTCCATCTAACGTTCCACAGCTACGTGTGGCGAGGGTGGGTCGAAAATTGGGGGAGAGAGAGGGGGGGGGGAGGATCGGGGATGAGGCATGTTGTTGAAAAGAGCCTTTCGCGAGTCAAATGCGGCGCGTCGCTATAGTGCTCGGGCCAGCCGAGACAAAGCATCGCGTGGCAGTGCCGACATGAGAGATGACAGAAAAAGAGATCGAGGGCGAGGAGAAGGAGTGGGGAGAGGCGGTCGAGACGGATGGACGGAGGAAGGCGGCGAGGAGCAAGACGAGAGCGTCGACTTCTCTGAAGTGTTGTCGCGCAAGTCCGCAGTCGCGAGATTGTGAGGGCTACCGCTTGAGTGGCCCTTGCGCACACAAATGCCGCGACACATTCTCCCGCCAGTGCGGTTGGGTCCGGAAATGCCGGGCCGCGTATATACAAGCCAGCACGAGGCAGCTACGCATGCTCATTCTTGCTATATTTTTTCCGAACGGCCAAAATACTACGACGACGCTGGGAGGACAAGATGCACGGTGCGAAAGCGGGAGATGGGTAAAAAAAAAGCCACGAGAGGAGAAACTGAGACGTCGACGGAGAAGACGGCGCCGCCAACCCTTGCGGCAAAGACGTCAGTACTCGGATATGCGAAGCCTGGCCGTTAGAAGGAGTAGCATCCTGAATGTGCTAGATAGGAATATGGAGGAAGTCATGAGCGGAGGTGCAAGGCGCACAACAACGCATACCTCCTCTGTTATACATGGTACTATGTAAACTGCTTAGCGTTCTGGAAAGTGAAGATGGCAAGAGCTGGACGATCCGTTACAGCTGGATCGCATAGGCGACAGTACAAGCAGGCTAGATGAATATTTGTCACCACCCCGTTTCGAAGGGTCAATAAACCATCATCATCGCTGGCCAGGGAGGGTCAAGTGGTCTCCGTTATATCTATGAACTAAAAGCCGGGTGAAATGATGTGGATCCATTATTAACTACAGCACGACGGAAGCACAAAAGACAGGAACGAAGTGAGCACACGGAGCGCTGACTCTCAACTGCATTTATTTTAAGAAACAAACAAGAGGCATTAAATAATACTCATGCGTATACTGATCTTAAAAATAATTGTGTAGTGAACTGCGCGTTCACTTAGTTATTGCCCTTGTCTTTCAATCGCGCAGTAGTTAACGAATCCGTTACGTCTTTAACTAATTACCAAACTAAATCTCCTTCACGTCCACACGACCTTCGGAATGGAAACTTCAGCAGGACTTTTCTCATTGATCGATGGCGCGAGTACGTAATCTGCGCAGTGGTGCAAACTAGCGCAAAGCCTGAGCCATGATAATCGGCTTAGCACTAGAAGAAACTCAGCAACACACCGCGAGTCACGTGTACCGCAGATACTAGAAATCTTCAGCATGTATTTGCGAATCTGTCGCTATCATTACTGGTTCAGCCAGTACCGAAGCGCGGCTCCGATAACGTGCGCGCAGCTGAATGGTACAGCTGACATGATGACGGTAAGCTATTTTGAATAGTATAACGTTAGGGCAGTCCAGTGTGCTCACCCACCCCTATACGCGTCTTAGCATTCTCCGAATACCAGTGACGTAGACGACAACCGCAGTGACGTCGAGTTCAACCAGAGTGCGTAAAACTATTATATTGAAATTAGAGGCTGTGTTGAACTTAGCGGCTGGCGCAGAGAAGGAAGGCACAAAATAACTGGCAGTGTGGAGTGGCTCTTTCGGCAAGAACAGCACGAAACGCAGACGTTTCCGAAGCTTTATAGTTGAACAAACCACTAGAAGATGTCGCCTCAAGCGCTGCCGCACCTACAAGGCATGTCCGTATAAGTACTACCTTTCACGGAATGCCTCGTTAGCGAGATCTGGTTGGTCACTGCAGTAATATAGCTCACTGTCCTCTCTTGTTAACCGACGCGTCTGCTCAGGTTAGCGTCTCCGGTATTCCGTAAATTGTGATGCGTATGCGGACAGGCTAAATCTCTCGACTCGCTGGTTATGGTAACATTCGCGGGTATACTACGGAAAAAAAAAAAACCTTTACGTTTGTTGGCGTCTGCGCCAGCTTCCAATGCACTGCACGGTTTAGGCTATGTGAGAGAGAGAATTAAGGCAGTAGCAAGCCGACAAAAGGAAAGAGAAGGAAGAATAGATGGGAGAGGGTGACAGAGCAGGGCTCGCGCATTCAAGCCTTCGCTGCAGACGCGGGAGCAAGACCCGCTCTGAAAAGGGTCATCCAAGCGCGAACTTTGGGAGAGCTGAGACTCCAGAGTCGTATATACACGACGAGGACGGTTGATGAGAAGTCGACACTAATTAGGGGGCGCCCGTTTTTGTGTACGAAGGGCCGCTGACGTCAGCGGGCACGGAGTACCACGCCGCGAATGCGAGCGACTCCTTTCAGCCCTTTGCAATGACTCCTATACACATCGCCGCTGTTGGGAAGAGACAAGTGCACATGAGAGCGGGGAGATGTAGGAGACGAAGACACTTCTCAGAATCAATTCCGTTTTGCAAGCTTGGGCTTCTTTTAAGTTTGCCGTCATTATATCCCTTGGTGTGTCTTCGCGATGGCTTCAAATGGACGCTTGTATTGCAGTTCATAATTTTCTCTGCTAAACAAATCTAATTACCTTATTCTTCGTGAAAAAAAATTATAAACGGGCTCCTTGGTTAAAAGCTGCTTCCCACAGTTGGACAGGTCCCAAGGAAACGCGCAGTTTTCTACAAAGCTCACCAGAGGAAAATAAGGCGACAGCGTTTAAGGACGCTGCAAACATATATGAATGTCTGTATAGCCAGCGTGAAAATGATGGGTATAGAATATCGTTCTTCGAATCTACTGTATACGTCTTTCTTACTTGGAACGACTTTACTAAATCTTGTGCTAAAAGTTCAACAATTTGCATTGATTATGCATCTGCGCCGATTCCCATTGCCTTTGTGCGTAGAGAGAAAAAAAATGATTGTTTAGAAGTTCAGGTCAGTAAACGCACAAAGGTTAAGAACTAATACAGCAAGAGCGTCTCAAGACAAAAGTCCAAATATTAGACTATTCCATCCTAACCATTATTGCAAAGGAAGCTAAAGGATCGCGGATACAAAGTTCTCTCCTGTAAATTTAGTGAGAAACTGTATGCCAGGAACTACCTCCAAGTCAGTGAAAACTTAAAAACAAAACCGGTTCCCAATACAACCCATAGTCGGTATGAATAAATAATACAGACCAATAGTATACAAATTAACAGTCCACTCATTATAAAAATAGGTGCTAAATGTACGCACCGACGGGCACGTATCTTGCTCAGGCGTGACTATCAAATGAAAGCAAACGTGTTCACAATGCAGGAAATTTTATAAAATATTTAGCAAGAAAATGCTCCGAGATTTTTAATACAAAAGCTTTACACGGTACTAAGCGATAATACAATAATGAAACCAATTAGAAAACGCAAGCAATGGTATTACGCGAACTACTATAAATACAAACAAGTGAACGGCCGCATAAGAATAATTCGAGATGTAATCGTCCTTAATACCAATTAAGATATGAAAAGTACTCGCGCAATTGTTCTTGCATATAAGTGATTGCCATGTTAGAAAGTATGCTTCGCCTCCTTTGCTGTTTATTATTCTCCCTTTTTCTTCAAATATCTTCAAGATGCTTCAAATTTCAGAATTTCTTCTTTTTTATTCTACTGGGGACTATGCACACCTGTACTTTATTATTCATTTGGTGAAGGTATTCGTCCCCAAAAGGAAACGTTTTTGACTGCCGGCTCCTTGGGCAATCTCCCGTATAGTGGGAGCGCCACTGCTTGGGAACAAGATCATCACGATGTAATGTGTCATTACTGCGTTACGCAATAGCTATTCGTATTGCGCGCAAGTGATCATATCATTTTTCTTTCTTATGGGGTTTTACGTGCCAAAACCAGTTCTGATTATGAGGCACGCCGTAGTGGGGGACTCCGGAAATTTGGACCACCTGGGGTTCTTTAACGTGCACCTAAATCTAAGTACACGGGTGTTTTCGCATTTCGCCCCCATCGAAATGCGGCCGCCGTGACGTGATCATATACTTAAGAAAAATATAATTTGTGGCCTAAAAGAAAAGTCTTATGGCTAAATATTTATAGATTGGCTTAAAGAAGAAAACCTTCACATTAAGAAGCTTTACCTTAAAGTCAACTACACCTTTCCTATTCGAATAGACGTGAATTAGACAAACACTGAATGGATTATTTGAACCAAATTTATCGCATTTGAGGAATAAAGCGTATTCCTGCCGACCATAGGAAGCAGAATTTTATTTATGGTTTCAGTGTTCTTACAAGAATCGCTTAAAATCGCGAAGCTGAAGAAATGAAGCTGAAATTTTACAAATCCTTGCCTCTGCACCATAAACGTATTCCAATTTTGTAAACTGCATCGGTTAGAGCATATAAGGCGGACAAATTTGATATCTGAATTTACCCCTAACGTGGAATCGTTACAACCATTACGACGTTTCCGCGAAAGTTCAAGAACATTCTTTTTCCGAAAAAAAAGTACATGGCGTAAATCAAAATACTACTTCCTACAGTGAGTAGAATTCTCACTTTTCTTTTTTGATTCAACAAGCATAATCGGATTGGACACAATGTATGCCGCGCAAAATTATTTCTCCGTTGCCGTGTATTCATACTCCATCTCAAGTCGTTTGCAGAAGTGCTGAATGTACGAGGGTGCACAGGCACCCTCGTACACCCAGCACTTACGCAGCGGAATATAGTATACCCTTACGCAGCGGAATATAGTTCCGGGCGCAACTGTCTGATTATTGAATGGATCAGAGTGTTTTATTTATCTTTGGCCCACTATACGTAACAGCGATACGCGACATGTTAGGACCTTCGCGCATGCACTTCTTATAACGCAAATCACTGTGGTGGTGCGCAGACGACCCGGCGCGGATGAACACGGATGAGCGCGGACCCGGCGCTTCTCTCTCTTAACGGCTTTTTCAACCTGCTACTCAGCTTTTTCAAAGTCAAATTGCCTTTAAATCTACATGTAACATTTCTTACAGGTATTCTTTTATGTCCCACATGCTGATCATAATACACCAAAGTGCGTAGGGGCCACGTTAGAGCCACACGAGAGCTGCATACACTTCTAACAGGTAACGGTAGCTGGCGCTCGCGTCAGCCTCTTGCAGGGCGTCTGCCTCTTGTTATTTCGTAGGTCGAGAACGTAAGCCATGAACGAGCCGAGCCATGAACGAGGCTCGAGCCGGTTGCCTAAGGACTAAAACATACCGGCGCCAATACTCGGACCTAGATGAGCCATGTGTACGCTGCAGCAAAGATCCGGAGACCACTCAACACATCCTAATGGAACGTTAAGGGATTTCACCCAATGAGAACAGCAGGTAACTTACACCTTCCAGAAGCGCTTGGGTTTAAAGTGGACGGAAGCATCAACCGGTCAGCAGTCGAGATAAGCAAGATACGTTTAAAGTAATGTGGGAAAAAAAGGTTAATGAAATATACAAAAATGCTAGAAAAAGAACATGTATATCATACCTGATTAAATCAAGCTGGCTAGGTGACGATTTGTCACCATCCAGTTTCAAAAGGGATGCCATTAAATCATCCATAATCGTCATCGTGTTGCCGTCTGTTAGGCGCTGCCCGCAGCAGACCCGCGGTTCAAACAAGGAGGTTTAAACCTTCTTGGGTTCAAATGCCGCTTACCCGGATTCAAATCCTTTTAAAACGAATAGCTTTCTTTGGTTCTTTCGCCCGTTTTCGTCGACCGTGGTTGAAAGACCGCCGATACAACGGGCTCTCGCACCAACCCAGTTGCGGGCCGTGGGCCGAACGCTATAGTGAATACATCAGGTTAAAAGTCCTTCGATGCGAACGCAGTTCTCCCGAACTTTCTAGTTCTAGATATAGAACTTCCAACGGTAAAATAAATAATTTTCTAAATTTCCCTAAACATCCAGGGCTATTTCGTAGGTCGAGAACGTAAGCCACGAACGGCAATGCGCGAGTACAATTCGGCTACGCCGAAATTATTTCTTAACGTTGTCAATAATTTGTGTAAGCAAATAGACGTGTCTGTCGGCATGAGCGATCACGTGAGAGCTTTGGGACGTGTGGTAAAGCCCCTTAATATTATCAATGACTTTAACGTATGGTGATGAAGATATACTGCGGTGTAGCCAAGGAGGCTTAAGAAGAAGCTTCAGCTCGGGCCCCAACACCAATGTTGCCAATTCAAACACGTGTAAAAACACCGTCCAAACACTCCGTACAGATGGTTAACCAGGGAAGCTGAAACGTGCGGCCCCGGTGTTGGACAGTGGGTAAATCCCGACGCCGTAGTAAAGCGTTTCTCAATTATTGGTTACATGTTTGTGTTTCTAGTGGAACGCAAGCGCCAGTGGCGTACGGATGCTGCTAACCACGACGCCGACCTAATTCGAGGTATCGAACGCATGCGAAAACGGCGAGCCGAGGAGGAGGCGTTGCGGGCAGAGCAGCGTCAACGTGGCAATGGCGGGAACGCGTTCGCTAACGACGTCACCAACGGCACTGCCAATGGCTCGCGCACTTGGGTGCGATGTAGAGAACGACGTAACTGACGGCGCAGCCAATGGAGACGTTTAGCGAAACATGTACGAACGGTTTTTCGTTTCGCCTAGCCATATACAGCTTTCGCTGTAAAACACAGAAACGCTTTTCTGAGATAACCACAGGGCTGATTTCAATGCAATTTGTCGCATTTGAGAGAGAAAGTTGAATTCTATCGGCTATTGGAAGCGGAATTCCGATTTAAGGCATGATTTTTAAGGAACTTGCTAAAATTGGTAAGTTCAAAAAAAATATAGATACAGGAAGTTTACAAATTCCTAGTTCTGGGCCAAGAACAGATATCGCAGTTTCGTAAAGGGCATCCGTTAGAGCATCCAAATCGGACAAATCTAATGTGTCAATTTATATCTTACGTGACTTTGTTGCATTCTTTACAACGGTTCTGCAAAAGTTGTACTCACATATTAGTGGTTTGCTTGAGAGCAATGCATGACATCAATTCTCTCAGCTTTAGATGTAGGGTACTATTAGGTGTAATTTACAGAATTTAGATATCATTTTCCGTTGCTGGGTTACACAGTTACGAACTTGATAGGTCCGTTTTCTGAAAATTTGCGATTTTGCCAATATCTATTATAACATTGACTACCGAAATCGAAAGAAATGCTACCCAAATGTTCCACTGCAACAGATACATGCATTCAGGCGTACAAGTCCTACAAGCGACTAGCTTTGTAAAAGCGTCCAGATATTCGCTTACAATGGTAATCATCGTCCATGGTTTCTGTTTTACCCTAGTATTCACAAATGCATCTTAACTTGAAGCCCACCGCTTAACTTTATTTAAACGACGCCTGTCGTGAACGCACCGAAGGAAACGCAATGAGCGTCTTAGGCACGTTCATGCTAGGCGTCATTTAAATGAAGTCAAACATGGGCTTCAAGCTTCTGAATACGGGGGTTATAGTCGGTGAGAACGTATGAATTACAAACAAGCTCCACCCAAAAAACGCTGTGCACCTGCCCTACAACCTCTGAAAGATAGTCGATCCAGCTGGAGTTCGCTCACAACTTAGTGACATTCCTCTGATAATTTAAATGCTGGGCTAATCGGAAAACAAAAGCTCGGCGTTAGGAGCTAAAATATCTTTGGCCGAACCGTTACAACAGGATCACCCATAAAGTCTGCCTTAGACATTTGTGTTTCATCGTAAAGTCAGCGACACAACGACGAAACTGTACGGAAAACAAAACAAAACAAAAATTGGAGGAAGCTTAAGCTTCGCCTTTAAGAGTAGAACGCGATAGCGTTATCGGGACCCGTTCGCATCGCATCGTTCACATACGGCAAGTAGGCTTCATTCACTGCAACACTGAACGTGGGAAAGCCAGCTTACAAAGACCAAGCTTACACATATCCCCTTAAAGTCGGCTTCACTTTTAAACAGAAATGCATTGCTGGAAAGACACTTTTCCAGGGGCAATATAAGTGGTCTTGTATTAAAATGTGAAGGCCCTAGCACCTTTCTTATATTATTTTATTAATTGTTTGCTATTGCCCCAACACGCGCAGGTCTGGTAGAAATGCTGGTGTTTGAGTTTGCTCGCAGCAGAATTAGGTTTTCTAGTACATTCAAATAACTAATCCGACGCCGATTGGTAAACAATCCGACGGCGAATCCGACGCCGAATGGTAAAGTCGTACTTTACCATTCTTTTTGACGGATTTCACTGTGAGAAATTCAATTTTTGTTCACCAAAACTTGCACCACGTGGAGGGCTGCCCGTGCACGGTCGTGGTGGTTGAGGATGATTTTCTCCTCCACCCTCCGACATCGAACGCCGGTTGCCGACGCCTGATTTTCTGCGACACGGGGCCCTTAACGCTGTCGCGTTAAGAATGTCGCGGTAGCTTGCACTAGTGGCGCAAGGCTAAAGATACAGCGGAGCTGATCGGATCCTCACTGGTTCTGACTAAAGTCCCTAGATATTTGAAAAACAGCAGAAAATCTAGGGAACTTTAGTCCTGGCTATACGAAGTGCACGAAGTAGTGCCAAGTTATGCCAAGTTATACGAAGTGTATAAGCATTCCCTCGTGGTCCGTGGCATCGGAGAACGCCTCGCGAAGCACACACAGTCCGAGCACACGTAGGGGAAGTGAGGCGAAAGCTATGCACAGTGTACGGGCGGGCGGTGCGCAGCCGACGACACGCCGGGATGACCTCACGCGGCAGGCGCAATATAGCGCGCAGCTGGTGGGAGCACGTCAGAGCCGCCGCCAGACACGCCTGCTGCAGTCACAGACACCGCGAGCGTTCGGCGCTAATGCAGGGTAAAGCCCAGCGGCTTTAATGCGGAGAAGCGTTCGGCGCTAATGCGAGAGAGAGAGAGTTCGTGCGACCTCTCTCTCGCGTTCATTTTAACGCGACAGCGTTAAGGGCCCCGTATCGCAGAAAATCCGGCGTCGGCAACCGGCGTTCGATGCCGGCGGATGGCGAACAAAATCATCCCCAACCACGACGACCGCGCAGGCCCTCCACGTGGTGCAAGGTTTTGGTGAACAAAAATTTAATTTCTCACCGTGAAATCCGTCAAAAAAAGGTAAAGTATGAATTTACCATTCTGCGTCGGATTCGCCGTCGGATTGTTTACCAATCGGCGTCGGATTGTAATTTGAATGTACTAGAAAACCTAATTCTGCTACGAGCAAACTCAAACACCAGCATTTCTACCAGACCTGCGCGCGTCGGGGCAATAGCAAACAATTAATAAAATAATAAAAAAAGCTGTTGGGGCCTTCACATTTCAATACAAGACCACTTATAATGCCCCTGGAAAAACGTCTTTCCAGCAATGCATTTCTGTTTAAAAGTGAAGCCGACTTTAAGGGGATCGGTGTAAGCTTGGTCTTCGTAAGCTGGCTTTCCCACGTTCAGTGTTGCAGTGAATGAAGCCTACTTGCCGTATGCGAGCGATGCGATGCGAACGGGTCCCGATAATGCTATCGCGTTCTACTTTTAAAGGCGAAGCTTAAGCGTCCTCCAATTTCTTTTCTCCTTCTCTCTCCCGACCCTTCTCTCTCCCGACCATAGCGCGCGACGCTCCGCGAAGTGGTCACTTGCTAAGTAACGCAGTGGCAGGAGGCACACGTTACGGTCGGCTTAAACAGCTCCGCGGTTAAAACAAAGAAAGGACGGTGATTAGAAAGAAACCACCTCGGCGTTTATTTGCCCAGTGAACAACCGTTTCTTGTATTATCACTTTCGGTTGCACTGTTTTCACTTCTATACATCGTCGTCATCATCATCATCGTCGTCGTCGTTCTACCGGTGCTAACACATGGGGCAGAAACTTGGAGGTTGGCAAAGAAGCTCGAGAACAAGTTATGGGCCGCACAAAGAGCGATGGAACGAAAAATGTTCGGCTTAGCGTTAAGAGGCAGGAAGGGAGCGGTTGTATCGAGCGTAATGCACACGGTGGTCACAAGAAGAAGCGTTTATTGATGACACGGGAACGCATATATTGCGGCGATTGCGCACAGCGTTACTCTCTCTGTTCGCACAGTGTTGCTGTCTTGGCTGGCCGTTGCAGTGGTGTGTGGATCAGAGAGCAAACTGGGATAGCTGTTATTCTAATGGACATTAAGGGGGCGAAATGGAGCCGGGCAGGCCGTGTAATGCGTAGGATGGACAACCGGTGGACCATTAGAGTTAAAGTATGAGTACCAAGAGAAGGGAAGCGCAGTAGAGGACGGCAGAAATCTAGGTGGGGTGATGAAGTTAGGAAATTTGCGGGCGCAAGTTGGAATCAGCTAGCCCAAGACAGGGGTAATCGGAGATCGCAGGGAGAGGCCTTCGTCCTGCAGTGGACATAAATATAGGCTGATGATGATGATGATGACATCGTCGTCTAGGAACGCTGTGAGCATGGCACTATAGTGTTATGGAGTACGCAAAGCTACAAACCGGCTACGTCATTAAGCTCTCGCTGTTCGTCCGAGTCCACTTCAGCCTCCGAGTGGCAATTCCACGGCCCCAGCCATCAATAGAGAGAGATAAATGAGATGCGATAGGCAGGGAGATTAACGGGAAGGTAGATATCCAGTTTGGTACCCTACACTGTGGAAGGGGTAAGGGGAGACAGAAAAATAAAAATGCACACATTAGAAAGAGAGGTAGACCATATTATGCTAAATAAACGATGAGTAGAAGTTAAGCGAGATCACTAATTTAAGTATTCCAAATAAATTGTGGTACTTATAGCGTCTCGAAAGTATCACAGTTGGTTATAAGGGCCGTACTTCCGCGGATGGCTCAGGATTGATGTAGACCACTGGGAGGTATTCTAACGTATACCAAATTCTACATACAAGAGCGTTTTTTTTTTTTTTCGTCTCCACCGAAATGAGGTCGAACCCACGACCTCATGCGAGGCAGCAGTACGCAAAGGCCGCTGAGCCCCAGTGCTGGGTAAAAAGAAAGAAAGAAAAAATCTGAATGCAGTGTTGCTATTCAGTAACCCTTAAACCATTTCTCTCGTCGGCAGTAATGGCTGACGCAACTTATGCGGCAATCCATCTTACTCGCGCCACTGCCACCAAAAGCAGTCGGGGCTAAGAACTTGCGAAACGCTCGAGCTTCCAAATATCGACTTCGGGGTCGGCGGCCACGGATGAAAGGAGAGCCTGATAATCACCGAAACAAGCTAGATCGCATGAAGCGGGTTGCACGCATGTTTGCCCAACGCAGCAATGTCTCTTAATTTCGCAGAACGAGCCACGGGTTACAGGGATTTTGAAAGGACAACGTTATATAGAGATCCTATTTTTCGGTTTCTGCGGCGTTTAAAAAAAATCAGGGTCGTCTCGTTTTCACTCGAAGCCCGACAGTAAGAAGCAAAATGCCATTAAGACTGCGCAAGACGCGGTGTTGCGACACTATGCAACGTACAGAAGGACCCCGATGCAAAGATACCACGGGTTAATTCCGGTCGCAGAGGAAGAGGGTCGAGCAAACGAGCATCTCATTGTTGGTGATAGAAATCTGAGAGCGTCGTCTCTCTCTCTCCCACCCTCTCTCTATTTCCCTTCCTGCATTTTTTTTTTTCTGCTTTGCCGCGTAATGATTGATGAATAGATACTGTTCCTCTATGAATAGAATACAGGGTCAGGCTATAACATTACACCATTCAATTTCTACAGCTTTTCTCTAGCTCTCTCTCCTTCAAATATAAGGATATGAAGGTGATGCCAAAGCTTACAGGTGACACTCATCATCTCATTGGGCGTGTAAGCAGACGATACGTAAATGTCGTGCCCTTCGAATACATTCATCGAGGTGCAGTTTCACGTGAGAAGTGCAGACTCGACAGTAGAGTTCGCTGTGAAGGTCACATACGCACGTTAAGGTACGCTAATGTGCAAATGATGATGTGCTTCACAATCACAACCTGCTGCGCAAGTTGTTCGAACATCTTTGAATAAACAAACTTGAAAGCGTACACCTTCGTCTATCTTCTCTCGTGCTTGAGTTGATAATGTGTTTTTAGAGTGAAGCTTATAGGCTAGGTTCCAGGAGATAGCACCTGTAGAAAACCGGAAGTTCAATGTACAACAATTTCAAACACGTCGCGCCACCTCGTGGACTCGTATGGACTCGTAGTTTGAAAACGCCGGGTTGGCGGCGTTTTCAAACTTAGGATTGTAAAAAAACTGCGCATTATACCGCGGTTTTCGACGGATCTTACGTCTGCTTCTTCATTACGTGAGGTAGGATCACCCTGGCGACCACGTGAGCGCGTTAGCACTTGTGGCGCGCAGCGATTGGCGTAGCCGCCTTTAATAAAACGCTTTGACGGTACGGCAATCGCGATTGTGTACGTTCCCTCTGCAACGCCTGCGAAAGACATCGAAACGTTCATGATAGACATGTTCGGTTGGGTGATGCCCAACGACCATGCGCCCATTCTTATCGTGGGGGTAATATTTACTCCAGCAGGCCCACCAAAATCACAGCTTCGCTGGCTTTCATCTTCACAGTGGTGTAAGGGCTCTGAATTTTTTAGTAACTTTTCTAATAATGTGAGCATGATGCTCTTGCAAAAGTGCACTGAGCTAGAGGCACACTTCCACATTAAGCAAGTCGTCATATATTCGGTCAAATGGTAAGAATGAATGAATTAATGAATCAATTAATTAATTAATGAACCCAAAACGACAAAAAATAATCACGGCCAAATCGTTCAAGACTATAGTAACGAGATAACGACGATAATGACGTAAACAACGACGAATAACTGAATTAAGAAATTAGGTTTTATTTAAGGGGATGACACTTGTTACTATTTTCAGTACAGAGAAACGAGTCGTTACAAATTGGTGGCGTGTGCACGCTGCCAAAGACTCGAGCGAGACGCGATACTCGGCGATTCTCGCGGAAAGAGGCAAGCCGAACTAGTAACCCAGCCGCCACGCCTGGTTACGTGCGTAAGCTTCTCGATCCACTACACTTGATGGATCGCCTCCTGGCCTACAGCTGCGCACTTCTGCAGGATAAACTACGTAACGTATAAAGCGACGAGAAAATTCAAATCGATCGAAAGAAATAAGAAGCAAAGAGGCGAGTACACGATGACGAAGTTCACAGTAGCGAGAACGTTAACGCCGCGTCCGGGCCACCTCGAGCATCTGCAGCATCCGAGTCATGAATCAGTTGAGCCCATCACTGCAGCGGCAGGGCAAACGCCATGCCGCGCATCGCGCACTAATTATTCTGACTCATCTCGCGCTAGCTTCCCACGGGACGCGCGACGGGCTGGGGCCTAATCCGTTCATTCCCGTGAAGGGGCAATTAAAAAAAAAATAAAAACAGGAAGCTAAAGGAGGAGCATTAACAGCGCTGACTGCTCGCGCGGAGTCCAGAAACGAGGCGGGGGAGGAGGAGGAGGAAAGCGCCGGCAGCGAGCGCCACGGCTCGGCGTTCAACGAATTAAGCGGCTCGCGTCACGCGTTGTCTTGTCTCTCTTCTCCCCCCCCCCCCCCTCCCCCACGCGTTGCGTCCCAGCCGCGGCTCTAATCAAGCGCGACAAGTTCGTGGCCGGCCCTGCGTCGTTCGTCTACCACGTGCGGACGTGGAACGAATCCATCGCGAACTGCTCGTTCCGAGCGAGCAGCTCGGTACCTCCTGTCTGTCACTGTAGATTCTCCTTTTTCGTTTCACTTTACAGGCCTCATCAAGAAGTTCTTAACGAAGTCACCATGAACATTAGGGGAGAGGGGAGCAGCAAGGAAGGGAGGGGAGGAGGGCTAGACGATGCGCGGAAAGTCAAAACTTTTTTTAATAAAACACACACACACACAGAGAGAGAGAGAGAGAGAGAGGGGGGGGATGCGTTCTAGCAGCTGTCGTATCGAGTGAAGAAATCAAAATACTAGCATACGATGCAAACTCGTATAGTGCACGCATGAGGAATAGCGTCAGCTGCCAGTTGAGCACCTCAAGGTCGGCAGGGCCGGACTTCGAAACGCAAACTTACGCTGACGGTCTTCACAGATATCGGTCAACCGATGCGGACGCTTGCACGGTGATTAGCTCGACAAAAATTAAAGTTTTCTAAACTTCAAAGTAGAGAACTCAACTGGTCTGGAGAAATGTTGAGGCAAAGAAGATTTCACTGGCTGGCTCAAAAAAGAACAGCGAGAAGACAACGCACATGCTGGTGCACTACGATGTCGGAGTCTAAACGTTGGTAAGCTTGTTTGAAACAGCGAAGCAGCCGCAGTAGCGGATGGCGGGTCCACGGCGTCGCCCGTGGCTGTTAGCTGTCTGCGCCAGGAGGACAAAAGCAACGTATGATGATGCTTGTCAAGGAAATAATCGTGATGAGAGGTGAATGCAGAGAAGTGCGACACTTATCCAAATACATTTAAAGATTTGCACCCTCTGTGTCCCAGTGGAACATTCATTATGGGCGATTTGGCCACGAGAACAAATCCAGTTGCCCATGACCATTCACTCAAGTCGTCTATTCGGCGATAAACGTTAAATACATGCTTCGATCGAACTCAGTGGACGTTAGGCAAAAGAAGCTTCGCGTTAGAACCGCGACGGCCTTTCTCAAGGAAAGCACATTTAGGACTCGTGCCGGAATTCATGAACCCCCTTGATTCTTACGATCACTGGACGATTGCAGCTCTGACTTTCCTCTCGCAACCTCAGTACGAAACTCAATGCCAACAACCGTGCCAGCAACCGACGCTGAGTGCGGACCAGTCTCCCAACGGCCCGAGAAAACGCCGTGTTTAGACACCGCTTCCAAAATAAAAACGCCACACGTGCCCGTAAGCGGGACGCGTCTGCAACCATGTCACGTAGCAACGAGAACGCTTCGGCGACTGTCAGGTAATCGGGCGACCGACCGAAAAGCACTGAGAAAAGGGGGGAAGGGCTAATACGCAGGCCGGCAGGCGCTGAGCGTTCGAACACAACGATGAATGCCCGTACATGTGTGTGTGCACACCGTGAACGTTTCTTCTCTCCTTTTGATCTTGCAATCCCCTCTTCCCCAATGCAGGGTAGCCATCCGGGATCCGGGCTAAGCCCTTCTTCAGCTCTCTCCATCACAACAGCTCCAGCACAGCACAAGCCTGGGAGCTTCCCTTTCCAAGAGCAAAACACGGTTGCGCAGCCAGTGAAGCACTATAAGGACACCGGACGAGCACCTATTTTGTCGCACTTAATAAACAACGAAAGCGACAGAAAGCGAAGGCGCGGCTTCCCTAATCAGCCGGCCAAACTCGTTAGCATGCAGGTCAGGTGCGTCGGCGGGAAAAACTCTCCTCTAAACAAGACCCCGTGCGCTCTTCCTGCGGTCTAACGCTTGCACGACAAGAGCCGCGCCTCGTGTACTGACGCTTGGTTAACGCCGGCGCAAAGTTCGCGCCATGCCGCCAGGCGGCAGTGCGGAAGCGGTAGCGCACTTTAGTCAGCGCGAAAGCCATGGAGGAAGGAAACAAAATAGGGGAGGCAGCGGTTGCATCACGCAGCCAGCCTTCGCAAGCCCAACTCCCCGTGAAGACATCTCCTTTGCCTTGTCACTGCCAAAGAAAAAAGTCGGTCGAACACGTGACCGTGCACTCGGCGGACTCTGCGCGGTGTGCTTGGTTCCCGGTAGGTTTTATTCGTCACGTACTTCCATCATGGGCTTTGCCAACCGCTCTGTGCAAGTTTCCTCCCGATGTGCTATGAGTAAAACTGCGGTCGTTTAATGAAATCTACACATTTGACCTCTTTGCAACGTGCGAGTGCCGCTACCGCTTGTTACTGTCGCACCCCCCTACCCCATGTATCTTCCTTTTTTTCTTTTTTTCTTTTTTTTTTTTCGGAACAGCGTGTGCTGAGCGCGGCGATTAACACACTAAATCCTACCGTGACGTGATCATGCGTTGGGCCGACTCTTTCTGGCTTCGATGTTTGTTACGCAATGATCCCTTGAACTTCATTTCTTCTTCCATGTCGAAATATATTTATTAGTAATAAACAGAATTATCCTCGGTGGCCTACAATCACTGCCCGGTTCATTGTTTTTCTACAGTCACCTACAAGGAAACGTGGCGCTTCTGTATTATGCAAGGTTCCTCGGTAACATCTGAATTGCATGAACGGGAAAGCCCGTAATGCACCAGAGAACTGAATTATTATTAGTACGTGGAGTAGTTCAGCGTTCATGCCTGTGGTTACAGATGCCTTAAAGCGTTAATATCACTCTTCAGATTTCAATACTTCGAATAATACCGTTGCGTCCATGCATAATCATTGCGAGTTGTTGCATTAATAACGCGATACATTGCGGTAAACGGTCAATTCGCAAATCCACAAGGCCCGTTTGAAACCAGAAGGACGCAGTTCGAGTTAATGTATGTGCTACCCATAATATAATTCGCACGCTGGCTAAACTGCCACATTGGCAGCTCCCGCATAGACACTGTAGTGGTGGATTTCGGTCTAGAAAGCTGTGCGTAAAACACAATACAGAGGCAATGACCTCCGAGATCGGGCCTCCGAGATCTCGGAGTTTAAAGTTTGAATTTTTAAAGGGACTGAGAACAGGCCAGAATGTGTTGCGAGACGCTGACGGAAATGAAATGACCAAGATTTATAGTGATAGAATCCAGCGCGGCAGTTCGCGACTTAAGTAGAAATTATAATTTTAGATTGGCAAAGAAAGTCTCAAGAAATCAGTAAGTGGCGTGGCCTGGCGGTGAAGCCTTGGTACTTCGGATGTAGTATGTATATGAGATTGCTGTACGTTAAGTCGGCTGTTCTTAGGTACAGCATACTTATCGCTTAAACTTGCACTTCGTATACTTTTAGACGCTTGCGCTCTGTTCCATGCGTATTACGCCAACGCGCGGCAAACGCGTCCCACAATGCACGGCGGCGCACATGCTGTTGTACGTGCGCGAGCTTGCGAATTAGTACCCAGGGTTGTGTGGCCATTGCCACTTACAGCTTCACCTTCAGTGCTCCAGATTAATAGTGGAGATGCTCTTAGCGACAGGGCGGATATTTAAGGGCGGTCGAAACACGGCGGGAACACGACAAAAACTATACGCACGGGTAACACTCACGACGACACCCGTCCCATAACCACCTCAGTACTCTTTTCCTTTTCTTTGCGCTCGAAGTCATAACGACCTTCTCAAATTTCGACACGTCCGCGTAATTTTCTGTCGTCTACACACGCGAAGACGGCGGAAAGACGCAGGCGTCGTTCTGTCGTCTGCAAACGCGCGCGCCTTCAGCAGACGCGCACCCGAAGACAAGCGACAATTCACCCAGCGCGCATATCACCGACCTCCCGGTCCACTTTGCATAATACCATTGCCCCAAAATGCTGACACCAGCTTATCACCTCTCATTTCTTAGCACTACTTTTTTACCTCTTTTCTATCCATTTCTCTCTTTTCTTTTTCTTTTTCGATATTGTACAAACGTTGACGACGACGGACTGCAATGGAGCGCCCGTGAGCGGAACCGTATTAACCTCGCCATGCACAAACGCCTTTCCTTTGCATTACCTAGACGAGGCGGGAGACGAATTGCTCCGTTCTTCTCTTCCTTCAAAATACTGCGCACATGCTAACAGCGTATAGGCACGTGAGCCTCAAAGACAGAAAAATGAAATCCACGAAACATGAAACCGAGTTCGACTGACACGCGTCTGGTAGGAAACTCGAAGCGAAGTATCGTTTATTTTCTACTAGAGCAAGAAAAGCGAACAAAGATACGAGAGGGAAGGCACTGTATGTTGAGGAATAGGTACATATCACTTAGGCATTCTATGTACTGTTATTACCGACAACAGTGTCACAATAAATGGCGGAGAAAATAAAGCACCACTGACACCACTGGAATGCTCAAAATCGGGCCTGCGATCCTTTTCACTTAAGCTGCGTGTGACGCTCGAATTCGCGAACTCCGCGTTTGTGTGGATCGGTGCGTTTCGCCCTACACGCTGAAGGATTCCCGAATTTCATTTTCTGTCTCTCTTATTCCACCCTTGTCGCACATCGCCTTCTAAGTGGACTTACCCTACAAAGTGCGCCCACGTGCAGCGCAACCAAGACGACAACGAAAGCGCGCATTCCCAATTCGATTTCTCTAATTCGATTCGATGTCAGTGCCCGACTTCCCACCGGAAAAAGAACGGACCAACTCGAACAGGAGCAACGCCAGATTCGACGCCAAATGCACGCCCAAAAAGCACTTAGTTCCTGCGTCCCTCTCCTCCTCCTTTTCAATCCTCCTCGCGTGCCGCGTCACGTGACATAATTCGATACCGGCAGCGCGAGGTAGGCACGTGCGAAGCATATGCATATACGCTCGGTTGATTAATTCGCCGGCGCGGAGTCTTTGAAACGGCAGCCGCGATATATGCACTTCGCCCCGTCGTTTTCCTGTCGGGGTGCACTGACTTTCCGGCTTCGGTACTAGCTTTGCCAATTCGATTAGGATCTGGCTCCGGCCAGGAAGCCGGGTCGTAATGGCGTTCCAGCAAGCACTAAATCCTACGCAAGGGCTATATGCTAACCCTCGTGGTGTAGCTGTTGCCTTAGGAGATGGTAGTAGCAAATCAGTTCTGCTGAACCAATGTGGAGGAGGGTGCATGATAAGGAAAAACGATCTTTCTTTTTCTTTTAGATTTTGAGATGGTAGTACGGATCACACAGCAAACGCGGCGACAGACTGTTTTATAGTTCGGTTTTAAAAGGATGAAGTGCGGTGGGGCAGGTGATGCAATGCATATAGAACAGATGGCCAGTGGTATATTATACTAGAATAACACAATGGGTAGCAACGGGAAGTAAGACGCAGTCCATAGCGGCAGCGGGTGAGCTTAGGAAATGCGCATGCATGTAAGGCATTCCGCTGATGCGGATAGGCGTTAGTGGAGATCTATGAGAGATGTCTTCATCATTCTGTGGACTTGATTCTCCTGGCCGTACACGAACGAAATGATGAAGATATAAAGGCCGTGTAGCCTACGTGAGGCTATTTCTCCTACATTTCGGCACGCCGCAGCCCGTACGTAGCACGTATATAACACGAACTTTTGCTTATATGAGAGCGATTTTAGCGACACAGAACATGTAGAACATAAAAAAAGGGGGCACTTGTACGAAGACCCAAATAGCGTACACTCGAAGTACGCTTTCTTAAAAAATGCAAGCGTAAAGTAGGCAAGACAAAACAAAAAAATGTCGATTCGCAATAGGGCTTTGTCATAATTCTATCTCAATTCCCTAAATGTTAGAAACCATAAATTTAAATCTACAGAATTGATCTAACACTAAAGAAAAATAGTAGGTCAAGCTCCATTGGTAGATTATTCGCCGAGAATTATATCATTTTCTGTATGGCAATTTATGAATTGGTTGCGTATAAAATAGCCGCCGAAGGTCTCGCTCCTGCACCGCCATTTGAACCTCCCGCGCCATAACGGACGAGTTCATCTAATCTCCACGTGACCTCCCTCTACGCTGCTCTCTACGAATCAGCCACTGCTGACGTCACGTGAGAGGTGCCAAAACCCACAACAGACGGCGCCACTCAGGTTTTCCATTTTCATTGCTTTCTCGTTTGCAAAAGCTCTGTTCTCTCTACGAGTAACGGATTCGTTATTACGAAAGCCTAATTGTTCAATCTAGCTCGACCTAATAGTTGCCTTTAATGCGCCTTTAAAAGTCTGCATTATTCAACAATAAATTCATGCAGGCGATTTGTAGTAATGAAGGTACCTATAGTAAGTACACGGTTAACGTTTTCTGCATAAATAATCTTTATTTGCGGCGTTCGAAAACGATGTTAATTTCCTAATTTGTTCGGACGGTCGGTGACCGGTATATTGGTTTTTTGACGTCCTATAACAAAACAGGAGCTACGAGACGCCGCCGCCTTGGAAAGCTTCGCGTAAACTTTGACGAGCTGCGGTTTTTCAACATGCACACAAATCGATGTGCACGAGCCTTCTTGGGAAATCCACCACCGTTCGAATCCGGCCGCATGCAGTGGCCGCGGAACTAACCGGCGGCCTACAGGGTGTCTCACTTAACTTGGGCCAGACTTTAAAAATATGCAAATGCTACGTAGCTGGACAGAACCATGGTAATGATGCTTGCCATCGCTTGGAGATGCTCAGATTAGTTCTTGCATTTCGCATAATTGTATAATTAGTCTTAATTATTTATTCCACAACTCAATTATTAGAATTAGATGAATAGTGTCAACGAGAAAATGGAAGAGCAACATGGAAAACTCCCGATACAGTTGCTCAATACGTGCTACATAGCAGTTTTTTTCCGAGCGTGAGAGATGGCCGCGAATAGACGCAAAGTGTCTCGAGCGGCAAATAGCGCGGTAATTTTGCGTGTATTCACTGGCTTCTTTGACGATTGTAAATGCAATGTTATGTAGCACGTATTGAGAAACAGAAAGCTGTATCGGGAATTTTTCATGTTGCTCTGCAATTTTCTCATGAAAAATTTTCATCCATATAAATATATATACATGATTAATTAAGACTAATTACGTAATTAGGCGGAATGGAAGAAATAATCTCAGCATCTCCAAGCGACGGCAAACATCATTACCTTGGTTCTGTCCAGCTACGTGACATTTGCATATTTTGTAGGTTTGGCCCCCGTGAAACACCCTGTATAGTGCTTATAACCATAACGCCACTGCTTTCAGCCGCTATCTACTCAAGCAAACCGGCTGTAGAAAAAAAAAAAGTCAAAAGGATAATGCAGAGTTCGTAATTTCATTGCAGAAAACTGGCATCGAGTCATGTTCATCACACACATTACTTTAAGGTGAACGTTATTTCCTGCCGTAAACGTCCAGCAGAGTGGCGCAGTGGAAGCGTGCTGGGCCCATAACCCAGAGGTCCGTGGATCGAAACCACGCTCTGCTACGTGTTTTTTTTTTTTTTTTTTTTTGCCTAATATTTGTACAACGTTTATTTTTTATTATTATTATTAAAAATGCACGTAGGACGTACTGTCGCAGACGTTATGTGAGCAATTTAGTAACAGGCTACTTCTACGACGCTACCACGTGTCCTCACTGCAGTGAACCTGCGACTCCCACAAAACTTCCGGTTCCATGTCGTATTACACTACAATTCAGAAGAAAAGAAAAAAAAAACGCGCGTTTCAAAATTAGCACAACGCACAAGACACCTCTCCAATTCCATTTTTTAAGCGAAGCTTTATATAATGAGCTCACAAGTGTCGGCGGTGGTGGTGGTGTCACGCTGAAAAGTGTGCCGATCCTGGCGATTGTGCAGAAGGGGTCCAAGCCACAATGGCACATACCAGGGATAAAAAAGATAGAGAATGAAGGAGAGAGTTAGAAAGAGAGAGAGAGAGAGAAATAAAAATAAGGAGAGAAAAAACAAAGAAAGATAGATACAGAGAGAGAAAGAGAGAGAACGAAAGAAAGAAAATCACCACGCAGCTAGGTCAGATACACACACCGACAAGCTTCGCTAACCCCCATCTTCTCGACAGGGGAAGGGCTGGTGTTTTTTTTTTAACAAAATAATTACGTGTGATGCCACAAACACAAATTATTACTTTTCTAGTAATATAAGAATAAATTCGCTTCTGAATTTGTTATTAGAGGCACAGGGAGACTTCTGAAAATATGCTTGCTTCTCTTTTGCCCCGCTACCCCGAATCGCAATTGGGCGATTAGGGTTAGACAGAGAAGACAGGGTTGTCTGCATACTCTCGTGACGTGGGGACGTCCGAAAGAATTAAGGAGCGAGACAAGGAAGTTTATCTACATTTTGCAGCAAGTTAGAAGATTTTTGTGAGCGCTCTGTACGACACAACCAAAAAGTCTTCTTAAAGCCATCGTATTCGCCATGTCCCTAACCTCACGACTTGTCCCGGCCGTTCACAAGAACTCCGTATATGTAGTATCGACCCAAAAAGTTTGCGGACCAAGGAATCTGACAAAAAGCTGAATATCTCCGCAGCCTCAAAACGCGGCCTGGTATTCCCATTTCCAGCCTATAGTGGTATATGCTAACAACATTGTGATCAGGGCTTTACTGGCTGATTTTAAACGCTGCTCGGATATTTAGCGTTTTCTGAGATCCCGTGGTCCGTAAACTTTTTTAGTCGATAGCACATTACGTTTTAAAGCGAAGCTTTATATGGCTAGACGAAATCGCCTGTCCACAGAAAACTATCATCATCAGCGTGGGCTCGAACGTCGTCCTCTTCTGCCGCAGCTGGATCGATGGCTCGTGCTCATGCTCGGCACACGCTCGTGCCTCTGCTGCCGCATTCGCCACCATCGTCGTCTTCCACAGCTCGCTGCATTGCCGCTCAACACTCCAGCGTAGAATTTCACTTCTCTTCTGCCGTCGTAATGGGGAGGCCGCGTTTACGGTCGTATGAGCGATTGATTAAGGGGTCCATTCATTCTCTTAACGTAACGGACAGATTCAATTTCGAAGCAATTTAATTTCGAAGAATTGCAAGCGCCAATGGCGAGCGAATGCTGCTAACCACGCCGCCGAGCAAACTCGAGACATCGAATGCAAGCGACAACGGCCGACTGCGGGCATACCGTCAGTGACGTCGTTCTGTCGGTCGCAGCCGACCGTGTGTGTAACCTCATAATTGAGAAATACTTTCCCGAATCCTCGGGATTGGTTAACCATCTTCGCGGAGTGGAAGGGCCGACGAATTTTTCTGTTCTTATTTCAGTCACACTATTAGTGTGAGGGCCTTCTTTGAGGGCCTTTAGGGGAATTTTGAATAAATAAATAAAATGAAATTATTTTACCAGCCAAGCTTTACCAGTCGAGCATGTCGTTGCCGCTTCGTTTCGAGCTACGCGTGAGAACTCCCCCCGGGTTTGGCTAGATACGTCTGGCACTGGGGCACCCACCGAGTAGTAAACCACGCTGTAAGAGTGGGTCGCTAAACTACATGCCTTGTAAATAAAACACGTTGTCTAAAATCCTACAATCAAGGCTTCAATCGCCCAGCCAGCGAGCTGCGTTAAAATGCGGCAAAGGCGCGAACACGAATCACGTGATGTTACTTCCCTACGTCATAGCGATAGCAGCTCCGGTCCCAGTGGCGGCCCTCGAAGCCAATAGGCGGTGACAAAAGAGTGCATTATACAAGATCCAGTAAAAAAACAAGAAACAAGAAAAAAAAACGCAGTGCACCGGTCCTTCACCTCAGAAAGAGAGTCGAGTCAGTTGGAGTTCACTCACAACTTAGTGACTTTGCTCTGATAATGTACATGCTAGGCTAATTGGAAAATAAAAGAACGTTGTTTCAAGCTCAAATATTACCTTTGACTGAACACTGAAATCAGGACGACACATAAAATTTACCAGGACGTTCAAGTTTCATCCTAAAACCAGTGACACACACTGGTCTGTACAGAGACAACAGCCGTTCTAAACAAGCGGAAGCGCTTCACGTCATAGAAATAGTTCAAATCTGCGATTCTAAGCCGACGGCGCATATATACCATTTTTTATTGCGATAGCAATTATATGGACACTCCAAGCGGATTTCTGCCGCCCCGTGAGGGTCCGTATGGCGTCCAACGGCGATGAAATCGACGCCGCGCACCGTATGCTGTATGTGCGAGTGAAAGCGCGCTTCATAGAGTTTCTCACTATATGTTATAGTGAGAAACTCTATGGCGCGCTTTCAAGGGGAGCTAACGCACGGCGGTGAGCAAACACGCGTTCTGCGCCGTGCTCCCTGAAGGGCTGCATCTCTCCCCTTCTCTACAATCACTATATACATAGAGCAAACGCGACTACTTCCGTCGCGCGAAAGGCCGTGGGGGGACGGGAGGGGAGGCGGCGTTTAGCTGCGGCACCAAATGCGTATTTATACAGGGTGTTTCAGCGAACACTTTCAAAATTTATTTAAGGTTGCCTGTGGCAGATAGCCCAATTCTAGTTCATAAGCTGGTGTACTCGAAGAGGCGGACATTACTTGCACAAAAATTGAAATGCATAATCGACTAATTAACCAAAATTCCCTAATTAAGTTTTTAACTAATAACCTGATAGCCCATATTGCAATTTACGAATTGTAGCCATGGAGTTCGCAAGGCGGATCAACTTGAAACGAATTCTTCGGATGACACCAGTTCCGAGATAATTCCCGAACTTTGCAGAGAAATGCATTGGCGTTCCAGTTAATTTTGTGCTTCAATGCATTAAGCGACGTTTTCTTAAGAAATTAACAGGAACGCAGGTTTGCAGATGACATTGTCCTATTGAGCAACAATGGAGAGGAATTACAACAAATGATTGAGGACCTTCATCGAGAAAGTGCAAGAATTGGGTTGAAGATGAATATGCAGAAGACAAAGATAATGTTCAATAGCCTGGCAAGGGAACAAGAATTCAGGATCGCCAGTCAGCCTCTAGAGTCTGTAAAGGAATATGTTTATCTAGGTCAATTACTCACAGGGGACCCTGATCATGAGAAAGAAATTTACAGAAGAATAAAATTGGGTTGGAGTGCATACGGCAGGCATTGCCAAATCCTGACTGGGAGCTTACCACTGCCGTTGAAAAGAAAAGTGTACAATCATTGCATTCTACCGGTGCTAACATATGGGGCAGAAACTTGGAGGTTAACAAAGAAGCTCGAGAACAAGTTAAGGACCGCACAAAGAGCGATGGAACGAAAAATCTTAGGAGTAACGTTAAGAGACAGGAAGAGAGTGGTGTGGATCAGAGAACAAACGGGGGTAGACGATATTCTAGTTGACATTAAGCGGAAGAAATGGAGCTGGGCAGGCCATGTAATGCGTAGGATGGATAACCGGTGGACCATTCGGGTTACAGAATGGATACCAAGAGAAGGGAAGCGCCGTCGAGGACGGCAGTAAGTCAGGTGGGATGATGAGGTTAGGAAATTCGCAGGCGCAAGTTGGAATACGCTAGCGCAAGACAGGAGTAATTGGAGATCGCAGGGAGAGGCCTTCGTCCTGCAGTGGACATAAATATAGGCTGATGATGATGATGATATATATACTTAGTGACGTCACCACGCTTTCATATATAAAAGGGAGACCCGCCTAGCAACTCATTGAGTTCATTCTAAGACTGCCATGGGTAGACCACGGAAATTAAGGACACCAGAAGAAGAGCGTGAACACAATGCTCGACCACGTGTTGTGTTTGATACAGCTTCGCAGGACATTCGCGTTCGCAGGGCGGGATAGCGGCCAATTTTTTTATTGCGATAGCAATTATATGGTCACTTTAACCGGATTTCTGCCCTAGGCGTCGCCGTCGTCGTCGCCGTCACCGTGAGGTTCCGTATAGATAAAATATTCGCCGCGCGCCGTATGCCCGAGCGGAAGCGTGCGGGGGACGCGGACGGAGGCGGGGCGACGCTGCGCTCCGGCACCAAAGGCCTACCTTGCAACCGGGCGAAGGAGACTTTTCACTCAATCTCCCACGCGCAAGCAAGGAAGCGGGAAGCCAGCTCCGGAGGAAGAGGGGGGGGGGGGGGGGGGGGGGAGGCACTTCTACTCTGCCAACAACCGCGCTCGTCGCTCGCCCGCACCGTCTCTTATCTCCACACGGCTCTGATCTTTCTATGCGCTGTGCATTCGCCGCTCAGTTTCCGCTGAAGCGATAGACCGCACGTAGTACCTTCTCCCGCTGCGGCGTATGCGCTTGCTGCCAGCGTTTTGACAGTGGTTGTCTGCAGTCATTCAGTGTGATCTATTCACGTTTGCTTGTGCGCGCTCACACCACGCTTGTTCATTCAGTTAGTAATAGTCGGGCCACATTTTCCAACGAATGCTACACATGCAATGCGCCCGGATCGGCAGTGCAGCTCTACAGGTGTGTCCTTTCGCACGCGCTACCCATGGGAAGCGCTTCTCATCAACACCACCGTTTCACACGCGCCTTTTCGTGCTCATCGAGTCTTCTTCATGTCGGTCTACTTACGCCGCAGCACACCTGCTTACTTAATCAGCTCATGTTTACTACAATTCATATTGCTACCAAAGCCGCTCACCTTACTTCGTATGACATTGCTGTGTTGCTATCGCATTCATTGCTTCGCCCTTAGGGCGAAACTGTGACATTTTTTTAATCAATGCGAAATCATTATATGCCCATCATGCGAAAATCCGTCGGCGACAGCACCAAGCGATGGTACCAAAACTGGTCGACGGCGCAAAGGGTAAGAAAACTTAACAAAACGCTCGAATTGACGTCGGATTTCTCAGGGAGGTTCGTAAACAAAGTAAATTAATGGCTTTGGAACGAAATTTTGGTACATTTTGTTCTGAGTGGGAATCAAACCTGGGACCTCCGGGGTGCGAGTCGAGCACGCTTCCCCGACTCCACAGCGGCTCCACGGTTCCGACATTGCACACGTGACGGCGCAGCCAATGTGGAGGTGGCGCCACGTCATGAGCGTACAAATTGAGTATATAAAATTGTAAAAAAAATGTGGACAGCTTGCGCTAGTGGTGCAAGGCTGGAGTAAACAGCGGAGCTGGTGAATGACTTAGCAATGAATGATTTTGTTGGAAAAAAATAACATTTACTTCACTGTGGGAAATTTTCGCCAGCAGAGAAGTAGAATACACTCGATTATCGCAAAATAGCTCCGGGGTTGTCTGGTGGAGCTCTGGGCCACCAGGTGGCGCCACCAAACCGGCGGCTGCTCACGTTTACGCCTCCGATTACGGGGTAATCCAGCGACGGTAAGCAGTATTCGGACCAACTATAACTTGCTTATAATCAACAATAAATGAGTAGCAGCTATAAGCACACAAACATAACCCCCACCCCCGAAATTTTGATGGGGGGGGGGGGGGGTTCCAGCAGGGCTCCCGCCATCCCGCTGCGCAAAAATCTTGTCAACAGCGGCTCACCATGTGCAAGACTGAGCAGATCTTTCCGTACCCATGTCCTACGGCACTGAGTACATTGGCCGAACGGGCCGCAACTCTCTCTACTTTTCTGATTTAATGTTTTTCCACTACCACAACGGGCCACTGCGTAAGCGACCTGGAGCATCACAAAAGATTCTAGTATTTAAAGAAGTCATATAATTTACATACTGCGATATTTACCCAAAATAATTACTGAAAAACAGGTGCTTTCCTCGAACAGTCAAGGCGGTCAGCAAGTATAGCAGAACGAACAAGCATAGGTATGGTCTGTCTTGTTCGAACTATGGCATTTGCACAACGCACAGCGACACACTGTCGAATCTAGAAACACAGCTTCCTCTCAAATCAAATCCGCCACATCGCCCCCATTGCTGAATAAGGCAAATCCTCGACACGAAGAGACGCGCCCCGTGATTGGCTCAAAGCGTTATACGTAGCATGCTGGGGAAAAAGCGACTGAAAGAAAAACGCCATCGTCTTTCGATGTTCGTATATGGGAACGTCGGCTCGCCGATCCGAAATCCATCTTTTCTGGTATGACACTCGCGTCGGCTTGAATGGAGGAGACACGCGAAAAAGCCCCGCGTATGTTTATGCAGGTTTTCGTCCCAGCTTTGTTTCTATACAGCCTCGGAAGCCTTTTAGGCAACCACCACAACATCAATTCATCTAAAGACAAAAAGTCGTATGGAAAAGGTGAATTCCTCCGAAGTTGAGCCTCTCTGCCCCCATGTAAACAAGAGCTGTCTGTCTAAAAGAATGCAGCGCTGGGCAACACTCGAAGCGAGTGAAGGCGTGGCGTCCGAGATTGGACAGAGCGCGCCGTTCCAGTTCGGCGGCCATGGTTAGGGTAATGGCCTCCGAAATTCTCGTGTTTACACAGCACGAGAATGCTGGGCGCAGCATACACGGATTTGCCACAAGATCGTCAGGTGAATACACAGCCACGAAGAATAGACAGATTCACCTGACAGGTAGCATGTACAGTAACTCTAGTATACCGCACAATCACGGCGCAATTGCATGGTCAAGTAGTTTTTGTAGGAACCTTTCAAGTCAGGCCGACGAATTAATATTCTGCTGAGAATATTGACTACCCTACTGAACATTGAATGGCTACGAGAAATAATGACAGAATTACACTCATGTGACCTAATAACGCAGGCTTTTGATTACGGTCGTCTGTGTCACAATGCCGACAGCAGACGACACGCTCGTGCACATGCGTAACATCGCGGAGATATACATGCGGAGCATGTCGGCGCACGCCGCCATTTCCGATTTGATGAAGCCAGCTGCGTCTTTCGCCCCGTTGGCTCCCGCACTAGTGCACGGAATTAGCGACACCAGAGGGCGCGTAGAAAGCTGCATTTGAAACCGAGAGATGAAGGACGAGCTCCGCACAACCTCTCTCTCTTTCTCTCATTTTGTTTTTATTGATGCTTCCTTCCTTCTTTTTTTTTTATTACATGACGCAACAACAACAATATACTCAGGAATCGGAACAAACCGTTATGTAATAATGGAAAGGAGCTTCGTGGACCAACACACACAGGCTTGCCTAAAAGCCTCCCTGGACGGCCTCCTCCCAGACGCATGCCGACGCCAGCGCCACAACGCGGCGGCTTTCTGCGTCGCGGCGCCAAAGCCCACAAAGCCGAGACCCGAAACACACATACGCGCTTTGCTGTGACAAGACGACAGCGACGGCAGCGAGAAACGCTTTTTGCGGACGGGGCGCGGGCTTTTGGCCCGGGATGGCAGGGCGCGCGTCGATTTATGACGGTTCGCAGCAGACACGTCGCGCGCGCTGCGGTGACAATCGTCCGACGCAACACTCTCGGCATCGCGGGCGCGAAAAAGCGTTTTATCCCGCATCATTGACCCCGTTTGCCAAAACAGTCGCAAAATATTTTGAAAGCGGAGCCACTTCAGCCAAGAGACTACGCGTTGAAGTGCATGGTTTTCTCGCACGTCGCGTCCTTTCTTTTTTTTTCGGCGAGGGTGCATCGCATTGCTGCTCGGTGGCAGCTATTTGTGGGACGACCTCGCGTTATGCTCTCGAAAATCTCGACGCTCCGCAGCAGCAATATATCAGACGGCGCTCGCAACGAGAGTGCGGCAAGAGAGCGGTTGATAAACGACGTGTGCCCGAAGCTTCCCTACAAGGCTCGTTGTTTTCTTTTCATTTGTTTGCTTATACAAATAAAAGGTCTACATCGGTCTACATCGTAATGATCCGTGTCATATGGTGTCACGGAAGGAAACAAAAGCAACCTCCATATGCCTTTCACGCGGCGCTTACGTTTAAGCGTGAAATGCTTCCTCTGACGTCACCAATGTTGTTTCCATGTCCGCTTCGAAATGAACGCCAGCCTCAGAATCAAAACTCCAGGGTTCAATTCTTGGATCTACGATTGGTACAGACCTTCTTTTGCTTTTATCGACTGAAGAATGGCTACGGATCGCGTTTGTCAAGGGCATACGATATTCTACGACAGTTTGGCTGTAATGGGGATGACTAACTCGAACATCCAATCCCGCCCTTCCCTACACCTGGGAGAGCTGGACCGCTCCATCGCAAGAGCGGCGCCCCACACAATGGCCACTGCTGTTAGCAAACGTCAAACACGTTACTGGATCCCAACAAATGAACTCAGTATCAAGATCTGGGCCTCACAGGGACTCCAACAGCGACGACTCGGAAAACAGTCGTCGTGAAATAGTTTTCTCTTCTCTCTCTCTCTCGTCTCTCTCTTCTCTCTCTCTTTAGTGCCGAATATCTCAGAGTCCTCGTTAACCCAGCCCACGGCTTGACCACGTCCCCACGGAAAGTTATCCGCCGCTTCATCAGCAATCTGCCTAATGTACAACTGCGCTCCTATATAAAGTTCATCACGTCGAGGAATTGGCGCATTCACTGAAAAGCCGACGGTCGCATATACAAGAGGGCGCTGCAGGCAGCTGTCGCCTTTGTTAAGGGCGCAATACTTCATCGGCAACCTCCCACGCGCCGTATAACACGCGTCGCACTGTCCGAAGGCATCCTCAGTCCGAGGCGCCAGCGTCAGACGGTCAGAACACAATACAACCGTCGAGACCGTAAACTAAGGTCGTTACGCGGCGGCACACGCAAGGGTTGAACGACTCATCCATCCCATTGAAGAATGAGCCGCGGTTCCAGCCGTGTGTCTTCCGCGTTATTCATTCTCCGGTGCTCGCGAACGACGGGACGCGCGCGCTATCTTTACTACAGCAGTTAAAACTGCGACACGTCGTTCAGCCGGGCGCATTGGCAGGAAGTTGGCGGCAACGTGCAACGCTATAGTTATGGCCGCCGTTTCTTCTCGGACTCGGAAGCATCGAAAGGAGTCGTTTTTATTTTACGGCTCGGACGGCGCTTGCAAGCGACTGGGCTTGCAGCTGGCGGCAAACCCACGGACATTCTCGAATGAGATGGGAAATACGGCTGCGCAGAATTGCGTCTTGCATTCGCGGATTACAGCCCGTCCGGCGAGCTATATAATGTATGCGAAGTAACAGCCCCCCCCCCCCCCCCTTCCAGTATCGGCCACGTGCTGATAACTTATCGCGCACCCACTTGCATGGACAGATGACCCTAGCAGTCGTAATGCGAATCTCTTTGAGTATACAATGGGTGCACGAACGAGTGAGGATTTCCAGCCCTGGAAGACACAACGCCGCCGAGGACATTGGGAGGAGATATGCCCTTCCTGTGGCCGCTTTCCCTGTGATCGTATCGCGTACACGGTTTTGCAGGCTCACCGACCGGAGAGATAAGTTTGGAACACGACTGGCGAATGGGCGTTGAGGATTCGGCCATTGAACTCGATTTTGTTCGTTGGGTTATAATTTGTGCTACGTGCAAATTCGGCCTAAATCAGTCGTCTGTTTCACCGTCTAACTGTGCGTCTCTTTCTTTCTGCTTCCTCACTGTCAATCCGTCAGCGGTGCAGGTCAGTTCGCCTGCCCATATCATCTTCATGGAAACACTGTTAACCCTCGCCAAATTGTTGTTTGAAAACATGTTCTACTTAGCGAAACACATTTGGAACGTTGCCAAGAGCCATAAAGTATAGAAGAGACAAGTAACCTTACCGAAGGAAGAGCCGACGCTCAAGGAACTTTGTTCGACATATGGTGCACCGAATTTATGTGGTATAGTAAACGATATCGTCTGCAGCATGCCTAGCGCACAGTCGGGGCTAAGCATGATCTGTATGCTATAACACAGGCGTTACACACACACACACACACACACACACACACACACACACACACACACACACACACACACACACACACACACACACACACACACACACACACACACACACACACACACGCGCGCCAACGTAGACCGCGCATCTCCTCGGATGAAGAGCTCTTTGTTTTTCGTGCAGAAGGACTTGGAGTGAGCCAGCGACCTCGGGATTTGGATCGGAATGACCCCCGAACGGGCTGCATATGCGCCACCAAAATCTCCCCTCGTTGTTTTAAAGAAAAAGATGGTAAAAAAAAATTTCACAAGTCAAGCAAACATTTTCTTCATCTGTGCGGAATTATACAGGTTCCCACAAATGCGACCCCATCCTCGGCGCGCGAAAGGAAGGAACGAGCTCGGCACACCGTAAAATGAGATCGCGGGCTCAGCGCCCGCTTGGCGCCGAATCCTACGAACACTAGAACGAAAAAAAAAACAAAAAAACTGCAGGGTGTTTATAACAGAACAAAACAAAGGACCAAGGAAGCAGAGACAAAGGACGTTTACGCAACGCGGCACACGCTCAGTGAGTACGCGTTGGGCAAGCCGGACGCATCCCTGCGCCGCCAGGCGCATACACCAGGCGGCGCGTCGGGTTCTAACCACACCAGTGCGCGCTAGCGCGCGAGGTTTAGACTCGCGAGGAAGGTTTGAACCCACGGCGGCTTCAGGTCCGCCAGGCATGGCATACGAAGCGGCAGGCACGCCATCCGTCTTAATAAATATTTTAAAAGGGGAGAGAGAGGACGCCCCGGAGTCCAGCTTCCTCGGGGGAAAAAGCTCTGGCCTGACCTTTGCTTTTATAAAATTCAAATACGCCTAGCGTAGCTTCCTCTTGCCAGATCTCTCTCTCTCTCTCTCTCCTGAGTCTCTGGGAAAAGAAGGCCTAACCCTCGCCCCTGGCCTTTTTTGGGCCCCCTCCCGTAAGTAAAAAAACGTGAGCCCGCGTATTTATTATTGGGTGGCCCGAAACTCAAGCCCCGCGCCGCCTGCCGGGAGTCGGAGAAATGAACTCTGAAAGGCCAACAGGGGTCGCCACGAGCACTGTACGCAACGCATGCAACTGAATGACTATTCCGCGCAGTGCATATGGCTTGCTGCTCCCCTGGGTTGCCGGCGGGCGTATCGCCTAAGCCTCTTTTCCATCTGTCTAGCAAGGTTCTCGTGGCCCACTGTTTTTCATTTAGCGTCCATGCAGCTTTTGTCCGAATACAATGTGAACGCACTGACGGGATATCGTCCGGATTAGGGGACCCCGGTTCATCCGCTTGTTATGTATAGTGCGTCTGCCGCGATGTGATTTCACCGTTCACGCTTGCTTGCGTGCGTTCGTTCTGCGTGCGGCGCTTCGCCTCCCTAGTCGGCGCATGCTCACTGTGGCAGTTTTCCGGTGCGTAGTTTTGGTTAGCCCGCGATTTGAAATCATGCTCTGACGCGCCACGCTGTTCGTTACCGCTTTTTAAGACGAAATGTCGATCATTTCACCGCAAATTTTAACTAGTTTGCGACGATCTTGTACCTTTCAACTCTCGACCACGATGAAACTCGCCTCAGGGGAGCGAGTGAGCGAGCGAGCAATGCAGGTTTCTAAAAAATCTGCCAAAATATGTGTTCTAAAGTATCTACATTCACATTCGTTTATGTAGCTCCAGATGCTCTCTTGGCGTTCTTCCGCTTTATCTGAACATTTGATCCTTCTTCGGACTTCGTCAGTGACTGTGATCGTCTTCAATCCATGCCTGACCAGACCAACTTTCGTCGAATCCTTGATTACACTTTATCTTTCTAAATTTCCAAGAAACAATTTCTTTATTTCCTAAAACGTATCAAGGCAATCAGTTTCCGCGCGCACGCATATTCACGGCGATTTGTTGCATTCCTATCGACATTTTGTTCAAGACGACCAATTTACGAAGTCACAGCAGCGTTATAGAATCCAGAAGGGCGAAGTTCAGCCAAATACATCTGCAGCCGCCGTCAGGCTTGACCCGAACAATGAAGACGCATCTATAGAGAGGCTTAACTTTAACAAAGGCGGGCCGTAAGGAGAAAATATCGAATGCTTTGGAAAGAAGACACTTTCAGCTATAGCAACATCCAGAAATATTCAGTGCCTTTCGCAGGAGAAACAATTCGCTTAAGGCGTGTTCTTGCTAAGCATGACGGCGACTGTATACTGTTCATCGTTCCCATTTTGGCTGAATCGCCATACTTGTAACTCCAGTAGACACTAAAGAGTTCTAGCTTGTCCGTAAACTTCTTACAGTTTACGGATTGCCGTAATCGGTACGAGGTAAGGGCGACTTCGTGTGATGCTTTGTGCAGTTACAATGCATTTGATGGAAACAGATTTTGTGTCCCGCGTGTGATCTCGTCGACGGAAAATCATTAAACGAAGTGAACGTTAGCGATTACGTCGCTACCAACGCTGTGCACCAGCAGTTAACTAGGATATGTTGTATGTCGCTGAAGTATGTAAGCTTTAATTGTGACAAGATGTCACGATCGACGTTATTGCTGCCGTACGCAGATCAGGTAACCCGGTCATTCCGCAAATGAAAATAAGCCTCACGGACAAGCTAAAACTCTCTAGAAAAAGAGCGAGTGAGAGCAAGGAGAGGAAAGGCACGGAAGGTCAACCAGACGAGCGTCCGATTTGCTACCTTACGCTAGTGGTTAGGGAAAGGGGGAAAATAAAGAGGGTGAGAGCGAGCCCTGAGTGCACGGGGTATGATGCACAGGGACCCTATAGGCAGACTGTTAAACCGGTGCACTTCAACTCTCTCAATGTTTTGCAGCAATCTCTTGGGGCACAGCTGTACAGAGCTGCAGCGATCACGCACAGAAGACAGCAGCCAGTCGACGAAGGAGAGCGAGACGAGGAAGAAGAAACTTCACGCGAAATTCTCGTCTAAGCCCGGAACGCACTGCGCGCTCGCAGCGCAGACACGCAACGCAGGCACCCCGCATATCAATCGAGCCCCGCAGGCCCACCCGGGCGCGCGATGTGAACGGCTGGCACATCGGAGATGGATGGCCCCGCGAGGCACGTATTGATAAGCGAGGGGAGGCGCCCGCTCAGACCGGCAAACGCCAGCAGTTGCCGCCGCCGCCGACGACGACGAACGCCGAGCGTGTACATAGAACTAAGGATAGGGGCTACTATAGCCCGTCGCTTGATGCCCCGCAGATAGATGGGTGCGCGCGCCGGCGCCGCCTCGAATTGACGTCCGGTCCGCTGGGGGTCGCTGCTATAGAAAAGGGAGGCAGAGGGAGGAGAACAATGCTAATCAGGGCAATGACGTCCTGGAGCGGGAACCCTTAACGTCTGGAAGCAACCCGAGCCGCCTTCCCGTAGGCTCGCGATCGGGGAGGTGTACACGCGTGAACTATACGTATACGTCGAGTTCTCATTAGAGAAAAGATCTTAGCGCATTCACAGAAGGTGGGTGAGAAGGAAAGAGGGGGACATTATATGTGCACTCGGTTCGCTACCCTACACAGGGGGAGGGGGTAAGAGGAAGGAAGGGAAGGCTCAGGAATGACGGCGATTAACATGATCCCTTTCGTCACAACAAACATCACCGATTTCAACTCTCTTGACGGTGTTCATGCGTCGGAACGGAACGTTCACCGAGCGTGGGCGGAGCTGTAAAGTTTTGTTGAAGATGGCAGCGAACCCGGGAGACTACTTCTTGTACTGCTTGTAGAAAGAAGACCCCTTACAAACTGGGCAATTCGACGCCGATGGCCCCGAAGCCGACAGCAAGTTTACTGTTTTCACCTGTTGCTTCTTCGCGTTTTCGACCAAACGGAGACAGTCCTAAACAACAGGGAGTGCACCGTGCTAACCAGCACGTTACACTTACTAGCTCTTCAAGACTATGAATGCAGGCCAAGAAAAAAAATCAACCTTTCTGCCACGAGAGGCCCGCGCGAAAGCCCTCACGCCGAACCCAGAGAGGCAATAAATGCAGGCACGCGACACCGACCACTCCGATCATGCCACGGCTCACTGCCGGCGAAGGCGAGTGTATAGACACACACAGCTGGACAGCGCGACACGAGACAAGAACAACAGGGAAAAGATGGGCGCGGCTCTAAGAGTAAAGAGCTGCTTGCTCGGATCCTCGTGTACTCGGCACCATCGTCGAAAGAGAAAGGCCACCCCCCAAACGAGAGTCGCGTTTTTCCCGCTCTTTGGACACGAGGGAGGAAGAACATATTGGCCCTCGAACGAAGATCGATGCGCCATATCCCTCGCGAAGCCACACACACACACACACACACACACACACACACACACACACACACACACACACACACACACGCACGCACGCACGCACGCACGCACGCACGCACACACACACACACACTTCGAGAGAACGGGAATCGAGAGCTGCCGGAGTGCCCAGCGCGCGCAGCGCGAGGGAGGATCAATTACGACCGTTCATCACGAGACTAGATACCAGGGCGCGGACTCCTCGAGGAACGGAAGGCCGGGGAGCCGAGCTCCGGGGCCGCGATCGCGGCACCCAGCGCCAAGTACGGTTGCGGCGAGCGTGCGCCCTAACCATCGTCGCGCCTGATTCCATGCAGACGCCCCAGCATGCAGGCGTGAAACGGGGGACGAGTTTGAAGTTATACCGCGCGCTGTCCTGGAAGATGACACCACGCCCAACGTTCACGCGGTGGCCAGTACGGTCAAGATCATTACTGTACGCAACTTTCTACCGTCCTTATAGAAACCTCTTCGTCAGCACTGGGAAAGCAGCGTGTCTGAGCACCATATAGGTCTTTGTGACGTACAGCTGCAGCGGAAAAAGATTAGCACAAGTGGCCGATGACCGGAGCAGGGAAAGTGCGGTACGCGGCGCTCTTGTTCCCGTCAACACTGGTGTCTAAAGGTGCCACATGATTCATGTTTCAAAGAAGGAAAGGGAGGGGGGGGGGGATGTGCCTGCAGCACTCTCGTTTTCGGCCCCCTAGGCAACCACAGCGTCGCGTGCCGCAATTTATCTGATCGGGTGATCGGTCGCTTGTGCTAATCTTTTTCCGCCTGCAGCTGTACGTGCTAATTCGCCTGAGCTTTAAAAGTACGTGAACGTTATAAGATGCGGCGGTGGAGCACTCGCAAAGAAAACGTGCGGCCGCCCGCTCGTTCTGGTTTAGTCGTCGTTCGTTCAGTTGTTCGCGCGCTCGTTATTTCAACTATTAGTTCGAAAGGCCACTATGTCTCTGAGACATACTTGCTGTAGGGCACTAAGGCTGGTGCGTCCGTGCCCTCTGCCAGCCTTTGAGCGTCATAGCTGATACACGCCGCGAATTCACAAGATAAGGACGGCGCGGATTATTTAGGTTACTGAGGCCTTGCTGGGGGCCAGGATGTTGGCAATCGATCGTAAATGTGTTATTTACAACCATTCGCAACAAGATCTTGCGACACGCGCTTGACAAATGTTGCGTACCTAATTGTAGCGCATGCGATACATTCGGAGTCGTCATGTTATACGGCTTTAGCGCTCGTTTAGATACTTTTAAAAGTGGTTATCAAAACAAGGAAAAGAAAGCTGTCTTCACTGAATTTGTATAACTCTCAGTATAGAAATTTTATGCTGTACACAAAGTTTCTCGGAGCTAGAAATTGAAAGCCAACGCGAACGCAAGCGCACCGTCTTGCTATGCGTGCATTCGCCCGGTGAAAGGTCGTGTGCTACGCTCACGCGTTGTAGGCGGCGCCACACTCGAGGAGGGAGCGCGAAAGAGAGGAGAAAAGAGGAAGAGTGAAGGCGGAGGAGGAGAGCGTCGCTACGTTACGAAGTTTCAGGGGCTTTAAGTGTCGTCGGTTCACCCTCGCAGGCTTTCACTCGCACAGACAGAATACGGCGCGCGGGGACGATGTTATCGGCCTTGGACTTTATACGGAACATCACGGCGACGACGACGACGACGGCTGAAACGCGCCTGGACTGTCCATTTAATTGCTATCGAAGTAAAAGAAAACGATAGTTGCGGAATCCATCGCAGAACCTAACGATGTCGCTACGTGCATCTTCATCATCGCAGAACGCCAGAACATCGCTGACGAAATTGTCTAGCTTCGGCCGCTTCACTCGCAGGTGCTTCCGAATAGCGGCGGTGATTGCGGCAGCTTCGCTGTCAGACGTCAATCGGGCTTTTGTGCATACGCATAAAACGACGTTTTGTTAAGAAAGTAACTGGAACGCCAATGTATTTCTCCACAAAGTTCGGGAATTAATATTTCAAAACTGCAGTGTCATCCTTAGAATTCGTTCCGAGTGGATCCGCCTTGCGAACTCCACGGCTAGAATTTGTAAATTGCAATATGGGCCAGTTAACAACTTAATTAGTGAAGTTTTGTTAATAGTCGACTATGCATTTCAATTTCTTGTTCAAGTAATGTTCGCATCTTCGAGCAGACCAGCTCATGGACTAAAATTGTGCTATCTGGAACAGGGAATTTTTTTTAATTATTGAAAGTGTTAGCTGAAACCCCCTTTATAGTATATATGACAGCCCCTCGCATATACGCCCCCCCCCCCCCTTTTCAGTCATGAGTCAGACACGTGACAAGCTCGTGTGTGCCCGCATTGTCTTTCCCGTTCTGGATGCACAAGGCATACATTCAAACAAAACACACAAAGTTTCTACAACCGTAACACGAAGCCGAATGCGGTGATTTCTCTGAAAGAATGGCGGCTGGGTTACCACCCGCCCTTACGTAAACTAAATACAACCTCCCTCCCGCTTTCTTGTTTCTTATGATATATATATATATATATATATATATATATATATATATATATATATATATATATATTGCAGCCCAACTACCAGAATATACAAGCCTGCCGCCCTTGCCTTTCGAAAACGGAGGGTCGGGCTCATCATATTGCAAATTATTGCGGTCTACGAGAAAAACCCAAAGGCCCGCGCATGCGCTCCTGCCTTTTGTTCTTCGAACTGAATAGCGAAGGCATCCGCTGTAAACACGATACGTGTATACATGTATGGCGGCAAATGCGAGGGACGCATTCAAATTAACGAACGCGATACGGTCGGGGATGACGGGCTGTTCGCGAAACTATGGTCGGGGGAATCGAGTGATATGACGGGAGCGCGCAGTAAGCATGAAAAAAATAAAAATAAAAGGAAAATATGAAAATAATAAAGAGACAGGAAGCGAGGAATCATATTCCCGGTGCTCTTTTTCTTTCTTTTTTTTTTTTTCCAAGAGACTGGAGGCTTTTTGGCTAATTGACGACAGACGGGGAGCGGGATTTCATATTCTTTTGAGCGAAGCCCGTCGAAAGTCGACGAAACAGCCTATAGAAAAGAAGCCGCTCTTTGTTTTTGTTAATGGGGAGCATCGAATCTATTCGGGTTTACCGGGGGTTGCGCAAGGAAAAGTAATTACGCCCGCCAAACCGGAATTTAAAACAAAAATAAACAACTAAAAACAAAAGTAACTAGGGGATACAAGCAATATGTTCACGTATCTAAAACAGCCTGATTAGCATGCAGCATCTCACATACCGGTCGATCCAAAAGTAACACTCGGAAAGTAAAACTTCAATAACTCGATACGCTCGACAGATAGCCCAGCGTGGTTTTCCTATAAATGCATGGTAAGACGCTGTTTTTTTTTTTTTTTTTAAGCAAGCGAAGCTTGTTCGTGTATAGCCTGAACGTCCGCGTCTGTTCGCAGAAACTATCATCATCAGCAATGGCTAGAGCGTCGTCGTCTTCTTCTACAGCTGGCTCTGTTGCAGCTCATCAATCCAGCGTAGAATTTCACTTCTGTCGTCGTAATGGGGAGGCCTCGTTTACGGGGGTATGAACCATTGCTTACGGGGGTATGAGCCATTCATTGTCTTACGTGACGGACAGATTTAATTTTAAAGCAATTTCATTTTGAAGAATCGCAAGCGGCAACGGTGGGCGGATGCTGCTAACCACGCCGCCGAGCAAACTCGTGACATCGAACGCAAGCGTTTGTGGTTCGACAACAACTTGACCCTCATCAGTGTGATCCACTCCGACGAACAGCGGACACAATGCCTTGGAAGCGTTGAATGAACATTACGCTATACTAGTGGAGAAGACCTTGGTGAATTTAGAGTTTGCGGTACGTGTAAGGAATCTTTAATCAAGGGAAAACTGCCTGCGTTCATTACCGTGAACGAGTACGTATACCCTCCATCTGTTTTGATGGCGATAAGCTTCGCTTATCATCCATCTTCACAGAGTGGAAAGGCCGACAATTTTTATAAATATAACGAGAAAACAAATTGCCATAATAGTTAGAATGTACAAATACGAATGCTGGTTACATTTGCGATAACCTTCAGAAACTTGATAAAGTACAAATGAACTGAGAGCGGAAGAAAAGAACTTGCCGCCAGTACGAACCGAACACAGAACCTCCGCACCACGTCTGCGCTACTCTTACAAATCAGGCTATGGCGACGACCGTCCCATCGTCATGGAGGAAGGAAAAAAAAGAGCACGTGGGAGCGTCACGTGACAAATTTCGAAGCCTGTGGTCACTAAAAAAAAGTTACGCTGATCCAACGCAAATGTAGGAATATTCACGGGAATCGACGCGTATTAAATCCTATATAGAACAATAATGTCGAGATGTATAATTGTGTTTACTTTCATCCTATGCAGCGTGCAAGCTCCCGCATGGCTTACGTTTATTCATCACAAAGACCAAATAACTAATCTAGTGCATTTTTTTTATGTTTATGCACTAAAGGGCTCACCAGATATGCCGAAATGAAAGCACCAAATTAGGCGGCACCAAATTAGTGTGGGTCGTGTAGGCAGCGATATACAGGGTGTTCAGTTTTAAGTTATACGGAATTTTTAGAAATCGCCTGTGGCAGGTAGCATAATTCTTATCATTGAGCTGGGTTGTTCGATGAGGCGAACATTAGCAGCACGAGAAATCGAAACACATATTACACTAATTAACAAGAATTCACCAACTAATTTCTTAGTTAATTACTTTACGACACATATTGCAATTTACGAATTGTACCTGGTCAGTTTGTCAGGCGTATCCACTGTGAATGAATGAACATGGTTTTGTATTAATTGTGATAACGGTTATTCATTATTCGAAAAGTATTCGATTCCATTAGCTTCAGGCACTAGTCGATTCGCATTCGATTCGGCCTGAAACATCCCTATTCGCACACCCAGTATCAAACAACATTTAAGGCTTCCGTACTCTTCTTGTGCCATAGTGGCACATAAGACATTGTGGAGGATTGTCTAATAATGGACGCACACACCCGGTACAACATCGAATACAAAACATTTCGTCAAAAAAAATGAAGAACACGCCGCTTTAATGCGAACATATTTACGGATCATTAGGAAATATTCCGCCTAACTTCTGTAAAAAAAATGCAGAAAGCCTTGGAAATTAACATTCCTGATCAGGTAACTAATTGCAAACGTTAATCACTAACACGCTTATACACACGTATCACAGACCTGAGGCGGCCTTGCAGTGCTATACATTTCTAACAAATCATGTCCCGTATTATTCGGCCACAAACTAATATTCGAAAATGTCGAATATCAAGTGTTTCGAATCGAATACATCTCGATTGCCAAATACTCCGCATTCGAAATTACGAATATATGCGCGGCTCTCTATAGTGTGTCGTAAACATATAGCAAAATGTCGAGCCCTTCGGTTCACGCGGTTTTATTCACCATATACCCAAAGGCGATCATGGTAGGCAATGATACAGCGTCACGTGGCCCGCGTGCAACAGTAAACATGTAATCATGATACGCACTTTGTTTAAAAGGTCGTGCTCAGAAAGGCCCTGCTCGCATCGACGTTGTCATTGAAACCAGCACATCAAAGTCGTCCCGAGGACGATGCCGAGCATGAAACGACTTTCAGATCGCATTACCTATTCCCCTACCAAAGTGCAAGCCCATGTAGAATGTTTTTTCTCTTTTCTTTTTTCTTCTTTTTTTCTAACTTCTTCAGACTGTGCCGGTCTCTAAGAATATGCACCATAAAAGAGGCGCATATGGCTTCCGCTTTCCGCTTTTACCCAGACAAAAGGCCTCTACCAGGTATCAGGTGACACCAGCGCTTCAAAAACAAGCCGGCCGTTTGTTTCTCTATATGGCGAAGCATGCAGATCGGATCGAATAGCTTAATAAATTTGACAACCGCGCAAAAATACGGCTAGGCTGCCATCTTTTTTTAAACTTTCTTTCTTTTTTCATATTGTTTCTCTTTTCCTTTTTTCTCTTTCTGTAATCCAATACACTTCGTTATCCGCCACATCACAATGCGGAATCCCGCTTGCACGCTTAGCTTCACTTTAAAAAATTGCAGTATCCCGGATGTCGCGCACTCATCAGGACCTGCGAGAAGGCAGGTATATGCATCATCTGTGGAGTGCAGCGGTCGCGTCGACGACGTTGACGTTGAGCAGCCCGGAAGCATTAGGATCGCGCAGGTAAATCAGGTATACGTATACCATCAGCCCATAGATTGAAACGCGAACAGTTAAAAAAAAATGCCCGCTGATTACGATACTCCCTAATGCGAAATTTGAGCGCAGCTGTATACGTGTTTCCATTTCGCGATGTATCGAGGCAAAGAATTTGAGACCTAAATCACCGCACCGACTGGCAGTGGACCAGTGCCGTCAGCGCATTGGCAGAGGGAGGGGCAGTAAGTGAACGCAGGCATGACGAGCGGCATCGGAGCCAGCTGTGGAAGACGACGACGACGACGAACGCGCGAGAAGTGGCACGAGCGCGTTGAAGCGGTTACGCCGAGGGACGGCGAAGCTCAACCCAAGAACGGGCGTCTTAGGCGAGAGAGAGAGAGAGTAATCATTTCTTTCTCTTGGTCACTCTCTCTCCCTCGCCTAAGAACTGCGCTCTAAAAAATAGAGAAAGAAGCCGAAGAGGGATATCTATATCAGGTGCAGATGTTTCGAGTCACCAACAACTTACTCCGATTGCTGGGTGAATTGAGTGCGCTGTCAATTTCCATAGGCATTACCCTGTTCCGAAGGCACACACGTCTCACAGCATGAGTCATGTGAAAATTACGAGAAGCCCACATGCAACGAATCTCTAAACAGAGATGCTGATTTGGAAGGGATTCGTTTAAAAAAGCAAACTGCAGATTCGTTTATTGATCACTGGGGTTCTGCCGTGATGTGCGTCAGTCGCACTTTATTTCTTTAGAGCAGTGGGGTGTTTTATGCGGACAACTATATTCATTCTTGTGGAATTTCGAATGCATTAAAAGGTATCTGCACTTAAAGGTATGCATGTCGCTATACCTGGTGGACTGTCGGCGTGCAGTACGCGTAACACTCCCGACGTGTGACTGTTTAAGATACTTCAGATAGCTCTTACAACTATATACAACACTATTACAACTATTACAAGTTGCACTTTTACAAGATAGCTCTCCCTAGGGAACTATTACAATAAAGCTCTCATGGGAACGAGGTAAATGAGGCCATTCATTGCCCCCACAAGTCCGAGATGCGAATGCTATAGACTGGAACACGTAATCCGACAAATGGGGTGGATGAGTCTTCAACATGCAAAAAAATACTTTCCCTGATTTTTTTTTCTTTTTTCAGCGGAACTTCTTACAACTTCTTACGTACGAGAGCCTGCAAGAACTCATACTAAGACATGTCTGCCTCATTAGACACGTACTTTTAAACCGTTTGCTGACTCACCCTATGCGAAATGAATAACACTCAGAGATTGTTGTCGTTGTCATTGCAGTTATTGCTGTTCACGCAATTTTTCTTTTTTTGAGCAACTCGCCCTGCGGTATGTATGGGTATGTAAATAAAAGCGTAGAGGCCCCCTCGTGGATATAGATGGTAGCTGCGGCTTAGCGAACTTCCCGTACGCAAGCCAAAGCGTATAATCTCTGTCTGATCCGTTCGTTGCAATTGGCAGGTCGTGTTTCTATAGGGTATCGCCCCCCGATCTGGGCAAAGCCACAATGCTTGGTGAATGTCCGCCGTAGATCCCGAACCAGCAAGCACATTCTGGACAGGTCGCGCGGGGTCTTCCCGCGTTAGACCACTAGCCCTACAACAAGGTAGACTGTATAAAGACGATATATAGATTAAATTTTGCTGCGGAGAAGCGCAGGAAACCCACTCTTGGTCGGAACACGATGAGGAATGAACGTTGACTCGGCTCACCACAACAAGCGCGGTGCGAGCCAGAGCGGCATCCTATACCCGCCCATTATTTTTACGACGCGCCGTTCACCTGGAAATAGCTCGTTTCAAGCGAAAAATAAAAACGAGCAGATAATTTTTCAAGCACCGGAAGGCATCCTCGGTATACTGGTTTCGGGCCTCTTCCTTGTCCCAGGAAGTCGTTGCGCGGCGCGCTTCCACGAAACAGGGTCGTTAGCTTGTTTCGAAGCCTCGCAGAGTATAGCTATAACGCACAACCGCGCAACGAGACAAACACGTCGACCGACGTGTACACGCCTTACGAATGCGCAACGATTCCTTCCCATTATACGCGCTAACCACTCACTCATACACCGCATGGCGCATCCTGACTGCCTTCCAGGTGCGTACATGTATCCACCGTGTACACTTGCACTCTTGTTGCTGGATGTACACAGAATGATCGCTTTTAAGTATTACGAACGTTTTATAAACCGACCGCCTGTGGCAGAGAGCATAATTCTTGTCCTTGAGCTGGATTACTCAGAGAGGCAGACACTACTTGCAAGAGAAATGGAAAACACATATTCACCTAATTAACAAAAATCACTAATTAACTTCTTAATTACTTTATGGCACATATTGCAATTTACGAATTGTAGCCGGTGAGCTTACAAGACGTATCAACTTGAAAAGAATTGACAGATTGCAAATTTGTAAATTGTAATACGTGCCGTGAAGTAATGAAAAAGGTAATTAGGCCTTATTTGTTAATTAGTTAAATATGTCTCGATTTTTGCGTGCTAGTAATGTCCGCCTCATCGAATAATCTAGCTCAATGCCAATAATTATGCTATCTGCCACAGGCAATATTTTAAAATTACGTAAAACGTTGATACAATATTCACGGGAACCGGAAAATAAAACGTATCACCCGAAACTTGTATTATCCAAAATACATTGCTCCTATGAGGCATTGGCCGGAAAAAGAACAAAAAAAATGTATGATCCCGAAAAACGTATGCATAATCATATCCACGAGATTCCACTGTGTGTGTGTGTGTGTGTGTGTGTGTGTGTGTGTGTGTGTGTGTGTGTGTGTGTGTGTGTGTGTGTGTGTGTGTGTGTGTGTGTGTGTGTGTGTGTGTGTGTGTGTGTGTGTGTGTGTGTGTGTGTGTGTGTGTGTGTGTGCGTGTGTGTGTGTGTGTGTGTGTGTGTGTGCGTGTGCGTGTGCGTGTGCGTGTGCGTGTGCGTGTGCGTGTGCGTGTGCGTGCGCGTGTGCGTGTGCGCGCGCGCGTGTGCGTGTGCGTGTGTGCGTGCGTGCGTGCGTGTGTGCGTGCGTGTGTGTGCGTGCGGAGAAATGTTACACCCCACCCCCGCACACGTAGAAACGCACGCCACGCATATACAATCACGCACACACGCTGTTGGATGCAGGCAACGCCACCTACCTAACTGCTCATGCGGGCCGCCGTAAATAGAAACGCCGGCATTTTCTCAGCAAGCGAGCTGCGCGCCCCGCAGCCACTTTCGGCCCGGTTCAAGTAGCGCGCTACCGGCCCCGCCTCGCAAACGTCTCAATCACGGACGGCCCTCTCTCTACCGGCGCGAGAAGATCAAGGCACGTTCGTTTCACCGCCTCGGACGTAGGAACCGAGACAGGGACGAGCGAGGCCATGTAAAGACGAAGACTCAGGTGCGGCACAGCCAGGGGGGACTCGGCCGACGCCTTCTTGGGAAGACGCAACCGGGAGCTTCCCCCGGCTTCTCGACCACGCATGCACCCCCCCCCCCCCCCCACACACACACACACACTCACACACAACCACCCCCTCAACACGTAGTATAGACAGCAGAAGCATGGCTGCAACAGCTAGTTTACAGAGGGAGAAAGAGATACCGCATTTACTCGTGTAGTTTAGCACTGGCTGGCGAGCTACTTAGTTTCGCATTCTGACTAAAGGTTAACTAAGCGCAAAGTGCTTGAAGAGACAAGCAAATAGCAGATGATCGTTCGTCAGTCTGCGTTTGCTTTATTATAATTATTTTTATTTTTTGTGCTTCCCACTTGGCGCTAACTTACCACAGTGATAGTCGCGCGAGACAAGCGCATACTTTTTTTTTTTTTTCGGGAATCTGGGCTCGAGAAACATCTGCAACCATTTATAGACTGCTTATGCACCTTCAAGCGTTCGAGCATGTATATAGTGCTCTCCCTCCCTCTTCTTTCTCTCTTTTCATCCAGCTATCTCCCTTTCCCAGTGCAAGGTAGCAAACCGGACGTGTATCTCGTTGACCTAGAGCTATCCTGACTCTCCATCTCCCTCTCTTGGCAGGGTGCATCTCTTACAGGATTCGGGCTTATACAGAACGCGCTAAAACCGCGGACGATGTCATGAATGACGGTCAAAATAATGCAAACGCTGGCTGCCCACCACCACACACACACACATTTCTTCAAAACTCAGGCACCAGTGATCGAGTTCCGCTCCATTCCTTATCGCTCCAGCTCTCGATGTTGCTGTCATAGCCTGAGCTTACTATCTCGTCGGATCAAATATGGTCATCCTTCGTGTCGTCATTGCTGTTAATTTAAACCAGCAATTTCTTAAATTGTTAGCTACGGCATAAACTGGTTTAGTGCGCAATGCGTTCAAATTCCCTTTTTCGGTCAAACTTTCTGTTCAAATTCAGGCACTCTTTCTGCTCAGATTCTTGACCGCGAAAATAGGGTGTGCGGGCCTTACACGAATACATACGGTATGAGGAGAACGCGGAGGAGAGTACGTAAGCTCGACCGCGCAGGCAGCAAAGCGGTAGCAACAACGAGCTCGCGGCCTCTGCGGCTCTGCGGTGCAGATGTTTCTCGAAGCCGTTATTACGTCTTAATCGTTCTCCTCTTACCCCCGATGCGGCAATCCACTGGCTCGAGCACGCAGCCATAGCCAAGCCAGTTGTCGAGTCAGCGGGGCCACACGCTGGCCCGAGGCGATGAGTTCGAGGTGGATGCGATCCCGCGAACCCCCGGTATATAATTGCGAGCGAGCCCCCATACACACGCCTGCACGCGCTAGCATTGCCACCTAGGAGGGAAGAGCAGCAGCTCGAGGTTATGACGTAGCCGTTGCAGTATCGGAGAGGGACCACCGCACATTGGAAAACGCCGTGTTTATTACTTCAGTGTATTCTCTCGGTAGAAAGGGCATAAAACAAGACGACAAGTTGGAGTAGACGACAGGAGAGGCTTCTGTCCTGTCGTCTGTTTATATTTGTGGACTTGTTTTTGGCCATTTCTATACCGAGACTAACTGGGCAAACAATAAGACTTACAACAGCATATGCCTTACGGCAAGCTACCTCCCCTCCGCCAAACTTTTAAAAGAAAAAAAAAAAAGGGGGGGGGGGGGGAAGACAAAGAAAGGAAAAAGAATGCAGTTTAGGTTTCGCGATAAATGCGAGAGAAATCCGTTGACATTCCGTTGCACCTCTTTGAGGTCCTGGATCCACGAGTCAAACCGCGTTCATCAGATTGCAAATTGTTGTTCAGGAGCTCAGTTCAGTTGCGCATTATATATGTATATACAGGGTGTTTCACTTAACTTGGGCCAAACTTTAAAACTATGTAATGCTACGTAGCTGGACAGAAGCAAGGTAATGCTGTTTGCCGTCGTTTGGAGATATTCAGATTATTTTTTTTTGCATGCCGTCTAATTAGAAAATTAGTTTTATTTATTTAAAACTTCATTATTAAAAAAATTATGGGGTTTTACGTGCCAAAACCACCATCTGATTATGAGGCACGCTGTAGTGGGGGACTGCGGAATAATTTGGACCACCTAGCTGGAGTTCTTTAACGTGCACCTAAATCTAAGTGCACGGGTGTTTTCTGCATTTCGCCCCCATCGAAATGCGGTCGCCGTGGCGGGGACTTCTCCATTATTATAATTAGATTAAAAGTGTCAATGAGAAAATTGCAGAGCAACACGAGAAACTCTCGATACAGCTTTCTGTTGCTCAAGTACGTGCTACATAAAAGTGTTTTTCCGCGCGTGAAAGAAGCCCGCGAATATACACGCAAAGTTCCTCGAGCGGTCCAGTCGTGCGATAATATTGCGTGTATTGGCGGGCTTCTTTCACGCTCGGAAAAACAATTTTATGTAGCACGTATTGCGCAACAGAAAGCTGTATCGGGAGAACTTTTATCGGGAACACCGTTTTACACAAATATCGACCTGGAATAGCGTTTAAATACCGTAATTTCCGGACTATCCTCCTCAGACCTGAAGCCCGCTCAGGGGCGTAATAGCCTTCGAAGCATGTTATTTTTACCGACTTCATCACCCCACCTGGTTTTCTGCCGTCCTCGACTGCGCTTCCCTTCTCTTGGTATGAAGTTAGGAAATTTGCAGGCGCAAGTTGGAATACGCTAGCGCAAGACAGGGGTAATTGGAGATCGCAGGTAGAGGCCTTCGTCCTGCAGCGGACATAAATATAGGCTGCTGCTGCTGATGATGATGATGATGATTACCGACTGGTATAATATGAACATGCAAATACCAATTGTTGTTTAAATACCCCAGTTAGATGCTGGAGACAGCATTTCAATGTAAATGTCGAAAGTAACCGTATCCCGATTATTCTTGTCATAAAAAACATCTTTATTGGCCAAAAGACAGGCATGAAGATCTAACATTGCGTGGTACGTTGGCATGTCGATGCTGCGTCCCCATATTTTTGTGCCTTATCGGAGTAATCGAGAGGTACTTGATGGTTGCCTTTTGTAGTCTGTGACGACAGAATGGCCTAGACCGAATTGGTGGGAATTTTCACAAAAAAAAAAAAAACTTACAGCAGTCATGCGCCTGAACCACTTTCACATAGTGCCGCTTGCCTCAGACCTTAAATCCGGGTTGAATAATTACCTAACTTTAGTTGAGCTAACCTGAAAATGAATAAAAGCAGTGTACCCAATTGTGTACTGTGGAACAGAAGAGCCGAAGGGGGGAGTTGAGGTTTAGTATGAATGTCTACTGTTGCGTATAACTAAGTGAAACTATAAGACGCCGACTGCAATTTATGTCAGAGCGAAGGGACAGCGAAAGTTGTATTACAAACACTCACGCCGCAGCGAAGGTGCTCTCTTGACCCGACAGCGATTACGTTTCGGCGTGAGTAGAAACTATAGACTGCAAACGATATTCCTCCTTCAGCAAACCTACGCATCGCACAATAATCACCGAAAATAACCCCTTCCCACGGGCAATTCAAGTTCCGAGACGCCGTCGCGGTCGTGAAGCCTGAATGAAGCCGGCAAACGTTGCGGTATATAGCGGCCGATAAATCAACGAAGACGCGACGAACGCCCCGGGCGTTTTTATCAAAAGCGTAAGCTGTAGGAAGCCAGCCGGCGCCGGAGCACGTGATGTCATGATAAAGAAATAACCATCTCCCTAATGGAGACGAGATATAGTGAAAAGGACGATGGCTGCAATAAGCATTCGCCGTCGGGAAAAGAAAGACGGCGCCTAAACGTGCCCAAATAGGCACGAGTAATGCGAGTAATAGAGGCATAGGGGTCGGCGTTCTATAGCAATGAGCTCATTGGTGTCCCTGATAACTGACAACAAACATTTACCCGATCACCGAATGCGACCGCGAGTGCGAGGGACAAGCAGAGATGCTCTCGTGATTCGCCGAGCGTGCCGAGGTTGTGTGCATCCAGGACTTGGAATTCGAAACTGGCTCACAGCTCGTAAAGATAAGGAAGGTGGACGTCAGAATTGCTATGCGAGGGCGTAGAATGCATAGCTATACGATGTTCCCAAGTCGAACTCCCGTATAAGCAAAACGCACTTGCATTTCCAACGTCAGATTTGTCAGCGCGCTTTGAACAGCCATCAGTGTGGCAGAACAGCCGCGGCGTCAGCAGGGCCCGCCTGCAAAAACAACGCCGCCGTAATCATCGTTCTTCTTCTTCGCTTTGTTTCTTTCTTTCTCTCTCTCTCTCTCTCTCACGATCATGCTCAGGGGGTCTTGCGAATACAACGGTCTATCCGGCTTACCCACAGGTAGCCACAAACTGCATGTGGAGGCAGCCCAGCACGGATTTCGTACTCGGCACGCAGGAGGTCGTATGTTTCGCGAGGTCAGGCTACACGTTTGTATACACTAAAATAATTTACACCCCTAAAAATTAAAAAGGGCGTAAACCTGTCTATAACTCGCACCCGTACACCTTTTTGGGTACAAAGGTGTGAGGTAAAAACAGATTTACAACCTTATTAACTTTTAAGGGTGTGACTTAGTTTACAGTGTACGTACGTAACGTTGGGGAATGGAAACAATGACATTGAAGAAGTCACTCGGTACAAGTCACTACTCAAAGCCACGCTTATACAGGTGCTAGTGCAGCCATAACGCAACAGTGTCCAACCACGGCATGGTAAACGAACATGCTAAGCAAACCTGGCTCGGTCAGGGCAGCAATCATGCACCATATGCACGCATAAGAGGAATTAAAGGATTCTGCCTGTACATTTGAACATCTGACAGTGCTGTCATCTTTGCATGGTTGCAGTTATAACAACGACGTTATTCTAAGCTTTCTCTATACCGTGTGTCCCAGCTAACTTTAGCCAAGTTGTTCAACGAAAAAAAAATCAATAGAAAAACCCAGTGCAAGATGCAATTAAAAGACCTACAGTGTTCGGACGTTAGAGGTCTGGCGATCGAACGCCGTAGGTCTTAGATTTGTATCTTGCATCGTATCTTCTTAATCTTTTTTTTTTTCGTTAAACAGTTTGGGTAACGTTAGCTGGGACACTCTATATAGAACAAACATGCCTTTAGTGCATATGGCCCGAACTTGCGGCGTTTTTTCAGATATCCGAAAAAACGAGCAGATACAGCACCTAGCGAGGCGCCTTTTAAGGAAAGCTCGTGGAACGGCCCTTGCTGCGCATGAGAAGCACGGAAGCTCGAAATTCCCGTCACAATCCGGCGGCTAAGTAAATGAATAATTCGGCCGCGTAATAGGATAAACACCGGGGTCGGTTCCGAGCATCCAACAGCTCAAATGTCATCTCTTCCGCCGTGACTTCACCCCCCCCCCCCCTCCCTTCCTCTCTTCTAAGGAGAAAGCCTCGGCTACGGCTACGGCTGCACTCGGCTTCGAAGGAAATGTTCTCTAGGCACGCGAGGAACCTTGTTCACTTCTAAGCAAACACCAAAAAACAAGGGAGTTTCAGTCGAGGCCACCGCGGTTCGTGGAACAGAGGCCGTATAAACACACACACACACGCATGCACGTGTATAAGAGTCTCGGACTCTCTTAGACGAAAATTGTCTGCGCGTCGTCTGCTAGTGTAGCGACGTCGCTCGCAGGTTGTTGGCAAGCGAAGTATATAACTTCCTGCTACCGCGGATTCGAAGCTGGCTCGAGTACGCTCGCTCGGATCAGCTGCCTTCTCTACGGCTCGCTTTTCTCGTTAAACGCTAGATGGATGTGCGCGAACCCGGCTCGGAGCTGGGAACGACACCGCGCAATGGGACATTGTCGCAGACGGGCCGAAGAACAATTATGCGCGCGTTGACGTCATCTCTGCTTTCACTGCAGGCATTCCGCGTGAGGGGAAAAAGAAGCACGCGGCGTTTTGGCTAGCGACTCTTTTAACCGCCCCTATACTCGAAGAGGCAAGACTTATGTTGAGTGAGCTCCTGAACAACACTTTCCAATGTGGTGAAAATGGTTTAAATCATCCATCCGGGACCTCCAAGAGGTTCTACGTAACGCTAACGTATTTCTCTCGCATTTACGGCTGAACCGCCACTGCATTTTTGTTTCGCGGTGCTCTGTATACGTCAGCTTCACATAAAAAAGTTGTCGCAGTTTCACCTGAAAGGTGAAGCATCAATTGCGGTAGCAAATTTGTAGAGAGCTATACGGAGTAAATGATATTAGCTTTATCAGCTGTATAAACTTGGACATGCAGCAGCACCGGCAACACGCAGAACTGTTGTCGACACCGTCGGCGTTTTGCCCGCGTTCGCTCAAAATGCGTGTGGCGTTGGTGACTGTTGCCGGAGCCTCTGATATAAATAGGCACTTGGTGCTGCAGCTAAACGTCGCCTCCCTTCCCTCCCCCTCCTCCCCTCCCCCACGGCCTCTCGCGCGTCGGAAGAAGGCGCGTTTGCTCTACATATATGATGATTGTAAAGGAGGAAAGAGACGCCTACATCTGCAGCCCTAAGCGAGCACGGCGCAGAACGCGCGTTTGTTCTCCGCCGTGCGTTCACTCCCCGTGAAAGCGCGCGCCCCTCGCGCCCTTTCACTCGCACATACAGCGTTCAGCGCGCGGCGACGATTTCATCTCCATTGACGTCATACGGAACCTCACGGCGACGGCGACGCCGACGGCAGAAATCTGCTTTTGAGTGTCCATATAATTGCTATCGCAATAAAACAAGCGAAATTAACAGCGCGTTAAGTAGCGTCATTAGAAGCGCGACGTACAGAGGCTTTCTTGCTGCGTTATAGTTGGCGGCTTATTAATTGTTGGACTTTTGCTGCGGACAGATACGCCCGTAATGGATTCTTAATGTCTGCTATGTGTGCCTACTATGCATGTACGATATACAGAAAAACACGGTTGTTGCACAATGATGGCAGTGTTGTTCTTGAGCTGATTGATCATGGTCGACGACTACCACAAGCTATTTTCTTGTGCGGTAATATATTTACTAACAAGTTAGCTTGAAAGTCGAGTCATTCTTTTCTTTTTTACAACGAACCCCGGCCAATCGCTGCTCGTGGATATACGTGCCAGATTTAAGAGGACACTAATGAGAAACGCTGTATCGGTTTAGACTGATCAAGTATACTTTAGATACTCCCATCGCGAAGGATTTTCTTTAAAGCCACAGCTGACACACAAGGAGGGGTAAGAAAAAAATACAAAACAAAACGACTGTACGGCGCCTCTTTTTGGTGAGTGTCAACTACATCAGGTGTCTCTGCGAAGACATTTAGCAATTTTTAAAAATCGTCTGTGGCAGATAGCATAATTCTAGTCCTTGACCCGGTTCACTCGGAGGGGCGGACGAATCTTGCCCGAGAAAACGGAATGCATAATCAACTATTAACCAAACAAATCACCAATTACCATTTTGTAACTTAATTAAATTACGGTATACATAATTGCAATTTGTGAATTGTAGCAACTGAGTTTGCAAGGCACATCTCCTAAGAGCGAATACTAAGGGTGGAATACTAAGCTTCAAAAAAAAAGAAATAAAGACACGAAAGAAACGAAGAATAACGGCACTAACCTTCTGACGTTTTCCACGGTTTTCTTCTTTCCACGCCACTTTCTCCCTCCTCTTGCGAGTACAACAACTACTACTGCTACAAGCGATACCCGCGAGCGCTTTCACGTGAACCGCGTACTCATCCGGGAAATCACCAAACGTTATACACGCGAGAAAAGACATAATGAGACGACTGCCAACAAAACGCAACGTCACTGCAGTACGGCGCTTCGTGACGCGACAAAAGAAGACACCGACACGCACAAGCTGGCGCGTTACATTAAAGTGTAATTAGGGACGCTCACCTCAGCAGTATACTGGAAGAAAGCCGGAACAGGTTTTTTTTTTTTTTTTTTTGCTTCGTTTATCAACAGTCTTCTTGCTGTTATTGTGTGTTTCGGTCTGCCCTTTGCGCAGAAAAGGGAGCCCAAGAGGTGTATTGCTCTGCCGCGGGCGTTCACACAAAAGGTCTATAGAGGCTTACGTATTGCTGCCTAAAGCAAACTACCGTATGTGTTCCAATTTAGTTGGCGACAAACTCACGTGAATCGGCTTACGTTAGATTGGACAATGAATAAATGCATTGATTTATTTATTTCGATGACATTGGATATTAATGTTGGTGACTATTAAAAAAAATATGGGATTTTACGTGCCAAAACCACGATCTGATTATGAGGCACGCCGTAGTGGGGGACTCCGGAATCATTTGCACCACCTGGGGTTCTTTAACGTGCACCTAAATCTAAGTACACGGGTGTTTTCGCATTTCGTTCCCATCGAAATGCGGCCGCCGTGGCCGGGACATAATCCCGCGACCTTGCGCTCCGCAGCCCAACACCATAGCCAGCTAAGACGCGAGGGTGGGTTTGGTTACTATTCTGTAGCCGACTTGCCCACAAACGGTAGCTTGGCATATTAACAAAGAATCATATGAGGAAACATAAGAGCGTTCCGGCAAGTTAGTAGTGTTCCTAAACGTGAGTGGACCAGCACACTATATATAAAACAAACCGGCACGTACTGAGTGTTTAAAGCTGGTAAACACACACACACACACACACACACACACACACACACACACACACACAAATTATGTCCAAAGAAGTAAACTTCATAACACTGCTAAATTTCATTACATAGATACAATATCGCTTTCAGTTAAAAAAACTTATTAAAGCTTTTAGAGCAACCTCTGTTATGACGCGTTACTTGAACTTTTCTACACTGAAAAGGCGATCACCAAGATGATTCACGGCTGACGTCAAGGCAGACCTTTGCTGCTCAACCTAAAAGCAGCGTATGACAACGTGTTCTACACTTTCTCCCATGAACGACCGCACGTCAACCACAGCGTGCTGAACGACAACAGAATGCCTTGTGTAGGAATTTGAAAAGTAAGTGAAACCCAGACTTCGGCGGTCCAAGCAGATTATGATTTAAATAACGGGAAACGAAAAGGTGTAAGCAAATAATAAAGAAACATGCGTCACGGTCTCCCTGAGTATAATTCAAAGAGAAGCTACACTTTTCGACTTTATCCTGGGTTTTAACTGCAGCCGGGGTGTTTCTCTGACAGTTTTCCTCGCTTATTTCTCCATTTTCCCCGCTCCATTTGCTCCGGGTTCATTTCTGTTGGCGAGACGCCTTCACTCAAATATTCATTCGTCGGTGGGGGGTCAATCGGGCGCCACAAAAGGAAGATATGACATCTGCCAAAAACGTATAGCCTCCGACACGGCATTAATCAAGAAGAAGGGGGAGGCGCCGCCGATCACGCTGTCAATAGAGACACCGTGGGCATCTGAAAAGAATTATACAACCTAAAACAGGCCTGGCGGAAGGGAAGAACTTCCCCGAACAGACGGCGCGAGCGCGCGCGACTTCGCAGCGCCATCTATATAATCAATCAAACGCACTTTCGGATTTCTTTTTTTATTTTTATTTGGAGCGTCGCTGCAAAAGACGTGTAACGCCCACCGTCCTTTTGCAGGCTGAAACGGATCACGCGAAGCCAAGCCGTGGGGGCGAAAGAAGACGGGGGCGGTTTGGGGGAGGGGACCGGTAGGGGGCACTATACGTGCGAGCAGAACCTTACGAAAAGGCGCCGGGTCTCAAACCCAGGCGCGCGGTGGTGGATGTGCAGTTTTTCGGCTGCTCTACCAGTTCGGCATAGACGTACACACCCCCAGGAAGGTACTCCCCCCCCCCCCCCCCCCCCGGATGGTAGGACCGCAAGACGCCCACTCTGCTAGAAATTGTATACGAGACCAAGAAAAAAAAAACTGAAGAAAAAAGAAAAATGCGTAGTCTCGCCTAAAGTGTGAAACAGTCGCCGCAAGCAACTCCGTGAACTATACTGCTTAGTGATATTTTCTCTCTTCTCTTCGGTTCCACTTCCGAGCCAGGAGAGAAGCGGACACGCGCTTGCTTTTTCCCTCTTACTTCCTCTTTTCCTTTTTTTTTTAATCGAACGTGCCGTGCCGTCTGGCACGGTATAACTGCCTGCATGTGCATATTCCATAGCCACTGTGTCGTAATGTGAACTTTCTCTATATTCTACGTTTTTTGTACGTAGGTTGTATAGGTCCGTTCGATTCGCCTGCGCCACACTGAAGCAGTTTGCGACGGTGCACGAGAAGTTCGGAAATAGTGCCGCTCGATCTCAGTGGTGCAAGCACAACGCGACACTCGAAACGAATGTGGAGGTGGAGAGGGTGCAGCAAAATCTGTGAACCAGCCCTGCACCTTATGAAACGAACAGCGCGTGGTTAAGCGGGTGCCATTGTTGCACTATATGCTGAAACGAATGGCACAGGGTGCAACAACCATTGAACTGGTTCAGGCGGTGCAGGCGAATCCAATAGACCTTGTATGAGCTTGTTTCAAGTTGTTTATCTTTATCCTGTGACCGCTTTTCGCCGGCTAACAAATGTTAAAACGTAATCGCTCGGCGCAGGCCGCACTTGCATGTATCGGAAGTTAGTCGAATGTTATAGGTGGTTCTATCCGTAGTCCGTTGTCACCGAGCCCTGTGTAATCTGATTGTATGCGCTACGTGAATTGTTCAGATTTTCGACGATCGCCGACTGTACTCGCCGCTATCGTTGTGTTTCCAGTGTAACTTGTTTTTCTAGACACAGGTTCGCCCAATAAAGTGTTTGTTCGTGATTCACAGTTCTTGCTACTGTGTTCTTCCTCACTATAAATATAATCATCGCCATCATCATCGTGTCTGTGGTTTTCCCTCCAGCTTCAAGCCTATATGTGTTAAACAATGTTCTGTTCTCTCTTTTTTTTTTATGAAATTTAGCGTCTAGAAATCTGTGCATGAGCCCGGAGGAAAACTCAATTATTCACTCGTATGTATCTCATAGAAAGGGGCTAAACCTCACAAAAACCCAACGTATCATTTTTGAAACGCTGAGTTTGATATTTCAAAATGCTGATTTAAGCGCGGGAGACTTAACGCAAAGCCCAAAGTAACGTTTTTGATATGCTGTAGTGAAGTTTCAGTTATGAAAGGTCAAAAGATTACTAATCAATGAGTACAGTAAACAACTCAAATTACATTTCACGGTGGTTGTTGTTGTTGCTACAAATTTACTTTTCACAATGGCCAGAACCAAAGGAAGTTCTCTATTTTTCCTTGATGTGGTATGTTCAGGCTTTAATTGTAACTGTAACAATCGCTAGATGTTACGAGGGTCACCAGTTGGCTTATATGTCATCCAAAATCGTACTATTCGTGGAGAAGTGCATACGGCGCTTGAGCGTGCTATGAGCAACAGAAAACCAGCGGCAACGTCCAAGGCATTCTCTCATCCGACCTTAAACGAATCACTATGAAGATCAATGCACGAAATGAGTTTAAACTGGCGAAGTCTTCTTTCAGTTCTATGTCAATCATTTGAAGGGAAAAGGCGGGTCATTGCCTGAAAAAATGCAGACCAAAGTTACCATTTCTCAACTTCGCGTGGTACCCGATTTCTTTCTGGTTATTATTATTATTATTATTATTATTATTATTATTATTATTATTATTATTATTATTATTATTATTATTATTATTATTATGTAAGAATCACGCTCATTCAATTTCTCAACAAATGGCTATTTCAGCAAATCTGCTGCTCCATGTCATTTGCCGCAACGCGAACGTGCTTACAAAAGAAAGAAAGAAAGAAAGAAAGCTTCGAAAGTTTTTCACCGAATAATTTAGCACTTTTAACGTTATTTCCACGTGGAGATTCGATGAATTATGGCAAATGTGCGAAGCCAGGAGTCGCTGGAGACTTTTGTCTTGCAGCTTTCTTGCGGTTACCGAACTTGCTTAGTAACTTTAGCTCCCACTGTAGCTACAACTACTAAAACCTTCCGCTAGTAATAACACGCACGCACGCACACACGCGCGCACACACACACACACACACACACACACACACACACACACACACAGCACACACACACACACACACACACACACACACACACACACACACACACACACCAGCAACCCCTGCAAAATAATAAGTGAATATATTGCACATGGCTTCATGAGTCATCTCTACAATCGTGAAACTATGAGTTTTCATTTGCAGAGAGCACGTTTGATGCAGGAGATTGAAGAATTGGTAATGCGGCTTACAAAGTGCTGCCCTGTCCAAAACTATTGTCATTTATTTCATTGCGCAAATCCTCAACACAGCTAAAACGAGCTAAAATATCGTCCTCACCACTGCCTCTTTTCCGTGTGATCATGCCCGTCCCCTACCTTTCCCAGGCTACGCTGCTCATCCTCAAAGAAATATCCCTGGCCCCGCCCTTTCCTACAAAACATCGCGCGAATTCCTTCGTGAAAAGATTGATTGTACATATTTTAAAGCGTCCGAGCCCCCAATAGCTAACGTCAAAAAAATTCTGGGAGACTGGCGCCATCTACACATGACGCACGCTTCTGTTTTTCCGCATCCCGCAGCCTCCGTGATAACCAACGAAGTGCTGCGCCACCAGGCATAAGAAAGCTCGGAGGTCACGCATCCGCCGTAGCGTCGTCGTGGTTTTCGGGAATGGCCGTTAGAACAAGTGGCGCCCTCTGTACATAGATACCGTAAACCGTAATACCGCCTACAAATGCCGGAAATGACTGTGGCGTCTTTTTCAAACCACATACGTGTTCTTTGTTACCCTCGAATCGAACGCTAGACCTTGTTCCCGAACACGCGATGGCTTCAGGATATTTTGTAGTGTTCTGCTCCTTACACACAAAATATATGCATGAGTTCATTATCACTATTATTATTCTCCCGTTATGCTTCGTCATCCCTTACACTGAACTAGGGTGGCCAGCCAGCCTAGCTCTACGACCTTGCAGGCGACAAAGATTTTTCAGTGTGATGCACGGTTAATATTTTCTTGGGCTTTACGTGCCAATACCACGATATGATTATGAGGCAGACAGTAGTGGGGGACTCCGGATTAATGTTGACCACCTACGGTACACGGGCGCTTTTACATTGCATCCATAGAAACGTGGCCGCTGTGGCCGGCATTTCTACACCAGCCACTACACTACCACGGCGGGTGGGCAGGGTAGGGTACGGTGCCTAAACCAATTTAGCTTACAAGTGACAAACTATAAGCGCTTCCAAAGAAACTCTCATGGACCGTTGTACAGCTACTCAACCAATGCTGTATGAATGCGGAAGCTCCCAAACCTCGCAAATATTTTGCGGCCATTTCACGGTTTTCGTGAATTGAGATCTGTTGTCGACAGCTGTGCCCAACTATAACACCGAAAAACAACGGCATCTCCCATGTCAAAAAGTTTTGATGTGCATTTGTTACAGCTAGCCCCTGCTCACGCTTTCGCCGCTTTAGCCCAATGTCATCCGTGCTGCACGGCCATAAGACTAGCCTACACCCAGTAATTCCACCTACCGGAGGTTTACAAAGCAACCGCGCTGTATTCAGCGCAGGCGTTCCTAGATGTCGCTAGGCGTATATAGAATGCCGAACGGGATGCGATTGCCGTAATTTCCGCGCTATAGAGCGCGGCCGGCGCATATTCTGCAGTGGCCAAGTTTGGCTAAATATATATTTTTTTAATTCGAAGCATTCGTATTCTCCTTCAGTCAATTTGGATCTATCTATCTATCTATCTATCTATCTATCTATCTATCTATCTATCTATCTATCTATCCAGCATCTTAAGCACCGTCGTGATGTCGTGGTCGTTTAACTGGATATACGATATCAAGATACGCATGATATTACATGCATGACATAAATGGCATGCCATACATGGCATGACTGATATGTATGTCATGACCTTGCCTATTACGCAGTTATGGTCATTTAACTAGAGAAAAATATGCTGCATGACATGATAAATGACATGAATGTCTCGGCACGAATGTCATGCATGACATGTCATAACAGGTATATCATACCATAATATGCATGTCAGGACGTGTACATCACTACATGAATGACAGGTGATTTCCACGAGAGATCAACACGGGCCCGAAAATTCATGTTTTAGATTCCATTGAATATTTTATATTTTATCCGCATGTCACTCAGTAGTACGAAAGCCAACTTGGCTTTTATGTCAAATGGATAATTTAGGAGGGGGAAAAAAACATACCGAAGTTCTTCAGTCCAGCGAGCCGAGGAAGCCGCTTCGAGACAAGGTCTCGGAACCGCGTCCGCGGCGGGTGCCCAGACTCACTAAAAAGACGCAGGACTCGAATCTTATTGATACGAAAATAAAGTTTACGTTCTTCAGTTTGGACCCATTTTCACGCACCGGGCATTCTCGCGAATTCACAAGTGTGTGTGTGTGTGTGTGTGTGTGTGTGTGTGTGTGTGTGTGTGTGTGTGTGTGTGTGTGTGTGTGTGTGTGTGTGTGTGTGTGTGTGTGTGTGCGTGTGCGTGTGCGTGTGCGTGTGCGTGTGTGCGTGTGCGTGTGCGTGTGCGTGTGCGTGTGTGTAAAACGCATACGTAAAGAAGAGTGAGTCAGCATTGTTTGAGCCTTCTGTTTCCTTAATTTGCAACACCTAGAAAGTTGCTACATTTACGAATTCTTATCTCCTACACTAATGCATATGCATTGGTGTAGGAGGTAAAATATGCCTTTTGAGACTTGTGGGCTGTGAGAACATAACCTGTTCAACAAATGTGCTGAATATTGTTGCTGTATCACAAAGTAACGTTTTGCAATTTGTCTTAACTGTGTAGTTCTGACGAAACTGAAAACTATATAGAAATTTTTTTTAATGTTAATTTTTCTGAAAATCTAAAAAGCTGCTCACAGACACCTAAAAGAGAACATTAAAAAACATATGCATATTATTTTGTTGGCATTGGTATTTTCTTTGCATTTGCTCCAAGAAACCGAGCCAGCACTATTTCGTGCTGCTTATCCTGGTCTCGAACATGAAGTGCGATTAGGAAAAACCCATCGTGTACGTGTTGCTTATTTTAGCACCTGTAAATTAAGTACGTTCATAGGCCGATTTTGAATATGCGAAAATCACATGACAGCAGCACGTACGCAGCATATGACACAGCACTACTGAGTATAAATTCATAGGCGCACTTCTCTGCAAAAGATTGCGTAGAAATGCATAACGTCGACTCGATTAGGCCTTGCACGATGGTGAACTGGTGAACACTGTAATGCACAATACTAGATTGAAGAACGAACCTTAGCGGGTCGATACAACGCGTGTCAATATTTCTATCGTCGTCGTTGTTCATCCTTCTAGCTCACTACATCTTGCAAAACGAAAGTTGTAGCTCAAGCTTTGCGCAGTATTCTCAAAAGGAATTATTTAAGAAAATGCAACGTGGGTCGAAGACGCACGAACGTCAGGATAAGAATTCTTCTTTTGCAAATTATTGTTATCCTAATTTTGTTGAAAGAATCGCCGGCCACAAAACTGGATTCGGTTCACCACGTCATCACTCCATCTTGTATGTATAAACATCGAAATCCATGCTTGATAGATTGCGTATAGCTGGACCCAATCGACAACAGCCGAAGTGGACAGTCCGTTAGGTGGACTCGTACAAAATACCCCCCTCCCCCCAGGACGCCCTCTCGGGTTGTAGTCCAGGACTGGCGTCCGGGACTCCGCGAAGCACGTGGAGGCGTCAACCTGTCGGCAAGTTTTTATTGCGATAGCAATTATATGGACACTCAAAAGCAGATTTCTGCCGTCGCCGTCGCCGTGAGGTTCCGTATGACGTCAATGGAGATGAAATCGTCGCCGCGCGCCGAACGCTGTATGTGCGAGTGAAAGGGCGCAATTTAAGGACGCGCGCTTTCACGGGGAGTGAACGCACGGCGAACAAACGCGCGTTCTGCGCCGTGCTCCCTGAAGGGCTGCAGAAGTAGGCGTCTCTTTCCTCCTTTACAATCACCATATATGTAGAGCAAACGCGTCTTCTTCCGACGCGCGAAAGGCTTTGGGGGGTGGGGGGAGGGAAGGGAGGCGACGTCTAGCTGCGGCACCAAGTGCCTATTTATATCAGAGGCTCCGGCAACAGTCACCAACGCCGCACGCATTTTGTGCGAACGCGGGCAAAACGCCGACGGCGTCGACAACAGTTCTGCGCGTTACCGGTGCTGCTGCATGTCGAAGTTTATACAGCTGATAAAGCTACTATCATTACTCCGTATAGCTGTCTACAAATTTGCTATCGCAATTGATGCTTCGCCTTTCAGGTGAAACTGCGACAACTTTTTTTTGCACTGATCAGCCGCTGACACCTATACGTTCAAGACTGTTGCAGATGCCTTCGCCATCTGTCAGATGCGAACGAAACTGGTTGTTGTTTGGAAATGTTCATAAGAAACTTCGTAACAGAGGCTCACAAGTAATCCTGCTCGAAAACTCGTCTACGTACTAGTGAAATCTGAATGTGGAAGCAGCCGCGACCGATTCTAATGCGAGTGTGTCCAGCGAAAGTGACTCGGACACAGAGTTACCTTTTCTCAGTTATCAGATTAACAATAATGCGCAGAAGAGTACAAGGTGGTCAGGGGCGTAGCCAGGAGGGGTGTTTCGGTGTCAAAACACCCCCCGAAATTTTCTGAGCGCTGTACCCTCCTGCACCCTCTCCCGCTCATTCCGGCCTTTTTTTTTTTTTTTTCGCCCATGCTATTTACACCTCGCATCGATATTTTAAAATGTAAAAGCCGAACAGTAATGTTCTGGTACATTTGCGTTCTTTTTCGTAGAAAATATATGTCCCTTACGAATCAAGTCCTCGGAGCCCTGTGTGCACTCGCATGTTTAAGTAGATATTACAGTGAACGAAACAACTAACCCTGCGACCAGGATATTGTTTGGGTGCAGGCTCTCTTCTTCTTTTTTTTTTTTTTTTTTTTTTTTTTTTTTACCGGCAGCGTATAACACCCCCCGAAAAATATTTCTGGCTACGAGACTGAAGGTGTTCATTCCATTGTTTTCGCGTTCTCTGCGCAATGATCGCATGTACGTATTCGAGGATGAGTACTTTTTTTATTGCCGGAATAATAAACACCATCTTTTTTTTTTATTATTATTACTGGAGTTTATCTCGAAATTATTCTGAAGTGCCTAAAAAAATCAAGGAAAACCGTCTTTTTTTTTTTGTCCCGCTGAATATTTCCGGTAATTTCCCATCCCTAATCAGGACAAGGTATCCCGAGAGCGACACAGCAAATCCTCAGATCCCTCTGAGGATATGGTGTGCCGTGATGCCGGGCCATGATGCCTCGTGCCCTGGACGTCGCTGGATGTCCATCCTAGCGATTAGGACAAGAGATTCTTCCCTCACTCTCCTTCCTTCCTAATTCTAAATAAATATATTTTACTCTCTCTCTCTCTCTCTCTCCTTCTCCCTCTCGCCTGCTGCGTAGCGCCATGCAGCTTCCGTGCATTGTTAGACCCCCATGCGAGGAGTTCAAGTTCAAACAAGCTTTCTATTGTTCTCAGTCCTTGGAAAATAGGCGAGTGTATAGAAATAACAAAGCACAACGTTTTCAAGTCCATTACTCAGCGACAAAAACAGATATCGCAATTCTTAAAGTGCGTCTCCAGAGCATGCATTTGAAGACAAGTTTGCAGACAAGTTTGCCACAAGCGTTTGCAACTTTTATACCTTAAACTGTTACAATGTTTCAGGGAGGTTTTTCGAAAGTCCTACTCAGAAATTAGCGGTGTATTTAAAAGCTGTCTATAGTAAATCAATTTTGTCCGTTAACGACGTCTCGGGAAAGAGGAGGAGGAGGAGGAGGGGGGGACAGTTTACAGAGCTGTGATGCCATTTTTCATTGCTTAGTTGTAAGATTGACCCTAAATTTCTTCATTTTTAACTTCGGAAATTTCAGGAACCTTGTCAAAGAAAACTTGATGGCCACAATGAAGAATTTGCTCCCTACAGACGGTAATAACCAAATGCTCTTTATAGTTGCAACAAACTTCGTAAAGTACGGTACACAATAAAAGAAGAAAAAAAAACGATTTCTCCGTTCCCATGCAGATAGGAGTTCCTGCGGTAATCCTGCTTAAAATATATGCATGCGCGCTCGATACAACCATAAGAATTGTGTCCAAGTACAAGTTGTACAATCACGTGGTCGAAAATAGCACTCCGGCTACATTTCGACACTGTCATGCTCTTTCTAAATTTAGGCAACGTGAGCCGCAGGTTGCCCCATCGCTGGAACAATGGCCACAGGCAGCACTGCGCGTTGTTTTTCTGCACGGACGACTCGGCGAAAAAGAAGAAAGTTTAGCGGGTCACTACCTTTCAAACGCGTTCGGCACAATCCACGGTTTATGTGTGAGCGTGTGTGTGCGTTTTAAACTGTTTGCAGACTCCCGTGTGAAGGCTAACTGTCCCGGGCACTGGACCGTGCTACAGGGGAATTCGTGCGTGTAGTGCTTGTCTATGCGTATGCATTCTCGCTTGCTTCTGCTTCTTTATTCCTGCCTGGTCAGTGTATACTTGCGATTTCGGGCTAGCAGGCTTCAAATAGTCCTGCCTTCCCAATCTTTTTTAATTTAAACTTTAATAAACGAAACACATAAAATTAGGATGGAAAACATAAACCAAGCCAAAAAAAAAAAAAAAAACGGAAAGAAACAGTCGCTCTCGAACAAACTCCATGCGGCCCACTTCATCTTCGTCTGCTTGATCATTTGTTTCCAGACGAAACGGAACAGACGGACAGGAAACACAGGTGAAGTTTCAGATGAAACTTCAGATGAAGCCGCATATTTTTATAAGATCAAAGGTAATAAAAGCAGGTCACGGGCTCTGACCATGCACGATGCATTCCACGCTCAACCCCCTCCCCCCCCCCTCTTTTTTTTTTTTTTTTAGTGTATATATAACGTTCGCATGTTTCCAGACGAAACAACAGACGAACACGAAAAAGAAATGCACAGAAAAACAGACGATCCAAATACGGCGACGCGCGATAAAAAAAGAAAGAAGAGGAGGACAAACCTGAAAGCAGCTGCGCGCATCTGCTCGAAACGCAGTCGCAACGCGCTTTGAAAGAAGAAAAAAAAAAGAGCCACGTGATTCACCGCGACATATGCGTGCCCAACGGCAGCGCGAAGGCGGCTTTCGAGCGGGATTCAAAACCCCAACGTCTGAACCCGATTGAAACGGTCAGTTGGAATCGATGCTACCATATCTTCGAAACAGCGTCGCGTCGCTGCTACAAGGCGCCTCTGCCGAGCCTTTCGGAGAAGACGTCAAGGTAGAGCCAGTGAAGTGGGCCGAGGCGCAGCAGGATCCAGGTACCGGCGTAGAGCAGCCGCCACAGACGCCGCTCTGCGACGAATCAGTGAGTGAGCCGATGACGAGCCGTGTAGCGCGTTTTCTCGCATCTAACCTGCCTTTCGTTTCCCAGTGTGATAAACCGAACCCTACATGGCACAAGTATGGCCTCAGCAGCCCTTGTGCCAAATACCGCAAAGTACAAAAAAAAAAAAAAAGTAACACCCTCTCTATGTATTCACGGGGTGATGATATATCACCTGAGAAGGACATGAGCTGCACGATCAATCGTCACTGTTGTGTTACGTGTAACAAAGTAGACTAACGTTGATTATTCACCCTCGGGTGCATGTCCCAATAGAGAAATTGAAGCCGATGAGTAATGAAGTCATACGTATAGCTCATGCCCTGTGCTTATAGCATCAGTTTTGAGAAGTGGGTCTTTAAAATCTGTGTTGAGAAATGCTCACGTTTATTCTTCCAGAAAAGATCCTGGAAGTGGATATGGGCTAAAACCTGAATAAACAGCTCCCCTTGACTATAGGTCAATGAACCTCTACAAAGCAGCTGCGTACAATCAGACATGAGCGCGCACAAGTTAGAAATAAACGCTGAACCCTCCGCCAGTGCAAAAACCACCACCAATTCCGAAAGCAATCATTTCTATATCTGAAACTATTACGTTCAATCCTACATAGCGAACATTAAAGAGAATCCAGGTATAATTAATCTAACGCAACACTGCGTAATAAAACAAAAATAGCATTCCAATTGTTCCAGTTAACGCTCAGCAAATTTCCCCACAGTGCTGACACGTGTCAACTTAGACATCAGCGAAGCGTTATCCGCCATGAACGCTCACAATAAGTTTTTTGTTAATGCTGCTCTGTGCGATACCAAGTTTTTTTTTAAAGGACATCGCCACAACACCGGGCGGAACGGTATTCAAGGGAAGGGCTGACATTCACGTGCTTCTACTTTTTTTGCTTTCTTTCATGCCTCCCCTCTCGATGAGCTTCGTTTCGTGATTCCTTCTTTCTCTAATTTCTGGCTTCTTTCTTTCCCTCCTTGCTTCCTTCCTACTTTTTTTTTTTAATTTGTAGCTTCCTTTCCGTTTCTTGCTTCCTTCAATGCTTGTTTCCTACATCCCTAAGCTTCTTCCTCTCTTGATTCCTCATAGCTGCTTTCGTCTACGTCACTCCTCCCTTTCTTCCCTAGTTCTTAGCTTGATCCTTTCTCGTCCTTGATCCCTCCATTGCTTCTTTCCTATTCCCCAATTTCTTGTTCCCTCTCTCTGTTCCTCCTCATGAATTTGTTTTCATATCCCCCTCCTTCCAATACCTCCTTTCTCATTTATAGCTCCTTTTTTTCTCTCTCTCTCGCCTTACTAGCTTCCTTCCTTCCTTTCTTATTCAGTATTTCTCTCCATTCTTGCTTCATTCTTTCTTAGTACACTTTCTCTCTCTGCTGAGGATTTCCGAAGCGGAGACGGGGCAGGTGGCGTTATGCTCGACAAAACGTGGTACGTATAAGGCGACGACGTCTCCAAGGTCGCGCCGATGACGCGTCGCAGTCGAGCCAGTCGAGCGAGCTCCACTCACGGCGAACACAGACGACGTATCAACGGTGACGGAGAGAATTCGACGTAGAGCGACATCAAGGACACGAAAGAGTTTAAAGGCGCGCTCCCAACTGCTTTCTGTCAAAGAAGCGACACGTGAGACACTTGCAGATGTTCGCACCTGCAAAAAAAAAAAAAAAAAAAAAAAAAGCGCGACCCGCTCCACTCTTGCCGCGGCGAAATGTCTCGGAATTTAGGCCTCTGCACTCGATCGCACCTGCTTCCGCGCCGAGCGATTCTGCGTCTTCCTGCCATAACACGTAAAACATAAAAAAAATAAGAGAAGGACATTAACAGAGACCTGTCTGTTCGCTATGTCTGTGAACTCCGTGTAGCAGCTGTGGCAGTATTTAAAAAAAAAAAAAAGGTATACGTTTACAGTGGCTACGACCAATACAATAACTGTTTAGCAATGTGCGGCACGGACCAACGGCGTAACGCGAGGTTTGACCAAGAACTATTTGGTACAGCGGTTTGGACGATTTTCTCGAAGTTATGTAAATGTAAAATGTAAAGTGGCGAAGTGCGCAGCGGTGGAACTGATACAGTTTGTCTTGGAGCACTCCTGGGAGCAGGTAAATTGCTGTTTTGGAGCAGGCTGGGAGCAACTGAAAGACCATTTCAGAAGAGATAGAAGGGGCATATCAGGCTTTATTTTGCATTAGAGGAGCATGTACCATATCTTAAAACGTTGAACCTGATAACACTGTTACAAAAAGAGGCTCGATCGCCTTGCACCATTTGATTTACATAAGGGACACTGGTGTGCTAGGCACTGGACCGATTTTAATGAAATGTGTTTCATTTGTGAAAGAAACTTAAATTCTAGTGACTGTTCGAAGCGGAATTTTGACTAAGCCTGAATTTCTTTCAAAGAAATTTTTAAAAATTGGTAAGGTCGAAAAAAATAGAAGCACGACGTTTACAAATTTGTAGCTCTGCACCAAGACATCACAGTTCTGTAAACTGCATCCGTTAGAACATCCAAAGCGGACAAATCTTATTTATCAATTTATATCTTAACCTGAAGTTGTTACATTGTTTACAAGGGTTTCGCAAAAGTCACACATTATAACGGAATAATGCAGATCAGTGGTTTATACATAAATTTTGTCTGCTTTAGATGCACTATTAGATGCAATTTACGGAATTATGATACCGTTTTCATGACCGATTTACAAAGTTAACTACATAGTTTCGTTTTCTGAAAAGTTGCTATGTTCGACAATTTTTATTAAAATATCTATGGCCCAAATCAAAAATCTCCTCCCACCAGTCACTATCTTTTGTATGCAACAAATCTCATCATATTTGGTGCAGTAGCTGCCGAGAAAAACGATTTCTCCTTTCCCGTGAATTTAGATAGGAGTCCACAACCCTGGAATGCCGTAACTCTTACACGCGCACTCTACAAGCTGAGCCGCTACGCCTGTTTATCCCACTTCGCGATCGCGACGAAGGCAAGTAATGAAAACGTCCGAGCGCGGAGAAAAGGCCTAAAGGCTTACCGCTCGCTTCCGACCGCTTCCGAAGCCGCATAGCTGGCTACACACTGGCTAAAACGACCCTTACACATTCGCGACTCTACGCTTAGTTGCGGTTATACCAAATACCAGGAGAATAGTATTTACTTATTTGGCCATTTTTCAGGCTTTGAACTTCCCGGCGCTATAGGCGTACAATGATAGTCGCCGCCAACTTCACCAATCACCGCGTCTGAAAAAAAAAAAAAAAAGGCTACAGCCAAATCGTAGCCAGAATTGGAGCTAGCCAGACAGAAGACGAGCTTGCCTAGTAACGGAAACCGAAACTAGCCAAAGTGGCCTAGCAAAATTTCCTGTATGGCGCAGTGCGGCGCAGGGCTTTATTTTTGGCGCAATTGGCGGGCGATGGAGCAGTATGACGCAGTGAAATTCAAATGGAGCAGGATGGCGCAAATGGAGCAGGAATTCCACCCCTGAGTGCGACAAGAAAATAGGTGTGCGCCTAGACGAAAGACCTACGAACACAGACACTGACTACCAACTGAATTTTATTGGTCTATAAGGGCGCATACGTACATCAAAAATGTAATGTGAGAGGGTTTTCGAACACTATATATTTGGCCCAAGAATTCATTTTGCTGTTTTCTTGCACCAGGCCGACGTTGCCACGTGCCAGCGACGTATTAATAATCATAATAATTTGTTCGCTACATACGCAACATACGTATTTGGAAACCATGAGGGAAAAGCTGTTGAGATCGATAGCTTGACTAAGTCACAGGTGCCCCACAAATAGCAGCTGCGCAGCCTATATGATGCCATACACACAAACAGAAGCGAGTTTATAGAAACGTAATAATAACGCTACGGTACATAATGAACAGATCACAACTGTTTAGAAAGAGAGCATTCTACATTTACATGTAGCAGCAAAAACTAACTGCTAAAAAAAAAAAAAGTAATCTCACATGCACAATATGACGTAGTCGTAAAAAAAGAATTCGTAAGAACATATATGTTCTTATGAATACCTCCTTTGCCCTATAAAATTCATATGCTATTCAGCGCCTGTGTTCGTAGTTCTTTCCTCTAGACGCGCATCTTCCTCACTTCGGTGCTTACCACTAATTTGACGTCATGACTGGAGTAGTACAACACGGATATAGCTTCTAGATTGAGTTAGAGTATCTCACATATAGTATCTCACACAATATAGCATACCTAGCAAAAAATATCTAATGTGACACGTATGACACATATCCAATAATGTCATATGATCATATACAGTATTACTGGATATGTGTCATGTGAGATTTTGTTTACTCTTAATTTGAATTTAATTTTAGTCTTTTTTAGGACTTCTCTAACCGATGCGTAAACATTGGCCAATATTATACCAGCAAACCAGGAGACACGCAGAAGTAAATCCTTGTATAAATAGCGCCAGCGCTCTGCAGTACAATGGACACCAAAGGAAAACAATTTGATCGATCGTTGAAGTTGAATCTACCAAAACAGCACAAGGGTCCGTGAAAGGCCCTGTAGTGGAGCGCTCCCGGTTATTTTTCGAGTTGTATGTTTTCTTCACCGTGAAGAAAACCTACACCGCAATAGCTCAGTGGCTACAGCGTTTTCCTCTGCCGATCACGAGGTCGAGGGTTCAACTCCCTCACGCGGCGGCAGCGTAACGATGTGGGCGGGACGCAAGAAAACAACATTAGAGTGTCACGCTCAAGAAAAAGAAAAAAACAAGGAAACATACGACTTAAAAATAACGGTAATTTTCTTTCCGTTTAGGGATATAGCATGCGTGCCTCGATGTTAGCGCGGATCGAGGCACCCTAAAATAGCAAAGCATGCAACGACATCTTGTGACGCTTTGTCCAACTACACTGCGTTAATTTATTTAATTTTTTTTTTCTTGCCGTGTGAGCATAAAAGGACTGCACGTTGAGTTAATTACGTCGCTACCAACGCCTTATGCAGTAGCAGTTAAGTAGAATAAGGTAAAAGCCACTGTCGCATAAGCTATGTGTGTGTACCCTCTGGTTAAACTCTGCCTCACAAGATAGCGCAACAAGCGCTGTTGCTGTAATGTTGGTGTACAGCCACTCAATGTGTTGCTGCCGTTCGCTTCTTCGGTGGCCCGGTAATACCTAAACGATAATAAGTTTATGGACAAGCTAAAACTACCTGATGTATCAAACATACTTTCATGACACTTCCTCTCCTCTACCCTTCGTCTTTGTTCGTTTCGAAAAGAAGCAGGTTTCTGGGGTTACTGCGCAAGAATAGGGGTAAAAAAAGGTTGCCCCTCTTGCCTTTAAGATCCGCATAAATGTCGATGGGGTCAGAGCCAATCACATACCTGGCAACCTGCGAACTTTAAAATTCGTAGAAGAGGGGAGGGGAGCCCGCGGGCTATTGTTCGCCCTCTCCCCGCTTCCTCCTTTTCGTGCCGTGTCAGCAGGATGCTGCGATTTTTTTTAAAGTTCGGAATATAATATTCAGAGTTTAATATTCGAAATAGTAAGCATATTTTAAATGTTTCCCTGGGCACACCGCCTTTTCACTGATAAACAATTATTTATACTTCATATTTTATATTTATACACACAGCAGCAGCCAACCAGTGACTGCGCAGGTTAACAAGCAGCACATTGTTTTCAGATCACGGAGACTTGGAAGTTTCCGATAACGCTTGCTTCAAGAACGCAATTGTCTGAACTTGTGCCTCGAAGTAGAGTACATCTATGATGTCCTCTCACCAGCAAAGTTTTTTTTTTTTCGCGAACATATTTAATTTTTTCCAATTCCGTATGAACTCGACGCAACATTCGTAACATCGTAAAACGACCCAAATTCGTAAACGTTACGGGAAATCCTAGAGTTGACAGGTATGCACAATGAGCTGCGTTGTAAACAGACTTATATTTCGGCCACCTGAGGGCATAGTTAAAGTGCACCTAAATCTAAGCTCTACACGAGCGCTTTCGCATTCCGCTGCCACTGAAATGCATCCGCGGCCAACGGAATCGAACCCGCGTCCTCGCGCACGGCAGCGGAAAACTCCATAGCCACTGAGTCACCACGGCGGATAGACGCAAATGTTAAATAAAAATCACAAAGGAAACAGATACGCGCATAGATGTGCATACATTAGTGTAAAGCAAAAGGTTAACGGTACAGGACGAGTTAACACGCAGAAAAGTGCGCGCTTCGCCGCGTGATCAAATGCGCCATGGCCGGCCGCACGTAAGCAGCTGAGTCATACTCGTAGACAATAGCCGATTGTGCTGCAGCCTGAAGCGTGACACACGCCCTCCGACGACGGTCTAGAGGATCGTGGTGTTGTATAGGCTCGTGGCGTAATGCATCGGCGGTATACACGTATATCGCCTCCCCATAAAGCCTGTGGGGGCAAAGCTGCAGAGAAAGCTTGCCCAACGCATATATTTCTTTTAAAGCGAAGCCTTCTTCGCGTACCCTCCCCGGATTTTGCTGAACGTGGCTGCTGGGTTCTGCTGCTGTCCCTCCGAATAGCTAACACTTAAAAAAATTAATACTGGCTCCCCCGTCATCGAGAGTGGATGTAAGCATGAAATGGCTACCGGCAAAGCAGATTGGTGGGAGATGATACTAGCCACAATCTTTAAATGGGTGTGCTGAATGTTCGCAAGGACACACCACACAGCCATCCGCGCCGTGCCGGACGCTGCCGGCCTGATCACGTAGCGTGGCGCCATCTCTTGAAGGAGGCGGCGCAATACCCCCGCCGCGGAACTCGCGGACTGCTGGCGTTGAAAAGAGCACAGGCAACCCTGTCTCAGTGCCACAAATGACAATGCATTGTATGGTGCCCTGTACCTAACTTTTGAACGTCGCTATTGGAAATGGCAAATAAAACTTCAGCGCACTAAACGTTGCAGCTTGGGGGACATTTTGAACAAAGGTTAGAAAGAACTCGGAAGCAAAAAAAATTTTTTTGTAACTTGCTTGGGCAGTAACTAGCGTATGTAATGCGTTCCTGTACAAAGGGCTGGGTGCCAGAGACCACATTTTCTTAACTTTTGACTGGTTGCCCAGATGTACTCGTTTGAGTGCCCGGATAACGGCTGTGGATTTTCGTTCAAGGTGATTTGAGGGTCGCCGATAACGGGAGCTAAAATCATTCCATGCTTAAAAACTTATAAATTACGGGCAGCAGTGGTATCGAACTTGGTCTCCCAGAACGGCAGCCCGATGCTCTAAAAATTTGCCAGAGTCGCTTTTTTTTATTTTTTTTTTCTTTATTGCCAAATTGGACAGCACAGGCACAGCAAAAGGTTTACATCCGAGGCACCATTATCTAAGAACTGGCTATGCACGAACCCGTTAAAATTCGATCGCGCATGTTTCAGAATGCTTCAACTCTTGGGAACTATTCGTGCTCTGGGGTTATCAAACAGGTACACAATATACTACAATTCTACTGATGATTTCCTTGAAATGTAGCATTAGGCCGCAATCACACGTACGGTACACTTTTATCGTGCCAACGTCAACTATAGCTCTTCGAGATGATCGCCATATGCGTCACATTGCCTATCACGTGTACCGGTTTTAAGATCGTTTTCACGCCGCCATGTATATCATAGGGTTTGATATCGCTGTACACCAGGTTTTGTGTGTGTGTAAGTACGACCGATGCCGGAATTAAAATTTCGTTGTTGATAGTTAGCGCTTCTGTCCGTCTGTCGCTTTCATCTTGTGTCCGTGTTTCGCTGCGTTATATGGCAGAGATATCATTCCACGATGGCCAACTAATAAGCCCAAATCGCCACCCTCGTCACGCTGCCTAGCAAGGGTGCGTGCGAGCATATGCGCGCCTGTACGAGTTTCCTTTACGCCAAACGCGCAGCAATGAAATGGGCAATTTTTTAGCGTATGGGCGCGCTGCCATCGATCGATCGTGGCCATCACCATCATGACGCCCGCTCTGGGGAGCTGGATAGCCGCGGTAGTTGGTACCCAGACGCGGCCCAAGTACCGCATAGACTCGTGTAAAGGCCGCAACACCAGAAGATGACGGCAGCCCAAAATGAGGAGAAAAAAAAATATTTCCAACGGACAAGCAGTCGCGTTCACTGTCCCGATGGCGACTTTACAATTGCTAGTAGGTACATGCGGGGGCCTGGCATTGCGGGTGCCGTGACTTTGTGCGCATGGCGCAAATACAAGCGGGTGCGAGAGAGAAAATCTGGGGGCTTTTGCTCCTTAAATTCTGACTTTGCCTAGGTACTACGGCGGAGAAATTCCTTAGGTCCTTTTGTACAACTGTGGCTGCTAAGGGATCGATTCTATTCCTAAATAAACGCATCACCATTTTGATGATCCAAATATAATCTCACTATCAGGGAGGCAGCAGTATACCTGACTAGAGCAGTATTTTTTTATTTGGGGTGTTGCTACGCTGCGCTCCGCAACACCCCAACGACCACCGCTTCGCGTCGGCGCCCGGCACCGCGGCTTCCGCCGCAGCACCGGGACACAAACGAGAGCAGTATCCGCTTGCGCAGACAGAGCCACCTACAGGGTGCTAAATGTGTTTCAACACGTACAAGTGCTTTCGTTCACGCGAATCTTCTGAACGGTGCAGTATGCACTGATAACCAATACATGAGCACGGAGTGCTTTAGAATCAAAGTTATCCCATTCGTCCTCAATCTCACAAGTTCAATGATCCTCTCGCGACTATCGCACGATTTCCTATGTTACCGTTGGAACAAAAACACAACAAACTCACCAGAAACATCGTAGGAGCACAATAGCAAAATATGTGCACGGCGCCGTCAACGCAAACGCACATGGCGGCTAGCCTGGGATAAACACATACAAAACGAGCAAAGGAAGTTCTCCGCCGTAGTACCTAGGCAAAGTCAGATATGCAAGGAGCAAAAGCTCCCAGATTTTCTCTCACGCACCCACTTGTACTGGCGCCTGCGCACAAACTACTGGCCGGTCCCTACTAAGACCGTCTAGTTCAAAAGCTTACATGCCACACCACCACTACTGCACGGCTTTTCGCCGCTAGAACAAACGCTAGAATAATAAAGCGCGGGCGGCGTGGCCCAGACACCGCCATACATTCAACGCGCCTTGTAAAAAGTCCCTAAACGATTCGGTCCCTAGGCATCTAGGAGCTGCGCTCGGCAAGGTCGCTTTGTCGCTGCGTCTCCCCGGTTGCCATGTCAACACGTGTTATGCGGAAGTCACGGGACCGACAGTGCCACGCCCCCGCTGTACCTACTAGCAATTGTAAAATCGCGCCCCCGATGCGGCGTGCGCAGATTGGCAAATTTTCGCGCGCTGCGCACTTCCGTGCGCCGCTACTAGATGGCGAGAGCTGCGCGTTCACCTCTAGGTAGCCTACATGCAAGACAGCGCTTGCATGTAGGCTCTCTAGTTCACCTGTGATGCAATGGTACATCCGGGGATCTGGGGTGCGCCCATGTTGCTGGCTGCGCCGCACCATTTTTGACGAAAAGGTTCTGTCCCGTGTAAGAGTCGCACCTCGTCAAAAGTGTGAAAAAAGTGCTGCCTTTACACGAGTCTATACGGTAAAGCTGGTGCTCCATGCTAGTCTGCCTGTGTCGGTCTCAGAGACTCAGCTGGCCGTCTGGCTCAGAAGCCACGATCCTGAGTCCGCAAGCATTTCATTAATCGTTTCACGAAAGCTTGATCCCTTATCACATAGGTTCCGAGATGTGTGTTGGCTTTGCTTTTTTTTCGCGGCTGATTTTTGGGAAAGCTGTATGGAAATTATATGCTAGACAATGTCGCCTACGTCACTGCGGCTTTAGTTGTGAAATGGCATCGTGTGCGTTTCAAGTTATTAACTCGCCAACTTATTTACCTCGGGACCCTCTATCTAAATACATGGAGAACGGGAAATATATTTTCTTTTTCTGCATCCGCTGCGCAAATAATGGTGAGGTTTGTTGCATTTCAATTTATATTTAAAGTTTCGGGTTGTAGGGGGTAGACTATTCAGACCAGTAATTGTTTTACAAAAAATTCTCGAATATTGCAAAATTATAAATATGGAAGCATAAGATGTACAACTCTAACTGAGCAAAAAGAAAATATCCCAAATGTTATTTCCATCTTAAGACACATCTAAAGCGGACAAAAGAAATATCGAAGTATTATACACCACGCTTCAGTATACTAGTATTTGTGAATAGGGCTTTGGCAAAATCCCCGTAGACATTGTAACAATTAAACCTAAGGAACTCGCATCAAATTTGTTTAATTCAGATGCTCTTCACATGTAGTTTAGAGAAGTGCGATTTAGGTTTTTGTCGCAGTTACAAGTTTGTAATATCTGCGCGAGAATTTTTTAAAGCTTATGATTCTTAGAAATGTGTTTTAAAAAATTCGAGGCCCTAAATCATAATTGCTTATTACAGTATTTATCTCCTAATTACAGTAAATTTTACTGACATCAGTTACACACTTGTCTAATGAGCGCATTTCGGCATTTTACATGAGTGGGTAAACAGATGTTGGCCCCAAGGTGAACTAAAAGTCTTTCTCATAAATAAAACTGTAATTTGAGTTCTATTGAACACTGTAAACCGATTTACCTAAGTATCCTTAAGGGTACAAATCTGTTTACCGTGAACGATAGAAAAGATGTCATAAGAGGATCGAAAACTTGGATAACATTTTAGCGCTAGTAGACAAGGACAAAAGGGGACACGCACGCACCATGAAGCGCTAAATTAAAGGAATTTATTCTCGGGATATTCTTACTTTTATACGCCATGCGCAAACGTGCCACTCCTGGTGAAACTGTCGTACCACTCCTTCCAAAAACCCACTCTCTTGTATCAAGCGGGTCGACAGTACGAAGCGCTAAATCATGTTTCCCCATTTCGCCTGCACGATAGCTTGTGCTTGCATAATTTTACGCGCGCTCTTATCGCCTGTGTTTGACAAGAACAGCGCAATCACTAAAGTGCCGAAGCCGCATCTCCTGGCAATGAACAGAAAAATGACCGTCGCAGTAATTCCTTGGGTCATTAGGGCATCACTGTCCTACTGTATTTCCTACCACGTGACAATGGCAGTTCATACACAACTGCCTCGATACACAATCAACGAAACGGTTTCGATGCCTCTTCGAACAGCCAGAAAGAGGAAACCATTCGCATGTCTATAACATGCGCAGTTTGCTAAAAATGTGCGCAAATCTATGTGACCCGAGTCGGCGAAGATTTTCGTTCGCTTAAGTGCTATTTGACATTGTATGACCGCCTCCGCTGATATACGTTCAAGATCACGATAAGCTGACTTACGAACAAGTCTAGCGTAAGAACTCTCCACGGATGCGGGTCTTGGTTTCGATATACTCAAAACTGTTCGAATGAGATTCTTTGGAAACTCCAGATGTAGTTCAAGAGAACAGGCGTAGACCAGATGTATATACTAACCGACTTTATGCGATCTAGATATCATGCAGGTGGCTCCTGTGTCTGTAGCCGGCCATGTCACGCCTGCCGTAGGTAACCTTCTCAAACGTTACTCATCGTTGATTCCTTCCCGACTACCACAGACATCGTTTGGATGCGCTGGCCCGTTTAGTACCGTCGACGTAACCAGACACGCCCCACCCCGTCTTTGACCTTGCTCGTGCATAGTCGTCTGTCCTATTAAGGGGCGCGCTCAGGAAAAGGGGAAAAAATAGAAAAGAAAATATACAAGGAACCGAAAACGGCTGCGAACGTCAAAACACGCCGTCAAGGTTCTGCCGCGCGAGCAAACTCCATGTCACATTTTTTTTCCGCCTCGCAAGGTTGGTCTGTGTTTGCACGTTTCTCGAGAAAATATGTCGAGAGGAAAACCCCGCTCTTATGTATAACGACGTGTACGGCCCGTCCACTCGGCAGGAGCTTCACTGTTGGCGACGTTTTCGAACACGCCGCCGCACCGGTGTCATTCGCAGAACTGCGCCGAATAACCTGTAACACTGGAGGCCCTTTGTACCGTTAGCTGAACTAGTTCGGTGCAGTCATCCGCGGCATTCATACTCCAAACACAACGGAGTACTTGCAGGTATTCTGTGCGATCGTAGTTATCCTCCATACAGCTCCATTTTCCAGAGGTCATTAACCGATGGGGAACTTGCAACCAATTAGAGTTAAAGTGGACTTATATAAAAGTGCAAGAACTTTAGTTTTTAGAGTTTTGCATTGCTGTTAACATTGGTTCACACAACAGGTTCGTCTTTCTTCAGCTAACGTTTGGCGCAGCTTGTTACTTGCTATTTTACGTGTAATCGCTACTGTGTCTGCCTTTGTTATGCCCTATTTATGAGCATGTTTGATGAAATAAATGTGACAATTTCATTTTTTTAATGCATCTGCGGCTCTGTAATGAGATCGATTCTCCGGCAAACACTTACTTGGTTAGGGAGAGAGAGAGCTGAAACATGTAAGATTAAATTACCATACCTCCCAATATGCAAGTATCTATTACCATAAAAAAGAAGCTTGAAAACAACCACACCAAAAAAAAAAAAAGGGGGGGGGGGGGGTAGTGGCACACATGTATTAAGGATTGCCCTAAGCACATACATCTTGTGGGATACTATACACACGTTATTAACCATGGTTTAGCTGGAATCAGCTAGCGCAAGACAGGAGTAATTGGAGATCACAGGTCCTGCAGTGAGCATAAATATAGGCTGATGACGATGACGACACTTAGACGGTACACACACGCAGCGGAAAACTTGGGACAGCACAAACCGACAAGCAACACACTGTTTTTATATCACAGTGACGTTTTTAGCAACAATGTTGTTCTCGGCATCAGCTGCTCCAGGAACATGTCCGAATAAACTCGATCCGAGCAGGCATCCCCCTTTTACAATAAGAACTGACTTGCAAGAGTATGCAGTCGGACACCGGTGAGCGAACCTTTTTCGCGAGCAGAATTCATTTTTGGTAAAAATTGAAGGAACACCCGTAAGATCGTTCAAGATGAGCCCGAATTCATGAAATTTACGGGAGATCCGGGAAATTTGGCATTCTACGTCAAGTTCTGGAGCTCTGCGCCATAAAACTACAATCTGATTACGAGGCACGTCGAAGATTCTGAAGCACGCCGTATGCGGCACGCCGGGGATTCCGGATTAATTTTGACCACCCGGGATTCTTAAACGTAAACCTAAATATAAGCATACGAGCGCTTTCGCATCACGCCGCTGCCTGGTTCGAACCCACGACCTCGTGCTTATTATATCAGCGCGACGCCACCACCACTAAGATCGAGGCGGGAGGGAGAGTTGGCAACTACGAGTTACTCTTACTGGGAAGATTAAACGGAGCGCATCTTCTCTCCGATCTAGGACAAAGCCGCCGACTGCCGTTAAGGCTGCCAGCAGCGCTGCCCAAAACACGCGCCTCGATCGGAACGGCACACAAACAGCAGGTGTCCGTGACCGTCGGGACTCAATCGAGGGGACAGACTCGTCCTGCAGGGTTACAACCGCGAGGAGTGCATCACGCGGACAGAACAAAGCTCGGAAAAAAAAAGCGAGAGAGATAATGAGATGTGAAGATTGATTACCAACGCCAAAGCCAAAGGGCTCACTTCAGGATCTCGCTTGCAATGCGAACCCCTCTGTTACCATACCCCGTTTAGTGCCTCTGTCACCGTGCACAGTAAACTAAGTTGCACGTTTGCGCAACCTAAAGGTCACCGTAGAAGCACAGCAAAGCTGGGCGAGTCGTCATGACTGCATATCGTATAACAAACCAACGCACAGACCAAGAAACGAACACGACACTTCGCTAGATTGATTGCCCCACCCAGCGAAGTTTCGTGTCCTTTTCTCTGTCGGCTGCGTTGGTGCGTGGTTCTTTACGGTTAGGTAACCGACGTCTTTTTACCGCTAAATGCACATCTCCATTTACGTTCAGAAAGCAACCGTCTCGTCACGTTCCTGCAGCACCTACTAAGAGCATCAATCGGCAGATTCAGCGTCGCGGTGCAAAGTGGACTCGCAACACACAGTCCATATATTTTTATACCTGACATACAGTAAGATTTACTCAGCCTTTAGGTCTCTTAACGAGGTAATATTCCATCATCAGTGGACAGTAAGAGCAAATGATTATATATCCCGGCCCTGCGAAAGTAGATGTCCATCAAAGCCGTGGAAAACCGCCACTACAACATTCTTTATAAATACGAAATCATTATATGGCCCATGCAGCAAGAAATCCGGTGTTTAGCATCCGATGGTACCAAACCCGATTTGATCAAGTGGTGACGTCACGTTTGACACGATGATGGAACATGATTACGTCAACACCTCAAACGCCGCGTGACGACGTCACCACACCAAAGGTCGCGCGATGACATCATCACGTCACGATATCGCCTGATGACGTCATGTGATGCCTCTTGCAGAAGCAGTACACCGTGCTGCTTCCCACTTCTATGCGCCGTCTCCGAGATCGGCCCATGATGACGTAACGTGATTACGCAATCCCACCAAAGGTCGCGTCATGACATCACGTCAAACGTTACGCTACGTGATAACAGCGTCGTCATGTGACGACATCGCTTGATGATGTCATCTGATGACGTCACACGTCAAACTTACGTCACGCGATGACGACTTCGTCAGGTGATCATGTCAGTTGATGACGTCATGCGATGCGTTTGGAGAAGCGGCGCACTGTGCGCTTCCGGCCGCTTCTTTGCGCAGTCTCCGGGATTGACCCACATTTTTGTGTTAGCACGCGGCCACGAAAACAACTAGAGACTAACAGGTTCATTGTAAAAGAACAATCTCGTGTTCAGCACCACGACGCCGTAACCACTGAGCTATGTACCGCGACGGTTTTGCTACAGCGTACAAATACAACTTACTCACACTCAAGAGAAAGTTCAGCTTATTAGTAAATTACCATCCTGGCGATACCCGAAAAATGCGCTTTCGTCGTTCGAGAGGATTCACTGTGCCACAAAGTGCACAAAGGCGAGAAAACACTTTGAAATCCATGACTTCATACTGACGTAGTGGCGTTGGTGTAAATACGCGCGAAAATCGAAAAAAAAAATAAACACGAAAATAATACATTCGTATAACTCTTTCAGTAATCAACCTCTTAACGCGAAATTAGCAGTAATATAGTATTTAAATAATGCTTTATCAATTTATTTGTGACAATGTTTCTCTATATAATGTCGTTTAAACCTAATATTCCTATGTAATGTTCCATTAAAAAGCAGCGTGGTTTGAGAGATTCATCGATCAATAACTCAACCCAATTTTGCGCAGAAACGCTGTCCGGGCTCGGCCAATATTACATTACAAGAACATGCACACGTACGCAGCCCGAAAAAGGAAACGACCTGCGGAAGTGGCTGCCGGAAGTCGTCGTTTCCGCCTCGCTTGGCCAACTAAAACACGGAAGTCTTTTTTTTTTTTTTTTTCGACACAGGCTGATGACTACGAGGATGGCGAACTAACCGACACTGCCTCGGTGACGGGCGAAACCAGAGAGACGGCGGCGCGCTCTTCAAAAACGGTGAGTCGCACGAAACTGTTGCATAACGATGCTTCCAGTCGTGCATGATGCGTCCGAAGGCGGATTTCTTTCGCGTGCCTTGGTGACGGACATGGTACACTCTTTTCATCAATGTGGCAGGGAACACATGAATAACCACTTCCCTAACACAGCGCGAACGCCGACACAGAGAACACAGGAAAATCGCGCCCTCTATATTTTTAGAAGGCAGCGGCATTTGCCCCTCAAAGGCGGATGCACACGAGCCTGTGTGCTTGCGTTGTAGTGCACGTTAAAGAAGCCCAGGTGGTCAAAATTAATCCGGAGCCCTCCACTACGGCGTGCCTCATAATCAGAGCTGGTTTTGGCGCGTAAAACCCCAGTAAGAAAAAAGAAGCCTCTACCAATGGGCGCGCACTCTAAACTGACGTCATGAGCCGAACTACCGGTGACCCCGCCGACGGAGAACATGGCAGCCCGCGCTTCCGACTGGGCCGAGTCCCGTCAGGGGAGATTATTTTTTAGTCGCGGAGACAACCGGCTGCCGCACTTCGGTCATCTGGGCGGGGCCTCTCCTGCCTTCTTAAGTTGTACCCGACTAGTTAAGTAGCAGTTTTGGAACTCGCACGATGAGTGTGCAAGAGTGAGCTAGCATAGCACGAGCACGAACATTAAACGTTCTTAGCTAATAAGTAAAACATAAAATGATATGTTGACGATGGGGTGCGTTTACTTAAAGACGAATTGACGAAAAGGGTAGAAGGGTTGCGGCGCTGACACCGAACCGCTCCAAAGACAAGCGAAATTCGCCCTCCTCCTCTTCCGTCCTTGCTGTCGCGCTATATAGCGTGACAATATGCAAACTACGCGCGGCACAATAAACGCACAGTGAGTACAAATTTTACTGGTGTCCACATTATAGCAGGGAAGAGAAGGAAACAACATTATCAGCTATGGTTCTAAGAGGTATTTTTGGGTTCTAATGCCAGTCTGATCGTAATATAGAACCGACGAAGAAACTTCAGTCGTAGTTTCTACACTCTTATCGTTCTTATCGGGCGGGGTTCGTCCCGAGATCGAAACGACGAGGCGGTTCCTAGGACTTCTGCAAAAATGTAAATGAACAATTTGTCGTTCCTTCAACCTTACGACAAAACGTCAACAAGCCACTCTCACGATGAAAATACGAATTACGGCATGGGTATACAGGCTAGAGCACTGCACGGGCCGATTTTTGCGGCCCGGGCCCGGCCCGGGCCCGTTTTTACATTGGGCGGCCCGCCCGAGCCCGATCAAAACTATTAAGGCGAGACCCGGGCCCGGCCCGGGTCCGGAAATAATCTACGTTACCCGCCCGGCCCGCCACCCCTTTACCTTAAGCCCGAGCCCGACCCCGACTCGAAACCGGCCCGAACCCGGCCCGAGACCGAAAAATACATGTTTTTCAGAGTTGCGAAGCCCGAGAATAACTCGCAGAAAGCCCGAGCCCGGCCCGGGCCCGCGTCAAAAAACCCGAGCCCGGCCCGAGCCCGTGAAAAAACTCCTCTACCCGGCCCGGCCCGGCCGGGCCCGGGCTTTCGGGTAAGCCCGAGCCCGTGCAGTGCTCTAATACAGGCTCCGTGTGACGTCCCGGTATCGTAGGCCAGCTGTCCATTTCCGAGACGGTCCGACGACGCAGACTAACGTCACTCTGAGCGACGCCCGACTACGGCAGATCCCCAAACCCCCATCAACGCCTGGGACCACATCCTGTCTTCCAAGTTAATTTTGCAAATAATTGAAGTCAGTCTGCAAGGAGTCTGACGAGGATATGCATTCGGTAGGCCGTAGCAGCTACCAGTTACTCCTAATTAGCAGAGACATTCTGTGCCATGTATTTAGTGCTGTAATGTCTGTACATGATACATGTACATTTCTGCAACAGATTGTACTCATTAATTTATTTTGTCCGACTAGTATTTGCACCTTACGGAGTACAGGCCGTATCAAACCAAATATTGGAGCTTTTAGCCTGTATCGTAACTACTAACGTCAACTAAAAGTTTACTTGAGCTAATTACTTCTGCCAAACACAAAAGTGTCCCAGGAGTAATACTTGTTTTTCTTTTAAAAATTTCATTATGGGGTTTTACGTGCCAAAACCACGATCCCCCACTAAGGCACGCCATAGTGGGGGATCGACTCCGGAATAATTTGGACCACCTGGGGTTCTTTAACCTGCACCTAAATATAAGCACACGGGTGTTTTCGCATTTCGCCCTCATCGAAATTCAGCCACCGTGGCCGCGATTCGATCCCGCGACCTCGTGCTCAGCAGAACACCATAGTCACTGAGCAACCATGGCGGGTACTTGTTTTTCTCTAAAGCGTACCCTGAACTTACGCCTTTCCTGGAATAGAAAATTGCTATTAACGACGATTTACCTTTATACGCAAGCACACAAGCAACACCGGAAAAGACTAATAAACAACCGTGTCGCTTTTTAGGCCACTGACTTTTTCAGCGACCTTACTGTTGCCGATTTCGCTTGCTTCGGGAACTTGCTTGAATAAGCTTGCTCGAAACCAGTACCAGATTTATTTTCGAAACCAGATTTACTCTCTTTTGTACATTTTGGCGCAATATTTGTAAAATCGTAAATCGAGACCGAATTCGCAACGTTTTCAGAAACTCCGGGAGGGTTGGTAGGTATATACACACTTTATATTTTTAGCACCTTTATATGTGTACAAAACCTATATGTCTTAGTTGACTCATGGCTAGTACCCTCACGTTTAATGGGTGTAGATATGCAGTCGTTGGTGGGGACCAGTTGTTTGCCGACTTTTTGTGGCAAGTCAAAATGATGACAGCCGTGACAGATGAGACGAAAAGTGCATGAAATCAACTTTCGTAGCTGTCGCTGTCAAATTCTCGTCTCAGATATCTTTGCGTGCCCCAGATGTCAGAATTAATCGGCAGTTATCAACTACATCTTGTCCATCGCACGTGCAACTTGGAGCTCGCTGTCATGCGCAGCAAAAAAAAAAAAAAATGTAGCCGCAAAGATAAGCGTGTGAGCCATGGGTCACGCCAACACTCTTAATGGAAACATTTTTAGAGTTAGGGTCGCGAAACTGCACGTGAACTGACGATCGAGTGACGCGTGTTCTCGTTTTCGTCATTGTTGGACGGGCCACGCATGATATGACCTATCTGCAACACAAAGTGGGCGTGACACGAAGACACGGCTGAGCGCCCGCTATTTCGCCCGCCCGCCACGTTCGCTCTTGTCACCTCGTTGGCGGACGGCCAAAGTTCAACGCGCAAGTGTGTATATTTAAACGTGACTCAGAGAAGAGCTATGTCATTGATCACTTGAACGTCTTGCTACGTCCTTTTGTTGCTGCTGTTGCCATACGCACTTAATTGCCAACAGGACGCGAACGCCATTTGTGCAACATCCCTCCTCCTAACGCCATGAAATTCTGTACCTTTGTTTGTTTGTAACGGACCTTTTTTGCCAGCCTCAGAATTGTTTGGCAAACGAATATGCCCTGCTAACTGAATTTCTGCAGAACCGGAACTGAAAAATTGACAGAATTAATAATGACTTTGGGGCTTCTCTTCTCCCCAAACAAAAATCGTTACCCATCTTAGGCGCCTGTCCTTTCCGTAAAGCTGCGTGCTGTTGCAACTCGGGTCCGAGCGGTCATCACGGTTGCCGGTGGCTGGTGATGTGCCAGGTGCCGGGGCGATCAAGAGGTCCGGGGCGACGTCCAAGAGATGCAAAACAGTTTATTTACAACATTTACATACTGAGAGTTTTCATGAATGAGCACGAACGAGCACAACATCACAGCACTGGTGGTCGCTTTTTGTGCACTTCATTTCCCCCCTTCTCTTGTAGTGGGAGTTCCCTGTTCTCGGCCAATCACAATCGCCGAAACGTTCGCAAAATCCTGGCCGCTGACACTGCACCGTTCCGCCGGCTTCTGCCTCCAAGGTTGCGCGACCACCCCCGCATACGGGGCAAACTCGTGGCACTTTGGGAACCTCAACTTGTAGCCGTTGGCCCCTTGCAATTGCAATTGTGGGGCTTTCTATGACGATCAGCTTGACAGGACCAGGAGACTGGCCTTCGCTGTAAAAAATATCGTTTCCACGAAGGGCGGCGCTGTCATCGTCTCGAAGTGAGCTCTTCTGTTCGACTGTCACAGTCCACACCGTGACAGAAAAGAGCGATGTTGCCGTTTAACGACGCACTAGACCGATCACTCAGAATTCGTCTCGCCCATCAGCTCTGAGCTGTCGGACCACCGATGATACGAAACATAGTGGCTTGTCCATTAGTCTCAGGTGACGCTGATCTAGTCGCCAGCTCCCTGGCCTTTGTTGCGTCTCCAGGTGGCGTTTGGGCCAGGAATCCACCAAGCCCATCGATGAATACATCCAGTAGTAGGAAATAGGAAACTGATTTATTTACATTATGTACACCGGGCCCCTGGCACGGAAGCCCACTACATCAGGAGCATATTCAACGTCTCAGTTCGTATCAGGTCACGTCACACCCCCCACTGCACCACCTGTCTCCACTTTTAATCTCTTCGTCTTCCCTAGGAGACTCGACTGAGGAATCTGCTGACCTTGGTGCGGCCAATCAGAGGGGTTGTATTGTTCACCGAACTCCGCCTCTACTGTTGCCTCCTCGCCCTCGTATTTGCTGCCACTGTGTGGTCAACTCGGAAACCGAAATCGTTGTCGATCCCACGGTAGTAATTCCTCGAAGTTGGCCTCTCGCCTCAATCCGGTCAACTCGTCATGGTCGGTGTCGGGCGGTAGCGCCGTCGGGGCGACGCTGATGAAAGGCGCTGCCTCGGGGCAACATCCAAAGGATGCGCACTCCCGATTTGGGACGCTTGTCTGCCCGCCACCGTCCGTGTCGAGCACTGTCGCCGTCTGGGCGACGCTGATGAAACGGGCTGCCTTGTGGGAAACGTCCAAGTTATACGCTGGCCCAGGTTGAGACGTAACACCTTGCAAAGACGAATAGGCATGAATGACATTTCATCGCTGCAGGTTTATCGGTGCACCATTCTTTGTCGAGAACAGCCGCTGGGAGAAACTGCTAAATGCCAATCGTAACAGTGTCCGGTACTTCCACGTCACGAACGCATAAGCGTGAGACACCATTCCTAACAGGAAGGTAGCGAGAGCAGTGTATTAGATACAAGTGTATGCAAAAAAAAAAAAACAGATTGATAACGATGATTGTTGGGGGCCATGCTAAGCCATATATATATATATATATATATATATATATATATATATATATATATATATATATATATATATATATATATTGCTCTCCTGAACAAAAGTATGCAATCCAGGGATTCCGCCACAAAGCTGTTTTTTTTTTTCGCCTATGAATGTCATTGAAATTGAGGACTGCACTTTAAACTTGGCATAGCGACCACTCCAGTTCACTCGTCTACTTCAGTTTGTACGCCAAAATTACGAATAAGATTGTTTGTTTTTTTTTTTTTTCGGCGAGCATGTAGTCCGTATACATTTTTTGACGTGTATACATGTTCCAATGATTGGAGCTCGACATGGTTCTAAACACGGTCATCTATGAATGTTCTTTACGTGATCGTTTAACTGGCTTATATGACCGGCCGTTTACAGATGTATGTGGCGAACAAACGAGAGAGAGAATATACGAGATCCGAAACGTTGCTGCTGAGACAGTGCGTCATTGAACTAAACTGCGCGCGCCGACCTGCGCAGCTACTATATGTACTCTGCTCCGCATCCAAATATAAGAGCTGGCCACCCGAGAGAACACCTGCATGCGCGTTTACAGCAAATTTGAAACCCTGAGCGACGAACGACGGACACAAAAACGCCTTGAGTGCGGTATGGGTCCCCCTATCTAAATCTCTCTACTGTCTGGTACCGCGCGCTTTGGGCGCATGTTTGGGTTCAACTCCTGGAGAATCATGTGCTTACTGCGGCAGGGCTAGCTAGGGAAACGACGGAACATGTTTCACTAGAATGTGAACATATCCACCCAGTTGCCTATTTGCTCCGCTGCCCTCCTTGAAGCAATTGGGTTCAGTGACAGCAGAAGGAAAGTAAACATGTCCAAAAGCAGATTAAAAAAGGTGATTGGATGTTTGGTGGCAGAAATATAGGGATATCACAAACAGCGAATCAATAAAAAAAAACGAAGTCCTCAATAATGGTTCAGAAATTTTGAGGTTGGGAATTTTTTGTCAGTTAAACATAAAAAAAAGGACATTGGGCAAAATAAAAAAAAATAGCTTGGTGGCGCAACCCACCACTTATAGCATCCAGCCATCCATCTATCGTATTCTCTCTCTCTCTATTTTTTTTTTTTTTTGCACGTCGTCCCCATAGAAATGCGCCAGCCGCGACCGGGATTCGAACGCGCAACCTCGTCCCGCTCAGCTGCAGAAAGCCGTACTATAGACAACGCGAGGCAGGTCAAGACCTGGATACAGATAAAAAGAAACGTTCTTGCAGCCCACATTCCGAAGCTGCCCCAGCGATACAGGTGCAGGCGACAGACAGAGAGAGAGAAAATAACAAAAGCGTGAATGTGTCGTCTACATTGTTTCCGTTGTTCAGGTTGCGTTGTTTAGGAATGTTGACTTGATTCGCCTATATTGTCGACTCAGAATTCAGCTCAAGCTTCAACCTCGAACTACCGCCCCTGCTTATGCGCCTCTACGATCCAAAGTCCAGAAATTGAACGAACGTGCTGATTGGCTGGCGCATCTACGCAAGTTCGCCGAGCCAAACAGAGCCTTAGTCCCTGCCCTTTAGCTCTTGCATTTGCGCATCTTGAATAAATTTTTCAAGAAGGGTCCGTGTCGCCTTCCCCCACCTCCTCCCCCCCCCACCCATTCAACTTCAATCCGTGTACTCTCCACCCGCACCTTCGCATGCGACCCCCATCCCATCTTCTCGTCGGCTTCTTCGAAAACCGAAAGGAACAAAAGAACAACAAAGATTCACGCTCAGTGAACAGCAGGACTCTACCGTTGAGTAGGAAAAAAAAGCGAAAAAAAAAAGAAAACGAAAAAAAACGGGGCCACGCACGCACGCCAAGCCAGACAGCCAGCCAGTGGCGCACAACAGACGCTTCGAACGGGGCCGCCCGTAGCTAGCACGACAACGTCCGGCCCTGGCACGACGAAGAAACCCCTCTGCGGCCAAACCGGCGGCGAGCGAGCGGCCTGTTCCGAACGGAAACAGGACGTGCCCTACGTCTCGCCTAGGAGCAGGAGCGAGCGCTACGGAGGAGCGGGCGCCCTCAACGCTCGAATGAACGGCGGTCGCGGGCCGGAGAGGAGACACAAAAGCGTCACGTCTATCCGCTCTCTCTCTCTCTCTCCCCCGCTCTTCTCATATTCCACGAGGCGCCCTAACAATCAGATTTTCGATAAACTGTTGTTGTTACCCCCGGCGGAGTGTCTGTGCAACAGCGCGGCGCGCGCCGGCGTGCGCGCTCGTCAGTCAACTACGACGACTCTTCAAACACGTACAGCTGCGCCGGGAGTTTGGAAATGCGATCCGCGCTATACGCGCGCCCTCACCGTCCGGCGTTTTCATCTCATCGCGCTTTTATCCGCGAGGTCGTGAGAAAAAAGATCGTATAGCGGTTGAACCTGTTGGATGTTGTGTCTGACGTGTCGCTTCTGTCGTGGCCGACAACGACGACCTGAGATGACCAATGTCTCGCCGTCCGTCGCGCATTCCGTCATCACCGCAGGTCCCCAGCGCGTCCTGGGCCGCGAAGCGTGTCAGGCGACTCCTGGCGGTGCAGAACGCCTTCGGAGCACGATTCGGAGCGGCCAAGGCGCCCTCCGTACCGGCATTCGCGGATGCACAGTGAGTACTATGACGTCTCCAATCCAGTACTTCTATAAAGCGTCGTCCCGAAGTTCCACACTGTTGCTAGCTTTTTTCTAAAGCGCAGCCGACCTAAGACACAACGGCAGCATCGGTGCTTTTATTTCTCTATCTGTTTGTGCGTAGTACCCGCTACAGTAACTAATAAGAACAATACTGTCGAACCCGGATATATCGAACCCTCATATAACGAAATATTGGGTATAACGAACAGCAGTAAAACCCCCCCTTGAAATTTTTTGTATAACATTGTTATTTTATATATCGAATTACCCATATATCAAACTTTTTTATGATCCCTGTCAGATTCGATATAACCGGGTTCGACTGTAATAATAATAGCGTTTATTTGCATCAAACACATACACGATGCTGGAGACCAGCGGGAAAAGCTAGCCCACAGGATGACGAAGCCACAGGCCTGCTGTGGGCACAGCATAGCGGCAAGCACAGCTACTTGATGCCACATACGTAAATCGCAGTGAGCTCAATGGAACTTCTTAGCTATGCGAAGGTACATATTGAAATCGCGGAAGTTTTAGGAAGAAGAAAAGCTGTAGAAAAGCTGATAACAGTATGGATGACGGGCAAGTCCGTCTCGTAGAACGCGCTGCGGTCAACGAAAGGCGCTGCGCAGAGGCGGGCTCCACATTAGCCTTAAAGGGACAGACAACCGCTTTTTGCAAAGGCTAGAACGGGCCCTGTTTTTCTCATTAAACTCGGATTTATATTTTAATTCCTCACTAAATGTCGCGGAACCTTTGGCGCCCCACGCCGCAAGAACGTGACCATACTTGCGAAGTCTAGCACGTGACCTTCTACCAGTGTATGCTGTTCCTGGTCTTTTTATCAATATTGAAATGCAGTGACATTTTTTCTATTATAAGTTTTTTTTTTCTTCTAACTTACAATGTGCAGATAAGCCTTCGTTTGTAGTGAGCAGAAAAGTGGCGCTGCCTTCGCTTTCGATTACTTGGCTTGGCTCGTCTATCGACTGGATAACGACGACGCCGGGGGCCATCCAGCCGTGACGTAAGCGTGTACTTGGGAAAAAAACGCGGTAGAACTATAAGAAAGGTCTGTACAACAACGCAAACGATTATGTACCAGTCTATTTACCCTTAAAAGTGGTTGGAAATGTGACAATATAGGTGGCTAACCAGAGCTGCACTCCCTCCAGTGAAAGCAGGACGATGGGCGGCTTTCGCAATTTGCGACGCGGGCTATCGGCATCGCTATCCCTTCTCGGCGTTTTTTAGAGGCTGCTCAGATGATAAAAAAAAAATTCTGCTTACAAAATATCCGCGCGCTTTTGGAAGTAACCGCTGCAGGTGTAAACACTATACCGAGGGCGAGCTTTTCGTTGCGCCATAAAAATCTGTCCATAAAAATCGGTTGTCAGTCCCTTTCAGCACACAGGTTACCTGGGGTCAACCTGTGTTCAGGTTAGTTAAGTTCACCTTTGCACACTCCAGTGCTAGTTAGAAAAAACAATAAAGTCAAGAGTGAGGTTGTATTATTTTAATTATACTTTTATACGAGTAGACAAGCATCACTGTGATCCGTGGCATCGCGACCTCGAACCGACGACCTCTCGCGCTCGGCAGGTAAAACGCCCAAGCCGCATCCACCACGAGAACCAAAGTTTGGGGAAGTTTATCGACAGGACGCGCATTGGGACAAGCTGCGAAGCCCAATTATAACCCTCGCCAGCCTGTACTCTATTAACTGATCAACTAATTGGCTGTGTTTATTTACACGCGCAACATTTATAAGCGGATGAACAAAACCCGACAATGCTGGGCTAGACAGTCGGTCTTTGTTCCCGGGTCAACGACACGGTGCAGTTCGAATCGACGCTGTGGACAAGGTTCCGTTTACACAGGAAGCCGTCAGTATACTTGTTTCTCGCTGCTAGCACTTGAGACTCGCTGCTCTTTTTGTCGCTCAAACAGCTCACAGTGAACGTGGCGATATCATTTACTGCGATAGACGTCGGCTCACATGAACACGCTATAACGTTCGACAGGCAAGTTCGCCCGGAATATTAAGAGGGCGACTCATTTCGTTCATCCCTCAAGCACTGCGGCTTAGCGAACAAAAATAGCAATTAATGGACCAATCACTGGACTGGGCTTATCACTGGCTCACCAAAGCTTCAAGGTATGGCGGGTGTCCCACGCAAACTGTACAAAACTTCGTAAAATATGCAAATGCCACGTAGCCGGACAGAACCGAGGTAATGTTTGCCATCGCTTGGAGATACACTGTTTTTTCGCATACCGCCTAAGTACATAATTAGTCTTAATGAATCAGCATCTCAAATATAATTAGAATACAAATGTCAATGAGGAAACTGCAGAGCAATATGAGAAACTCCCGATGCAGCTTTCTGTTGCTCAATACATGATAAATAAAATCATTTTTCCGAGCGTGAAAGAAGCCCGCGAATACACGCAAAACTGACGCGTGAAGGAAAAAAAAAATTGATTTCACTCCAGCGACGTTCAAGCTAGATGACGATGATTTCATAGGCGTATCCGTCGAAACGGGGCGGTGACAAATAGTCCCCTATCCAGCTTGAGCTAATCAGGCATGCACAGCAGTCGAGCATTATGGCTATATCTATCTGATGTTTTCTCTCTACATTAAAACCTATATTTCTATATGGTACCTATGCCTGCAACTGACTCCGGGTGGGTCAATATCTTCTCTGCTTTTTATTCACTAACGCCTCTTGCTTATCTCGACCGCTTCCACACACTTCTTTTTGCGTTTTACCTTATCTTTCCAGCGCCTTCCTTCCCTGCTCACTTTTTTCTGCGTCAAGTAATGATTGAAGAATACGCCATTACTTTTTCGTTCACGGAAAAATCTGACTGCCTTTTACGCGGCTATTTGCTAGCCAAAACTTCTGGTCCACAGACTGTACTCATCCTAATTAAGTGCGGTGCCTCCAGGGAGAAAGAGCGAGCACAAGGGCTTTGCAAAATATTCCTCCGATTTGATGTCCTCGTGGTCTCCGGGCACCCCACCGGTCACCTAGAGAGAATGCCATTCTCGCGCATGCGCAGAATATTCTTACAAGTGGTTCATTGACTGGTATGCGGTGAACGCGACAGATGACAGGTGAACGGACGCTGTACTGAACGTCGTCACTGCTCTGCCACGTCATGCGTGCGACCCGTCAATCAGCGCCTTCACCTGCGTGTCTTTTGCGTCATACGCAAAGACCCTAAAGGTCCTTTTACAGGCATTACAAGGTGGGTTTTAAAAAAAATCAATGAATGACCATTATGCATAACACCGCAAGTAAAAATGAAGAAACCCTTCACGAAATACAACATACAAGATTACAAGTACAAGATTAAGATATACAAATACAATATTGAAAAATACAAATACATGTTTGAAAAATAGAAATACAAGTTTAAAATACAAGGTTAAGTTTAAGTTTAAATACAAGGTTTAAAATACAAGTTTAAAATACAGGTCGTCGAAACGCTATTATGTATCAGTATGCATCCAGCACTTCACTTTATTAACAAAAGCATCATGATTGTTCTCGGAATTTCAGCTGGCAGTTGGTTCCAATGGTAGATGGCAAGGAATAGTGCTGACTGATGCGCAAGTTTAGTACGAGCGAACTTTGCCTGTACATTAAAAGGGTGATCTAATCTGGGAAAGACGCGAAAGGCTGGCTTCTGTGAATGCCAAGGGATTATAGGCGGTGTAAGTGAGAGATAGCAGTGTAACAAGTCTTCTTTTTTCGAGCATGCATAAATTTAGAGATAACATAATATCAGTTACGCTGTAGTAACGAGAATGTTCTTTCGTGACAAATCTAGCAGCCTTATTCTGTAGTGATTCGAGTTTGTTGGTGATGCATTCTTGGTGCGGATTCCAAATGATAGCGACATATTCCAGTTGCGGTCTAACTAAATTAAGTAACGTATGCTAAAAGTTTGGTCGCTTGGTTTGCGTAATACATGAGGGCGCTTGACAAAACCGGGGGTTTTGGACGCTTTGCTGCTTATGTAATCGTTGTGCTGGTGCCACGTCAGGTCTGAATAAATGTGAACGCCTAGATGTTTTACTGTGGACACTTTTTCAATGGCCACGTTATTAACAGTGTAAAAGCAAGTCTGGGGTACACCGGTCGTGGTAAATGTAATGGCTTTTGTTTTGGAGATGTTTTTCCCCATCGGCCATTTTTCGCACCACTTGGCAATTTCATCAAGGTCCGACTGCAGGAAGTTAGCATCATCAGAATTATTTATCTTTCCCTAACAAACACAGTCGTCAGCAAATAACCGGACAGTGGAAGCAAGGTTAAGACAGTGGAGTACGGTAAGGATCGTAGTGCAGCACAAATGTGGCGGTAGGTTGGGTGGTTTTGAATCATTCCGATTATTTTGAATGAAAACAGAAAGGAAGTCCCGAAAGGGTGCCCCGATTTCTTCCTCGCCCGGCGCTCCAGTGCGCATTGAGGCACCCTGGGATGTCCGGCCACTCCTCCCGAACACTCAGAGGGGCTGGTTGTTTCACAATAGCGCTCACAATACCTGCACGTGCTGTGAGACCTCTGTACGCAGTTCTGTGAACCAACACAGACATCCACATTCATGCTACTTTGGTTAAACTCGTAAACCCGTTCTATAGGAAACGGGTTAAACGCGACCGAATTCGCATTAACATGGGCGCCATATGGATGGAGCAGGTAGAACGTCCGCGCAGAAGAGGTAGACTTTGACGCCATCTACGTCAAGAGGTAGCGATTCAGCGCGGGGTTTTGCATATGTCGCAGCGACGTCATGAGCTTTCACAGCTAGTCGGGTTTAATCAATTCCCGATCGGTTGAGGAGAATGAAAACTGAATGCATTATATACGAATCACACCGGACCTAACAAGTTTCGAGGACTTCGCTGTGCCAAACAGGTTTCGACACGCCGAAAGAGGAAGCGTCAGCTTGGAGGCTCCTATCTAGCTAAATACACGGGAAATGAGAATTAGTTTTTTCTTGGCAACAAATGCACCAAATTTGATTAGGTTTGTAGCGCTTAAAAGAAAGAAGATAAAATCTAGTGACTGTTGGAAGCGATAGTTTGATTTCGGCCCGCAATTTTTTAACAGTTGAAAATCGCCAATTTTCGGAAAACGAAGCTATCAAGTTTACAACTCAGCACTGAAAAACGATATCACAATTATGTCAACTACATCTTTACTAGCACATGTCAAGCGCACAAAATTTATGTGTTATACATGGCTTTAAAGTACAGCACTAGCGTGTGAGTGGGACTTTTGCAGAACCCCCGTAAGCACTAAAAAATTCAAGTAAGACATAAATTTTCATACCAAATTTGTTCGCTTTAAATTCTGTAACGCATAAAGTTTACAGAACTGCGAAGCCTGTTTCTGGTGCAGAGTTACCGATTTGTAAACTTCGTGCTTCTATTTTTATTTTTTAAATTACCTATTTTCAGTCTACCTAAAAAAAATGTAGGGTGTAACTCAAAATTTTTCGCGCTACAATCCCTAGAATGTAACTTTTTTTTTTCTTAGATGCAACAAATTTAATTCAAATCTGTATGGTGTACGCCATAGTCACCGTAGACCAGCGTTATTCCATTCCACCCCCATCGAAATGCCGCCACCTGGAATCGAACCCCGCGTCCTCGCACTGGAGGAAGTATTCTGAGATTCGTAAGCAGCGTATACCATAAGCGCCAAGTTTCGGAGCGATATTTTTTACCTTCACTTGACGTTAGTTTCCTCCACTTATAGTCGGCTCTTTTCCGTCAAGTGAAATGAAAACTAGAATTTTCGAACAATACTTTCTTTTAGTGAAAGATGATTTAGTCCTTGTTACTCTGTATTGTGTCCATTTAATGAACGTTTGGTGTCAGGAACGTCGAGAGTTGGATGAAGTCTTCTTGTGATTTGCGCAGCGCTCACGAAACCCAAGAAACGACAGGAAAGCTTCACCGAGCGCGCACTGACTCACAACTACGATTTATAGGAAGAACACTAACATATATATGTATGAAGTGTATATATCTATGGAAACATCAGGAAAAGCAGACTTGTAACGCGTACCTTGGAGCTCTATTGGGGACATCCGCAGTAACCAATTTCTGCAACGTGCAGACAAGGTATGCATGTACTCACTTGTCATTCATAGCCACGGACGGTTGACTGACGCAACCATCTTCTTTTCTTTTAATATGGGAGACCTCAATCAGTTCGTGAGCGCTGCGCAAATCACAAGACGAATACGCACGAACTTGCTCACTTTTCAATCCCAACAAACAATCTCAACAAACAAACGAGCAAGCGTGCAAGTGTGCCGACCTTGCGGGTCGACACCTGCACGGCCCGTTCTGCGAGAGCGCGTCCTGGCGCGCCGATAAAAAGGAGCGCGTCGAGGCGCGGTGACCTGTGAACGGTCCGGAACTGGGCCAGCGAAGCGTACACGCCCACTGCACGACGATGATAGACACGCGAGCTGCCACGCGTCGCCCCTCCAAGCTGGCCGTCCCGCCGCCCAAACGATGGCCGGAATATGCTGCTCCTTTATGTTAGGATATTGACAGTCACTTAAGTATGCTTAAGTAATTTGTATGCGAAAGCCACCTTAATAATCCACCTTAATCTACCATTATCCACTTTAACCTACCTTAATCCACTTTAATCTACCTTCGTTCGCTTTAATGCACCTTCGTTCGCTTTAATGCACCTTCGTTCGCTTTAATGCACCTTCGTTCGCTTTAATGCACCTTCGTTCGCTTTAATGCACCTTCGTTCGCTTTAATGCACCTTCGTTCGCTTTAATGCACCTTCGTTCGCTTTAATGCACCTTCGTTCGCTTTATTCTACCTTCATTCGTTTTATTCTACCTTCATTCGCTTTATTCTACCTTCATTCGCTTTATTCTACCTTCATTCGCTTTATTCTACCTTCATTCGCTTTATTCTACCTTCATCCGGTTAATCTACCTTTATCGGTTTTAATTAACCTTAATCCACTTAATTCACTTCACCTAAATTCACTTTACTCCACCTTAAGTCACCTTACTCTAACTTGTTCTAACTTTAATCTTGACATAGAAACATACAAGACGCTGACGATCTTCCCTGCCACTTGTTGCGGACAACGCCGGCTCTTCAGCCACGTGTGACATCTAATGAGTGGGTAACTGATTGGTCAAGCGACTGATCAGGTTATTGTATGGCTGATTAAGTCGTTGGTCAAGTGATTGATTGATTGATTTCGCAGTAAACGAGGTCCGAGTGGCAGGAAATAGCTAAAGTCTTCCGTGTTTCTTTTCTGTTTTCAGGACGCAAACGCTGCCCGATGACAGCACAGAGGAGGTGCACTGCCGCCGATGCCGAGGTGTCTACAGGCGGCAGAGGGCGCGGTGAGATTATTACCTATGTTAACCACTCGATGAATAACTAAAAAAGGGCGTAGCGTGGGTGCATTATTTCAACGCTCTACTGGTATTTTTTTTTTTTTTGACTGATAAAGGCTGATTATGAACGAAGAAAGCGAAAGTGAGCCTTCACCTGATCAATTTCGCGCCAATCGCGGTGCCGATGGCGTCAATCTGCCGTCTTTGCTTGCACTGTAAATTTGTTTATTTATTTATGTATTCTTTGAGGGCGTCTTTTTTTTTTTTTTTTGTAACAAGAAAGTCCGCAAAGGTCGCCAGGTTCAGCACTTCCCGATTTCCGGCCACAATATCGTTTCCACCATCTCCAGTTTGTGTGACACCAGAGTCAATTCTTGGCTCGTGCACCCAGATTGCCCAGAGGCGTGACATCGCGCTCATTGTGCGTACGGGGTGCGTTTCATTCAGTGTGTACCCATAGTCGCGCTCAATACGAGCTACGACTGAGGACCTCCTATGAACTCGAAAAAACAAACCTAGGTCAGAACGCAACATCGCCAACTATCTAAGATTATTGTGATTATTGTGACGTCTCGCCAGCTCCGCACGCCTGCGTCCCGGACGGCCTCGCACACTCTTTTATCAAAGTGACATTTCCAGCCTCGTATCTCTGACAAACTTGCGATTTCGCGCACACTGTGACGCGATTGCTCAAGAAACCTCGAGTTTTCCGTCAGATGAATCAAAAGTGGCTGAAGTACATCTATAACGCTATAAAGAAATGCGCGACCGACGGTGGAATCGAACCTCTGTCTCCCAGCACAGCAACCCTGAAATACCCCTGTGGATTTAAAAGCCGCTTAAAAAAACAATACCACAACATTCCTTGTGTTATAGTAACATTACACGTCAATGTATACCGCATGTAACCTATCCTGTACTTCGATTAAGTATTAAAGTCGAACCCGGGTATATCAAAGCCACATATAGCGAATTATTGTATATAACGAACAGCAGTAAAATCCCCTTGAGAATTTGTGTATACAATTTTCATTTCATACATCGAATTACCTATATATCGAACTTTTTTGTGGTCCCCTTCAGATTAGATATATCCGCGTTCGGCTGTACAAATATTTGGGTATATCAATTACATTTTCTGTATTCACTATCCATGTATACACTATCTTTATAAAATATTTTTGTAATGGCCGTGTGGCTTTTCGTTTGCCTTTCGGTTTCATCTGTTACGGAAAATTTTTATGTAATGAATCCATTACTAGCCTAATTAGCTAAGGATCCAGATGAGTGATCACAATATTGTTGTACCACTTATCTTTGCCAATCAAAGTATTTCATTCAATTCAACCCAAACGCTCTAACCATTAGGCCACGATCGCACGCATGCCTCTCGCGTGCCGAAGACGCTCTTCGAAACGTCTGGCACGTGTTTAACGCGTCAGTTAATCGAATTATTTGGAGGTGGCAGCTAGCACTTTGAGAAGCTGCGTTAGACTGATCTGCCTTCGGGATAAGCCCACATGTTTCGTCAGAGGAACGTGATACCTCCAAATAGGGTGCCTCGATGCCAGCTTGGTATTGAGGCACGCTATACGTGCAGTGTGGTTGAGGTCCGCCTATAACGATATCGCGTTATAATATTTGTAATCGCGCTGACTTCTTTCGCCCCGAATTCGGTGCAGTCACCCGCCGTGGTTGCTTAGTGCTTATGGTGCACGTTGGGCTGCTAAGCACCAGGTCGCGGGATCAAATCCGGGCCGCAGCGGCCGCATTTCGATGGGGGCCAAATGCGAAAGCACCCGTGTACTTTTAGACTTAGGTGCACGGTAAAGAACCCCAGGTGGTCCAAATTGTTCCGGAGTCCTCCACTACGGCGTGCATGTATCAATCATATGGTGGTTTTAGCACGTAAAACACTGCTTGGTATTTCCCGGTATCGTCTCTCGAGTGTTGGGGACGCGGACGAAAGCATTGCCACAAATAAATGTTTCCTTCTTCTCGAATGTTTTGCCCTCCTTGCCCTTAACGCACGTAACAAGACGACGCGAGGCGCGGTTTCCTTCCGTCTTTCGGCATCCTGTCCCAATGACTCACCCGTCGATAGCGCGTATGGACTGTGCGGGTACAATGAACTGGGCGCGTTGACGAGTCAGCAGAGCCGGGGCTAGTTTCTTTCGAATCTCTAGAACAAAAGAGACGCCCGTCCGGGAAGAAACGTTCCCAGACAGTTCCGCTCTAGGCACCTTTTGCGTCACTGTAGGCGTGAAAGTGGGTTTGAGTCACCACGCGTCGACACAGGCGCCCTTCTAACTATTTAATGACTGGCCGGCTGCCTGCCCCTATTTAATGGCTGGCTGCCTGCCACTTGGTGACATAAGCAAAACGTTGCCTCGAGAGTCGCGGCTACACGCTCCCAGTTATATTATTTCGCGCGCTCGGATAGCCGAATTTCGTCGTGCACGCCCCAGTTGTGCGAGTAACCGCATTTTTTTTTTTCCAGATTCAGAAGCTGATTCGGTTTGTACGGAGAACTCGTTTCAATTTCTCTATTCGGGTGAGCCCGCTGAAATTATAAGTTTAAAAGTTAATTATTGGATGCTTGTTAGCGATTAATTACCTCGTATCACCCGTCACCCCACGGTCACAACCACTCGCAGCCATGTGTCCAAAGGAACCCGTCTTTTATTAAGGCGAAAGCCTTGTATATGTCTCATGGTGAGGTCTCCGCTTCAAGGTCGTTTCAAAACCGCGTCGTGGACACGAAATGGTCCTCTTAGGATAAGAGGGGATAATGCGCACAAAACGGCGATTAAGGGTGGAAGAATGATTAAGCAAGTGAACTGAAGTGATAATGGGCATACAGAGAGGTGAATGAGGTGAATTAAGAGTGAGTTAAAGGGCTTTAGTTGAGTGATATAGGAATCAAACGAAAGGTAATGATGAGATAGAGTGAGCTAAGATAACGAAGAGTAAATGAGAGTGAACTAAGAGTGAATGAAGGTGAATCAAGTGGTGACAGGGTGAATCAAGAGTGATGAAAATTAGAAATTTGATGTAATCGAGCAAACCAAGTGTGGTGGAAGTAAAACCGAGATGATAGAGTGAATGAAGGTGAACCAAGCAGTTATAGGGCGAATCAAGAGTGAATAAAGGGTGAATTAAGAGTGAAGCAATGGGTTATGAAGTGGGGGAGTGACTTGCCAAAAATATGAGAGATTTGAGGGTTCGAGTGAGAGTGACTCAGCAAAAAAGGTGCTGAGTCACGGTTCGAGTTTGGTGAAACATAGGAAGGGTGACTTGCAAGAAAACATGATGACTCGCAAAAATGACTAAATTGTGGTTTCGGAGGCATGATGACTCAGGAAAAAAGTGCTGGGTCACGGTTAGAGTTTGGTGAAATAAGGATGACAAGTTTGGTGAAATAGGGACGTGCCATTGAGTTGGCGGCGTTCGGGCTTTCGCCTTCACGTCGTCTTAGTTGTAGCATAACTAAGGGACCTCTAGTAATTATTGCAAAACGGCTATTTTTAAATATTACTAAACGTATTCGTAGAAACACCACGTATGCTCAAGAATGTGCTCTCTTTCTTTCTCTCTCTCTCTCTCTCTGTATACCCCAATTTCCAGTGCAACGCGCGCCTAATGCGCAATGTGTGGGTTTGGCTCCCACCGTTAGAAAGTTTTTTTTTTTTTCTTTTCCCTTTTTTTCCTGCACTCTCACTTCCCTTTACCTCATCATTTGTACCTTTCAATTAAAAACAAATAATAATTTTCCCTGTGCTTTTCCTGGCTTCATTATCTGTTGTTTGTATATATTGGACCGAGGTGGTCTTCCCCACTTCTCGTTCATTGAATTTATTCGTGCATATATACTTCAGACGCACAAACTGAAATTGATGATTGCGCTGGAAAGTTCGCAATGCCAAGTTTAGGACTGCCGTCCTCAATTTCAAGTTACACTCGCAGGCGAAGGAGCGAAATCGGCTTTATCACGGAATCCCTGGTCCCTGTACTTTTACTGAGTACCTGTGAGAAGTTTGCTGCGGCATGTAACTGTGGTAGTTTCTCGCGTTCGTAACACACCAGTCCGTAATTAAGTTCAAACTTAATAGCGCGACTATGCTAATTTGCTGTATTCAAGTATCAGGAAGATATTGCACGACGTGGAACTATACGCATGAAAGCAGTGAACAAGGCGTCACTAAACGGCTTGAAAAACAACAAGAGATGAAATTGAGAACTCTTTCACCCAGCGTAATTTTCGAATAACGCGCAGCCTACGTAACACATCGCGTATTGCCAACTGGACCAAGTTGAGAACATGGCCGAATTGTTGGCGCTCACGCCCGAGTGGAACGGGGGGGGGGGTGAACCTGCATCAAATGTGTTCCCGACAGCGTCGGGCGGAAAGCTATCGCAGAACGATGCGGGATGTCGTTGAATGAGTAAATGGAGAATAAATTCTAGATGAAGGGGAAAGTGGGCTACATAAAGATGTATAGAGAGCGGACGAAAAAAAAGATGCCAAAACGTGCTCGAGTTCTTCATGTAGCTGCATGCCGTTGCAAAAGCCGGCACACGAGGCTCTTCTCTTCAAACGCGAGCGTCTAATGTATACTCTGACACGTGATCAATTGGACTGCGCGTTTGGACGCATCCCGCATTAATTGGATGGGCCACATGCCGACGAACTGCCCCGTCTATAGCCTCGCAATCCGGTAGCACTTCCGTCGAATGCCAGCAAGCATATCTTGATTTCTTGAAGAGCGCCAAGCCAGTGATCATGAGTTCTCAATGGAGATTATAATAAATTGCGAAAGGTAAAATGGCGAGAGGCCTAAAAAGTAAAAAAAAAAAAACTGCGTAAGATATGGAAGTACTGAAATGATGGACAACGACCAGTGAGGTGAGGTATGACCATAAAATCTTGTTACGAAGGAATGACATACTAAAAATGTGTCAGACTGCCTCAAGAGGGCCCGGAGGCACATGCTCTACAAAACACTGCTAGTGCCGCAACGGCCTCTGGTGAGAGGATTTCTAACGAAGAGCGCAGCGGCTTTAGAGAGATACTTGCAACAGTCTGTACACATCAAGTAGACAGCCTCATGATTGATGTCTCAAACAAACTTAAAGCATTCTTACACTTCTACATTTCGCTTGAGGTCATTAGCTCCACGAACGCGGACTCTTCCAATAAGTTCACATTGTGCTCACAATGTGAGTTCAGACCTTCTTCTTGTGGCTTTGATACTCTTATCTGCCATTATTGGCCGAAATTACCAAGCAATCAGTATTTGCGTGAACGCACGAAGGTGATAAAGCCCTGCTACTTGCATAACCATTGCGAAATGTGTTTGTAACGCCACATTTCGCCGGAAACAAAACATCAACTTTGCGAAGTCGCAAAGCCGTCCGAAGCCAGCAGGACGAAAGTTCAGCTGAAACCATGCACTATGCCAATGATATCCTTGGCGGCTGAACTGCCATCCTTGTAGTTCCTCCGTGGGCACCAGCGCCACATTTTCCTTTATGGTAGCTTTCGTAGGAAACTATGGGTAGCACTATATGGTAACGGTACAAGACTGAAGAAAAAAAATGAAAATTTGGAGGACGCTTAAGCTTCGCCTTTAAGACTGGAACGCGCCAGCATTCAAAGATACCTGAATGCTTGTCAGGCTTCCCGGCAATTGCAGCTTTTTTTTTTTTTTCCTCCGCTTTCTCCTCTGCGCGCCGCTACCGTTTTACGCTGCCGAGGAGGCGAGCGCTATCTGGATGGTGTTTTCGCAAGTAACTATACTCGAGCGCGCCGCTGTTATGGTAGAAATGCTGGAAAAGGGGTTTGTGCTTGAGGTTCCTCGCAGCACAATTATGTTCTCTCGTACATTCAAATTACAACTAGTTAAGTCATACTTTACGATTTTTCTGACGGATTTCACTTTGAGAAATGCAATTTTATTCACTAACGCCTTGCGCCACGCCGAAGGCCTGTGTGGTCGGGGTGGTTAGGTATGAATTTCTCCGCCACAGACGCCGATGCTTACGCCGGCGCCGACGTCTCGACGCCGGATTTTCTGCGACACGGGGCCCTTAACGCTGTCGCGTTAAAAACGACATGTACATCGAGCCAAGACAACCCAGTATCCAGATGCGCCAGAGCTTGCTCACGTATACACGTTGCACGGAAAGCTGGGATCCGCTGCGCCCTGAAAGCGAAACGTCGCGGCAACGCCTATATATACGCCACGGCGTCACGTACACTCGGTCGGAACCCGCCATTGTCTCGACGAAGCAACGCGACCGACGAAAGAGGCCCGCGAATTGTTCTTTCGTAATACTGAAACTCGTTTCCCGGCCCTCTCCGCTCATGCGATGCGTGCCACCTTCGCGGTTTCCGTCTCTGTATAACTTCGCTCGGCCGACCCGGACGGTCATATATGGGCCGGGCAGCGCCGCTGTCCCATTGTGAGTGCGAATTATTAGAAACGCAGTGCTTCCCGCAGTCACGTCACAAATGCGCTTTCTTGTTTTTTCTTTATTTCTCGGAGCTGCTATTGTCTCTAATACGCCGTCGCTCCAGACTCTGTACAGCGAAGGACGGCAATCGTTCGCTCTGCGTGACTCCTGTCGCGTGCGACCTTCTTGACTCGGCAGACGGTTCTATATATAGTAGGGAAGTCATGGCAGCACGCGATGTGTGGAACACGATATGAAGCACACCGCAGATTTCAGTTCCGAATAGCGGATGCTCTTGAAAATGCGCTTTATAGTGTCAGAGGAAAGGATCCTGACACTCACCGAGACCGTCCTTAGCACAGAAGGCTTTGAAAGCGTTGTTGCGCTTCTTGCGGAGAACTGGTCTTGGAGACAGACTATAAGCAGTGTCGTATTCTCCTTTGTTTTGGTGCTCTTCTTTACATTGTTTACATCTCTTTTCTATTATATTTTACTCCCCTTGCTCCTTTCCCCAGCACCGGGTAGCCAGCCGGTCTGAGAAATGCCTAACCTCCCTGTCTTTCCGTCTATTCCTCCTTCCTTCCTTGATCCAGTTAGCGTGAGCTGCTAAAAACTTGGGCTCAGAGATTGGCACGCGCTGTCACTCACCCTTGCGCACCACCCAGATCCCGGAGGCCATGCTCAAACGCGATTGGAGGGGGGGGGGGGGGGGGTATTACGGTGATCGGTCGCAAGACCTGTGACGACCGAACACCTATGTACTAAAATCGTGTCTTGCACCTTGCTCTTTCAATATTTCGTTTTCGTTGAGGAGCTTTGCTACAGTTAGCTGGGACACCCTATATGCGTCGCGTTCATTACGAGCAACGGAATGCGGCCGGTCGAGGCGAATGCGGCGCGAACGACGTCGACGACGCGCACGCCTGTCGCCCTATATATACGCCCATGGTGGCTACACGTCGCTACGACACTACTGCCAGCGCCATCCTCCAGGGCGAGCGCCTTTCGACACCGTTTAAGCGACTCCCACTCGCTCCTGACGAGTGAAAATATAAAAACACGCCGGTTCATAAAATCCGTAGTCAAACTTCTGACGCATGTCGCGAAGGCGTAGCAGGCTGAGGCGAAACGCGTAGCTGGGAGTACACAGATTAGACTCTCTAGTAGAACGGCATCACGCCCTCCGTGATGTGCCTCGAGAAAGGTGAATGAACGCAGAGGTTAATGCGTTTTGAAAGGGGGGCAAAGGCCACGATACCGCAGCAGCAGCTTGCGCATGTTTGACAGTGGAGATGACACGAACACCGCGTGATGGGAAACGTGCAACGACAAGGCAGGCTGTAAGCTTGCCTGTGGCAAAATTGCAGGTAGCGCTATTTCAATTCTTGAACTGGATTACTCGAAGAGGTGAACGTATCACGTCCGCGAGGTACAAAAATGCGTCATCGAGTGATTAACAATTAACTTTATGGTACATACTGCAATTTATGAATTGTAGCCGGTCAGTTTGAAAGACATATCGACTTGGAACGAATTCTGAGGGTGGAACCGGTTTCGAGATACATGCGCCGTCATATTTGCGGTAAAGGTACCATGTTACACTTTCGTGCTTCAACGCATGAAATGGCGTTGTCTTAAAAAAAAGTGACTGGAACGCCAACTGCATTTTGACGCAAACTTTGGGAATGCCTACCTCGAAACTGATGTCATCCTGAGAATTCGTTCCTAATGAATACGCCTCGCGAACTCATAGGCTACCATTCGTAAATAACAAATATGTGCCGCAACGTAATTAACTAAAAACTTGGTGAACACTTGTTAATTAGGTGATGACGCATTTTAGTTTCACGTGGAAGTAATTTCCGCCTCTTCCAAGTAATCCAGATCAAGGATTGGAATTGTGCCATCTGCCAAGTTAACAACGCTATACCAACAAGGCCGAGCGTAAACTCTTGTCAAGTTCGTTTCGTCAGTGGTCAGAGCGATGCTTCGCCATGCGTCATCAACAGAATCGGCCGGCCGTGAACGGTAGATGACAGTGCCATAGAACACAGCGGAAGGCATCGCTATACAAACTTGAGGCCAGAGAATGTCGTTGGCACAGAATCGTTACAATATCCCAGCCCCAGAACAGCACCTCTTAACAAAACCTTGAGTACAGCAACAAGGTGCTCGTCCCCTTCATTCACGTAACAAACCAACTAAAAGCCCAAACACCCGCTCAACACGAACGTGTTCGCGTCACGCACACGCACTGAAAAAAAAAAAAAGCTCCAAACGAACGAATTACGGTGAATCAAATTGAAACGAGATACCGAAGCCAGCAAAGGACTTCATGGGGCAACAGCGAAGAAAGTATACACGCGGCACTTTCATTTCTTGATCTTCAAGATTGTAATCTCGCGAGTCGAAAAGCAAACGAAAACTCCTGGCATGGCCAGGGCCACGCGTTGACGATAAAATGAACGCTCTCGTGTTGCGTAACGAGATTCCATGATCTTCAGATAAGGAATCCAAGTGAGTGTCAAGGGTGCAGCTTGACCCTGAACGAGCAAATGGCGTCGGTTCGATGGAGGAGGAGTCGCCCTGCGGCGGTATAAAGATGGCGCTATTGCATCCAGTTCGGGCGGCCGATCTTGTGAACGCCCCTTTCCACCTGAGAGACCACGGCAAAGTTGGCTGAGCGCTCCCACATTTGATCGGTCGCGCGTAACCCGATGTTTATCGGCACATGAGGAGTAACTGCGCAGCCAGCGAACACCGGACAAAGAGAAATTGATTGACATATTGAATTTGAAAGAGACGCCGTGCATGCCGAAGGCTGTGGAACTAATTCTGACCACCCTGTGGTTTCTATAAAGACAACACTGAAGAGAAAATACAAGTTTAACTGCATCAGTAAATTAAAAATATGCAAAACGACAAAATCTATACTCTAACCGCGAGAATTTATGCTTTTAGTTAAACCAGAAAAGGCGCAAACAAAGAACGAGTGGCGAAGCCATTCTCGAAACATGCTCGCCGTGAAGTCATGGCTTTTGACGGCGTCTCCTCCGGCCTATTTCTTACGGTAAACATGACTACATTGTATTCCGAAGGAACAGAAGACTGAACTTCGATAGTTCTGAGAACTGCTGCAGCGAAAATACTTCAACAAGTGTTACTACGCTTCTTGAGATCCACTGGCCTGTGTTTACGCCTCTAATTAGAGAGCCGTTCCTGTTTTCCTTTTTCGTTTTTTAACCCCTATCAGTGCAGTCAGTGCTATCAGTGCAGTCAGTGCAGGGTAGCAAACCGGAAACTCGAAAGTGGTTAACCTCCTGCCTCCCCCCCCCCCCTCTCTCTCTCTCGATCTCTCGAAGTTATGGTCCTAGCGCGATTATACATACCTGGAGGAAAAGAAAAAACGTTTTAAAACTGGATTTATGATAGATTTTATCAAACAAAAAGGCGAGAGCATTTACGACACGATGAGAGGAGTCGGGTAAGGCGAGTGTGGTCTTCTTCATGAATGAAATACGGGCACGACGAAGAGTAGTTTAACGAAAGCTGATTTAGTTTTGCCTTTAGTTTTGTCTTTGTGATCGCGATCGAGCCCGATTCTCGACCACGGTTGGCATCCTCCCGCAGATTGTGCGAAGCAGCTAATCGCGATCGAGAAATTCGATCCCGACCTGGCTCGATTGCGATCAAAAGTGCGCCGTGTGACACTCTTATAAATGTGGGCCCTGTGACCTGCGACATCGACCTGCGAACACATCGTGCTGCAGCAGCAAAACGCCGCAGCCACCGATCCGCCTGCTGCGGGTCAGAGGTCAAAGAAACATGGCGGACGACAGAGAGCGCTGGGTTTGAACAAATCGTATTCCGAAAAAGGTTCGAACTACATACGGCCGACAATTATCGCCATTTAGCGTGATACGGCAAAGCGAAGGAATACGTGATATCAACGTCTATAAAGAAAACACTGTTCCTTTACGGAGAAAGGTGCGGCGCTAGCACAGAAGGGGCGCTATATAGCACAGGCATTGTCAGAGCTTGTGATCAGGGTTCTCGATATAACAAAAGTACGCGTAAATAAATCGAGGGAACAAGCCATTAAGATATTACACACGTAAATTACCCACGCGCGTGTACTTGGTATCTGTTGTTAGTTGCGACACTGTTTATTTTAAATGATCGTCTTGTCATTGTCTGCTAAAACTGCATCTTTATACATTCGTAATTGGAACTATATATAGCGTGTTTAAATGCGCGCTTTGGCGCCAAGTTTGCGTGCGGGGCAACAGACACACGCAAACTACAACTCTGTAGCCACTCGCCAGCCGTTCCTTCTGAAGAAGAGGGGAATAAAGTATCGTTCATTCATTCGAACGTATTCCCAGACGTCTGTCGAGCAGCTGCTGCGTTTCCGTGTGCACGAGGTGACAAGAATCCATCCAGCTATACGTCAATGACATCTTTGATTGATTGCCTCACGGTTCGAGTGGCTTTTTGTTTTGTAATTATACAAAGGTAATTCAGTAACACACTTCAACCTATTTACCGCTTAGTAATGTATGCATTTAGTGATTCACTTACGCCTCTCTTCTGTCTAAACACGCAGAAACGACGAACTTTCACCGCTGGAGGACGCAAAACCGTGGCCCCCAACTCCCAGCCTCGCCGCAGTAGCGACCCACAAAACCGGCGGTGGCGACGCCCCAGCGGACCCTGGCGACTGCCCCGAGAAGCCCGTGACCGGGCACTGGTGCAACCGCGTGGTCGAGCCCGCGCTGGTCCTGGCGTCCGAGCTCCTCCAGTACCCGTGGGGCGCCGACGCGCTCTTCCTGGTCGGCATCGTCCTCCTCGCCTCGCTTCTGGTCATCCTCTACTACGTGGTCGCCGTCGTGCTGCCCATCATGGTCCTCGCCGTGCTCCTGGCCATGGTCAACTCGGCCCTCTTCGAGAGCAGCCGCTTCGTCCACATCCTGCAGCGGCTGGGGCTCACGTGACGCACCGCGTACCGCGTATACACATCCGACACGAGGCCCCCCTTTTGTCAAAGTGCCTTCGTGTTTATCATGCCCTGTCTGATTCTATTGCCGTAATTTAACACCCACGAAAACGCAGAACACCTAGCTGCACTTCTGCGGTGTTGAGTCGCCGAGGAATTTTCGCTCCTCGGGTACGAACACGTCCACGGTCAACTTTCCGTGTCCCAGAGTGTTGTCGCAGAGCGTTATCCGTGGCTCTTGTCAAATTCCGCAATTTTGTAGCTTTGAGCCAATCGAAGCTCTGTGCAGAGCCAATCAGAGCCGCCTTGTGAGCTATAATCAGAGTTGACAAGAGGGGGACAACATGGTGGGATTCGACGGCGCCAAGCGTCGCACCCATGGAAAAACAGTGTCTCACAGGGGACCTTTTGGCTCAAAACGCCAACATGGCATAATTCGTGAGTGTCCATAGATAGAACCACAAGTGCCTATTGAAAATCGTAGATCGAGCGCAGATGTCTCCTGATCTGGTTGTTAAAGACGCTCTAGCCAAACCTTCCGTTCGCACGCTTGTACCAGAGATACGGATCGCGTTGTTGAATCTTGGCTCTTTGACCTGTCGTTTACCGAGGACACCCTAATCTACAAGCGATGTCTTCGTGTCTACTACACATGTACGAATATCGTTGCCGTCTGTTCACCTCGCACGGTTGGATGTCACAATTCAGACGCTGTGTCTGCATGGTCTGAATGTCTATATACCAGAGACGTGGCCCGAGCTTGTTTTTTTTTTTTTTTTTTGACGCCACTGTTTAAGCTGAATTGGCGTTGTTTTCTGTTGACGTCGTCAATTACGATGGCACGATTGTTAAACTGGCGTGCAGTAAAATAGGTGTCCTCTGGTGAGGCTCTTGCTTTATGCTATGTTTTATACAACGATCTAGAGACGTAAGTACCTGCTGAAAGTGCCTGCTAAATGTGGAAGGTTAGAAACAAAACGCCAGTCTACGCTGCAGCCCCCTTGAAGATGACCTCTAGCCAGTCACCAATTCAAAGGGCAGCAAAGCACATTTCGCAAAAGTTAATCGTGTTCTGTAATGCGCAAAAGTTGGTGCCGCACATGGCACTGCATGCTATACAAGAAGGCAGTGCGACCGAACACATTGCAATACTTAGGTATCTTCACTTAAGCGTCGACAATGGCGTCGGCCTACGCTACTTTGTCTTTCAATACAACGAGTCCCATATGCGCCCTTATTGAGAGTGGTGTTGCACTGCTGCAGATTTGGCCGCTACGGTTGTCCTGCGCATTCATTCATTTGCTTTAGTTATTCTTTTTCCTGCGTGTATGTTGTTTTAATATTGTTCTGCGATCACCTTCGTACTTTGAAGAGAAGCCTCTTTTTTGTTGTTGTTGTTGTTTTCTTTCCGCCAAATGACGCTTTGCCTCGATTTTCCTGCGTACTGGTGCCAAGTGGAATCTCGGCGCACGCGCCTGTGTTCTGTGTCTTCTTTCTGTCTTGTATATGACCTCTGTCGGAAAACAGTGTTCAGACAACTTTCAGGCTGACGTCAGGTATGTTGCCACGTCGGTCCGAAGTCGTTAAGTCATTTTCTACCAGGGTCCCAATTTTCCGTTGGTATGTATAAATGGTGCGTCTTTGTGTTAGTCCATCGTGGCTGTGTGTGTGACAACTATAAGTGCAATTACGAAGAATTCTGTTTAGCGAACCCTTGGTCATCTTTTCGAATCTCTACAGGCGTTCTGCTGCCATCGTCGTGTTGTATTATCAGGAAGGCATACGACGCACTGTGACCACCCGAAAAATAAAGTGGGATGCACCTCTCAAATGCAATCCTTAACTGTTCTGCCTTGCGTGACGCTGTACTTGTACGAACTCTTTGCGGAAGTGAAAGTTCAACAAAAAAAAAGAAACAGAAATAAACCTGAAAATTTGCATTTGTGACTTCGTGATTGCAAGAAACCTCCGCAACGAATGAGAAGCCGAGAACTCGCCGGAAGTACCTTTTTGAATGACTATATATAAACAACTTCCTTGTATAGAAACACCTAACACTGTGTTGTGTAAAAAAGCCTAATTAAACGTGCGCTTAGTATGAAACTATTACACGGCAAAAGCGGTACTGTCATTGCCTGCTGAAATAGCAATTGCTATTGCGATATAACTTGAGTTCCTTCAACCACTTTGGATACGTGGTGTTTCTCGCTCCACAGACGGAGCGGCAGGTATATTGGAGGAAGCGCAGGTGCGGAGACAGAGAGCGAAGCGCGCGAGTGGAGAACGCTCGAAATGACATCTGGACATATCCTCCGAGATCTAGCGGCGCACCACATAATCTCGGAGGCGATAATCTCGATAAGCGCGAAGCGCTGAAAGGCAGGCGCGCACCCAACACACAGATGCGCGACATGACGTCACGGCCAGCACGTGCACAGAGCGCACAGAAGGCACGCGCCGAATCGCGTTTCAAGTTTATCAACACTCCCACGTCTCGGAAGTAAACACCCCCATTGCGGCTGATATGTCGGCGGATGTGCCCATAAAGCTTGCCCTTCATTAACTCGATAGCGTTAAAGGCTCCGTGTCGCAGAAAATCCGGCGTCGGTGTCGGCGCCGTTGTAAAATGGGAAGAGTACTTGGCACCCGTAGGTACCGCACCCCAGAGCTTACATGTACTCATCAACCTTGCATCATTCGGTACATTGACGTCGGTGTCAGCTTCGGCGTTAAGCATCGGCGTCTGGCGGAAATAATCACGCCGAACCACATCATCGCAAACCACCCCTAACACAGGCCCTCCGCGTGGCGCAAGGCGTTGGTGAACAAAAATTGAATTTCTCAAAGGAAAACCCGCCAGAAAAATCGTGAAGTACGACTTAACCACAACCTACAGGCGTGATAGCGTCGGATAGTAATTTGAATATACGAGGAAAAAAGCCTGATAAGCAGCCAGGGATTTTTTTATGCTATCGCCTTCCACTCTTAAAGGAGAAGCTTTAGCGCCTCCAATCTGACGGAGTTTCGCTGTACTTTGGTTCTCGGCAACATTGAGGGAAATGTTGAAGACCGAGCCTTTCTAAATTTTGGACGCGCGCGCACCTTGGGGCAACAGCATACAAATAATAAAAAAGGTCCTAGGGCCTTCACATATTGATGTAAGACGCCTTAAATTGCTCCTGCAAAAATGTCTTCCCAGCAATGCATTTATGTTTAAAAGCGAAGCCGACTTTAAGGGGATCAGTGTAACTTTGGTCTTTCAAAGCTGGCTTTCCCACGTTGTGTGTTGCAGTGAAGCCTGAAAGAAGTGAAAGTGAAAGAAAAATGCGATGCGAACGGTGTCCGATAACGCTATCGTGTTCCACTCTTAAAGGGGAAGCTTAAGCATCCTCCAATATTTATAAGATGGCTTAGAAATAGGTAGTAGGGTCACACAAGAAAGCTACCGCTCACTTGAACGCGCGGCAAAGTTTTGTTTTGTGATCCGCTCTGCGTATGGTTACCTCGTAGGCAGCGTCATCTTGAGTCATGTTCAGCCACGAAGGCAGTGGCGCATCGAGGGGGGGGGGGGGGGTTGCAACCTTCCCCCCCCCCCCCCTGAGGCCGACTTAACCACCCCTTTTGTTTAACCCCTTTTCTTTCCTTGCGCATTTGAGTACTGCAACTAAGACGTAAACCGCGCAATCGTCTGCACACTTGCAAAAAGCGCATTTTCTGACAATTTCCCGTGAAGAAATTGGAATCAGCTGCTGTTTAGATGGTATTGGCAAACTGTCATCCCCCCCCCCCCCCCCCCTGGCAGAGATCCTGGGTGCGCTACTGCACGAAGGAGCCAGAATACTTCCATAATTAAAGATTACGTCACTGCCGGCACTTAAGCCAGCAGATAAGCAGGACACAGCCATGCACTTCAACAAGTCCTGCGTGCCGTGTTTGAACAGTGACGCGATGTAGCCGCTATCACTTTGCCTGCGCCTCCAGTATTGCTAATGTAAACGTAGATACTTGCGCAGTTTTCGATTTTATAGCGACGAAAGTCGTGGCTGAATGCTCGTCTGGTAAAGCAAGAGTTCGTCACAGCACAGCAAGTACTTTTATTAGGTCAGCAATTGTATGGATACTACAGGTGAATTTGCGCCGTCGGCGTCGCCGTGAGATTCCGTATAAAGTTTAGGTGCGGTAAGAACGCGCGCCGGGGGGGAGGGGGTGTGATGAGCGTGCGTCTCCTAATCTAGCCCGACCGTGGCTGCGCATGGTTGTCCGCGCGCCCTATTTGCGAGGTGATCCGCGGAGGGTTGAAAGGATGAGATAGCTAGTCGCTTCACGCGCGCTGTCTTCACGCGTGCCTAGTGTTAGATGTCAGTCATGTCACGGAATAATAAGTGTCGGAGACGCGTTGACGCGAGAGGCAGCGCGAAGCGTTCGCCTCCCCGAGACCGGCGCTTCATCACGCCAGCGTTGGGACAGCGAGTGTTAGCGGTCATATGAGTAAGATTTGTTTGTTTGCCTGTGAGCACATGGCACCACGCTTGGTAACTGAATTAGTAAGCAAATGTTTCCTACAGTTTGTAAGGCCAATAAAACTACGAACCTTAGTTCGCGTAGTTGTCCAATACTTTGCTATCGCTATCAATGCTTAGTCTTTCAGAAGAAATTGTGACTTCATTAAACTGCACTTTACTGAATGAAAGCGGGTATTGCCACCAGAGGCGCACGTTCGACAATAGCGCAGTAAGCGACTGTCCTCAAACAGGGGTCGGAACCGGTTGAAAGTGATGACTCCTTTGATAAGTGCAATTTCAACAGCGGCTTTTCTATTAAAGAACTGCGTGTCACATGCGTAGTCACTGCTGAGCGCAGCTCTGTGTTATTTTCAGCAATAACGCATTTCAACGTCATCAATGCCACTATAAATCACACACGCGTCCCCGTTGGGCAGGAACCATCGTCGGTCGCGAGATTCATGCGGGCCGCGCGACAACGGCGAGTCAGGGTCTTGCATAACACGGATCGAACAATCGAAGCACCATTATTAGACACCAAGGACATGTCTACTGTGCAAAGCATACGTAAGCAATGTAGTATGGTCTACCTATCTGACCTCTATCCTTTTATTTTTCGATTGCCGATTGAGATCAGGAAACAACCGGCTGGACAGCGCTCCTGCATGTAGCGCTCCACATGACGAGCTGATAGTTCACAGTTGTGTGTATGCAGGTATTTCACCGGACACGCTACCGTCTCTGCTTGAGTGTTTGTTTTCTCTAAAAATAGCGCGTGGTTCTTCAGGTAATGCGTACTGTTATACATTACGTACAGGCAGATGAAGATGACGAAAACGACACGAAAGTCAACTTCAGCGGCTGAAAAGAATGTCGCAACGGTTTCTGCACGAAAGAAAAAAAACACTGCTATAGTTGGTAGTCGGTACGGATCCCTGGCTACAGGCGGCCCGAAACAGACCGGAACACAAGGAACAGACGACACAAACGCTATACATACGACACATCGCTTGTGTCGTCTGCTCCTGCATGCCTGTTCTGCGCTGGCTATTCGTGGTTTTTTGCAGCCCCATATCAAATTGAGGTCCGGCCTTTTGGAAATCAGTTACGATCGTGGAATATGAATCGAATAAAATCAGTTTCAAAGAAAAAAGGATGAGGGCAGCAGCTTGTTGTTTGTTTACCGTCACCGCACCAATTGTAATTTCTTGCTTTCAATTTAAGCGAATAAGAAGGTTAACCAACAGCTAGCCAGGTGTGTCCCGGTTCTTTAGCATTTGTTAGTTCAGCCTCGCTCTGCAGTCTTCTTAATTGTCTCTTAAATGATCTCTTAAAGAGACACTAGAGTTCCAACCTCGCATAGAAGCGTTTCAATGCGTAAATCAAATGCCATTCTCGTCAGGCTGCAAATTCAGGCTGTAAGAGGTTAGGAATGCCCATGGCATATATCTCGGCAGCGCGGATGCTCCAGATACGACCTTGCGCATCATGACTCGGAGTACCACTTCTGTCCCTCGCGGCACCGCCATCTAACTAGTTCCGTGCAGCGAAGCGTAAGCTACGGGTCGCGTCAGCCAACCACAGTCAACATTGTCTCCTAAAGAGACAGTGAAGAGAAGAAAAAAATCAGTTGAGCTGTGATAATAAATTGCCCTTCTATACAATGCCGAATGTATCACAGCCTTCAACCTGCCCTTGTCATGCGTTGTCATATCGTTGTCCTCGCGCGTCATCTTCGAGCCATCCTCATGATACCGACATCGGCATTACGTCGTCATTAGTGCATCGTCGTCGTCATGACATTGACACGTTGCCAATAAACCGGGCAGGTAGATCGTTTGCGATACATTGATTCATCATAAATTCCTGAGACTGAAGAGCTGCGGGTTCTTGGCCTGGAAATTCACCAGTCGGGATCTGACAGAGAAGCCAGAGAAAAGATGCAAAAACGAAAGACTGGCGTTGACACCGCGTTCATGTTCCCGCACCATGCAGCTAGACGTGACGTCATGGATTTTTTGATGGCCTCTGCTCGATTGTAGTTAGCCCTTTATCGGTAAAGATGGACTTCATTGTGTTCTAAAAGAGCCAACGACCGAAGTTGGCAAGTATCAATAACTTCCTACTGAGTCACAATGACAATAGTACGAGAAAACAGTTTGAAATTTGTGACGTCACAATGGCGTACAGGCGCTCGAGTTTTGGCGCTAAATTCAAACAAAAAATTGTAATTTTGGCCTTCATTTGTGACCTTCAAAATAAAAACATATATTCCAACCATTTTTTGGTTGAACGTGACATCCAAACTTGTCGCACATAAGAAATTATCCGCAAACATAGGGGTTAGCGAAGAGTTGGTGATGTGTTAGCGAGTTAGGGAAGTTAGCGATGCTGTAGTTAGTGACATCCACCGCTTATTCTGTTGTGCGCGAAGCGGACTGAACGGAACGAAATTGCAGAGATTCGGCATGGAATAACTAAAACTGAACGCACGGGCCGAAGGACACGACACATGCGCACGGATAGTATACGCGGTACACTAACCATTAATATGAAATGTTTCAACCATGTAACCTGACTATTTGTGATGTGATGTGTAGTGCTCGTCTGGCTTTCCTTTTTTTTTTAACAGGTAATTTTTTTTATTCATCTGCGCTTTTGAAATCTGAGCTCCGGTACCTTACAACCTCCGTCGCAATGACGTTTTGTGTTAAATACATGGGCCCAGAATTAAGGGTGTTGCTAAAGGCCCGTGGTGGCATCACATTTTTTTTTTTTGAAGACAACTGATCATTTACCATTACAAATGAACAATCCTGGGATTTAACATCCACACTGCCCAATGTTTATGAGGGACCCCATAGCGAAGGTTCCCGGATTAATTTAGACCAACTGGGGTTCCCTAACGTGCCACATTCATCTTTCAAAAGAGTTAACTTTGTTTTTGCAGACATCGGGCAAGGTAGCACACGCACTTAGGACTCAGGTTTTCAATCTTCAGCATCAGTAATCAATCAACCTAAATTTGTTGAACCATTTGTTGAAACTAAAGCATGCGCCGTACATTTCTTCCGTCATTGTGATATAATTTGCGACGTTCCTAGCCCTATGAAAGGCTCGTGAAACATATTTACCTGCAATGCGGGGGGGGGGGGTCACGTAAGGATTAGCGGCTCGCAACGAGCGCTAATCCCTTCTACAGTTCAGGTCAAGCGTACACATGAACGTGGTTTTCGTACCCGATTGGAAGCCTGAATTGACCCGTATCTTTCGCTTCGCTGCACGTATCTTTTGAGACGTACTCCAGCCACAGCCGGCGGGAAGGAAGTTCGAACCGTGTCAAACGGCAAGGTCGAGCACGACAGACGCGCCGACTGACTGCAAGAGCAAAAGGTGGCGGGCACAAGTCTCTTTTCCTCCTCGGCTCGCACATCATGGTGCGTTGATGTGCAGAAAACCCCACAGGGCGCTCAGTCGATCGATCGATCAATCAATCAATCAATCAATTTATTTAACGAGCCCAGGAACAACACTGAGATCTGGGTGCTGGTGAAGAGAAGAACAAGAAAGATAAATGTGGAAGACAGCTACGACCAAAAGTAATGGGATATAAAAAAAAAAAATGGTAGTATTGCACGAAGGGCAAAGCTTTGAGAGCGATAGCAAGACGTAACGCTGCACTTTTCGGACGGTGTTATAACTACACGCGGGTCCGACCTTGAATATTTAATAGTCTCGGAAGATTGAAGATAAACACGCTGTGAATGTTACGTTTCATGACTTTTGTTTGCGGGCTGCCATTCTCAAAATTCTGAGGAATAATTTAGTCAAGAACGTAAGACCTAGCTGGAATGACTAACTTTGGCGGCTGAATAGTATAGCAATCTACCTTGCATATACGGCAAGCATAAACATATAGCATACGTGTGCCTAAATATATACGGAGCTCCACGGCAACGCCCACAGCGAAAATTCGCTCGGAGTGTCCATATACTGTAAGTGCCATGGCAATAAAAGTTGTGCAATTATGCTATAAAGAACAACAAAATGTAGGAATTTCTATCAATTTTTACGCTCTCTCAAACTAGGAACGTCACGAGGAACATAAATCGCGTTCTCTCACCTTGTCTCAGTAATCTTTTATTTATTTTTTCATACCGAAACAAAAGCGTGCGCTGAAAGATGGAAACTCTGTTGGGAAGCTTTTGCTGACTCGTAAAAATTTCGCTGAAATCGAAAGATAGTCGGGACCCCACCCTGTGAGTGTCCTTATCTGAACACACTCTTATGTTGCGTTCTTCTCTCACCATACACATCTCACCACATCTAGCTATCGCTATATCTTCGCTTCACATGGATGAGCATATATTGCGGGCGCAACACATGCCTGCCTTTCATCTTCATCATCTCTGCATATCATCATCCATTGCACATCTTCATCTGCATATATCATCATCAGCTACAAAGCTTCATCTTCGAGCGGCGGCACGATCTCGGCTGGAAAAAAAACGGTTCAATTTATAAGGAACGTGGTATATGATCGGGACCCATTTGTTGCCATCAACGTGACAAATGTAGCGATGCAAAGCCCCACCCTGAAGCTTGAATTGATTAAGTTGACGAAGTCGGGCGTTCGGAGGTCAAGATGAACATTCCATGCGTTTGAGAATAGTTCGGCAGTATGGGTCGACAATATATACTGTATATGTATGCATATATACTTGGAGGTTGACGAAGAAGCTCGAGAACAAGTTAAGGACTGTACAAAGAGCGATAGAACGAAACATGTTAGGCGTAACGTTAAGAGACAGGAAGAGAGCGGTGTGGATCAGAAGCAAACGGGGATAGCCGATATTCTAATTGACATTAAGAGAAAAAAAATGGAGCTGGGCAGGCCATGTAATGTGTAAGATGGATAACCGGTGGACCCTTAGAGTTACAGAATGGATACCGAGAGAAGGGAAGCGCAGTCGAGGACGGCAGAAAACTAGGTGGCGTGATGAAGTTAGGAAATTTGCAGGCGCAAGTTGGAATCGGCTACCGCAAGACAGGGGTAATTCGAGATCGCAGGGAGAGGCCTACGTCCTGCAGTGGACATAAATATAGGCTGATGGTACATATAAGTAGAAGTTCTCGAACGTTTTCAAAAATACCCTTAGTTTCGAGTGCGGGAAAGCGGCAACCCTGTTCCGCTTCTACAAGGTCGTTTGTCCCCCTCCTCCTCCCACTCTTAACCGTGTTTTGACGCCCGCATCCAAGCGTGACCTTGAACGCAGCCGGCCGCCTAGGCCACTACGGAGAGCGCATTCCCAGCACTCCAGAGCTAGCGGATGGCATACCGGCGCGTTTGTGAGTGCGCGCACACACATACACAGCGGGGCCCCAATGTGGGCCATCAGGAAACCCGAGCAGCAGCGGCAGCAAGCCGCCAACGGCGGTTGACCCGGCGACGGCGTCCGCACCAATGGTTCCAAAAACCGGTTGCCATTGAACTCGACGGCCCGCTATGGCGAAGAGGAAACGCGAGAACACAGAAGAAAGAAAGGCGAGAGAACAGGACGACCAGTGCCCGAGGGCGACGCTGGCGGCGTGTCACGAAAGAAAGCGCGAGAGACCATCGGTCGCTGATGCCGACCGCTGTTTTCTTACAAAGAATTGCTTTAACGCGATAGCGTTAAGGGCCCTGTGTCGCAGAAAATCCCTGAACCACATCACCCGGACCACCCCGACCGGGCAGGCCCTTCGCAGGGTTTAGTGAACAAAAATTTAATTTCTCAAAGTAAAATCCGTCAGAAAAATCCTAAAGTACGACTTAACCGCAACCTATATACAGACGTGATAGCGTCAGACTGTAATTTGAATATACGAGAAAAAAGCCTGATAAGCAGCCAGGGATCTTTGAATGCTGTCGCGTTCCACTCTTAAAAGCGAAGCTTAAGCGTCCTCCAATTTTTTCTTGCACGTCTGTAAGAACGGGTGTTAAATGGAGGACTCATTGAAGGAGTTCAACGCCCGAAAGCAGCCCGGAGCATTTGAGGAACGTCGTAATAAATGGCCGCTACGGGGCGATCAGTTCGTCGAATTCTATCAGTAAGGAAAATTTGTACGATGACGCAAATGACAGTTGTTTTGCTTTCTGAGGCCCAAGCTAGCTGCCTCACGACAAAAAGCATACAGGAGCAAATATTCGCATCAGGGTGAAGCATGCACGTGCCTGCTGCAGAAAAGAATCTGGAGGCGACTCAGTACACTGCAACGGAATGCAAAGATATTCACGCAGCCAGAACTGTATATGGAATATCCACCTTCCAGAAGAACTGGGGTTGAAAGCTCGCGTGCCTTCCAGAATGTACAACACTATTCGTGTACGTCGCGCATGTAGTCTGATTACACGAGGTTCGGCTGCAACGTAGGCAACAGATACAATCGGCGAGAATGATCGAGAATGTTCCGACACGTGATGTCCAAAACACGGCGGCCATGACGTGTTTCCGGCTCCGCAATCACTTCCGGCGCATGCAGCCCGCGAAAGCATACCCTCCGAGATATTCTGTTACTCAGAGGCGACAGTCACCGGAGCGTGGATTTGGACACCGCCTAATAAAAAAGTAGGGAAAAGATGGGGGCGAGATCGTCACTGGGATAGGTAACTTAACAAGTAGCGATAGGCTAAATGCTAGACTGATAGGTGCAGTAAAACCTGCTCTGCTAAAGCAGGCAATACGTGACAATTTTGCCACCCCGTTTCGAAGTGGATGCCATTGAGATCATCATCGCCAAGGGGCGGTACCCAACTGTTCGAAATCAGGTCAGGGTGTCCGAGAACGCGTAATTATAGGATACATTTTTTATGAGAACACTCGTGTATAGCGTGTGGAAATGGCGCAGAAGCCACTGAGCATATTCTAGTCGCATGTTCGAGTGTCCATCCATGCGATAATGTGAAAGGCGGTTGGCTTTATTCCTCACCCCACTCGCGAGGACTGGGAGGCGACTCTGCTCAGCAGCTCCGGACTAGAGGAACAACGAGCTCTGGTCCAACGGGCTCGAGCGGCGGCTTCAACCAATGACGTCCCGGACTAAGGACGACACCTAGTTTAGTGGAGCCCACGCGCTTCACCCTCTCTCTTTGTTGAATAAATGCTTCCCCCCCCCCCCCCCACCACCACCACCACCGAGGCGTTGGGTTTTATGAACAGTATAGGGAAACGAACGAAACTCCTGTGGAGATAACAGACAGTGCGAAAATTGATGGCGCATATGGAGGAAAGGACAAGCAATTAAGATGACTTTCTACTGTGAATGATGTAGCTTAATTTATAAATGTAATTAACCATTTAAATAAAACAGAACTACAGAACATTTTAGAGAAGAAGCTTGGTGCAATGCGTCACCACACCCTTTTGAAGGGGGTGCTTATTTACGTCATCGTTTTATCCAGTCGATGGAACGTCGTTAAGCGTGTACGCAAGAACCTGGGCTGAAAGACGTCGAATTCCTTTCGCGCTTTCGGACAGACTCCATGAAGATCAAGGTGGTAGAACGACTCTTTCTGCATTTTATGGTGAGTCACCATTGTACACTCAGGAATGGTACGTTTCTTCATAAAAAAGAATTGAATAAGTAGCGCGAATTACTTGCACGAGTTAATTATTGGTTGCAAGCATTACTAGAAATAAAAACAATTATTTCGCAATTGCAACAGACACGTCACACCTCCCATCAAACACTGTATAGTGCCTTCTCCAAAGCGATCTTCGGTAGCGATAGATTTCTCTCGGAAGTGAAATGAAGGTACTTGAGGTAAGCAGAACGTTCAATTTACCCTATAACCTAACTTTGGTGGTCTATTCCCTGCCAAAACTGCACAGAAATGTCAAAAGTAAGACGTGTCCACAAATGTGTACATCGTGACTGAAGGGGTTATTTCCCCTTCTCAACCAGCGCAAGGCCAACGCCTCCTAGATAGCACAAGACCTGTGCACTTCGATCCATGACGTCACGCTACCTTGCCCAACTGCCGTAGAATCTAATTGGGATGCTCCCGAGTAAGCCACGGTGATTCTGACGTCACCGCTTTCGTCAGGCCGGGCTTCACAGTGGAAATTTAGGTCCAATTAGCATGACGTCACAAAGCAGAGTGCACAGGCCTGCCATCTAGGAGGCGTTGACAAGGCGAGATCTCCGAGGTAATAATCGATTCGTCGTTCAGTGCGTTTTCCTTCGACGCAAACGCTTCGAAGCAATAGGCCCCCCCTCCACACTGGGTGGACGCACTGAGCGCAAGGACAGGGTCACGGCAAACGACGGTTCCGAGGCAACGATGACCGACCTCGACCGGCCCCAGATCAAAGCGTTCCCACCGCCGTCCTCCTCCGTCTGTCTACGAGACGGCGAACGTGAGCGCCGGTCTCGTTCTTGATGATAGCTGCGGCGTCGTGCTCGCAGGTCGAGAAAACAAAATAAGAGAACGCCGTCGTCCGCTTCACGGTCGCGCTCCTAACGTCCGTTTGGTGCCGCTGCCTTCTTCCACTGTAAGCGAGCGCAACGGACCCTGGCAGTCCTTTGTGCATTTTTTTTTTTTTTCGCGCAGTGCTCGGCAGACTGGACAATCGTCCACTGTTAGAGCAAAGTTCTAGGTCAGTGCCCCCCTAAGGAACTCCGCGCAGAAGGATACGACTGCGCAGCCCGGGTCCCTCGAGATTTGCGGGTCTACGTATAATACAATGAGAACGCCGCCTGCTAACGCCGGATTGGTTCAGATAGCTTCATTTTGCTTTTCAAGTTGTGAAAGGGAAAAAAGGGTTTTGCGCGTACCTGTTCTGTGTTGTCGCTCAAAGGTCACAGCAAGGTGGCATTTATGGTCCGGATAGTTCACTATAACCAGGGTTATTTATTACATAAAGAAAAAAAGTATTAAATGACTGATATATTGACTCTGATATCTTGCCTGGTTTGTCAAAAAATGAGGGGAGGGATGCGAATTCGCCTTCCTATGCGGGCCTCGGAGTAATGTTTAAAACGTGACGTCGATACCCCTTCCGGCGTTTGCAGTACGGCAAAGCATGGCCTCTGAGATTCGCACATTCGCACATTTTATTGACAAACAAGGCAAGTAACAGCGTCAAATGTAATGTTGAACGATCCGACCCATACAATGCGATATTGCTGCGATAGCTCGAGCGCAAAATAGTGTTTCAGTCGCAGTTTCAATTGAAAGGCGAAGCATCGATTACGGTAGCAAATTATTAGACAGCTATACAAGGTAAGGATCGCAGATTTATCGGCCATATAAACTTGTAAACATTCCTTTACTAACTAAATTGACAAGCATGGCGTCACGAGCGCACAGCCAAACACATCTCACTCGATGACCGCGGACACCCGCTCTCAAAACGATGGCGTGAGGACAATGTGCTGAAGACCACTATATAGACGAGGGGCGACATCAGATGTTCTTTTTCTGGGAAAAAAATAGTCTCGACGTTTATTCCGGTTTATGTGGTAGCCACTATGGCTACCGTATAAACACCGTCCGAATTGGGGGCCTCCGACAGACCAACATTACAATGATTTCAAATCATTTAGAGACTGTTTTATGTCGTTCGCAGCGGTATCACGGTGTATGATCATTCATACACCGACATACACTGATCATTATCCGACAACGTGAACCTTGGTTGTAAACTCTGTGCATTACAAAACGGGACTGCATAAATAGTGGCATGCTCCATGTCTACGTACTATAATTACGCATGGCCAAGCACTAAATTTAGTTTTGTCGGAAACTCTAAACAGGCTTAACTCAACGCTCAATTATCCATGTAAATTATTTCATTTAGGCACATTAATAAAATGTTTATCTGACGTACACCTTTTCCTTGAAGTGTTTTCAACCCAGTTTTGTGCTTTTTATGTTAAGACATAGTCGCAAGACTCGCATATTATTGGGAATTATTCCTTTGAATGTTGAATGGTGCTCTGTTCTGTTATTTTGCGAGTGTTTCTCCACTGTCGACTTATATTATATAGAGATGAGAGCAGTATCAAGCCACAAAATCACGTTTTTTTTTTTCTTTTCTTTTGCTCGTTGCATCTCCTCAACCATGTGACATTATGCATTCCGTTGAAACTACATGTTGTCTGGAATTAAGAAAGAAAGAAGGAAAGAAAGCAAGAAGGAAAGCCAGAAGAAAGAAAGAAAGAAAGAAAAAGAAAGAAAGAAGCTTGCAGGCTCTGAACACATCAGTGAATGCGATCCGCGCACAACACTTGAGACGAGGCGAGGCAACGATTCGAGCGGATGGTTATTTTACAGTGTATCCAGTATAATTATGCCACCGTCTGTGAACACGCCATCGAGCGCTTGGTTTCCCCTACCGCCGGTGGCGCACCCATGCGGCTATAGTACAGTAAAAATAGCAGCCAGTACTTCAAGCGTGAGTACAGTAGACAAAGGTGCGTGTCGGTTGCGCTAAATCTGGAAAACGGAGCCGGAAACAGCCGCCAACTCGGGGTAGTAGAACTAGGCACTTTCCTGGTAGACGCGGATACGCTGGATCGGTTTACATTGGCAGTAAGGTTAGGTTGACGTCGGCTAGCTTCGCTTCCAGGTGCGTCTTAACGACCGCGCGCCGAAAACGGACCGTTCGGTTCCTTCTTGCAAACTTGGGAGGATTTTTTTTTTTTTTTTAGTCGTTCTGTTTGTGCATAGCGTTCTCTTCCTCTTAGATATACCATCTCGCTTGCAAGGCGTGTTTGTTCCGCCCATACGTATTCTGAACACGGAAGAAACGACCGTTACAGAAACTTACAGGAGAGCCACCCGACTTTATGGACACAAAAGCAAAATATTAAGAGGAGCTAAATCAATAGATCATTCGTCTAGAAGTTTATCGGCGTTTTCGGTGAGCCAATATACCAGTTGGTTGCGTAGAAAATGACCACCGAAGGTCCCACTGTTGCTCCTAAATTTGAATTTCACGCGCCAAAAACGGACGAGTTCTGTGGACGAGCCAGTGATGACGTCACATGAGGGTACCCCAGTCAGCACAACGGGTGACCGCCACTACATATTTTTCATTTTCATTATTTTCTCGTTTACAAAAGCTCTGTTCTCTCTAGGAACGACAAATTCGTTATTACAGAAGCCTATTTTTTCTATCTAGCTCGACTTCACATGTTCTTTTTGTATCCCTTTGACCACGAGCGCTGACCAATTAAAGAATACCTGAGAGAACTCAGTACAGGCAGTACGTAAAGGTACACTGCTCACTGGCAGACACGAGCTCCACCACTGGAAAAGCTGGAGCCACCGCCGGCGTGACGTGGTATGAGGGATCACGTGGACACAGCGGCCGCGTCGTCTGCTTCGAAAGCGTCGAAGCGAGCTGAAAACGAAAGTTTACTCCCACCCACGCTACGGTTCTGATTAAGTGAGGACTGTTTTACCGCTTCGGGTGTCTGCTTGACAACACTTGAAAGCACTATAATAGACAGTGGCTGCCTTTGAAGGCGTCCGAAATGGTAGGCTATTGCTCGGTACCGCAGTGCCGTACGCGTATAGGCAACGGAGCCCGGTGCATGTCAGCCTTCACACGTACCCGCAGGGCAAAAAGCTGGCTGTAGGTTGGATTGCAAAACTTAGAATCGGCAAGCAGCCATCGGCTACAACTCGGGTGTGTAGCAAGCACTTCGGTGAGGAAGATTTCTGCTACGGCGTTGAGGCTGCGGTGTTCGGTGAGCAGCAGAAAGCGCGCACTGAGAAGCTCGCCTACGCGCGCTGCCCGGTTAATGTCATGAAGATTTGGTCTATGATCTTGTTGATGCTAGATACTGGCAAGTTCACCAGAATGGAAAGGAAACGGTAAGAAGCACATTAAAAAAAAGCATGGCATATGCTCATGTTTTTGTTAGCACCAAACAATGAATGTTCCGGATTAACAAAAAGAAGCAGTGGGAAATTCCTTGCTGAGAAGAACGATAAACATACAGTGCGACGCAACTTGAGAAATCGTCACATTATTTAGAAGAAAAGAAAAAAAAATTGAATCATCGCGATGGCACATCACGAGTCGCGGTATATAGCGTCGAAGTCCCTAGTAATAACGAAATTATTTTTGAACAGCCCCGATAGCGTCCACGCCACAACGACTGCTTGTGTACTGTCAAATGTTCATATATGCTGTGGCCTAAAAGCTCACGGCACGGTGCGAAAACGCGCTCGCTGCATTGAGGCTTCGTTCTATTATATGCCCCACTTTGTTATACAGACAGCACACTATAAGAACATATTTCACATAGTCTGCTCTCAGCGAGTGCCTACCTTTCACGCAAGAAGCTGGTTCGGGGGACCCCATTACAGCGACCGCGCGCAGTAGGCGTTGACTGATACGTATTCGGTAAAGAGATAGTGCCTGTAAACTATTCTGCGCTTTCTGTTTGCCCAATATTATTATTTCGAGAATAAGAAACGTCCCTCGTTTGGAGAGTACTTCCAGAAATGGCCAGGAGGGCTCCCGCCTGTATATATTGCGCGCCGACAGCCAAACCTACGAGGAGCGCGCCGCGTTATACCTCGTACTACGCAAGCGAGGCGCTTCCGGCAGATGGCGATTCCGTAATTCCTCGCCCCCAAGACAGAGTACGCTTAAAAAAAAAAGAAGAAAAAAAGAAAAAGGAAAAAGACGGTCTTTAAACTCGCCTGTGACTTGTAGCGGGTGTGTACTCCTTGAGCGGGGCTACTCCAAGAGGCGGACACTGTTTCACTAATTACCGTACAAATTAGTTATTTTACGGCACATATTGCCATTTCCGAATATTGTAGCCGGAGAGCTATAGCAAGTCTTGTCCATTTGGAACAAATTATGATGGTGCCAGCAGTTTCGGATTATGCGTTCCCAAAATGTGCGATGAATGTTATTGTTATGCATTGTTATTTTTTTTAGCTTAAATGCGTAAAAAATACCCTTTGTTTAAAAGAATAAAAAGAAGCGAAACAGCAGCGCATTTGCCCACAAGTTTGACTTCGCTTATTTTAAAAACTGGGTGTTTCATTATTCATTCCAAGTTGATGTGTCCGTCTTGTACATGAACTCACTTAAATACCTAAATTGCAATAGGAGCGCTTGAGTAATCAGTCAGGAAGTTGATTAGTGAAATTCTTAACTAGTCACACACACACACCTGATATAAGAGAGACTGGATGACATGGAAGGGGAAAGCCAGCTGAAGGCACTCTGTCAAGCGCGTTGCCGATATTTGAAGATGAGGAACCCCATACAAGCGTTTTCAACTCATTACGACTATGGTTTCAAACTCTCGAGTGGGCGATGTCGGGACAGGGGGCGGCTGGCGACGACTGACTCTGCCAGGGCCAAGAGCCGCCGATCTGTACGTACAACAAAGGTGCACAATTATTAACGCGATAGCGTTAAGGGCCTCTTGCAACAGAAAATCCAGCGTCGGGGCGGGCGCGGCCGCTCCGCCGTCGTTGGCAGGGATGCCAGGTACACGCATAACGACCCGCCAAATTCTGACTCACTAATAACCCAAAAGTAGCCAAACGACAATCCATAAAGAGCCCAAAATAGCCACAGACAATAAATCCAGAAAAAATTATATTTATTATTATTTATACAGAGAGGTTTTATACGTGAACAAAATGAAATCAAGCAAGAAATCAAGCAAGATTAAAACAAGTACAACCAAAATAAATAACTTAATAACGTGGTTCTATGTGCAAATTTGTCGAGCGGCATGAACAAAATGAAAAGACCATGCAAGACGATATATACAAGACGATGCAAATGAACAAATCAAGGAAAATTACATTCCATTCCATTTAACGCACATTGTGGAATCCATGTCAAGCGAAGCTTAAGTAAAGCGGTAAACTAAATGCTTTACAATTAAGGCGATGAGTACAATTTGGTGCTAGCATGGCGTAGGCACAAAAAAAAAAAAAAAATAAGCGCGACACGTATCAAGCAACATTTGTAGGAGCACAGAACCTCTTGTGTGACGCACCCGTTCTGGAAGATTGGCCGAGAACAGGCACAACCCCAGTGCCACATATACCGAATTTCTAAAACAAGGATAGTAATGAAGTAAATCAAAGAATCTGAAATATAAATGTGAGCCGACGTTATATGTGCAGCTGTTATGCATATACTTGGATAGCATACGAGGCTTATTAAGCCACTTTGCCGGTACTTTCATTTACCCTTTGTATTTGTATTTACCCTTTGTATTTAAATCCACTAATTTACCCGCCGAGAAGGCAGCAGCCACGCGAAACCCGGCGAAGTGGATAATGAAAGCTTCGTTTTAATAGGAAGGGAAAGAATTCGTTATTACTGACTGCCGCAACTGTCTAGCACAGGCCACTGACACCTGAACCGTGGTCAGCAGTGCATCGTTACGAGTAAAACCAAGTAAAAAAAACAGGGAGAGGATATAGCAGAGAGAATATAGTAATTAACTGTTTGACATATATAAATTTTATTCACAACGACCTTGAGGTAGAACCACCACTAAGGGGCACTGGCGTAACCAGAAACCGACAAGATCGAAGCGAGAGGAAGATACATCACAGTCTCACGGACTCACCAACAAACAGCTGCGAAATTACCAAAAGGGCGCATTTCCAAACACGCCCTGAGCTCGAAAAACTGAATTTTCACTGTACTGACACGAGTCCCTGGCGGGGTAGCGGCACGCTGCTGCCCGAGACACCTCCCACCGGGTTCACGAGCACCGGCAGACCAACATGATACGTCCCGAAAGAGACGCCGATGTCTGAGTCATTACAGTAGGAGGATCTACCCACCCCAGCATCGAAAACTACAGCCGGCACATTACGGGTAAATGTACCAAGTAAAACTCTGCGCCCATAAACAGGTATGGGAGACACCACCCATCACCGGACGAAGGATAGCAGAGCCTGAGAGCATCGCCTGGTGAGCAGGGCCAAGCTAATCCTGGCTAGGGACGCCGCCCACCTCGGACGATAGCGTCTGCTCATTTTTTGTTTACATAGAAACGCATAATACCCCTCCCCGCCCTCTCACTGTTTACATATATAAATTTTATTCACAACGACCTTGAGGTAGAACCACCACTAAAGGGCACTGGCGTAACCAGAAACCGACAAGATCGAAGTTGGCAGATAGATATTGGGAAAGCGTCTGGTCGCTGCCCGATCGCTCAACACCAGACGGCCGTGGCCAGTCACCTAGCTGAGGCTCACCTACCCCGTCGTAACACGCGCTGCGGAGAGCCCATCCTAACTAACCGTCTCGGCAATTTTCAGAATAGCCGGGTGTCAGGAGGCACGACACTTTCACATCTCTCGAAGCTACTGGCCCTTATTCTACTGCGAACTACGGATGCCGTAATTTTCACAAAGGCTTGCAAACAAAAAGCAGCTCTGCTTCGACTGTCTGCCTCATCAATTCCGCAGTATGATCAAACAACAACATGCGTCCCGTGATGACTACAATACCATGATCGCAAGTTACTTCCAAACGTCTCTTCAAACAAGTCGGACAGCAGGTCACCGAAAGTGAGTGAAACTTAATTGCGTAATATGACACTATCGAAGTTCAAGCGAAGAGCTTCGTTCCTGTATTTTTAAACCTATAGAATAATAAACAACACCAAAAGCGCGACTCATAGGCTACTTGCAAAATAGTCCTCACCCTCTTCCGTATGTATAGCCGTGGATGTACAACTCATTAGAAAATCTGGCTGGAAAAGAACGGTTATCTCCACTGTTACCTGGGCAGCAACAAGTTTGGCTGCAAAATGCAGACAATAAGAGAAACGATAGTGCGCTGTCTTGCTTTTGTATGGACCCATGCTCACGCATTTCATTTTTCTAAGTCATGTACCAGCTATAGGTGATCAACATATACATCATATAAATGCATCAATTCGTAAACGAAATTTTAGTTTCTTTCAATATTTTGAAACTAGCATAAGGATGATAGCAGAATGTGGTGTGAAGTGGCTGCACGCTTTAGCAATTAAAAAAAAAATTTGTCAGAAGTTAAGCCAAGCGTTCTTTCGTCAACGCAAGAACATGCATCCTCGCTAAAGCATTCTTGTCTGGGGAGTGCTAGGCGTTTGCCTTTGCGTGGTCTACAAACTCCATATTATATATATATATATATATATATATATATATATATATATATATACACTCCTCCCCCTCCTTGGGCTCCGGGACCTGTTACACGCCCTTGAACTACCCTTGTCACACGTACAAGAGAAAGAGGTGCTCTATTGGCTGCGCCGTCAGTGACGTCGTTCTCTCCGTCGCAGCCGAGCGCAAGCAGCAACTTCGTACCGAGGATCCGGCAGCCTACCAAACCATCGTTACCAGCAATAAACACCGGGGCCGCTCGTTTCAGCTTCGCTGGTTAACCATCTGTACGGAGTGCTTGGGCGGTGACTTTTTTTTTAATCATGTAAACATAACCACGCCCACCCGCTTGAAAAACAGATGAAATGAAAACACATACATTCGAAACTAACAAGCACGTGGCCCTCACGGCAATTCAGTCTATTACTGAGGCCTGTGTCTCGTCTAGAAATTCTTTGGAAACAGCTAGGACGTTCCAGCGCTCAAGGCTCCGAATTCACCCAAACAAGCCAACAGCCCATGAAAAATGCATACCTGGGCAAAACTACAAAAACAATGCAGCCCACCACTGATTAGGCCATCTACGAGATTAGCATCCTCAGCTGCTTCGAACGTTGACAGTATCTCAATATCGATCCTAATATCGTTTGCAGGCAACGCAAGCTAGATCTAAAATAAAAGAAAAAGAAGCCGTTGATCATGATTCACGACAGCTGCATGGGCAGTTCCAAGTCGGATGACACGACGAAACTGTTCCAGACGTGCGTACAGTCTAGCGCGATTAGAAGGTTATCGCGTGACCGTCGACCAAGAACAAGAACAGCGCCGCGGCCCGGAATCCTCTTTCGAAGAGAGGGAGGTATCATGTAGAGTGTACTAGACAATGGTCGAGTAGGCCAAACGGCGCTCTGCCGCTGAGGCGCCGCGTGTGGAAAAATAGTGCGAGGGCGCTGCGAGCGAACTGGATTGGGGCGGAGACGCGCTCCGCGGCATATTCAACGTACTTTCGCTGCGGGCGCCGAGGCCGATTGCGCATAGTACGCTCTTAAAATAGTGCTTTATTTCAACTGCAAATTTATGTTTACACCATTTTGCCAAACATATATATTTCAGGCATGGATTATACAACGCGACGTCTCCAATTTTGCTGTCGTTGTCAAGCGCGTCGTCTGCTAGCGAGCGCGAGACGCCCAGTTTTTCTCGCATAACCTCTGTCCAGTACATTTTTAAAAATGTTTTAGTTGCTACGGTGTGCCCATGACACTTGACGGCCTGTACCAAATGTAGTTTTAGCCATGTGAACTGCTGTTTTTACCACTGTCCTCTAAAAGTAACTGGTATCTGCGCACCATGAAGGCTATGTTAAAAATTTTATTATTGATACCGTGTCATTTTACGCGCGCTTCTTGTTGCTGGATATTGATCAGGGACAATGATCGAATAAAACAATATTAGAGTGAAATAAACCAGGTTTATTAACTGCGTGGCGCGAAGAATGACCAATGTGTTTCTAGGTAATTAAATCAAAGGGTACATAGACATATATATTCACGATATATATGTAAGGGAAAAATAACAAATCTTCTAAATGCAATAATTGAAAAAGTGAGAACTCCCGACCGGAATAAGCACGCGTGTTTGCAGAAACGAACACACTTGCTAGTGAATACTGCAAATAAAACTCGCATTCGCAGAAATAATATTCATAGCAGGCAAAACCATATATACAGTGATGTAGACGCACATATGAAGCGGTTTATTGACGTTACGGCCGGGGTCCGGCCTTCATCAGATTCTGATGAAGGCCGGACCCCGGCCGAAACGTCAATAAACCGCTTCATACGCGCGTCTACTTCACTGTGACTATTTACCCGGACCCAGAATCGCTTTTTTCTGGTTTATATATATATATATATATATATATATATATATATGTGTGTGTGTGTGTGTGTGTGTGTGTGTGTGTGTGTGTGTGTGTGTGTGTGTGTGTGTGTGTGTGTACGATGCCGGAGAGCCGTGGCTGTTGCGCAGCGGCGCAGTTCCTGAGAGAATTCACGGACGGGTGGTAATAAGTCCTGCTTAACAAGTTCCTAGCTCTCAATCAATATAAACGCCCCGTTTTAGAGCAGCCTATAAATCTGCTAACTTGATTCAGACAAGGATTTGAGTCTCACCGTGTTTTCAACCCATTAAAACTGAGTGCCCCGTGTGGTGCCACACTTGTCTTCTTCAACGAACGCAACAGATCTGCACATATCTCTACGTGTATGTGAGACATGCCGTTCCTTTAATTGTTTCATTATGGTCGTTATGATAGTGCACCAAATAACTGAAAGCAGCTGTTTATAATATACAAGCTGCTGAGTTAAGCGGTCATACATTTGGGAACGGCATTACATTTATGCATGAAATGTAGGATAAGCGTAACATGTTTTTCTCGGAAATCAGACTCGAGAACAATTTATGTTGTTGACACCCCCAGAAATAATCCGAAGAACGCAGCTACCAGCTTTTTTCTTTTTTTAATATACGCAAATTCTTCGGTTTTACGTGGCAAAACCACGATATAATTAAGGCACCCGGTCTATATATTTTTTGCCACCTGGGGTTCTTTAACGTGCACCTAAATAGAAGTACACGAGTCTTTTTCCATTTCGTTCCCATCGAATTCCGTGACCTGGATTGAACCCGCGTGCTCAAGACCGTATCCACTATACTATGTAGCCACTAATTAGGCTACCGGGCAGACTTTCTTTTTCTTTTTGAAGTATCGACTGGAAAAAAAAATCCACGTACGGCTTACGGCCAAATGTTAGCATATAGAATGGCCACTTTAGGGTATGGGATCAAATATCCTTGTACGCATTTTTTATATAATTGTCTAATAAAGTTCCCCTTTGATTTGATTTAATTAACTAAAACCATTTTCGGCGCTCGAGGTCTGACTGCAATAAATGACTCCTTAACGATTACTCCGCATTTTTTAACGCGAGAAAGGCGAAAATTTGAATGAAATGTTGCGCTGCAGCTTTTTTTTTTCTATAACAATACTTCCCGTAAATCTGAGGACAATGCGCCGGATGGGCAGCTATGTTTTATTTGTTTGAAGCGGCAAGCAGGAAGGTTGCATATCTTTCTCCTTCTGCGTTTCGCAGGACCTACTGATGAAAAACTTTATGTGCAACAATACACACGAGAGATACATGCTGCTTGAAGAACGAGAAAAATATTTTTTCTCCGAAGGGAACCGTACAATAACATAGTAGAATGAAAGCCGACACTGCTGCCGCAATGCACGCGCAATGACCGAGCGGTATTAAAAATAATAAAAAATAAATAAAGAAGAGAAAGAAATTAATTTATTCTTAAGGCATAAATACATGTCATATGCAATTATGAACCCCATTTGAGCGGTCTGAACGCAAATACCAGCGCGCGAAGTAGTACGAATGACCCTGCCGAGCAGTATCGCCAGCAGTTTCTAACGGCGCGACCTTGATGCGGCCCAATCCACTTCGACCGCAGCGCCGCCGCAGTATTTTTCCACGTCGGGCGCCTCACGGCAAAGCATGCGCCGCCCCAGCCGCTCGTCCCACTCGACCATATTCTAGTACACTCTAGTATCAGGCCAGCTTCCCTTACTCTTTTTTTGCTGTTCCTTAAGCTGCGGTCACTCCCGTCCGAAGAAGGCGCTTTTTAATTTCATTTTTTTTTTCTTGAGGAAACAGGCAGTGATGGTACTGCGCGCAACGTATTATCAGGAATTGTACGGTTTTGTTATCGTCTGCGAAGAGGCGTCGAAGTCTACGCTTCATCGCAACGAATGGAAAGCTTGAAACAGAGAGAAAGGGTGGCGGAGTTCGTCTTGGGGGTGATTGTTGTAGCATGGCACAGCCACTTTATAGTTCCGAAACGAGCCGCTAGGTCCCTGGGACGCTCGGCCGGTCGACGCTCGCGCGATCAACGCGCGCGATAACCATAGAGAAAGAAATTCGATAACCTTAAAATCGCGCTAGGCTGTGCAGCATAAAATGGTCGCCATTTTTTTCCCGCTACGGAGGCATGCGTAGACTACTTACCGCACAGTAAGATAAGGTGAACAAAGCAAAAACCGTGGACGAAGAAATACATCGTCCTGCTAGCGCTTTTTTCCCGCCAAATTTCTCGTTCAAGCTGCGGCGGAAGTGACCACCGTCCACAAGAGACGAGAGCAGTTAATTACGCACAGGTGCATTTCGATGCATGCATAACACTTCATAACGCACGAAAATGCGCTCCAAACCGCGCAAACGCGACGTCCAGTACGCGAAAGCGCATTGAAAACGACGCATCTTCAACTGAGGACTAGGGCACGAAACAAGCCGCAATCGCCAAGCCACGGCATACACATCTCGTAAAACCACGTTATACGCCTAAAGGAGCATATCGCGCAAAGTTTTCCGGACGACAGCAACAATTACATACTTTTGACGCGCTAAATTTACATAGGAAATCACTTGTAGAGCCAAGAATCAGAGTAAAGCGTTGCCGTACTCACCCGCCAAAAGATGGCGGCTTCGTAACCCTGGACGTGACATTGGAGCTAATCCGCTTTCCATCCTTGGCTTGCTTCTTTTGCACGAACGGAGAAATGCAACAGTTCACCTAAGGCTCACCGATGTAGTTCACTCAATGTTGTCACGTGAAGCACATAACAAGCACGAAGAAGGAGCGATGCGTTTGCAACGCACATTCGAACAGCCGTTGGCGAGATGGGGCGGGAAGAACGGGAAAATGGCGGGAAGCTTCGCTTTCCGTTGCCCCGGTGCCCGTATTTTCGACGAACTTGCCTCGGTCATGCTCTCTCGCCGCTCTCATACGACACTGCGCCCTTCACACTTTACGTTTAAAACACAGTGAACTCCGTTCGACTACAAGAACACGGTTACAGCAGTTACAGCGCGATATTAGGCCGGTATAAACAAACACGCCTACCTCGCTCGCAGCTCACTTCATCAACTGATTCCCGGCGCCCAGACATGGCTGACGTAACGGCTTATGTCCCTAGACTGACTGCCTTCGTAGCGTTCATTTCTTGAAGAAAGCTATTATCTAGGGACTTTGTGTACTTTTGTCAGAGATTTGCAGGTGTTTTGCGCTGCTGGCCCTTTGTAAGGCCTGCTTTGATTCTGAAGTCGCGCTGTGCCAATGTGGCACCCCCAGGGACACTGACACGTGAACGCGAATCGTACTTACAACGGTTTTGTGCATTGCAAGTGTTTAATCGTTCATTTGGCGCTCGGTCCTCACGCCTGCAAAACGAAAGGACACACGGAACAGCTTGCACGCCCGTATGTCTGCCAGTGCACTATCGCGTTTTTTTTTTTTTTTTTTCTTTAAGCAAGAACACGTTGTTACATTCTTAAATGAAAGGTCGCGTGCCGGATGATAGTTCGCGCCATGCGTTTTTGGCACGTGTCACGTGTGTCATGTGCGGTTTCGCACGTATCAGTGGGCTAGCACCTGTTTTTGTTTGGCTGAATAAATGTACGCATTGATTAATTACATTCTGTGGTTTTACGGGTTAGAAACACGATCTGATTATGAGGCACGCCGTAGTGGGGGACTCCGAATTAATTTTGACCCTCTTGACTTGATTTTAACGTGCACCCAATGCACAGTACATGGGCGTCTGTGCATTTCGCCTACATCAAAATGTGGCCGCCACGGTTGAGGTTTGTTCCCGCGACCTTGTGCTTATAGCAGCTCAGCGCCGTAGCTACTGAACCACCACGGCGGGTCAATATCCCTTTGTATGTCACCTATACGCAGGGCCTTCGTCCTGCAGTGGACATAAATACAGGCTGATGATGATAATGATGATACGCAGAGCGAATTCAACCACGACATATGTCGCGCCACCGTAAAGACTTGTAATTGCAAGGCCAAAACAACAACGAAAAAATTTTTTTTTTTTTGAGAGAGAGAGAGAGAGAGAGCAAAATTGTGTTGGTCTTGTGAGGAAGCTTCTGATCAGGATCTCCCGACTAAATAGATGGGAACGGAAAATTTCTACCTACTGTAGGCAGTAGATTTTCAATTAAGGTCAACATGCTTTAGAGAAATTTCCTGAAGATACTAAAATGTAAATGAAAAAAAAAAACACAGGTATAAAATTTAAACCTTTGTAGTTCCCTAATAGAGGAAGGTATCCCAGTTCTGTAAACTACACACTAGCTATTAAAGCGGACAGAACTGATGTATTATACACCACTCTGCAATATAATCCATTGATTCGCAAATAGGACTTTTGCAGAACCTTAAAATTTATAAACATTACAGTAATTTCACATGTGCATTTGTCCGCGTCAGATCATTTAACAGATGCATTTGCCGCAACTGTGATACCTATTTTTGCTACCGAATTTATAAACATTCTGCTTAAGCGTTCTTTTTTTTTATTTCGCTTTTTGTTTTGAAAGCATGCCGATATTTGGCAGCTTTTGTAAACAAATTTAGGCTTTAAATCATAATTTTGCTTCCTACCGAATTAATAATTCTCTTTTAGATGCAACGAAATTGCGTTACGAAAGGCACGTAAAACCCCAGAAAGAAAAAAAGAAGCAAATCGCGTTAATACCGGTTCATCAGTTTGTCAATGAGAGTATGTTTGCGTTTCATGATTTTTTTTTCTTTTTTTTTTTAGGAGGGGGGGGGGAGGAGATTGGTGAAATGAGAGTTATCCCGTTGGTTCTCGTCGTGGTAAAACTACCTCTTAACTCAAGACGGTCACGAGAGCAATGCTCAAGGAAGACTCGCTTCAAGTGACGTTGTATATATATATATATATATATATATATATATATATATATATATATATATATCTTTCATGGCACATCTTTCACTCTACGAATTATAGCCGCTGAGTTCGCCAGGCGTATCCACTTGGAACGAATTCTCAGGACTGAACCAGTTTCGAGATATTAATTTTCAAAGTGTACCACGAAATACATGGGCTTCCAGTTAACTTTTTGAGGAAAACGCTGTTTTATGCATTGAAGCACAAAAGTAACTGAAACACCAATGCATTTCGTCGGACACTTTGAAAATTAATATCTAGAAACTGGTTCAGTCCTGAGAATTCGTTCCAAGTGGATAGCCTTGCGAACTCAGCGGCTATAATTCGTAGATTGAAAGATGCGCCGTAAAAGAATTAATTAAAAGTTATTTAGCGTAACTGTGTTAATTATTAAATTAGGCGCTTTGATTTTTCGTGGAAGTAATGGCCGCCTCATCAAGTAGTTTAGATCAAGGATTATAATTGTGCTATCTGCCACAGGCAAATTTTAAAAATTTGGTGCAGCTAAGATGAAACACCTTGTAGAGTCGTCTGCTCCCTTTTGTCTCTAATACAAACATGGGGCCAAACAAATCGCATTCATTTGTGGACGCGACTTGTTTTTGCCAGTTCTTCCGAGTGTTGGCTAAGAAAAATGAAGGGACGTTCAATTTAAGGTGAATGAACCCATCTGCATTTTAAATAAAGTGCCTTAATTTATTTTGTCTTCATTTAGAGGTGCTGCGTATTACTACAGACGAACTCTTTGAAGGCGCTACCACGTTTGACGGGGACGTTGGACGTGCAGCGTTCCCGCAGGAACGCAGAAAGAATATATTTTGTTCTCTCCTAATGAATGCAGTCAACATGTGCACGGCACGGAGAGGAGGCGAGGCACACGCCGCTCCGCGAGGTGGTTGCTAGGCAACGCAGTGACGTCATAGCTCGGCGAGGTTTTGCGACAGCAGACGCCACTTTTTACGGTTAGCTAGAACAGCTTCGCTGTTAAAATGCACGAAGTACCATCGTTCCACAAGCTTGTCTTTCTCGGAATGGAGTGTCGAGCGCCTTGGAATAAAGCTGTGTAAATATGACACAGTTATGGGCAATCGATCAAACTTCGCCCCTGACGGGTACAGGGACCGTCCAGAAGCAACTTGTTGGGAGCCAACGTTGCATTCCTTCCTTTTTGCTTTTGATAAGACACGCAAGGGTAAGTCCAGGGCACGAAAGTGTTTAGCTCCTCCAGTACACGGGCGATTCACTTCCTACACGTTTCTGCAAGTCGTCCATTCCGCTTCGATAAACTGGCCCACTGCCAATTTTACGTGCTCAGTTACGCGCACTTAGGCAAAGGCGATACGGTACAAGCGCAAGCCGGCCTAAACTGGCCCACTGCCAATTTTACGTGCTCAGTTACGCACACTTAGGCAATACCGTGGCGATACGGTACAAGCGCAAGCCAGCCTAAAATGTATCCCGAGCACGAGAGTTTCCCGGGAGGAAAGAATTAAGGCCACGGCGCGCGCGCATGTCACTTGGGCGGGCAAAACCGTACACTTTAGGCGGGGCAAAACCGTATTTAGGAGGAAGGAAGTTATGGAGAGAGCGCGAACCGAAGCGTCTTTGTGTGCGCTAGCGGGTGACCCTTCAGTTTTTTTCCTGGCCGGTTGACGTCAAGCGTTCCGTGCGCGGCTAGGTCTTGACCCAAGAAGCGTGCGCGCGCATACCCGGCGCACTCAGCAATGAGCGCTTTGGCGTCGCCGGTGCAGTTCGAGGAAACAACAGTTTGGCGCGTAGAACGACGGGCCGTTTGAACTCAATCGTCCGTGAATGTCATCCCTGCAGGCGACGAGATCTATGTCAACTAGAATATCGTCTACCCCCGTTTGTTCTCTGATCCACACCCGCTCTCTTCCTGTCTCTTGACCCAAGAAGGTGCTTTGCGCGCATACCGGCGCACTCATTTCCAATAGAATCAGGCAATGAGCGCTTTGACCATATCCATGCGTCGCCGTGAAAAGGCATTCCAGTAGAGTTCATAGAGGATTGCGTAACAAGGAGTGGAGGAGGCACGTGAATATCTTGGCAAATATCTACGCGTCCACAGCTACCTTGGTTCTCCACAAGAAAAGTAGAAAGATACCTATCAGGAAAGGGGTCAGGCAAGGAGACACAATCTCTCCAATGCTATTCACTGCTCTTAGAAGAAGTATTCAAGTCTTAGACTGGGAAGAATTAGGAGTGAGGATGATGGCGAATATCTCCTTCGGTTTGCAGACATTGCTATTAAGACAATGGAGAGGAATTACAACAAAGATTGAGGACCTCATCGAGAAAGTCAAGAATTGGGTTGAAGTTTGACTCAATCGTCCGTGAATGTCATCCCTGCAGGCGACGAGATCTTGTCGAAGCAGACGGCGGGGCGGCGCCGAGTCTTCTGCTGCGCCTTCAAAACCGAGTCGAAGCCAAGTTGGGCGTATAGTGAACTATAAAAAGGCGGGTTGTGCTGTAGCGGCGGCGTATGGATGGATGCTATGATCGTCCCCTTTGAAACGGGGTGGTGGGTTGCGCCACCATTAGCACGTGTTCTTATTTTGCCTAAGAAAACACTGCTTCGGCAGGGGACAACGCCACCGTTTGAGGGAAAGAAGGGCTTCACCGCAATGCAGGGGAGCCCTTCCGGTTATCTTTTTCGGCTTGGTTGATGCGACCCAAAACTTTCACTGCATCGTGAGGCTCGTTTCAAACGCACGACCACTTCAACCTCGCTTTTTTTTTTTTTTTTTTTTTTCTAGCAGAGGTGTGCCCCGGCGACTTTTGTACGAGTTGTGCTTGTCCCCTCTATCCCGGCCCATTAACTGAGCACGCGTCGCGCATCGGCAGCGTCCGCTGTAGTACCAATTCATTTCTCTCGCTGTCTCCTTGTCCGTCATCTTCCCTCCCCTCCATTTTTCACAGAAAACTGCGCGACCTTCACCGTGCTTGCAGGGCCTTGGGGCCGAAAGCGTGGGGCACGTGCTGGTAGGACAAAAGGGAAAATACGTGGGGAAGTGCCCGCACGGTGGTGTCGTTGGCCGAAACCAAGACCATTTGATTCGGCAAAGCAGATAACAGGAAAGTGCGTGTGTGTGTTTGTGGGGTAGGGGGGAGGACACGGTGCTAATGGTGACTACAGGGGGGGGAGGGGGGGGGTGTTCCATTCCCTCCACTCTACTTTGAGGGGGCCCAAGGCTGCAGATTCCTTAGACTCACCAACTCACTCAAGGCGCGACCAAACGAAGCTTACCTTTGCGTTCCTTCACTGTCTTCGCCCATTATTCGCATGTTAGCATGCAGCGGACGAGGGCAACGTCCGCGCAAAGGCCTCTACCACTTGCCGTTGTGGTTTCGCGCTAGGCGTGGTTGAAGGTGCGGACGCTGGACAACGAGAACTTGCTTCAAGCGAATTCCTGTGAAAATGTTCGTTCTCGAATAGCTTTTTTCTTTTCTCCAAATCTGAAGAGACAATATTCAAGAATTTTCGCATCCGTTTCCACGAGGTCATCCCTCTCTTACAAACTAGAAAAAAGAAAGAGCATTAGTTTCATTTGTTGGTGAACAAATATATCAAAGCTCTTTGTTTCCAACGCAGTAACTCGTATTAGAGCTCACAACATCTTTATGAAATGCTGTAGCCATTGACAGAAGCGTTCTTACATCAGGATAAGACGTCGCTTACCCCCCTTTCTGTCAGCGTCTCACGTCCGTGCAAAAATAATAATCCACCGCAGTTCTGCTAATTCGTTTAAAGTATTAGGCAGGCGTGAAATTTAATTTAAACGATTAAAAATTTAACTGCCAGGCGTTGGCGAGACAGGATTGTGCTGGGGCGCCCCTATTGTCCGCGGGCCTTTCCCGTGGTAGCGTGTAAAGCCACGTGTCGCGAGATTTCACCACGAAAGTTTTCCGTGTGATGAGACAAAGGATTTGGCATTCGGCCAAGACGCAAGTCCCCTTGAAGCATTATAAGGCTGGGCGCTGAAGAAATACCCGTGTATCTCTAGTGTCGAGCATAACTACTGTCAAAGTCTGGAGATGCCAGGTTGGAAACGTCGTGTATCGTGCGTCCAGACGATGCTGTAGGGAGCATCGTACTACGTATCCACTGGAAGCTATAACGACCAGACTACGTCTTCAAAACAATGCCTTTACACTTTATTCAGGATGTACAATTTTTTTTTTTCGGTTGTACACACGGCATCTGCACATTGGTCCCCAATAGCCGAGATGTCAAAGTCATTTCTACAAGGTCTTTAAGTGTGTAATCATTGCCCAAGATGCCCGGCCAAAACACCGAAAACGGCTTTTCCTCCTAGCTTGCCAAAAGACCATACAGCTGTTCGCTCCTCGGCATGTTACTTACTCAGGTAGGACAACAAGCACACTGGCTGTACCAAACTTTGGACAAAGGCAGTATATGGACGGCGGGCGCCGAATGCTACCCGAAAAGTCGTGCGCGCGGTTACGATAGTTAAGAATGCGGCCAGCCCCCGGTTTTAAGGGCACCACCTTCACAGCACGCGACCGTGCACTTGTTTGTATGGGAGCGTTCACGTGGTCTCGGAAGGAAAAGCCACAGGCATGCCACGAGTTAGCAATAATGATAGCATAGCATACACGGCGGACCCGCATGCAAGCAGTCAGTCCCCTGCGGTCAAGTCCACAGCTGCAAAACCGGGAGGTCAATCCAGGCGTAGCTCCTTGCGGACGTACTTGGGGGCTTCGTGTATGATGCCGGCTTGGATGAGACCGTGGGCCGTGTCCAGGATGGACTCCTTGATGGGCCTCGGCTCAACCTTGAGCACCTCGCGCATGCGCTTGTTGGAGAACTTGAACACCTTGCCGACCCGAGGGTAGAGCATCTTGGCCGACCGGTCCACGAAGCCGACGAGCCAGAGACCGATGTTGGGAGCCGACAGGAACGGAATGTAGTAGCCCTGGCAGCTCAGTTCCTCGCGGAGCGTGTGGGCGATGTCCTTGAGCCAGACGTTGCCGGAGTTGATGATGTGTACGCTGACCGGCCGCCTCGGGCACGATCAGGGCCTGGACGTGCGCCTTGGCCACGTCGCGAACGTCGCACACGGCGAAGTTGACGTACGGGATCAAGGGAGTTGATTTGTCCAGGAGTCGCTTGACGACCTCGATGCTCGTGCCGTAGGTGCCGTGCAGCGGCGGGCCGAACACCAGAGACGGGTTGACAGTGACCAGCTCGAAACGCTTGGCAGCCGGCAGCGCGTTGACGAAGTCCCAGGCCGCCTTCTCGGCGAGGGTCTTGCTCTTGGCGTACGTCTCCAGGCCCTTGAAGTCCACGTTGGTCCAGTCGTTCTCGTCGTACTCGCGATCGGCCGGAGTGTCCACCTCGCCGTGGACGGCGCCCATGGTGCTGGTCAGGACCACGCGCCGGACGGTTCCGGCGTCAGCGGCGAACTTGAGCACTCGGCGCGTGCCTTCGACGGCCGGTCGGATCACGTCGTCGGGGTGGCTCGGCTCGGCGTTCGGGAACGGGGACGCGATGTGGACGACGAGCTGACAGCCCTTGACGGCGTCGGCCCACCCGGAGTCGTCCAGGAGGTCGGCCTCGACTAGTTCCACGGGGTGCTGGGCTTCCGGGCAGCAGGTCCGGAGCGGCTTGGTCTTGGTCTCGTTGTTCGCATCGCGGACAGTGCCGCGCACTCGGAAGCCTTGCTTGAGCAGGGCTCGGACCACGTGCAGGGCTATGAAGCCAGAGGCCCCGGTGACGAGCACCAATCCACCGTCGTTGGCCATCGCAAAGCAGCGACGAAACTGGGGAGCGGGAGGGTCGGGCAGGAGAAGCGGCAGCAGTACCTTCGCGACGCGAGTCTGGCGGTGAACTGTCAAAATACCGGTTCTGAGCCACCACATAGAGCGGTCGCCCCGCCGGGTCGCTTGAAACGCGGAAGAGAGCGCGCGCCGCCCTAGTTTCCTCGCCGGTGGCGGCACCTATCCCGGAAACGCCGGGGCAGCGCTGGTGGGACAGCGCTGGCTAGGGAAAATACAACGCCAAAACAGACTGCCGGCGTCGCGCCACCTGGTGAATAATTGAAGCAGCAGCCGCGAGCGCGCGCTTTTCGAAAACAGTAGTGGAAAGGCGCAAGTCGAACAGCTGTGCTGTTTTGAGTCTGCAAGCTGTATTTGAATTCCAGTATCGAGCGCTTGGCGTACGAATTTTGACGAATTAAAAACAGCACACGCACGTAAACGGGGAAAGTGGTTATTTGACATGTGCAATGCTTATTTGTCACTTTTTTCCGTTTTTTTTTCTTTTTTTTTTGCGTGCTTGCGTGTGTGTTTTCTAAATGTTTCACGTGTCCCTCACAGCGCTATTTTTCTTCTTTGCTTCACCGATGACTAATTGTGTTGTTCACACTGTTATTGTCATGGAAACGTTGTGCTAAGATGATGCTCAAAATGCATTAGCAGATAGTGTGCCTAGATATGATCGCGCTCACAGTGCCCGTTCACTGCTTGTGAAAGTGACACATTTCTACACCTATTAGTCTGCGTTGTTCGTGTTTGTGTACATTATGTAGCGGTCTCTAGGGTTTTCTTAATTCAACATGTTTACATTGTGCTCTCTTATTTTTCATTGCCTATTCTTATTCTATGTAATTTTTTTTTTTTTTTTGGTCTCCAGTGAGCAGACAGGTGTCATGCCCACCTGGGGTCAATTGACAGCCAATCTCCTCCTAATTATCTCCGTGATCATAGCCTCCCATTTGCAAGCCTAAAAATAATGTGCAGCCAGAAAAATATAACTTGTATTTACTACTCAGTTCTGAAGACTGCTTAGAGTGATCACTGTAACACCCAATGCGTGCAGTCAAACGTCGGATATATAACCTAGATATAACAAATTATTGGATGTAATGAAGTAAAGATAAAATTTGACATTATTTTTCAGAAATATCAGAGTGTGTGCTTTTAACAAGTATTTAAGGAGATAATTTTGTGCCGTATGCGATTTTGTTATAATCTGCGCAACCACTTACCATGGACATTAGCAAACTTCAATATGGAATGGAAAGCCGGTAGTTACAAAGCGGGTATATATTATTAGAGTCATTTTGCAAGTGACATTCACTATTTCTAACTGGATTCTTAGACACATGTTAGCTGTTTTCAAGTTCTTACATTTCAGGAACAAGATTTCAGAGGCTCAAATAACAACCCTTTCTTTTTTATTCGAGAGATCTTCTAGGTGGGCTTCCATCTTTTGCCAGCACAAGCAGTCACTACATCAAGCAAGTACACCCTTTTCCCCTGTCTGAGAAGCTCTTAACGGTTGCGAAATTAAGCATTTGTGCCATTTGCTCTTTACTTACCTTTAGACAATGTCCAAATGGCATCGCTATGCATCACTGCCTAACATGCATATGACAGCCAATGTGCCTGTGCAGATGGATGACATGCATGCAAAGGCTGGCAGCTTGTCTTCTGCCAAGTCTTCATAGCTCCTGAGCAAAGGTTGCACACAAGAGCATAAACATGATGGGGACAAAAACAACTAACATTGAGTATTTCTGTGGTTTGTACAAAAGCAACAGTAAAATTGGTCTTGACATATCGGCTGTTTTGGTTTGTAGAAGAGTAATTTATGAATACATCAGATTATTTTTCTCTTTAGTGCCCACAAGGCTCGCTACACGAGTACCTTTGTGACCGCTGCAGTGTCATGTAAATAAGAAAAAAAAAAAAATAAAAGAAAGATTTGAAGTATGGCGCTTGGCAACAGAATCCTGTAGCCACCAATATACCGCAATGGGTTGGGACAAAGGTTCCAATTGTCAAAGACAACAATGAATAAGCATTTTATTAACACTTAAATTCATACTCTGGAGTAAATGCATAAATGTACACCACTTCAATGATACGGGTGACATGCGCAAACAAAACGAATGCTGTGTTGTATTCACAATGCATAGCCTCAATGCATCCTCTTTTCCTTAAACACACAATAGCACCGAACATGCATTAAGGTGGACTAGTTAATTTTCTAATGTAGAAATAGAACTGCGATGGTTTATGAATTCCTACTAGAGGTTCCGCAGAAGACTCCGCGTCGCGACCTTCAAACGGTTCCGCCTGCAAGATCATCTCTGATGCGAGCTGTTTTCCAGTTCTCAGCATGTGAAGCTTGCACGCCTGCTAAGTACTGCTTGTTCTCACATAGTTGAGCAATGTCTTCCAGATCTCCCACCTGGAAAAGACAAAAAAAAAAAAAAAAAAAGAAAGTCCATTGATGAGGAAAGGCTGTCCAAGTCCCTTCGATGCATGACCACAGTAAAAACCAAGGCTGCGCAAGAATTCCACCTGGTTCCTGAGGATCATAGCAAACAAATGCAGCAACGTCAACCAAATGGAAAGTGACAGTTAACCAGGTTAATATTGATAACAATCCTGCATGTTGACTGCATCGTAAAGTTCAGTTCTAGCCAAACTAGATGAAACCAAAATATTTTGTCCAAAGACCGATTTCTCTATAATTCTCATCAATAATTCGAAGAGGATTGATATCTGCCTTCTAAAACCCTTTGTATACTCCTGTATATTTATGTGTTTTGCATTTCCGCTGCATAGTCCTGCTTCTTGTTTTTCTCACTATCGCGTGTGCTGTGTGCCCAAAGCACGTATTTTATGGAAATTTATGGAAATTTCACTGAGGTCACTATTCACCTGCCCAGTGGCATCACTAGGGAGGGCCGGACCGCCCCAGGTGCCGCCCACTGCGTAGCGGCTATGATATAATCACCACTCGAGACTTTCTATTCTCTTTGGCTCTTTGCCTGAGGCAGCTGAATGGGCTGAACCAGAGAAGTGCTGACGGAACAGTGTGCTTGGTGTAAGCTTTCAGGTATATGTGTCGAGAGACGTAATGATGCCAGGAGCGTCCTATGAGAAGCGATGCACACGTGTGACTTAGAGTTGCTGTTCTTTATGTGATCCTTTTAAACACATTCCGTTGGGCTGCTTATGATATACACCAGCATCAGGGAGAGGGGAACAGAGATTAGAAATCTAACACTCGCTCAGCTCCCACTTCTGGAAAGAGCGCGGTTGATCGTCAAGTGTATCGTCCTTTTCTATTTGCTTTTCTATTTGCCGCTTGTTAAGCTACGTGCTTTGGGGAGACAGAACACGCGATAGTAAGAAAAACAAGAAACAGGACTAGGCAGTGCAAATGCAAAACACTAAATATGCAGTAGTATACAAAGGATTTTAGAAGGCAGATATCAATCCTCTTCGACTTACTGTGTTTCCATATGCAAAGATGGCTTGAAAGCTTGAAGACTGTGTTCTTTACTATAATACTTTGGAAAATAGCAACTCCATTGCCAGAGGTATGAATGGCGGGCCATTTATTGTATGCTAATGCATATAGGCACATTTTCACCGTAAATAGTGGCTGTGCGATTGACAACTGAATATAATTTATCAGTTGTTTCATACAATAAGCACAACAAATCCTGGAAATTATTGGACAGGTGTTGAAGCACAAGCTCCCGATTATTTAACTCCTATCGAAATACTATATGAAACCAGGTATTCATGCAGGAGTGCTAATCAGTGCTGCACTCAATGCCTGAAACTGCATCAAGCGCTAATTCCAGCAGTAAGGACGCAAAGAAAACAGGAAATTGTATTGTGTGTAATGTATAAGAGATAAAAATAAATACTGAATTACAAGCAGAAATAAATGCTGAAGTACAGGCACAAATTTGAATTATTTACAAAATGTGCAATAAGAAATAGGAGGAAGCGGCAAGAGAAGAGGGGAGGAGTGACATGCCGAGCAGCCGCCCCGGGTGCCTGGGAACCCGAATGATGCCACTGCACCTGCCCATTCTTTAGGGGCATGTGAATACTCGAATATTCGTTTTCGAATCGAATAGTGATAGTTTGAATAATTAGATTTGCGAATCGAATATCTATAGTATTCAATTTTTCGAATAATCAGTACCCACAGTGAATGACCATAGTCGGTGCTTTGACACAACCACGGCGCGCGAACTTGCCATGAACCTTCCAATTTGAGAACTCTTCGCCATCGGCGCCGACTGCAGTCGACCCGCGCAGCGCCGTTGAATGCACGGAGCGGTGCCGAGTGACATGATGCGCATTCCCCTGCTTTTGTCTGACACGCAGATCGACCTTAACAAGCTGATGATAACCCACAGAAACCAACTACCATAAAGATGGAAAAGCCATCCTGTTTTATGGAAGAACACTTGAAAGCAAAACTTTCTAAGTAATAGAAAATTGCCATAAAGCACTGTATGGCCTACTATTAAACCGAAAACCACGTAGGTATTTAGAACAACTTCACTATTTCTTCAGCTTCAGAGGGAAAATAGCATGTGAATGTATTCTAACAGACTTTCTATCGATAAAAAATATTCTCGAGACCTTCGTATACGAACCGAGTCATTATCAGTGCTTGCATACTAATTTGGTTTACCCTTTAATAAGAGCAGAGCATACTATACATCTCGATTCATAGGTACCCAAGTCACTGAGAGCTACCAAGATTCTTATCAAGTAACGTGTTTAGCCTCCTGAGCATGTGCAGCACTGTGTTTTTGCACAAAATTTGAAAGCATAAATGTTTGAGTAAGATTTTCCGATATTCCATGTGATATTTGTTTCTCTATTCATTCGACATTCGATTTGAAATGAACTATTCGATATTCACACATCCCTACTATTCTTAGTGCAGATATCTGTTTAAGCAGACAGAAAGTATCACCTAATACATTTTCTATCGGGACTTCCTTCTGTAAAAATTCCAAGCATCTCATAGTTGTTTGTGTTATTAATGTTGAATAAATATCTCTCAAATTTTTTCGCGCTATTCAACTAGCATGTTACATGCTGTGTACTGCTTTGCAGATTCGAGGCTGTTATGGTCCCCTTATAACAATAATGAAAAAGCCAAATCCTAATTTCAAATACTAGAGGTGAGTGGCTGGTCACAGGCTGCATTCAGGATAACTTATGGTGTTGGCCTCTTGAGACAAGACATTAATTGCCATGCCATTCTCCATGAAATGGGCTGAGGTATTAAAGGCATGACAGGTGGCAATATCTGGATTAACACTTACAAAACATAAACGAACCTACAACAAACTAAATACGATACTATTCAGTGCCCTTTCCATGTGATTATTCTCTGTGTTGATCAGGGATGTAATCTAAACAAAAGGGGGCTTGCTTTGAATAGACCATTGCAGAAAAGACAAATTCCAAAATTACACCAAGTACCCAATGCTATTTTGCCATCCCCACAACAACCCTTGGTCACAATGAAAGAAAAAAATAAAGCTAATAAATAAATAAAAGCAAGGATCTGGAAGAGGGGGCAACCTTTAGATGATTTCACTATGGTGTCTTGGTCATTGCATTTTTTTTTGTTGCACATCCAAAAAATCAGTTAGCAATGTGCTGACAACCACTGCATGCACATGTCATTTGTTGTAATGCCTACACAAAGTGACTTTTCCTAACAATGCTAAGCACACTTTTCTAAATGCATCGAGAAATAATGCTTTGTTGAACCAATCATATACCAACAGGCATGTATAGATGCTTATTGCAAGCTAATTGCTAGGCTTACATGGTCCACATTTAGTAAGTCAGAAGTCACGCTTGCTCAGCATAAGTTGATTGGTTATTTTGTTCGACATATTGAGCACAAAGGACAACAAACACAGCAACGTACAAAGAACACCACATTCTTGTGCCCCACAGTCCTTCACGTGCTTCAGTATTCAACAATGAATATTCTTAAAATGTAGGCTGCCACTGTAAGGAATGAACATAACTGCTGATAAATAATTGAATGACATTTCATTTTTTAGTCAGTCAGTAGGCCAGTTGGTAGGGCATTCTGCCGGCTGCAGTGCAAAACAGACAGCACACACAAACACAGAAAAACACACGCTTTCTCAGAAATAATCAAGTGTATTTCTGTATTCCTGTGCCCTTTTACTGTTTTATGTTCCTGTACAAAGGTGAAGACTAATTCAGTCCCGCACTGTCGCCTGCAGTTAGACGCAGACTGCCTGTTGGCAGTGTGAACACCTCATTCAAACAGTGGTTTATGGTTCTATCCTTGAATCAGGGCAAACTAACCTTAAACCACAAAGATGTTTATGTAGAATGCACATTGGTTTCTTTAGTAGCATAACAATCTGATCATTTTGGAACACAAGCACAAGAAAATCAGAAGACGAAGTCTAGAGCACAGAGCATGCAGCACAGTGCCCTGCATGTTCCTGTCTTCTTGTTCTTTTTCTAGGATTCCAGGATGAATCTCTTTTGAACTATCCCACTCGTAGTCATTCTAAACTATGATACTATATTGTATAAAACAAAAGCCTTTTTGCGAGTTCTACCGACATCTCTCTTCTAGTGTTCCTAGAATCGATGCCGTAGTTGCCAATTGTTTGTTCCCCAGCCTGCTTTTTCCCCACTTTGCACTGAAGTCGCCCATGCCTACAGTATACTGAGTTTGCACCTTTTTCATTGCTAATTCAACATCTTCATAAAACTTCCATTTCTTTATCATGATGATGATTTATGGATTTTATTGGCGTAAGGGCCAGATATGGTCAAAAAGTGCCAAGCATTACGTTATCATTATGACTGGAGGCTGGAGCATAGGCTTGTACTATCTTTAATCTATATCTGCTATTTAGCTTTATTACGATGACTGTTACCCTCTCATTGTGCCATTAAACACTACACACATTACCCTCTCATTAATGCTGTAGAAATCATAAATGTCGCCCGCTATGTCCTTATCAATTATGAATCCTACCCCGTATTCTTTCCTGTCTGGAAGACCTGTGTAGCACAGGACGTGGCCGTTGGTCAACAGTGTATAAGCCTCACCAGTTCTTTTAACCTCACTAAGGCCAATAATATCCCAGGAAATGCCTGAGAACTCCTCAAAAAGCCCTGCTAAGCTAGCCTCACTCCACAGGGTTCGAGTGTTGAATGTTGCCAGATTTAGTTTCTAGTGGCGGCCTGTCTGGACCCAGAGATTCTTAGCATCCTCTGCTGCACGGCAGGTCTGGTCAGGTGCACCGCAGCCACTGGGGACTGGGGGCCTTGGGTTAATTGCAAGAGGCAAGGGAACAAGAATTCAGGATCGCCAGTCAACCTCTAGAGTCTGTAAAGGAGTACATTTATCTAGGTCAATTACTCACAGGGGACCCTGATCATAAGAAGAAAATTTACAGAAGAAAAAAAATGGGTTGGAGTGCATACGGCAGGCATTACCAAATCCTGAATGGGAGCTTACCAGTGTCGTTGAAAACAAAAGTGTACAAGCATTGCATTCTACCGGTGCTAACATATGGAGCAGAAACTTGGGGGTTAACAAAGAAGAGTGTACAATCATTGCATTCTACCGGTGTTCACATACGGGGCTAGTAACTTGGTGGTTAACAAAGAAGCTCGAGAACAAGTTAAAAACCGCGCAATGTGCAATGGAACAAAGAATGTTAGGTGTAATTGATAAGAGAAAGGAAAAGGGCAGCGTGGATCAGAGAGTATATGGAGATAGGCTATATTCTAGTTGACATTAAGAGAAAAAAATATGGAGCTGGGCAGGCCATGTAATGCGTAGGGTAGATCATCGGTGGACCATTAGAGTTACAGAATGGGTGCCAAGGGAAGTACAGTTGAGGATGGGAGAAAATTAGCAGACGAAAGTTGCGATCATTTGCAGACGAAAGTTGGAATCAGCTAGTGCAAGACAGGGGTAATTGGAGATTGCTGGGAGAGGCCTTCGTGCTGAAGTGTACATATAAATAGGCTGCTGCTGCTGCTGATGACGATGAAATATGTCTCAATTTAGGGAAAGCAATTAATTGTTTGAGCGGTATCGCCATGTACGCATCTCATCTCAATGTGTGGTGCTGTAGTACCACACTTGTCTCTATCAACAAACACAGCACTCTACGTGCATTTGGTGATTCGCTGTTCTGGTGTTTCATCGCTGTCGTAGTGCATCGGATAACGGAAAACAGCTGCTTATAAATCACAAGCACCTCAGTTGGGCGGATATCCAATTGCGAGAGGCATTACATGCATGTTATGAGATAATGTAAATATTAAACCTGTTTTACACCAAATGGACTCTATACAGTATAGACCACTTATAACGTAACCGCTTATAGTGCAGGACCGGATATAGTGTGGTCTTTTAAGACTCCCGTTACTTTTCCCATAGCACTCCATGTATACACGTATCGCTTATAGTGCAGTTGCGGGAAACGAAATACCAGTTACAGTGCGGCTGCCTGGGAGTACGGAAGTCGGCGGAGATGGCGAACGCTCCCCTTAAACGGGCGCCCCAAGGAGTGCTCGAGGAAGAAAGAGAGACGAAGTGGAGGAGAAGGGCACGTGGTGCGAACGAACAGCCAGTGAGGCCGACACCAGAACCTTGAGTGCGAGAAAATATCACGGCGCGCATACCGAGCGAGGGCCACGAAACCGCCAACGCTGGCCAACGCTCGCTTCACAATAACGGCAGTAAACGAAACTTCAGGGAGGAAACGGGCGGCGCCGGCACGGCACGGCGAAGGGCGCACGCGGAAACCGTGGAATGTGAGGGAGGAGGGCGGCAGGGAAGCGGATTTCGCCTCGGCAACTCCGCCGCTTTGGTGGCTCCCCTCGCCCTCCCTCGTAGCTCCCTCACTTTCGACTGTCACCGTGCGCGCCCGCAAGAGCCGCCGCTCCAGCCGGCCCGGCGCCAGCTCCACGAAGTTTCGTTTTCTGCCGTTATCGGGAAGCGGGCATTTGCCGGCGTGGGCAGTTTCGTTGGCCGGCCTGGGACAGCGCCGCTGCTTCCCTCTGCGTCGTAGCCGCAGCATGCAAGGTCAACACGTGACTAGAAAGTAGAGGAAGCATAAAGGAGAAAGAAGGGTTCACTGCCATTTTCTACGCGTGGCTACGATAGCGTGGCTGAGACTTCGGCACGTACACGCATTTTCCGGCGCAACACAGAATCGGCGACCTTGCCATTTGAGAGAGGATGAAATTTCCGCCGCGTTTTTTTTTTCTTTCTTTCTTTCTTTTTTTTTGTTTTGTTTGCACGCGACATTGAGGGGTTTCTCCTAATCTTTTACTCTATAGCGGTGCTGGAGCAATGCCGGTCGGAGGCGCCGCCGCGTGATTTGGTTCGAATTAACGAGATTCGACTGTGAATTGAATGCAGACGTTCTAGCCGCATTCCTCGACTGTCGCATACACGTAGCGGCTCAGTGCACATGTTTTGCATGTGTGCGGGCCTTGAAAATTGTTGCTTTTGTTATAGTATGGTACCGCTAATAGTGCGGATATTCGCGACTCCGGCGACTTACATTATAAGCAGTCTACACTGTACAAACTTTACATTTCACTTTGTTTAGAAATGAGAAGATATTTGGTATTCGATTCTATATTCGAAGATAACTTTCCTTCAATATTCGATTAGATTTGGAAATTTTACTATTTGAACAATCCTGAGCAAGACCAATATTGACCATGCAGGTCAGCCTTGTTGACAAAGCTCCACAGCGCAATTAGAGCACTGCGTGCATCACCAATGCGGTACAACCTGTTGTTAAGAACCTGCGTTGTCTTTGACCTACTGATCTTGACAGCCCAGCAAGGTCTGAACACTCCCAGAGCAAGTCCAAACTCTAAAAAGTGTTGCGTTTATACTGTTGCAAACATATTGTGATGTACAGTGCTGTTTACAAGCAATGTAAATCATGCTTACGAAAATGCAGCGCAGCAATTCCTGATAATATGACACACAAGCAATGGGCCCAAAAAATGATAATGCATTTCAGTCTATCTCCATCACCATCAAGTCGTGGTTCCCATTTTATCTGGAACTAGTTCCCCAAATAATGTGTCTTGTTTGCTTCAGTCCACTATGGCCTCTATTCTTTTGTACCAGTGTGACGTGAGGACACTGGTACATACAATGTGATCTCTACATACAATGTTATGCACCTACATACGATGTGACGATATCTAGCTGTCTTATAAACGCAACATTTACAGCTCGAGGCAGTTGGCCTGCCTTACCTGTTGCCCTCCTTGAAGTGTCTGGAACTGGTCGGACGTGAATGGACAGAGGCGGTTGTCCTGGACTTGAGTGCACCCATGGGCGGTGTAGTCGACGCGACTGCCCTCCTGGCCGTACATGTGTCGCACACTGTACGTGAGGCGCGACGTGTGCGTCTGCCACGTGTGGCTGCAAGTGGCCTTCTTGCCAGGAGGCTCGATGTAGTAGCGACTCCAGAACTCGATCGCTTCGGTCAGGTTCAGGCCAATCTCCTTCAGGAACAACGAAAAGACGAACTGGAAGGAACAAATGCAGGCATCTACTGTCAGGCAGATCATCATTAAGAAGCAATGAAAACATTAGTCAGAAAGCAAGGGGGGCCTCCTTAAAGCACAGACCATGTTGACTGATTGATTGATTGATTGATTCATTCATTCATTCATTCATTCATGGGGTTTTACATGCCAAGACTACCCTGGGGCTATGTGTGATGCTGTGGTGGAAGGCTGTGGATTAATTTTAACCGCCAGGGGCACCTTTACTGTTAATCGAAATCTATTGTTCTTGTTTACAGTAGATTTCTGTTTGGCGGATTTGGACATAAGGAACAAGGTGTGATCATTTTGTTGGTTTCCCATAAAGCAAGTGCAAAATAGGGTGACTTAGGACGCTTGGGAACTCCTATTTAAATACATGGAAATGAAGAATTGTCTTTCTATGAATTGACTGCTCTTTGTTGATTTTAAAAGCGAATGTTAACATCTAACATTCTACATTTTTGTAAAAGAAAATTGCTGAAAATCGAAATATTGAAAAGAATTCAAGTATGAAGTTTTCAAGTCTGCAACTTGGTAATGAAAACAATACACATAATCTTGTAAACTGCATCTATCGAGACATCTAAAGCAGACAAAACAGATCTGCTATATTATACACTGCTCTGAAACATACCACTAATACATGTGTGAGTAAGACTTTTTACAAAACCCTCGTAAACACTGTAATGGTTTCACGTGAGCTGTAAATTCATATATGTAGTATCACATACATGTATGTCTGCCTGAGATGCCGTAACATATGAAATGCGATATCTGTTCTTGGTGAAGAGTTAGGGATTTGTACACTACTTGCTTCTATATCTGTTTAACTTATTAATTTTAGGCAATTTTTGTAAAAAGTATGAAATCGTAAATTAATATCCTACTTCCTACACTTGATAGAATTTGCCTTTTCCCTCTCAAATGAAACAAATTTCATTCAAATCAGTCCAGTGATTTTCGTACAAGAGCACTCCTGCATTTTAAAAGGATTTGAATAGGGAAATCGGAGTTGGCCCCGAGCTAAAGCTTCCTCTTAACACGCACTACAAATTCAGTTAGGCAGAACTCCGGCAGACGCCACCGACACCTGCTACTTGGCACAGTGAGAGGCCTGGATTGGCAGACACGTAGGAGGCGGATCTGCTAGCTATCCAAAAAGCAAAACGTGTTTTTAAACAGCTATGCAAGTGTCGATCATGATATGCAAACTTGCAAGGACAAAACCATGGGAACAACAATGGAGGAGGTCTTTAATGCCTCCACAGATTGATAATTATGTGAGGGCACTGCCCAGGAGCCACAAGATCCAGCTTCACACATTCTGCACCTGTTAATGCCTTGAAAATGAATACTCTGGTGCATTTTATTGCGATAACAATTATATGGATGTACCAGACACATTTTTGTCGCCGCTGTTGTCACCACCGTCGTGATGTTTCGTAAAAAGTATAAGTGCATTAAGATTGGGTCCTGTGTGCAGTATGCTGTTGATGCGAGGAAAAGCGTGCGAGGGTGAGCTGAGAAAGATGATGGCTTGATGCAAGCCATCATCCCGCACACTCAATGTTGGAGGTCACATGATCAAGTACGCGCAAAGGAAGGCGAGAGGCAGCACAGAGTGTTTGCACCCCTCTGCCTGTGCTCTTCATCACGGCATTACTGTGACAATAAGTGAGATATGTTCATGTTTACCTGTGTGCGCGTGACACCATGCGTGTTAATTTAATTAGTAAGTGATTATTCACTGCAATGTATACCAACAATAAAACTACGAATGTTATTGTAATTGTTTAATGGTTTGCTATCGCTATCAATGCTTCGCCTTTAGAGCTACTATAATGCAACTTTTCAACGTGAGAGCACTAAAAAATTGTTGGGCGAACTAAGCGTCATGTTTTGTAAGTGTACAGATTTACAGAGCACCAGCAAGCAACAGCTTACCGAAAAATTCCGAGCAAGCGCCCCACTCAAGCAAGTCGAAATTACCGGCAAAGTTAGGGCGGGCGCTATCCCGGAACGGCACCAAAATTCTAGATGGCAACGACAAAATTTTCCCGGCAAAAAAAAAAAAAGAAGCGCAGTGGGAATGGCATTAAAATTTTATTGAGCATGAACTTTATTAAGCCAAAGATTTGTTAGTGGTGTTTATCACTCTCAAAACCACCGAAGAACTACAGAAAGAGCGCATCGACGCTACACCGACGCCTTGCCGCGACCGACGAAACATTGATTATGCAGCTTCTACTCCAGGCAAAATTATGTTCGCTAGAGTAAAGTGACGTGTAATGTTCACTTTATTAAAAACCATGTCCACGGTGAAACGTTTAGCACTAATGAGAGTCCCGATAGAAGTCAAGCTCAGCTGCAGTGCATGGCTACCGACGGCAGACAGCGAACCGCGGCTCGGCCATGCTTGCATTGCAGCTGGTGGCACCGCAAATGTCAGCATGTTTTCTTCATCGTGTGAAATTATTGCGAGGAGAGGGTCAAAACATTGCTGCTTGGGAGCGTCGGCAGTTCGTTCTGAAGCGCCATCTGCTACATATTCGAAGTGAACTGGAAAAGGCCTAGCGACGATATCGGTGGCGAGTGATTAGCAGCGGTGAAGCTTCTGGCGACGCCAGAGCGTAGCTGCGACCACTCCTCTGTCGCCAAGTAGTCACGTCGCTGTGCCGCAGGGAAATCCTCTGTGCCGTGTGAGAGACAGATCTCGCCATCGGCCGGCGGTCCGTGAACTACAGACTGCCAGCCGCAGTTCACCCCGATGCGCACGTGTGCCCACTGGTGCCCACCGGGTGCGACCATGATTCGATGAAATGGCTCATCGGGGCACCCCAATGCGCACCGGTGCGATTTGCCGAATTTGCCATTATTATTTTCGAGGACTGGATGTGGCAGGCCAGTGTTGGTGTGGAGCGGGGGGGGGGCTCTTGCACGGGTGGGGGCGCTTGCTCGAAATTTTACGGTAAGCAGAAGTGAATAAAGCAATAATTTTGTATAATTAAAATCACTAAATGTCTCTTTTCTACACTTTACTCTTGTATTTAATGCTGTTTCATTGCTTATTCTGTGTTGTCTATACATGGGCACACTATGAATAGCAAATTTTGAGTTCTGTGAATGGCTTCTGTGATCTTGTGATGACGCAATCAGATTTTCAAAGTCCTTTCCAGTTCACGTTACTGTTAGTCCACCATTTTTTATGTCCAGTATTGTTTTTTGTTTATTTTTATTTAAAAAGAACACCACATGGTGCATGCCACACTACGGCTTTATATTTTCTTTGCAGAAGTTGTGAATAATAAGCAGAATGTTACTTTTACTGTTTTTTCTGGCATACACAGTTTGAATGAAAGCACAAGTAGCATGTCTGGGCGGAGACCAAATGGCGGTGGGAAAATGGTAAAGTGAGCAGACAGAAATCACACACCTGTTTCCATTTCCTTGCCAACATAGTGTTTGACATGCCAGGCCGACCTCGCGGCATTCCTCCCTATGAAATATCGCCGAAATTTGGCATTTCGATATTGAAAAGACAATATTTTTTGTCTGAGATGAAACGGGCGGCTGTCTACCGTGAACAGTGACTGCAACCAAAGCAAGCGGAAAGTTAATCTAACTGGTGCCGAATTAACAGAAGTCATTCGGATTAGTTGTCCTAGACAAAAAGACAGACTTCGGGTCGCCGCTTTCTTTTCTTCAACGTCAGTGACCACATTACAATGCACTCACTCGATCGTCGTGGGACAGCCTCTTCTCCCTCTTCAAGGTGGCATACAACGCAGACATGCACGGTGGGAAGTACGCTGCTGCCTGGCTGTCCACTTCCCCGGCCTTCAGTGGGCAGCCCATTGCCAAGAATCCTCGCTGTGCTTCGAAAGCAGCCTGCGATAGAGTCATCCCAATTACCAACAAGATTTCGGAAAGGAAACAGTTGTCATTTACTCAAGAGTAGCACAGACCTACAGAGGAAACCCAGAGGGTTTCTCAGAAGAAAAATTTGCACAGGTCCAAACCCTTGGACCACAGCACATTTTTCTTCAACAACAAAGCTACCTCTCTGAGAAACCCATAGTGGGTTTCATTTCTAGCTTCGTGTTACACTCGGGTAACTGACGTTTCTTCCCGTTTATAAAAGCTGCTCCACATTTCAGGTTTCTGCAGAACTGATATGTGCTAGCAGCATTAATGATAACAAAGCTATAAAACAGGGCCAGTAGGATTTACAATTTGCTTCCTCAGTACAATTTCCTTCCTCAACTGTAGAATCGAACTTTGGCTACTGAAAGGTAAGCCACTTGTTCCTTTTTGGACTTCACAGATTAGCTCACCAGCTGCAGAAAGCACATTCTGCTTCTTCGGTTGGATTACTTGAATGAGTGGACATTATTTGTACGACAAATTATAATGCGCATTTAGTCAACTAAAACATAGATCACTAACTGGAATGTTCATATAATGAACATGGATATCCCCTCCAGGCACTGTGTGCACACCAAGATGGTGCATCAAACACAGGAACACCGATGAAAATAACTATATTTAAAACATCTTCAAACACTTCTGATTGGACCTGTAATGCGAGCTTGAACAATACATGCAGAGTGTTCTGTAGAACAAGTTGGAAGGTAAGAAGCTGCGTGTGTGCTCAGCGTCAGGACCATGTCCTATGTAGCAGGTACACTCCTTTCGTTGTTTGGTACAATGTTTTACATCAGGCATATTTTTCAAATGGCTGGATAGGTACTTTCCAAGTGTGTTGGACAAAGAATAGTTGATGTCCTCATATGTGACGTTCACATTGTTGTTGCATGGAGTCCACATTCATTTGACAAACCTGCTGAATTGAAAATTCTTAATCCATTTTGCAGTTATATGTTTTAACAGCAAAGCTGTTTAAGCTGACCGTCAGTCCGTGGAGGATGTACAAAAAAACCTTGCTGAACAATGACATCCCCACGCGCTGCCTAGCAACCACTTCGCGGAGCGGCGTGTGCTTCGCCTCCTCTCCGTGCCGTGCACATGTTGCCTTGACATGGGATGTTAAGGAGAGGGAAGGAGAGCATGTGTGCGGCGCGCGCTATGCTCTCGGGAGAGAGAAAGCGAAAATGCGAGCAAGAGAGAGAGAGAAATTGTAGCACCACCAACGAGGCAACGTGCAGAGAAGCTGCCGACACCGTTCGCGTTTCCCCATTTCCCTGTGTTCGCACCGAACGCGCATGGTGTCCGTGACTGTAGCAGGCGCCTCTGGCGGCGGCTCGACAGGTTTCAACCAGCCACGCCCCGGAAAGTGTGGAGGCGCAGCTTGCCCATGACGTCACCGGGGAGACAAAGCTCAGAGCTGCCGCGACGGCAGCACAACTCTCGTTGACTCTGTGGCGAGTACATGTAGCCTTGACATGGGACGACCAAAGAAGATTCGGACACCCGAACAAGGAGCCTCTCATCTTGAAGCGCGTTGTGCGGCCAAGCGAGAATCTGCGCGTCGGCGGCGAGCCAATTCGGAATACCGTGCCTAGCAGCACTTAGCATTTCCTAGCAAAACTTAGCCAAGCCTAGTAAAACCTGGAAGAAGCTAGGTCAATCACCAGCTCTGCTGTTTACTTCAGCCTTGCACCACTAGTGTAAGCTGCCCACGTTTTTTTTTTATTCTGAAAACGTAAGTAATGTAGTGGCACAAAAGTTTCAATGGATGGAATTAATTGATGTATAAAGGGGATATAATGAATTAATACAGATAACAAAGTAAAACTAAAATGTTTCTCACCAATATCAGCATGTAACGAAGGTCTTTTCATGTCGCATGCGTCTTAGTCATAAATAGGTTCGATTGCAATAAGCATATTTATTAACAGCGAAGCTGTTCTAGCTAACCGTAAAAAGCGCTGCCTGCTGCCGCAAAACATCGCTGAGCGATGAGTCACCTGGGTTGCCTAGCAACCACCTCGCATAGCAGCGTGTGCTTCGCCTCCTCTCTGTACCGTGCACACGTTGCCTTGACATGAGACATTAAGGAGAGGGAAGGAGAGCATGCACATGGTGCACGCAATGCTCGGGAGACGGAAAGAGAAAATGAGAGCGAGATAGAGAAAGAAATTGTAGCAGCACCAGCGACGCAATGCACAGAGCTGCTGCCGACGCCGCCCGCATTTCCCAGTTTCCTGCAATCGCGCCAGGGAAACGCAGGCGGCGTCGACAGCAGCTCGACAGGTTTTGACCAGCCACGCCCCGGCAAGTGTGGAGGCACAGTTTGGCCGTGACATCACCGGGGAGATAAAGCTCGGAGCCGCCGCGATGGTGGCACAACTCTCGTTGACTGTGGCAAGTACATGTAGCCTTGACATGGGACGACCAAAGAAGATCCGGACACCCGAAGAAGAAGCTCCTCATTTTGAAGCGCGCCGTGGGCCAAGCGAGAATCTGCGCGTCGGTGGCGAGCCGTTTCGGAATACCTTGCCTAGCAGCGCTTAGCATTTCCTAGCAAAACTTAGCCAAATATAGTAAAACCTGGAAGAAGCTAGGTCGATCACCAGCTCAGCTGTTTACTCCAACATTGCACCCCTAGTGCAAGCTGCCCACTTTCAGATATGTTTGTCCCCAGATCCACTCATAAAACGAATAAGCGTTTCACATAGTTCTGTTTCAGAGTTTGCAAGGAAATTTTGCAAGTGCCGAGGGAAGAGGAACACAGTCAAGAATGGCAGAAAATTAGGTGGGCTGATGAAATTATGAAATTTGCAGGTGCAAGTTGGAATCAGCTAGTGCAAGACAGGGGTAGTTGGAGATTGCTGGGAGAGGCCTTCGGCCTGCAGTGGACATAAAGAAGAAAGGCTGATGACGATCTCAAAAGCCAAGCTAGTCAGAATTCCTAATAAGTGAGCACACCTTACATAATACATACAATATAATACATAATAAAGACACAACATGCATTCCAGTTACGAATTGCATCAACTGCTCCTTACAAACTTCAATCTGCAAATCACCTAGAGCCCCAGAAGCCTTGGATATCCAGGTGGTCAACTGCTTTAAGTTGACACATCTCTCATTTCAGCTTCATGGTGGTTTATGAAAAACACAATTCCTTTGGACCAGGGCTGGCAGCTCGATGAAAACTACTCTAATACATGAGTTGTTGACGCTGGCTGCACATTCAGCAGAAAAGCATTTTCCCTTACCAGGTGCCAGGCTACGATATACCACAGAGCCAACTCCAGCTACACGAACAGAGTTTATAAGCTCACACAAATCATTGTTGAAATTATGCACTGGCTGTAATTACTGAAGGTTAAACTGAGGAGTTGCCATTAAGCGGAAAAAATAAACACTACGGGTGGCTTGGAAGAAGGCACTGTGGATGACAATGCACAAGCTGCTGCTTTGTCAACACCGCCAATTCATAAATAAGTTCTAAAAAGATATACAGTCGAATCCCGTTAATACGAAGTTCACGGGAACCGTAAGAACATCTAATTAAATGAACTTCCAATTAAAAAAAATGCACAAAAAAGTGGCACCTTTATTAATTTCAAAGCCAAAAGTCTTTTAGGAAAAATAGTCTGTCATCTTCGTCTGCTTCCCTTGCCGAATCTAGCTGCGGCAAGCATGTTCTGCAAGCAGTAGACGTGTCGAAGTGCTTCTTTGGCGTTGTTTTCTCCAACAAAAATCGCTGCGTGAGGGCAAGACCCGCAGCTACATAGGCAGCTCTTGGTTGTGGCTCAATTTCAATGTCGTTGACAGCGTCGGCATTGCTTTCATGAATACATTCAAGCGGCCAAACAATCTGCTTAATTTCGCTGTCCGTTAGAGGACCGCATGTTTCCACAGTGCTGTCCACGGCGACGTACTCTTCAAAACGAATGTCACCGAGAGCGGCGCCAAAGCTACCGTCGTCGAGCTCACTTATTTGCACTTTCCCCGGCGGACAAGAAGCATTCCCTGAAGTTTCCACGAAACCACAAGCCCAGAAGCAGTTCGCGATGGTCTCTTTCATGCGGCTCCAAGCTCGCGCTAGCACGTGGATGGCACTAAGTAAACTTTCTTACTTCGTATTTCGAGGAGTTGTCGATGCACAAAATCATGCGCTCGGCGAGATGCTGCCTATACAGGACCTTAAGATTTTTTATTATGCCTTGGTCCATCGGCTGCAGCACCGACGTCGTGTTTGCAGGCAAGTATGCAGGACGGATAGCATTCAAGGTTGGTACATTCATGTGGGCACTGCATTGGTTCACAAGGAACAACACCTTGCAGTTCGATGACGCGAACTTGCGATCAAGTTTGGTGATCCAATCTCTGAAAATGTTGCACGTCATCCACGCCTTCCTGTTTGAGGCGTAGTCCTCAGGAAGCGTCTTCACGCCTTTAACATGTTTGCCACGATCAGAACCGACACCCTTTCTTTACTCCGTTTGCCCCCAGCACAGTCGTCGTCTTTGAATGTCAGGGTCTTGTCTGGTAGCAGCCGGTAAAAAAGCGCAGTCTCGTCTGCGTTAAAGATGTCTACCGGCTGATATTTGCTGAGGTACTCGCGAAGCTTTTCAGCTTTCCATGTCGCGCATGTTTCCTGGTTGACTGACGCCTTTTCTCCATACACGCTCTTGAAAATCAGGTCATGCCAATGTTTGAGGCGCGTCAGCCATCCATCCGAAGAAGCGAAGTCGTGATACCCAACATTGTTGCAAGCGATAAGGCTTTTGCCACAACCACCTCACCACTGAGAGGAAGTTTCTTATTTTGATCTTCTTTGATCCAAATCAGCAATGCCTTCTCCGGGTAGGCGCCGGTGCGCAGTCGCTTCCGCGACATCTTGAATTTGTCATCTTTAAAAGCATCCAAAATTGAACGCTTATTTTTGATGAAGTTTGAGAGCATGTTAGGCTTAATGCCGTACTTTCGTGAAATGTCTTACTTGGCGGTGCCTCCTTTGTCAACTTCTGACTTTCGTCGCCAAGTCAAGCATATTGTAGGAGCCGCGAGTTGCCATTATCAAACGTCACCTTAAGGATCACCTTAAGGGCCAACGCTACAGTTGTGACACGGTGGAAGCGGCAGGTCAGCAATGGTGTCACCAGCAGCCACCACAATTCTTCACCGACGGCATGAAAAACCTTGTTTTGCGTTGGTGCAAGTGTGTTGCCCGTAATGGGGACTATGTTGAAAAATGATGCCACCATTTGTAGCCGACGTTGCAAGCTTTCCACTGATACCTGTATCGGTGCTGTCTGTCAAACACAAATAAAGGTATCACCTTGGAGGCATTACTTTCTGTATCACCCTCGTATCTTCCCGTCTCTCCAGGTTAAAGTTAATTTTTGTTCAATCATTTCTTCTGCATTCTTCAGATTCTTTCAAAGTCCCGTTGTTACCATCCTAAATAACAGGCTCATTTCCCCTGTACAACCAAGCACACAACACTTCTGCTTACCCTTAAGGACGTACGCAGTTCAGCCATTCTTTCATCTTGGTGCAGTGTTCGAAATCGCGCCGTCCTCTTGAAGTGGGCAGTGCCTTGTTCGCACACTGCCTGGAACATGCCTGCCAGGAACACAGGAAGATGGTGCTCCCTTATGATGGCCTCGCCTGCTCGCAGGATGACCCGTCGAGCGCTCACAAGAGAGAGGGCGTGCTCAAAAGGCACTGCAATGAAAGGATGATTGCCATGTAAGCACACTTATACTTGACATTGATTGATTCACGCATAATTGATTGCTTGATTGATTGAGTTTGGCATACCAAAGCAACACAGGGGCCATCAGAGGCTCAGTAATGTGGAAAGTTGGGCGAGGTGGTGACTAACCATCACACCCACATGGTATGATGGCTATGAGAGGCGTACTGAATAGTGGAATACTCTGGATTAATTTTGACCAACTGAGTTACCTTAATATGCACCTAAATCTAAGCATGCAAATGTTTCTCCATTCCATCTCCATCATAATGCGGCTGCCAAAGCTGGGAATCAAACCGGCAACTTCATGTACTGCAGCTGAATGGTATAGCAACTGAGCCATTACCGTGGGTCTGCTTGATGTTGGCTTGCTGAATATAGGCATTATATAAGTGCATGTTATAGACAGAAGCCTCCTATTATACTAAGAATGCGACACATTTAACACCTAATGACAGTTGACTCACACTAATTGTAACTCTCAGGAGTCATCCATTTTTGTTTGGAATAAAGAAAGGTTTGATTATTGAATGTTGAATAAAATATAGGGTGTCCGAGTTAGCTTTAGCCAAGCTGTTCAACGAAAAAAAAAAGATTAAAGAAAACACTGTGCTAGATATAACTATAAGACCTAGGATGTTCGGTCGTCATAGGTCTGACGACAGAACACCATAGGTCTTATAGCGACTGTAAACCAGGCATAAGCGATGGACAGATAAGAGAGAACGTGGCAAATCAGTTCTGTGGAAATAAGCAAGGTGGAGAAACTTTCATGAAAAGGAAAAATGGTCATCCACGTGAGAGTAGTCCTGAAGCTACCGAGGAAAGCCATATTGGTTTCTAAAAAAAAAAAAAAAAAAAGCTTCGCATCTGGAAAAAAAAAATGTCTGGTCTGCATATCAAAACTGGGACCAACGCTTTCCTGGGGCTTTTGCTCAACCATCTGAGCTAACCAGAAGGCTGGCAGATTCCAGTGTGTCCAATGTAATCGACAGCTTGAAGCGTAGGGACACCGAATATGGGAAGTCAGTTCTGCAGAAATCTGCTGAACCACGATGAGCGAGGGTACTCACACATGCATATTCAGGGAACAAGGCTTCCGTATGGAAGCCGAAATGTCTAACACCTTCAACAACATTATTTTGGTTGGCGTTCTGTTAGCTGTCTTTCTAATATGAATCTACTTCCCGACCAGACGAGATGTCCAATCTTTGATTTCATATTCAGGATGCTAGAACTGTCAAAACATGCCCTAGGTTTCCTGTGCTTTATGGAGGAAGGATGACTTAGAAGAGGTCCGGACAATCTGGGATGCATTGTGAAAACTGGCATAAGTCAAGTGTCACATTAGGCTCCAGTCATTAGGCAAGTAGCAACATCGTCAGCGTTGCTGCAGCTGGAGTGGAATTTGTTGTCGCTACCTCGGTGATTGGTGTACGTTGAACCGTGGCCTCCGAGGTCAGGTGGCATGCAGTACAACCCACCCAATTTCGGAGGCCAGGGGTTAGATTTCACTAATCACCGATCTCGAAGGCCATGCTTTATCAACATTGTGGGCAGATCTCGCGTCCAAACTCCTACTAGCTGCTGTTGGACAGTACTGTGCTCGCCGAGCGTGAGCGCAACTCCGAGTGCAAGAACCCATTTTCCGACAGTGTACTCGTGATTTATAAACAAACAACCGAGACAGGAAGCTCTGCCCTGTCTCTCTCTGTGCGCATAGCATTTGCACTTTCTCTGATCGGCACGATAAGGACAATGTCTAAATAACACCTGATCAGATGCAGATGGCAAACTTCAGGAACACTGTTGATGAATCATAATGTTCAGCTTTCAAGTCTCCTTTAGTAATGTGCCATAAATATTGATTTTTGACACATTACACCTGTTGGACTGGGCGATGACTTCAGGATACTTACACTACTTGCTTTTCCACAAACATAGCTTAGCAACCTAATCATCAAATGGTGGAATTTACCATTAAAAAAAGAAGGAGAAAAAAAAGAAACTTGATGAAGGACAGCACAGCGGGGTCTATAGGTTCATTTCAACCTCCTCAGTTTCTTCAACATGCACACATATGTAAGTACACAATGTTTTTGCATTCTACCATGATCGGAATATGATGGCAGCAGCATAGAATCGAACCTGCAACCTTCTGCTCAAGCCTAAGCAGCCTCAAAAAACTTATGTTCCTTTACAGATCCTGAAAGGCAAACTGCAACAACATTTGGGACCACGTAAAAGCCTAGTTTAAGACAGCGTAGATATACAGAAGCCTCTGTGCGAAATTTTACTTCTGAGATACAAGTAGATGTGACAGCAAAAAGCTTGCAAAAGAAGACGTTCCTGATACTTAAAAAAAACTGTGAAAAAAAAGTGAAAAAAACATTATTGCCTGCTGAAAGTGATGCATGACCAAGAATGCATGGTTTGTTGGTGTGACCTCTGAGATTAGGTGTCGCCCATGGCTGCCTATGGCATGATGAAAAATCACGGAGGCATGGTGCAGCAACTTGTGTGATATACGCTAACCTGCCAGGTGCACATGGCGTCTGCTTCGTACTGTTTAAAAGCTGATATAAGAAAATTAGACAATTACCAGAACGGCAGATTTGCCAAGACTGCTTCGGTAGTACCAGAGCACTCATCTATAACAAATTTAGCCGAAGTGAAGTTTCGTCGCAGTTGGCCTTCGAGTTTGCCTTTCGTAGCACACAAAACTTGTTCCAGTCGCTTTATCAGCACACTATGTGACACACACCAACACACTCACCAGCAACAGAAAATTCTTTGGCTTCAACGATGAGACTCCAGCTCTTCAAGGCAGCAGCAAGAACCTTGGTCAGCGTCGTCAGAACCTCGCGAAATTGCTGGTTAATGTTGCACTTGAGGAGTTCATTGGAATCGGAGAAAGCACGCTCAACAATGGCTCTACGTTCATCCCAGTTCAGCGCCTCAAAGCGACACAGGAACAGCATCGACTCGGCTTGCACTATAGTGTTGAAGGCCGATCCAAATGGGCACAGCAACAACCTGCGGTTGAGGTGCATAAAGTGCTAAGTAATGTGCACACTAAAAGCAGTGTTTGCAAGTAAAAGCAATGCAAGTCTGGCTCAGTTCAAAAGCACAACACATGTGCTAAACGATCAGTGAATCAAATTGAATGATAACGTGTAGGGTTTAATGATGAAAGGGCCAGGTCCGGTGAAACAGCACCAAACAAGTAATCATGAGTTTTCAATGGAGCAATGAACTGCGAAGGATAGGTGTAAAATGGCTGTAAAGAGGCCTAAAAATAGTCGCTGTAAGGTGCGTAAAATATATATATGTATTAAAATTATGACCATGACTTCCCAGTTACGAAGATGACATCCTATGGATATCCTATCGACATCCACTGCCAGAACATCGATATCCTAGTGCGATATGTGCTCAACGTTGTACTTATGTTGTCAGACGTGCTGACGAATTCAACACAAGCCCAAAAAGGAACAAGCCACAGCCCAGAAAAACAGGTGGCAGCAAACTGAAAAGGGAGAAGAGGAGGAAGAGAAACAGCACGAGGCACGGGCAGAGAAGGGTGTGCAAGGAAGCAAGCAAGCCCCGCAAGCATGCTCTGCGGGGCTTGGAAGGTTTGCGAAGGAGGCGGTGCCGGTTCGTAAAGCGGCAGCAGCGCGTCCCAAGACAGAGCCAGGAGGCAGCCCTGCTGTTCCAAGGAACCAGACTGCTCCGGGGTTGTTCACGGACGATGGTCCACGATTGAGCAGTGTTTGGTTGATGAAGTGGACTGGCCGGTCAAGCGAGAGGACCGGGCCTGCCCCACAACCTGGTCTCTGCCGACCGCAGCTAAATGCTGTTCCGCACCCAGCCCTACCAACGACTCCCGGAGAACGCAGCTCCGACCCGTTTATCGACCGTGCTGGTCACGACAACCCAGCTTGGCGTGGCAGTCAGCGTTGACAAGGGGCTCTGCGGTGCATCCTCCGCCGTGTCCGCAGCAACCACCCCGTCGCCTGGGCCAACGCAACTTCCCAGGTGAATCTGTGTGTCACAACACCGTGACTTTATTACTTATCCGCGTCGTTGATGGGTGGAACACTACAGTACTTAGAGCGACTCTATAACTTTGATCGCATCCTGCCGATTCTTTCCTACACGCTATAATGATGTTTTCTTCCAAGTGCTCCTGTGTTGTAAATGTATTATTAACAGTGAAGCTGTTCTTAGTCGACCCTTCGCCGTCTGTGAGGCGTCATGCAGGTCACGTGACGAGGAGAGGATGAGAGCCGCGCCGGAGGAGGGCAGGTCACGTGACCAGCAGAGGAGGAGAGGCATGCTGGGGGAGGAGGTGACCAATGAGAGGCCATGCTGTGCGCGAGGAGGAGAGGCGATAAGAGAAGATGTTTCTGTGCAGCCCTCCCTTTTCGGATAACGCGCAAAGCATAGAGCTGCTACCGACGCCGTCCGCGCGCGGTGTCCGTGACTGCAGCCGATGCCTCTGGCGGCGGCTCGGCAGGTTTCGACCAGAGAACTGGACACTCGTCGAGTAGCGTCGGAAGTCGCTGCCTCTTCTTGCCTCGCAACGTTTCAAATAATGTAACTTCCTGTTGTAGATATGTGTTTACTTGTGTTCACACAATTGCATCCTGTGCAACACATGCACATGTAACACTCGTAACACTTGGTGTAACTAACACAACTTCGCTGTCCAACCATCTTCACGGAGTGGAAGGGGCAGTGATTTTTTCATTTTCGTGCGACTTTAGTGTGAAAAGATTGCATTTGTTATATCGTCATGCACCGCACGTGCCGATGAATTTGGTGCACACCTGCTGTAATCACAGTCTTCCCTCACCCTCTTTCTGTCCCTTCGTCTCTGTCTTGCCGTGTGCTATATATTGCACAAGCTACCCGTAATAAAGGCTCTTGGTTACTCTGCTTAGGAGTGCGTGGTCACTTCAGCATTTTGTGTACAAACGGCTCTGGATGTTATTCGCGCCAAGGTTGCCCTTGCGTGCACGATATTCTCACAAGAATTTGTCATCACACCGAGGGGTGTGTTGGATACATCCTGTGGCTGGTCACTCACACAATCATTTGGCGGCGCTTCCTGTGCCTTGCGAACGCCCCTTACATATCTGTGAGGACATCATGGGGATATGCTGCGTACATTTTACGGAGGTATGCCAGGCCTTTTTGCACGGTGCTTGCCATAATGTCTATTACATTCGCGGCACACGCTGTGTCACAGATGCAACAGGCAGAGTACTCATGCATCAAGAACAGATACATTGCATGCACATGTTACACACACACACGATTGCAGAAGTACAGTGAACTTCCTCCTTCTTCTAGGCCTTCCAACAAGCACA